>NC_136420.1:36150080-37350080 GCF_052625555.1 Lactuca saligna | reverse complement strand
GAAAACTATCATTGGCGATTATACGCATCTCTCATTAAAGGAACATAAATATTTGAAATTAAGATGTTTAATGACGAGCATACATGTTCTTCATTTCTTATACACCCAAATCATAGGCAAGCAAATAGCAAAGTTGTAGGAACCATAATACATGACATTATGGGTCAAAGAAGTTTGAGAGTTTGGAAGCCTAATTTTATAATTAGAGATATGAATGTTTTGTTACAAATAAATATGAGTTGTTCACAAGCGTGGCATGATAGGGAATTTGCTCTAGGATTAATGATGGGGACTCCCAAAGAAAGTTTCTCAAAACTTCCAGTTTATTTTCACAATCTGAAGAAACATAATCCACGTGAGAAACGGACCAGAGCGTATTGCTCTACCACGAGGTATGATCATATGACCTCAAATAGTGTGAAGTCCATGAATGTTGTATCAAATAAAGCAAGGAAGTTGCCTATATTACCACTTCTTGAGTTCTTTCGCGCACTTATGTAGAAACGGTTTTACAAACGGCGAATGGTTGCAGGTATGATTATGTTTAATTTTAAATTATATGATAAATTGCATATATAATAGTATATGTTTGTTTTAACAGAAAAAAGTACAACAATACTTACGAAGTGGGCTAAAGATATGGTTATAAAAATAAAAATGGGATTCAAGGATGGTCGGTATCCGGTGTTGACAATACAAGATATCAAGTGCATGAGTTCAAAAGTGGTGGCATAGTGAATGTGAGGAAAAAGACTTGTTCTTGCAAATATTGGCAACTAACTGGTTGCCATGTGGTCATGTGATAATCGTTTTAACGCGCTTGAAAACGAATCACTATGGGCATATGGCTATAGATGCTTATAAAATTGAAACATATCGAAGAACATACGAGCAGGCCGTATACCCTCTTTCAGAACTTAGTGATTGGGAGGTTCCGGATGACCTTATGGTTTTTAACCCTCCTGTAATGGAAATACGTCAAGTCGTTAGACTAAAAAACACCAATCGTATTCCCTCTCAAGGTGAGGAACCAAAAATATGAAGGTGTAGTAGATGTCATAGCACAACTCATAATGCAAGGATGTGTAAGGAAATCATTCCAAAGAACCAAAGTAAAAGTAAAAAATATACTGGGGCGTCAGGAAGTGGGACAAAAGCGATAGAAGAGGAACCGACCTAAGCAACTGAAAACCAATGGCAACAACATACCGAATAACAATGACAGCAGCAACCAGACAACCAATGGACATAACAGACCGAACATTAATGGCAGTAGCAGCCAGACAACCAATAGACACAACAGACCGAACATCAATTATAGCAGCAGCCAGACAACCAATGGATGCAACAGACCGAACATCAATGATAGTAGGAGCCACATAACCAATTGACGCAAGGGATACCAACCGCAGGAAGTGTAACGCCTGGTTCATGGTACATATTTAACTCATTTATTTATTTATTTTGAAAGAAGGACTCGACGAGTTGGTGGCCTTAACTCGTCGAGTAGAGGGCAGAGTATGCGCGAGATTTAAGATATATACTCGGCGAGTCGAGATCCCCGACTCGACGAGTAACTTGGATAGGGTAAAACCCTAATTTCGGGGTTTTGCACCCTATTTAAGCATCTTAATCCCCACCCCTTTGCCTCATTTACAGTCTTCTTATCCCAAACCCTAATCCATGAAACCATAGAGCTTTCCTTGAGTGTGTAAGCCATTTTGAGTTATCTTTGTGCACTTTTGAAGGTTGTGAAAGAAGAAGAAGATAGGGGGCTCAAGAGGGAATGAGTAGATCCAGAAGCTACACTCTATTTACTACATTTTCTGGTAATCAAGTCTCTAACTTGATCATTCTTTTCTTATATCTATTTACTTCCATTTAATGAGGGTTTTAGTTCAAGAACCTTGGTCTTTGGGATTTGGACGTCCCAAGTGACTTATATTTCAGATCTGGGATGTAGGAGGGATTCATGGCATAAAGGTGTAAACTTTATGACCATGGAAGGCCCATGCAAGCTTTTGAGCATTTATATGGCCTTTTTAGCCCTAAAAGGCCATGCATGGAAGCAAGTTCAAGACTTTTCGTGTCCAAATGGTGTTAGGGGATTTAGATCTGAGATTGTAAGTTGGAGTTTGGTGTATGGAGGGCTTAAGGACCAAGTTCTAGGTCCCAAGGAATTAGGGTTTGAGCTAAACCCAGTAAGAAGTGGTATTATTGGGTAAAGTCAGAAACTTTACCCTTAAAAAGGACATTTTCAAGGTTCAAGTGAAGTATGGACTTTAGATCTATAGAACAGGGGCTTAATCTGTTAAGATGGCCAAACAGACAGAGGGACTCATCGAGTCCATAGGGGAACTCGACGATTCGGGTCGTGTTGTCATGTTCCAGTTTATGGTAGAACTCGACGAGTCTGTAGAGGGACTCGACGAGTTGATTCGCCAAGTCGCAACTATGAGCAGCTTGATAGGACTCGACGAGTCAGAGGAACGACTCGGCGAATTGAGTCGCGATTTCATGATTTTTAAGTTAAAAAGTTCAATGAGCTGAAAAGTTGACTCAATGAGTTGGTCAACTCATAATGTTGAATTGACTAGAGCATTGACTTTGACCAGGAGTAAAATGGTCATTTTACCCTTAGATAGATTTTCAGTTTTTTGACTAAGTATTATTGTATAGAGTTAGCCACGGAGTCGTGGGAGCAGCCATCAGAGATTCCTTACGCACAAGTTCAGCATCTAATTTGTGAGGTGAGTTTTCCTGCAGTAGGAACGGGTCGAAGGCACGAATGTCAGCCCGTTCATGTATGATTTCCGTATGGCAGACTTAGATCCGATGTCGGGGATAGCCCGATGCAACTTATATGTTCTGGACTTCGATCTGATGTCGAGCAAGCCCGAGGAATGTTGTATGCTTAATGTCTTTCTGATTCTTGCATGTACTTGTTTGTATGTTCCGGACCTCGGTCTGATGTTGGGGCAAGCCCGATGAAGATTTAACTTATATGTCATGTGTTATGTGTTCCGGACTTCGGTCCGATGTCGGGGCAAGCCCAAGGAAGCTTTACAATTATATGTTATATTATATGTTTATGTTTTATGTGTTTGTTGTTATGATACATGTATAATGGACTTCGGTTCGATGTCGGGCGAGGCCCATGCCGGACTTCGGTCCGATGTTGGGCGGGGCCTGATATCGGAATAGTCCGAGGCGGGCGGGGCCCGATGCAGTGGGCAAGGCCTAGTATATGTTATTATGTGTTTATTGTATGGTATGTGGTAGTTTGGGGGAGCTCACTAAGCTTCATGCTTATATTTTTCAGTTTTGGTTTTAGGTACTTCTGCTAGCAAAGGGAAGGGCTCCGGATGATCTCATGGCACACACTACAATTTTCTGGCATGAGATATTTCACTCTGATATTTCATATGATATTTTGACGGTTAATATGATGTTTTTGAGATACATGGTTTATGATGTTTACTTGATAATGGTATTTATGGTTTTAATAATGAATTAATAACGAATTTTTTGGACCGTATTTTTGGAATGTTTCAGGAAGAGCCACATAACCAATGGTAGGGTTGCACCGAGTACCAATGGTAGCAAGAGTCAGATAACCAATGGACGCAAGCGGCACTAAACCTAGGGACACATGTAACAGAAAACCCATGGCCGGAATACGAAAACAGATCAAACATTTCCGTGGTTTGATTTGAATGAATGAAGTTTATTTCAAAGTATGTTTATTATGAAGGTTGTATGTTTATGTTTTCTAAAATATGTTTTGTACCCTACTTAAAGTATGTTTATTATTCAGAATACCGGTGTGTGTAATTCTATAAAAGAAAACATGAAATATTTATATAATTTTTATTAAACACACAACTTTTTTAAACGGGTAATTAAATAAGAAAAACGAAAAACGAAAACAAATTTTTTTTACATAATAATCACATAATACCTTATGTTATTAAAAAAATAATATTATTAATAAATGAAAACAAAAATAAAAATAAAAACGAAATAACGAAATAAAAAAAATTCAAAAAACTAAGATCCACAGAGGTGTTTATGGTTCTGTAGAACTCCTTCTGCGGAACATGTGGTCATTTTCTGAATTACTCATTTTCGTGGTCATTTTTTTCAAAGTAACTCTAAATTTTGGTCATTTGTCGAATAAATTTACGTTTTTTTTTTCCTAAAATTATCTTTTAAGGCTTTTTTTTAAAAAAAAAAAAATCTAATTGCGATTTTTTATTTTATTTTATTATAGCTTTCTTAAACGTGTATTACGACCTTTTTACATATTTACGCAACCTTTTAAAGTTTTTTACAATATTATACAAGCTTTTATAAAAAAATTTAACCTATTAATGAACTTTTTTTTGTAACTTTTTTACAACCATATTAATCTTTTTTATAATTCCGTAAAAGATTTTTAAAATTTCTTTTACAATATTTTTAAATTTTTTATTTTTAAAACGACCTTTTGTAAAAACATACGTTAAATGTGAAAAATCACAAATAAAAAAACATACAAATTGAAATAAAGAGTTTGTAAAGTATAAAAAAAAATTTAATAAAAAAGTTGCATTACACGTATAAATGGGCCACAAAATGTTAGAAAAATGTAAAAAGCTATATAAAAGTTGTGTAAAAATGTAAGAGGGAGTTTAAAAATGGTCTAATACATAAAGGTTGTAAAAAAAATAAAAAATGTCTATAAAAAATGTTTTCAGAAAAACCTTAAAAATATTAGAAAATTATTTTTTACAAGAATTTGTTTAAAAAAAGTTGGACCACGATCCAAGCCAAAGCCAAAACATTACGTCTTGTCTTCCAAGGTTGTAATGTTGTTTCCAGTAAGAAATATCATCTGCATCTAAGATCAAAAACACAACATCCCTCTTACTTGCTCTAATGTAAACATGGGACTCATTTTGATTTTTAGTAATACTAATACCCAACTCTTTCATTTTCACACTAAAGCAAAGTTTTTAGTTTCTTTCTATATATGGATCTTTAAAGTTTTCATAATTTACGAGGATGTATTAATGCTTTTGGTTGCACCATACAAACTTCCTTTCTAAAGGTAACCATTTAAGAAAGACTTTTGACATCTATTTTTCATACCTCATAACCTAAATATGTGGCTATTGGAATCAAAATCCTAATTGCTTTTAATGCTCATCGATGAGTAAAAACTTCCTCATAATATATATCATGAGTCCATGTATAGACCTTTGCCAGGGGCGGCTCCACCAGTTTGGGGTCCTAAGCAAACCAAAATTTTGAGGCCCTTTGAGTTCTTGATGGTTATTGATAACCTTGACATTGAGAAAACTCAAATTTGTTCCATATTGGCAACGTCCAACCAAAATCATTCCAAAATCCAACTTGACACAGTGAATATTAAAAAAAATAATAATAAGTCCTATTGACCCTAATAGATAGTGTAATCAAGATAGAAGTATCAGTCCAGACTACATCAAAGTTCAAAACACAGATTATTCCTTCTTTTCTACCGAATATAAAAAACAAATTTTGTACATCAAAATTAATAGATTTAAATTCATCAAAATAGCAAAACTTACTATAATATATATATATATATATATATATATATATATATATATATATATATATATATATATATAAACAAAACGTCACTCAAATAATTGCAGAAAATATGTACTTGCTTTGCCCTAAAATTAGAAAATATAATCTCACATATTGCAGAAAATATATACTCACTTTTTCCTAAAATCAGAAAATACAATCTGAAAAATGACATGAATCATACAAAACTTTAAAACATACTTACAAACACAAAAAAACTGACAGTGAAAGGGAAAATGCTCATATACAAAGTACAAACAATCAAACTCAAAGACAAACACAAACAATATTACAGGAAGAATCATGAATTCGCCAAGGAAAGAGGCAGAGTCATAGATTGTCAACCTTTTAGAAAGAAGAATCAACAATGGAGCTAACTTTTTTTCAACGCATTTAACTTTCATCCCGATACTTCGAACATATTTCATCAACACTACGATTTTGGCAGCCCGTTAATTCATGAAAAATGTTTCCAACCTTTATCCAAAAGTTATGACGCGTTACTGGGTCTTCTAAAGCCGCTACCCATGCTCGTGCTAAGTTATCTTCTTTATTTTCTGACCAATTCATCCTTTTCGGAGCCATTGGTTTTGGAATAATGTAAAAGAAGTGTGTGATTTTTGTGAGAAAAGAAAGAAGAAATTGTGTGAAAATGTTTAATAGAAAGTGTGGTATTTATAGGAGAAGGTTAATATATTTGAACAGTAAAAAAGAAAAAAAAATCTGTTGGAATCCAAAACTAGCCGTTGCAGCATTGAACCAATAGAAATGTGCGTTTGATCTCGTCGTCGGGAGCACGGACAAGCACGACCACGCCCGACCACAAAAACATCGGGGTGGTGTGCACGAGAATCTCTCGTCTGCCAACTAGACCATGATTGCCTTCATGGTATATATACCACAAGGCCTTATAAGTTATGGGATCTATTTTGTTAGAGGTCTCATGTATTACATGAGCCTCATAACCATATACAGATGTACAAATTTAAAAACTAATTTTTCTAAATGAGAATTAAACCTAAAGGTTAAAACTTCTAGTCTAAAATTTTGACTCATAACCATATACAGATGTACAAATTTAAAAACTAATTTTTCTAAATGAGAATTAAACCTAAAGGTTAAAACTTCTTAGTCTAAAATTTTGAGTCATGTAGAAGATTCAATAAAGCATCACGGATGTGAGAAGAATGATTTTCCGTATGCATCAAGGGGTTATGGTGCTTCATTATTCACAAAACAAAAAAAAAACAATTATATATATATATATATATATATATATATATATATATATATATATATATATATATATATGTGTGTATGTGTGTGTTCAGGTTTATTTGGAACCATTCTGATTTTGTGAGACCGTGAGACCAAATCTAAAAATAATTTTAAAATATAAAATAAATGGAGAAATAAAAAAAATTAATATTATTTTCGGAACTTGAATTAACTAAAAAAAATAAAAATAAAAAGTCTCGTTTTTTTTTTTTTGAAAAATACGTGCAATATTCTAATACAATATCACACTATACATATTCTAAAAAATAATTTTAAAATGCAAAATAAATGGAAAAATCTAAAAGCTATTTTTTTAAATATTGTTTTCGGAACTTGAATTAACTAAAAATAATAAAAAAAAAATAATTGAAATCCCGTTTTTTTTAAATACGTGAAATATTCTAATAGAATATTACACTGTACATATTTAAAAAAATAATTTTAAAATGCAAAATAAATGGAAAAATCCAAAAATTCTTTTTTTAAATATTATTTTCGGAACTTGAATTAACTAAAAAAAAATTTAAAAAAATAAAAAAATGCATCTCACGGTCTTACAAAATTAGGCCGTCTCACATGAACCTAACCCTATATATATATATATATATATATATATATATATATATATATATATATATATATATATATATATATATAGGGAAAAGTGAATATACCCTTAAGGGTATATAAGCTTAGGTACCCAAACACACCATAATATATCATTTTGTATCATACAATACATTCTAATTGTCTAATGTTCTTATATTTTAACTTCTAACTTGATTTACTTCCAAAATTTTTATAAATTACACAATTATCTTCCTTTTACATAATTTCATTTTCAATTACAATATACATAGCCTAGTATGTGTTTAGGAAAAAAAAATGTGATGTAAGAGAAATATAATAGTGAAAATTTGAATATCTTAAAAGTAAATCAAGTTAAGGTTGAAGTTCAAGAACATTATAATGAATATATCAAACAAAATGATGTATTATGGTGTGTTTGGGTACCTAAGCTTATATATCCTTAAGGGTATATTCACTTTCCCCATATATATATATATATATATATATATATATATATATATATATATATATATATATATATATATATATATATATATATATATATATATATATTTCGAAGCCCCCTTATGAAGAGTGTTTTTGACCTATCTTTTGTTTTAGCCCTTCCATCGACTTTTTAACCATCATATCCCTTCTCTCTAACGCCACGCTTTTTCCCGGCTCTACAACCTCTTCTCCACCATACAACGCCCCCACTGTATTGGGTGAGTTTCGGTGTATCTTTTCCCTCTACAGTCGTCGTCTTTTTCAGGTATATGATTTTGATAAAAAAAATTATGCTTTGATTTCCCGTCTTCATCGTTTGTTGTCTTCTCTGTATTTTTAGGGTTAGTTGTATTGTGTTGCTCTAAGATTGGAATGTTTGTTATGAGATTGTTATTTGGTTCGCTACAATTTTCAATTTTGTTTTCTTTGATCGAATACATATCTGATTCAGGATTTGTTTCGTTGATTTCATGTAAGTTTCTTTTTTCTTTTTTATGTTTTTGCATATTTCTCTGTTAGTAATAGATATAAACATATAGTATTTAATTGTATGTATTGATGTTTCTGAAAAGGGTAATTATGGAAATACAAGAAATTATTATGAAATTGCTTTTATTGCACCAATGTCCACATTTTATATCATGTTATTGTAGTATGGTCGAAGCCAGTAACGCCCATGTGAAATCCCTCATTACTTTATATATAGCTAATAAATTAGGGCATTATTTATGATTATACTATTACATTTTTGTATAACAAAGAGAAAAATGGAAACAGGATTGACATAAACCACAACTTGCTATGCTTGGTTTTTAGGTTTGTTGTATTCTTTGATCATGTATTTTGAATTCGAGATGCTCTACATGGTATTAGAATACCAGCTGATGAGATTTTGAATGCTTATTAGTTTATTTTGGAAATAAGGTTCAAAATTGTACATGGTTTGTTGTAAGTGGTTCTTACTTTTACTTTGGTTATCTATTGTAGCCAAAACTTTTGAAATGATAAATGCAGGTCACCAAATAATCTAAAATGCAATAATACCAAGGTGGAGACAACATTATTAAAGTAATCATAACAAAAATTAGAATTGGGATATATGAATATGGTGTTGTAAGCTAACTAGCTTTTGGTACAGGTACACTAGATAAAAGTGTTGGATAAGATGTTTAAGTCCATAATTATTTATGGTAAGTAGTTGACCCGATCCGACATTGTCCATCTGGGTTGCATGGCACCATGCAATTGGATAGACTAAACGAGAGAAATAACACTTGTGGTTATTAATATATTATAAGTTCTAATATATTAATAATATTATTTAATTAGTTTGATCATGAATTAATATAGAATTAATTAAGTGATCAAAAGATAACTAATTGAACATATGGGTTGATTATGTAAATCATCCATATCTTGTATAGTGGGCTAAGAGGCTCCATGGATAATCAAGTTAGGTTAAATCCATTGGATGCTCCATGGAGGCTCCATGGGAGTTACAAACCCATGGGTCATGGAAATGAAGAGTCATGACACATTAGGGTTTACATGGTGTAACCCTAGATGTGTCAACACTATATAAAGCTCATGTTTCTCCCAAAATCGGCTATGCATGCATACTTGAGGGCTAGAGCTGATTTTTAGAGTGTTATACTTTCTCTCCAAGTTTACTCCATAGCATTTGGTGTTGTGTGAAGCATTTGAGGCATCACACTTGGGGTGCTAGGCTCACAAGGTTTCAAGGATCAAAAACAACAACAAGGTATCTAGTTCTATCTTTTATTAAAGTTAAAAAATTTCCCCATGTATGCTAGATAGGATCATAACCTTGGAAATCAACTTTTCATGATAATTAGACAAACATAGATCCAAGGTTATTAGGGTTGCATGTACACTTAGGAAGTGTTAGAACGCTCAAAACCCATCAGTGGTATCAGAGCCTAGGCTTGTTTGTTGATTATTTGTGCAAACTGTTGAAAAAAATTGTTTTTTCTATTTTCTGTTCGTATGAACTCGCCGAGTCCATGGGGGAACTCGATGAGTCCATGACCAAATGCAAGCTACTCGTCGAGTTTGTTCTTGCACTCGACGAGTAGAAGCTACTATTTTTCAGAATTTCGATTTTATTTGCTAGAAATGGACTAGACACATTACCCTAAATTGTTTTGGATTTTGTAAACATGTTTTAGTTGGTGTAATGTTTATGCTAATCCATTTACAATGACAATTATCAAAAATTACAAGTTTTAAGTGTAATTTTTTGATTCATGAAAGTGTTCATATTCATGTTCTTGTTCTTATGATGTTTAGATGATCATAGGAATTGTTTGTAACCTATGTGGTAGATTAATTCATGATCATTATGTGTTTTAATGGAGTCCATAACTTGTCCTCAAGTTGTGGAAAACCAAAAGTCATTTTGTTAAAAAAAACATTAAAATAACACATGAGTTATAAAAAATGAAGAGTCTTCATTTTAATACTCTATTAACTCATAAGTTACAAGAAATGAAAAGTTTTGAAAGCTTACAAAACTTGCCCCCAAGTTTTAGAATAAGTAAAGTCTTAATTAAAACTTTAGTTCCAACCCTTAGAATTTTAAAAGTTAAAATTCAACACTTATACTTATAATATTATAAGTTAATAATAATATGCATATGTATAAGATCAAAGTCGTCTTACCGCTAATACGCCTCATTCACGAAGCAGTCTATAAGGTGGGTATAAGGTTGTTGCCTATAAAATGACAACTTAATGGGTGTCCACTCTCACCCACCGCTTGCTTGACTGGGGGAGGGTCGTTAGCCGAACGGGTAGGACAATGACTTAAAAATTCTCATTAAAAGTATAATGACTATTATAAAGTAACGAAATATTTTATAAATTCCCAATCTTAGTTACTTTAGGAAAAATGTGAATAATGTGCTAATCCATGAAATTACACTTTGCACCTTGTTTAAGTCGTTGGTGGAGCATGTGTGGTTTACCGGCACACTAACTTGGACTTAACAAGGAAGGCAAAGGGTGACTTAAGGTTTTTCATGAGGTCGGAAGGAGCATGTGGTTTACCGGCACTACAATTAAGTGAAAAACATTAAGGATACCAAGTAATTTGCATGTTTACTTCACACCTTGTTTTGTGATCCTCGGTATCCCAGTCACAAAACATGAAGGGCACACTCGAGATTGAAACATGCCATTGAAAAGTTCAATGAATCTCAAAGAATCTAGCAATTTCTAAAAGCCAAATAAAACCTAATAATTTATGTTTCATTTTCATGGTGGAAATTGGTGAATCGTCATTCACCTACCTTTCAAATATGTTATAACTTGGATTACGACATCCCTTCTCTAGGTTATAATATATTGTGATTGGATCCTAGCCTTAATACTACATTTGGGTGTTTTATTAAGGACTATCCCTATATCTAAAATAAACTTACTTTCTTCCTTTTAGATGTATTTTAACAATGCTACTCCTGGCTCAAACCCTACTGACTCCTTCTCTCTCATGAACCTTTGTGGGAGAATCATCTTTGATGGATCCAACTTACTGACTGGATCAGAAACATCAGGATGGTCACTCGTTACAAGAAAAAGGAATATGTTCTTGACAAGGAGCTCAAGATGCGTGAGCCAACTGCTACTCCTGAGGAGCTTGCTGAATTAGAGGTTCATGAAAGAGATTCTACCAAAGTGACATGCATCATGATGGCCACCATGACACCCGAGCTCCAAAAGTCCTATGAGGACTACTAACCTTTTGAGATGCACCAGGACTTGATGGACCGCTACCATCAGAGTGCTCGTCAAGAGCGATATGAAATCATCTCCTCTATGATCACAACCCGAATGAAAGATGGTGAACCCATCACAAGCCACATGCAGAAAATGCAAAGGTATTTGGATTGATTGATGAAGTTGAATGTGCACTTCGCTGAGGAGTTAGCAATAGATATTATTTTGCACTCCTTACCTTCGTGTTATGATCAATTCCGCCTGACATACCACATGAACAAGGAGGAAGTTACACTTAGCAAAATTTAGGGACTCCTAAAGACCGCATAATCAGGTCTTAAAGGTAAGTCGATTGTGACCACTCCTACTTCTACTCCAAACTCAGCACCTATCCTGGAAATCGGGAAAGGTAGAGGGAAGAAGAGAAAGAACCATTCGAAGGGTACCAAGGGTAAGACCCTTGATGGCTCCTCTTCTAGCGGAACCAAGAAAGGTTCCGTTACACCTTCTTCTGATCTCAAAGAGGATGAATGCTTCTATTGCCACGAAAAGGCGCACTGGAAGCGTAACTGTCCAAAGTACCAGCAAGATTTGAAGGATGGGAAAATTAAACCCAACCATGCAGGTATTTACACTATCTCATCTAATAATTCACTCTATTCTAACTCTTGGGTCCTTGATACCGGTTGCACTGTTCATATTTGTTCTGAATTGCAAGTACTAATAAGAAGTGAGAATGTGGAGCATGGAAAGATAAACTTGATCATGGGGAATAGGAAAGTTTCACCTGTCACCAAGATTGGAGTTTATACTTTGTTGCTTAGTAGTGGATTTACTTTAGATTTGAATAAATGTTGTTATTCGCCAGAAATGGCAACAAATGTTAGTTCCTTTCATGCTTTGTATAAACAAGGTTTTACCTTTTCCTGTGATAATGAAATTGGTGGAATAAATGCTTTCTTTAATAATGTGTTTTATTTTAAAGCATTACCTTGTGATGGTGTGTATGAAGCTGTGTCAGTTGTAGATAATTTAGGAAATAATGTGTTGTGTATTGATTCTACTAATGATAATAACTTGGATAAAGCATCATTATGTCATTGTCGTCTTGGACATATAAGCAAGAAACGCATAGGCCAACTCCAAAAGGATGGAGTCTTGGAGTTATTTGACCTAAAGTCAGATGATAGTTGCGAATCATGCTTACTTGGAAAAATGACAAAGTCACCCTTCACAGGTTCTTGTGAGAGGGGTGAAGGTTTGTTGGAACTTGTACACACGGATGTGTGTGGACCATTCAAACATGCCACAAGGGATGCTAATCGTTATTATGTGACTTTTACTGATGATTACAGTAGATATGGATATGTCTACTTAATCAAGCATAAGTCAAAGACTTTCGAGAGGTTTAAGGAATTTAAACAGGAAGTTGAGAATCAATTGGGCAGGAACATTAAGATGCTTCGATCCGATCGTGGTGGTGAGTATCTTAGTACTGAGTTCCTCGACTATCTAAAGGAATGTGGTATTGGCTCACAATTGACACCTCCCAGGACACCGCAGTTGAATGGTGTAGCTGAGAGGCGTAATCGAACCTTGTTGGATATGGTTCGTTCCATGATGAGTCGAGCTACGCTACCAATTTCATTTTTGGGGTATGCCTTAGAGACTGCCACCCATATCCTTAATCTGGTCCCTACAAAGAAGGTTGCCAACACACCTCACGAGATGTGGACTAGAAAATTTCCTAGTCTAGCCCATATCAAGGTTTGGGGTTGCAAGGCTTTCGTGAGACACGAGACTCATGACAAGCTCGAACCTCGAAGTGAGAGGTGTATTTTCATCGGCTACTCACAAAAATCCTTTGGTTACCACTTCTACAGACCTAATGAGAATATGGTCTTTGTAGCAAGGAGGGCTGTCTTGAGAGAGAGAGAGAGAGAGAGAGAGAGAGAGAGAGTTCATAAGTCAAGGAGACAGTGGGAGGCTAATTAACCTTGAATAACTTCAAGAGTCAAGTGGTGAAGGAACCTCAAACCCTAGCAGTCAACTTGAGGAGGAACCTCCTCTTGATCCAATTATACCTCCATTTGTACCTCTGAGCCATTCCACAAAGGTTAGGAATGAACCTGAGCATTACTATGGTTTCCATATTACTGCAGAAGGTGAGACACTTATCAGTGATGAGACACTGGTAAGTCTGGATGAACCTAATAGCTATGCGGAAGCCATGGCAGGCCCCGAGTCTGCTAAATGGAAAGGCAATAGATAGCGAGATACAATCCATGTATGACAATCAGGTGTGGGACTTGGTTGACAATGAGCCAGGTCGTAAGACAGTTAGGTGCAAATGGATCTTCAAGAAGAAGACCGATATGGATGGTAATGTACACACTTATAAGGCACGACTGGTTGCAAAGGGATTTTATCAAACTCCAAGAGTTGATTATGATAAGACCTTCTCACCAGTAGCCAAGATTAAGTCTATTAGGGTATTGCTAGCCATAGCTGCATTTCATGACTATGAAATATGGCAAATGGATGTCAAAACCGCTTTCCTTAATGGAAAGTTGGCTGAGGATGTTTACATGAATCAGCCAGAGGGTTTTGTCAGCACAGAGTACCCTAATAGAGTGTGTAAGCTTGAGAAATCCGTCTATGTATCAAAACAAGCACCTCGGAGATGGAATCTTTGCTTTGATGAGAAGGTCAAAGAGTTTGGCTTTTCTAGTAGTGAAGATGAATCTTGTGTATATGTCAAGGCTAGTGGGAGTATAGTTAGCTTTTTGGTGTTGTATGTGGATGACATACTACTCATAGGAAATAACATCCCAACTCTGCAGGAAGTTAAGTCCTGGCTTGGGAAGTGTTTCGCTATGAAGGACCTAGGGGAAGCTGCCTATATTCTAGGAATAAGGATCTTGAGAGACCGAAGTAAAAGACTAATTGGACTTAGTCAGAGTACCTACTTGGATAAGGTGCTGAAGAGATTCAACATGCAAGATTCCAAGAAAGGAGAGTTACCCATCCAGAGTAACATTAGACTGAGTAAGACTTAGAGCCCGAGTACTGAGGATGAGATAACAGAAATGAGTCGGGTACCTTATGCTTCGGCAGTATACTCAATCATATATGATATGACCTATACTCGTCCTGATGTAGCCTTTACTTTCAGCATGGTTAGCAGGTATCAGGGGAATCCTGGTAAGGCTTACTGGATAGCGATAAAGAACATTCTCAAGTACCTGCGGAGGACTAAGGACTGGGTCCTTACCCTTGGTGGGAGTGATGACTTGAGAGTTGTAGGGTATAGTGATGCTAGCTTTCAGACTGATAGGGATAATTTCCGCTCTCAGTCGGGTTGGGCCTTTACCTTAAACGGAGGAGCAATTTATTGGAAAAGTTCCAAGCAGGAGACAGTGGCTGATTCAACTTGCGAATCAGAGTATATAGCAGCAAGCGAGGCGGCAAAAGAGGCTATGTGGCTAAAGAACTTCATTGGAGACCTTGGAGTTGTACCAACTATATCAAAGCTCATAGAGATTTTCTGTGATAGTGAAAGTGCAGTTGCCTTAGCAAAGGAACCAAGGGATCATGGGAGATCCAGACACATTGACAGAAAATATCATTTCATCAGACATCATATAGAAGAAGGACTCCTCGTGGCAAAGAGGGTATCATCGGATGAGAACCCGGCAGATCCCCTCACGAAGGGACTGGGTAGGGTTAAGCATCTCCAGCATGCTAGGAGCATAGTGCTGAAGGATGAAATTAGTCTTAGTAGTTAGATAATTTTGAAATTTGTAAAATGTAATTGACATTTGATGATGAATAAAAGGTGTGTTTATTTATGAGTAAAGTTTTGCTATCCCTTGTCAATCGTTTACTATTATTTCTTTTGCATGTTTTGACTTCCAGAATATTTATGTTGTTTTACATATTTTTCAAATTATCCACAATCAGTCATATGTTGGAAGTAGATATGAAGTAAGACTGTCATGAGTTGGTTGTAGAGGTCTAAGATGTTGGACATGGCCTCAACACTCATGAGTGCTCATAAGTTTTGAGTATTGGATTCAACCCACGCTCGCTGGTATCACTTCATGGAATTTATATCGAGTGATTGCGAGACGGTAATATCATATAAGTCTTTAAACCTAGAGATATGACTTGTTAACTATGAGTTAGTTATGCATTGATCGTGCGAAACCGCATTGGTAACTCGATGTTATAAAACGTACGTTTGTGTATAATTTAACAAGTAGTAGAACAAGCATGTGAGTCGAAGTTTATCTGTTCCTTCTTGGATTAGAAGCTGATATCTCGGCCCCTCGATGATTTTGTTTTGACCTATGTATCGGGCCCATTCAGAACTAAGTTGATGTGTTCAATTAAGTTCTATGTCAAACAAATCAGAAATCGGGAAACAAACTGTTGGACAATAAGTAAGACCATGTTCCATGTGTTTGTCCGACTGATATCTAGAACAGAGGATTATATGATCCCTTATCTAAAATGACGTACCATCATCTTCTCAGTTCCGAGAAACCTTGAAAAGAGCTACGATTGTTGATCGGTTCCTTAAGTATTACAGTTATAGTTATTAGACTTATCCAAGTGGGAGACTGTTGGATAAGGTGTCTAAGTCCATAACTATTTCTGGTAAGTACTTGACCCGTTATGGCATGGTCCATTTGGGTTGCATGGCACCATGCAATTGGATAGACTAAATGAGAGAAATAACACTTGTGGTTATTAATATATTATAAGTTCTAATATATTAATAATATTATTTAATTAGTTTGATCATGAATTAATTTAGAATTAATTAAGTGATCAAAAGATAACTAATTAAACATATGGGTTGATTATGTAAATCATCCATATCTTGTATAGTGGCTAAGAGGCTCCATGGATAATCAAGTTGGGTTAAACCCATTGGATGCTCCATGGAGGCTCCATGAGAGTTACAAACCCATGGGTCATGGAAATGAAGAGTCATGACACATTAGAGTTTATATGGTGTAACCCTAGATGTGTCAACACTATATAAAGCTCATGTATCTCCCAAAATCAGCTATGCATGCATACTTGAGGGCTAGAGCCGATTTTTAGAGTGTTATACTTTCTCTTCAAGTTTACTCCATAGCATTTGGTGTTGTATGAAGCATTTAAGGCATCACACTTGGGGTGCTAGGATCACAAGGTTTCAAGGATCAAAAACAACAACAATGTATGTAGTTCTATCTCTTTATTAAAGTTAAAATTGTTCCCCATGTATGCTAGATAGGATCATAACCTTGGAAATCAACTTTGCATGATAATTAGACAAACATAGATCCAAGGTTATTAGGGTTGCATGTACACTTAGGAAGTGTTAGAATGCTCAAAACCCATCAAAAAGATGGTGGATTTATGTTAAATGTGAAACACAACTCTGATCGACCACCAATAGAATTATTTGAGAAGGTAAAACCTTCATATAACAAATTTCAAACACTTAACTTGATTTCCCCTCCAAAATCTTAAAGTTTCATCTTTGTTTTTTAGGTTAACTAACAACTGCTATTTGGGAGAATAAAAGTGGCTAATTCACTTCTGACTATGCTTGGTAATACACAGTCAAGGGAAAAACTAGAAATTATCGCAATCTATTCAATGTCACTCAGCATGTTCTTGAAGTATGCTCAAAGCGAAAGTCGATATAGTTAGCACCAGTTAAGCAATAAGCATGTATCTTTTTTTTTTTTTTTTTTTTATTTTAAATTTCAATTTGATCTATTTTACACTTACACTCGTTGTGATTGCTTTTTTTAAGATTCAGATTTAACTACATTAGTTGGTTTTTCCTTAGAAAAGCTAACAAAAGGATATTTAGATTGTGGTAAGGATGTAATGAAATTGATTCTTTAATTGGTTAGTGGTAAATCTCTTTTCTTTTATTGTAATTATGTGTCACACCCCCTGTAACAAACCGTTATTTCAAACCTATGTAATAGTGTATATCAATTTGTATTTCTTTTTAAATTAATAAAGAGAATTTTGGCATATTGTGTATATTTACATAATTGACCTTAAAAAATTAAATTATTAAATAATCTCAAATGGGAAGAACCAAGTCATAAAGATTTTAACAAGGATTCCAAAAATATAAAGAACTCCCAAAACCGAGTTATAATAAAGAAGTTATGACCAATCGAAAATCCGCGACAAGTCCGGTAAACACTAATTCGCATAAAAAGTGAGCTTTTGATAAACTACTTTTTAGCCTTAATAACCTAAATGAAAGTTGTAGAACTCGTAAAAATAATGAACTTTCATATATTGAACATTTGAATCTGACTTTGTACGAAAAAATTATGATTTTTCTAAAGTTCGAATTAGCGGTAGACAGCTAAAAACTCGAAATAAAGATCGAGCGAGATTTAACCGAAACAACTTAAACGAGAATCGAAGGTCTCGTTAATACTAGTTCAATGGTAAAAAGTCTGACAAAAACGAACGTCGGATAAAGGAGTTATGAATTTTTAACGGATTTTCCTGTCCCGGTCTGTTAAAAATAATAAAAAAAATAAAGTCAAAATTTACCGACGAGTTCTAAAATACGTCAAAAACGGAGCTCGTATGCGAAAGTTATGATTTTCAGAAGATTTTTGAATTAAAAATAAAAGAAAATTTGGATAATCTCGCATGAACAGTAACCGAGCTCGTGGCTGCTTCTGATTGGTCCAATTGCGAGGTCCAGTCAACGTCGGACGTGCTTGGTGTCCTAGCCAGCGTCTAAGACGTCTCGTAAGACGCCATCGGACGCGTGCCCAACCACCCTCGTGTCGCCTCGTGTCACCCTCTGATTTGACCGAAGTTCGGCCCACTCACCTTCCAACGTGTCTGGCGTCCGAGGCGACGTCTGAGATGCCTCCTAAGACGGCATCCGAACCTTTGCCCCTATATAACCCATGCGAGCCCTCTCAGATTTGAGACTAATTTGCACCATTTCTTACCTCCTTTTACCTCTCTTACTCCCACCAACTTACCAACAACCCCCAAGGCCCCCGAAGCATACCTCATAACCCGAGCAAACCCCGAAGCCCCGATATTCCCGAGAATATCCATCTTTTCTAGTCGGAACTCTGCCTGATTTAAGCCGATTTTCTCGTCAAACAAGCTTCTTTTGAGAAACGAAACACTTATCAAGTGAGTTTATACCCCCATGTTTTCACTATTTTTATAATATTTTAGGGGGAAATACAAGTAAAATACAAGGAATTCTTGTGTATATGATAAGACTCATTCTTTTGTTTTATTATTATTGTAAATAAACTATTGCACTGATTTGGAACTATTTGCTACAATAAACATATAAATTATAATAGGTATAATTTATGATTCATACAAACTTGTTAATATACTTTATGGAACTACATATGTTTACTACATAATCAGAGTTTCTGATGAAATCAGATATATAAATTATATTAAATATAATTTATGATATAGTTATGATATGACTACTACAAGGATACTTTTCAATATTTTACACATAATTATCAATAAGGTATTTGTGAGACACACTTCAAGTACTTATTCAAGTATAAAACAAAAGCCCTGAAAGTTATAACCAGAGTCTCCTTGAGGAAGAGTGTGACATTTGTATATAGATCTATATGGGATTGACAATCCCACATCTCGACTGTTAGCTACAGTCAAGTCGGCAGGCTTGGGATGACAATTGTCGTACCGTATTACAATGCCTGAAGAACATTGTGTTTCAGGCGAGGCTTAGGTCATCAAGTATGGTTATAACAACTCACAAGTTTGTAATTGATAAATAAGTTTGGTGTAAGAATAAGTAACAACTTCATATAGTTTTAATATATTAAAACTATAATACAATTTCACAAGTTTTATTACAAGTATAGGTATAGAAAACTATAGATTTTCTGAGTTAACTTATTTTTTCAAAGTCTTATGGGAGGTTAAGACTATACTACTTCTGAAAACAAATGTACATACAACAGAAAATATATGATTTTCTGGAAGAACACATACATATTTCATAAAACAACAAGTTATTTATATAACTGTTATAAAATATGATCAAATAACAAGATAAATTATAGAGTAAAGAAAGATATGAGAGTAGAGAGAACTTTTATTTCAATACTTGTGATGAAATTATCAAACTTTACAATACATAATATTCACTATTTATACTAGACAAAGAAGATGAAAGGTGATGTATGTTATTAATGCTCATTATCGTGGTGCATAACTACACTCATAAAACTCATAATAATGTTTACTATAATGTTCACTAATTATGGAGAGTAATGGGGGAATATGGAGAATCCAATAGTCATTCACTAAATAATAATTCATAACAATAACATACTTATGAACTCACCAACTTAATTGTTGATACTCCTTTCAAAACTACTTGTATTTTCAGGAAAGCAGTATACAGGTACCAACGCATTATGAGGAAGACCCAGTTTGTTTATATTTATGTTTGTAAATTATAATTTTGAAACACAGTTGTAAAACTTAAAATCTTATGTAATAAATGTTGTACTTTGGTTTCTATTATATATTGTTGTGATACTACAAATGAAGTCCTCCGCCCCTGAATGTTTCCGCCCTTCAATTTTGGGGGTGTGACACCCCCGGTCGGCGGCGAAAACACCGAGCGGTGAGACGACATCATGGATCATAGTAATAAGCATACATTGAACATACAATAATACGGTAGTAGGATAAATACTTTTATTCATTGAGAGAAGTAAAGTACAATATCCCCTATTATGAGGTACCAGAAAAGTACAAAACATGCCTTAACAGATAGGCAACAACTAAAATACTGGAATATAAAAAGACGATTGCAATCCCATTATCAACTTCGTAGTAGGTCTTCCGATAGTTTAACCTCATGAGAATACATGAGTTTTTGAAAGAGTGTCAACTAAGAAGTTAGTGAGTTCACATGTTTGTAATAGCTGAATCAAAACATACTTTCTCCTTAAAGTATAGCTATATCAGGGTTGGTGTATGCTTTTCGTGATCGGAAAGCATTATTTGGATATAAAGATAGTTTTAATATCCTATATATAAATGTATCTTTTTTATCCTTACTTTTATAACTAATTTCCTGATAAAAATATATTCCTTATATGTATTTCAGGTTTCCTATATTCCTTTATATGTTATAGGTATTTCAAGTTTTCTATACATATTCCATTCATTGTGAGTGCCATTACCGAGCTAGTTCAGACTGATATGCTTCGCTCGATGCTTCATGATGGCGTAAAATAGTAGAAAATACAATTATCACCTAGTGTGACTCAACTGTCAAGGTTGTAGTTAGCAACCGTAGGTTAGGTGTTAACCCGATTGGATCTATATATAATTCTCCTGCTATTGCAATTAATGGTTATAAGCTAGAGGTCTTTCTAAGTATAGTGATACTTAGGTTGATGCATAGAAAGGCTCACATGAATTTAAAGCATATTAATAACCCTAACTTTGATATCAATTTTTTGGTTATTATTCCCGTAGCATTACCTAATACTACAATAATTCGTTGATTTGATGTTCCACAGTAATACCATTGTTGGTTATTGAAATAGATTTATTTACAATTAAATCCTACTATATCATTTGTTTCACAAATTCCATATATATATATATATATATATATATATATATTTAATACCATTTCTATAAATCTGATAGAAATAAACAATTATTACATGTATTCCCCCAAAGACGATAAAAAACTTTAAATGGGGCCGTGAAACTCATTTGTGAGGTTAGTAGTCGAGAAACCAAAAAGAATACAGAAACCCAAAAATTAGCATTTTTGTCCACCGGTGAATAGTAATCTTGACCAATGAATAGTGCTTTGACCGACGTAAATAGTGTTTACCAGATTTCTAGCCGAAAAATATCATGGCGGTGGTGGCAGACGGAGACTGCTGACGACGCAAGGCTGTTTGGAGGTAGCTGGTCGAGAGCAGGTGACTAGGAAGGGCTTTTCTAGCAATCAAATCGGAGAAGAGAAGGTGGCGGCCGGTTTCCCGGCGAGGTGGCACACGACGGTTTACGGCGGCGGTGGTGATTGGAACCGAGAGAGAGAGAGAGAGAGAGAGAGAGAGAGAGAGAGAGAGAGAGAAAGGTATGAGAAATGAGAGAGAACCCTCACCTCTATTTATTGTTTTCCAACTCCGATCCAAGGGCCGAGAAAAAAAAATCTAACGGTCCGAATCAATCCTACCTTTTCATGCTTATCCAGTGCAGGCGATATTCTTTTGGGAAATTTCGAGAGGCGACATTTTTGCTAACTAAATCAAATTCTAGATGCTTTTTATGAGAAAAACAGTTTAGTTTCTAGTCGCGAAGAAATAGTGTAGCTATCCTTACTAAGCGTTTGAAAGTGTTTTTTTAGACGTCTTTCGTTTACAGCAATAAGCTTTCACTTCGTAAAAGAGTCGAGACGAGGTGAGATGGAAAAGTTAGCTTAAAAATCAAATACTACATCATAACCTAATTCATAATAGATAACTAAGTTTTCGTTCAGAGACCCGAAACTAACCCTACACAACGTTTGAACACGACTTGTTGAAGAAGGTGAACTTTAGCCGTTCAACCATACTCGGAGTATTTTCGGGCATAAAAGGTTAGGAACATGATAATTTCCTAAAATGAATAAGACGCGTGGGAAAATTAATCGAGAATAAAAATTCATTTCCTAAGACAACTCGTTTTTCATTTGAAGTCGGATTTTGACACCTATCAGGCGGTGAGTTATTACCCAATTGTACATATTCTTAAAACGGTTATATCTTTTGCATATGAACTCCGTTTTCGATGCTCTTTATGTCCAAATTTGACTATTTTCATGGACCATATGATGAACCTATTGCTACCCCATAATAACCTCTAATACATATATCTATTTCAATCATATGAGCTAACCCTTTCCTTATGTATAACGAAATTGTTTGTTTATTAGGGATTCGTATCAATCTAAGATTGGATTGTGATTATGGATGCATTTCAAAGTTTAAAACCCCATAAACAACAAAACCATGGATTTATTACCTATTAATTCTATTACAACGGTGATTAGGTTAACATTGTTCGTTTAACGACGACCTAATTTCTACAGTCGTCACATCCTCCCCCTATTAAGGGAATTTCGTCCCTAAATTTAAACTTGTACATAACATTAATAAAAGGATAAGGGTACTTGATCTACATTTGATCCTCCCTTTTCTGGGTGAACTCAAGTCCTCGCCTCGAGTTCCATTGTACCTTTACTACAGGGATATGACTTTGTTTTAATCTTTTGACTTCTCGATCCATGATTTCAACACGTTCCTCCACAAAATGGAGTTTAGAGTCGACCTAGATTTCATTAGGAGGAACGGTAAGTGTGTCATTGGACAAACATTTCTTAAGATTCAGTACATGAAATGTGTCATGTACATTCTTGAGTTCATGAGGTAACTTGAGTGTATGCGCTACCGGAACAATTCTAGTTAGAATTTTGATGGGTCCTATATATATATATATATATATATATATATATATATATATATATATATATATATATATATATATATATATATATATATATATATCACGGATTTAGTTTGCCTTACTTTCCAAATCTTATCACTAATTTCCAAGGAGATACATTTAAAATTACCCGATCTCCTACCTGAAATTCCAAAGGTTTGCATTGACGGTCAACATAACTTTTCTGACGGTCACATGTGACCTTTACCTATCTCGAATCTAGACAATCTTTTATGTTGTCTCATGTATGATCTCAGGACTAATAAGTTGCGAGTCTCCCACATACTTCTTTGCTAGTTGTTTATCTACTACCTCTTCCCAACATATTGGCGATCGACACTTGAATCTGTAAAGTGCTTCGAATGGTGTGGATTTGATGCTAGTGTGATAACTATAAGTATAGGAAAACTCAACTAAGGGTAGGTGGGTATCCCATACATTTCAAATTCTATCACACAAGCCCATAGCATGTCTTCTAAATTCTGAATGGTCATTTCACTATGACCATCAGTTTGTGGATGATAAGTTGTGCTCATATCCAAACAGGTTCCTATGGATTTCTGCAAGGATTGCTAGAATCGTGAGATGAATCTACTATCTCTATCAAAGATAATGGATATGGGTACACCATGTAATTTACAATCTCCTTAAGATAAGTTCTAGTCACCTTCTCCATTTTTATCCATTTCTTTAATCGGTAAGAAGTGAGCAGACTTTGTCAATCGGTCGATCACAATCCATATGGTATCATAATGAATGTTTTTATCGATTGGATACACTTCAAGTATAATTAACAAAGAACAAAATAACTAAAACAAATAAATAATAGAATAAGTAAAGAACACGAATTAATCACAAATATGTATTTCACCATGAAAGGGGTTGTTCTCACCAAAAGAACGAAGGTCACAAAGAAGGTTACCAAGACATACATTAGGGTTTCACCCTAATGTTGTGTGTGTGTGTGTATATATATATATATACACACACACACATACACACAAAACTATACTAGTATACCCATTCAATCAAGGGATTGTAGCTAATTTATGATAAGATTTGATCCTTTTAACCAATATATTGGATCTGCTATCTATTCTATACATATATGTATAATTGCCTAATATACAAAGATTACATAAAATCATTACCTAGACACTAACACTCATAAAGGTCTTGAGGTATTGATGTTGATGTTGATGCTAGCACCGACAGTCAACATGTAAAGTGTTTGACTCATCAGATCATAAGGTGTGCCCTTACAATCCCCCCCCCCCCCCCTACTATCTGATGGTGTCGATACTAATATTCTTTAGATGATTTATCAAAAAATCATTGTAAAATTTATCAATCCCAATGAATGCCCCCCCTGAGAAAATGTATAACTCCCCCTTACTTATATATGATACGATTAACCCATTTATATCCAATACTTTTCCAATAGACAATCATTCAGCATCGACATTTAGTATCTTTTTCACCGTATTAGGCTATTCAGTGTACTAGTATATCATGAGGCTTAGAGGATATCTACCCCCCACCCCTGCCTTAGATTTAGCTCCACTTTAGATCAGATATAACACCTCCTTAGTCTTTCCCCTTTTTTTGACATCAACAACATATATGGAGGAATCGATCAGCGTATCAGAGTTGCACCTGGTAATTCAGTGAGTATGATGTCTATTGATTAAAAAAGGTTTAAAGTGTCATTCACTGACATAGTATTGTGAGGTCTCATCAGTGCATGGTTTTATACATTGACTCATTAACCACTTTTATTAGAAGAACAAAAGGAGAGAATGGAATGATGCGTGTAATACATTCCGGTACGAAATGTACCCATTGGCATGGATTTTTCGAATATGGCTTCATATGTTAAATCATAAAATTATAAAGAATAACATATGGTGAGAATGGATTGGTGCGTGTGATAAGCTGTGGTGTTTTAGCTTAACCATCGGCATAGAGTTTCGAACTTTTATTAGTGTGTGGTATTACACAGTGAATCATTAAGTTCTTTATTAGAAGACTTGTGGGAGAGAAGTTGGATGTCTTAATCACGCTAAGGTAAAATCAGTGTGACTCATTGACAATGATAACCCATCAACAAGAAGTGGTTTAATCCCTGAATCATAGAATTAGTTGCCATCTATAATCAAATATTCACCATTAATTCGTTCAATGGTGCAATGTCATACCTCAAACTAGGAGGTCAAGGAAATGAATAACCCTTTATCATTTACGGACCAGAAAAGTAACTCTTACACTAATGACTATGCAATCAAGGTAAGCCACTGGGTTATGCTCGATGTTTCAGCAGACCATGAGACTTGATGCATACAACAAACATGCTTCCAGGGACAAGAGTCAAGTAAGAGATTATTAACCGAGAAAATAAGCACCCAAGCCTTTCTATAATTTTTTGATTTGGACCAGGAAATATTGTTAATATCGGTTGTCGCACCCGATTTAAACAAATAAATTTATCACAGTTGATTGCACTAAAAATATAGCACAGGGAAGCAGGGTCGAATCCTCAGGGAAACAACCTAATGGTCAATGCATTTTTCATCAGGCATATTGTAGTAAAAAAACATAAAATATAAAAGGGGTTTTTTTAATTAACTAAAAAAACACATGGTGAAAATAAATTAAACGAAAATCAATAATAAAAACGATTTCAGTTCTGTTGTGACTTTCCTAATCATGCAATCGATTCAGATCTGGTTATTCAGAATGCGTTCTATCTAAGTTGGTACTGAGAAAAACTAACAAGCTCTAGTTTAATCTTTTTACCTTAATTAGTTAACCACAACAAGCTATTTGAAGTAACCCTAACTTTTTACTGTTTAATTAAACAAGCTCTTAATTAAATTAGAAAAAATTGCATTAAGTTATGTGTAAAATTCCCAACAATACCCAATACTTCTCACAAACTCGGAAGCATAAAAGGTATAGGTTTTTCAGTTTATACCAGAGTTAAATCCCAAATACGAAACCAATATGATACTTATTATGTAACGCCTGTAGATCCGGGCTAGTCAATTTAGAGGTAATAGGGGTCGAAAATGACTTTTCGATAAAAGATTATTTAGAATAAATAATCTTAACCAAGTTTTAGAATATGTCACAAGGTTTCCGTACATATAAAGAGCATCAAAGTTGGAGTTATAACGAAGAAGTTATGACCCGTCGAAGCTTCGCGACGGAACCGGCACGACACCGGGAAGCATCAATAGTGATTTTACGATGGAGGACTTTTTAGCCTTAGTGATCTAAACGAAAGTCGTATAATATGTTAAACCGAGAAAATCCATAAAAAGAACGCCCAAATCTGACTTCGTATGAAGAAGTTATAATTTTTCTAAGATTCGGCTTAACAGTGCACGATCCGAAACTCGAATTTTAGTTCGAGCGGTTTTTGGCTTATGTGACTTAAATGAGAGTTGAAGATCTCATTAATAGAAACTTAACAGTAAAAAGACAGACGAAAACAGAGTCCGTATGAAGGAGTTACGAATTCTTTGCGATCATTTAACAGTCTAAACGCCTCGTACTGTTAAATTTAAGATCGGTCAAGAATTAGCCAACTGAGTCAGAATAAAAGTTGTAGATATTATTTTTACCTACGCATGGATATAAAGAACGTCAAAAATGGAGGTCGTATGTGAAAGTTATGGATTTTAGAAGTCGGAAGTGTGCTGTGCGAAAATGTGTGATGTGGCACAATCTTGGCCATTGCTTTCTCCCCAAGTCTTGCTACTAGATGGTGACATGTGGCACCAAGTTAAGCCATTTTCACCCTATAAATAGAACCTCTCCCACCCTCATTTTCTTCACATCTTTCTCATTCTTTCTTCTCTTTACTCTCTCTCTCTCTCTAGAACCTCTCTCTAGCCCCGAAACCCCCCGAAAAGCCTAGGGAACCTCCCTAGCATAAGGCGGAAGCCCCTGAGTGCTCGACGGCTCCGAGAAGAAGAGATTTTCCGCATGGGAATGCTGCTCCAAGCAAATCCTGGTTTTCTATAAAACCCGCTGTAAGTGAGCTACGCCTACGCTATTTTTAATATAGTTTTTATTTAATTATATTAACATTATTAAGAACATATAATAAGTAATTGGGCTATTATTATGGGTTATATAAGTATTATTTAACGGTTATATAATAGTAATAATAGCTATACTATTAATTAGTCTCGGTGAATAATAGACTAAACTCTAGTGGTAATAATACTAGGTTTCGTCGAAGGAAATTATTTTTTTTAAGAAGTGAAGCGTTGTCTGAGTTCGGAATCACCACCTTTTCAAGTGAGTGCATAGTTACTTTCATCTTACACATAGATATGAAGTATTTTATATAAACTACGTGCTATGTGTGCATATTGTATGTATACTTGCTGTCTACGTTGGATGAACGTTTTTATACATGTTTTAGATGATTTAAATTGTATACGTATTTTATATACACGAATATGTTGGGTATGATACGGGTAGATGAATGATGAGAGATAAAAGATGATGTGAGTAAACATTGGCAGCTATAGACTTAATGCCTAACAAATAACATCGACATCTATAGACTTAGTGCCTATTGGACAAACACTGGTAGCTATGGACTTAGTAGCTGTTAGGAACTGGTAGCTATGGACTTAGTACCTGTTAGGAATTGGTAGCTATGGACTTAGTACCTATTAGATAAACACTGGTAGCTATGGATTTAGTACCCAACAACTATGGAATTAGTGCTTTACGAACGAGCATTGGCAGCTATGGATTTAGTGCCAGTCCTATAACCCTGGAAGTAAGGGACTTCGGAATAAACGAATGCAGAATATATGACTCTTAGGATAAATCCTTAAGAGTAAAGAAGATAATGGGGATGGGTAATTGGGTTGATTGTTTGATTGTTTAAACATAATAATTATATTATTGTGGGTTGAAAACCCTATGTACTCACCAGGTTTCCCAACCTGACCCACTCAGTTTATTTATATCACAGGTGTTGATATGAAGTCACATTACACTGAGAGATTAAAGAGATGTAGATCACTAGTGTAAATAAATGTAAGTTCTGTTTATGCTTATGTTCATGTATTGACAATGACATCCTAAACGTTTTAAAATGAATAAAATACGTTTCTTCGAAAATGTTTTAATAACGTATTTATCGTGTTTTTCTGGGAACGAATTCCGCAACAAAGAAGAACTCTGATTTTTATAAAGCATAAACAAAATCGGTCTTTTCTGGCCGTGAAAATGGGGATGTCACATATTACTTTTACCAATTGATAAGAACTATTACAGATTCTATTAATTGATTAACTGGAGTGATAAAAACCCTAGCTAGGTGATCGACTAACAAGAATTAAAAATCAAACACTCACTAAGTTCAAGACTGAAAACTTTAGATAGAAACACAAAACGAAAATCAGATCTGAAAACTAATCATATGAAAATTACTAATCTATGTAGAACTAAAACTAAGGTTTAGCCATACATGAATAAAAACGAAACTAAACTAAATAAAAGATTCATTTACTAGTAAATCTAAATAAACCAAAATGAATGAGATGATTCGCAGTCTTCAAATCTTCAAAAGTCGCTGAAAGATATCAGAAATCGCCATCAGACGGTTTTCATCATCTGGAATCGTCTCCCCCTTTGCATTTGATAATGAGGGTCGTACTTATACTCAAGGCGAAAACTCCTGGAGAAAGAAACTGATAACATGTGATCGCAGGTAGCTCATATATTATCACAAGTTTCTGTAAAAACACGTATCGAGTCGATTTAATGACGTACATTGTTGTTCTGGACTTTTTTGGACAACATGAGCTCATAGGTATGGGTATAGGCAATTGCAGTTTTGGAGTTTTTACTTCAGATGACTTCCAGACGACTCATTTTTGTCACACCCCAAAACCAAGAACCGCAGAAACGTTCCGGGGTAGAGGACATCATGTACAGTATCACAACAGTGTAAAGTAGTAAATAAGCAACAACATCATCCATTGCATTATAAATAAAGTTTTAATACATATGTGTTGTTTCATTGTAATAAGACACCAAAAATATACAATCAAAATAAAAGATGAGACTTGTCTGTGCTCCGTCTTCTCAAAACCTGGCCATCATACATGTCTACTGGTGACCTGAGAATACAAGTTATTTTGAAAGAGAGTATCAGCTTAAAGCTGGTGAATTCATAAGAATTTAAGTGTCCTTGTCTTGTTTTGAAAAACTGTTATGAATGTCATGTAAAACTTTAAGTAAGACAGTTGATATAAGTATGAAAACCCTAAGAAATCACTTATTTCCTACTAGTATGAAATGTAAATGTTTTGTTATGACAATGTAGTCTTCTACTAAGACCCGAATGTTTTGTTATGACAATGTAGTCTTCTACCAAGACCCGAATGGTTTGTAAGTAAAATGATAGTTTTTCCTTTCTATTGACTAGTACTAAAAGTACTTAGTCTAACTCTTCGTTTATGTGAATGTATGACAAAACAAAGTAAATAGGAAAATGTACTAATGTAAGTATTATCCTTTGGTACTCGGACTAACACGACATCACAGTAAGCGAAATGTATAACCTAATGAACATCCGAAGATTGTCCAATTGTCCTCTGTAGCAGCAGCAGGGAGTAGGAAGGGTTAGTCCCGTAATCGATTTCCTAATATAAGTATTAACCGTAGACATCCGTAGATGTTCATCAACCTCTGTAGCGAACAGTAGGCCCAAGGAATGGTTAGTCCCGTCAAGGTACTCCTAGTATAGGTAATAACCGTAGGCATCCGTAGATGTTCATCAACCACTGGTGCTAATCAGCTGGGATTCTGAATGGTTAGTCCCGTCTAGATATCCCGTTGAACTGGGATAAGCAGGACAATTTACACAGAAGGTACTAATAAATCATCCTCGTGAATCGAGATACAAGTATTCATGTAAATTATTCATGTATCATGTAAGCATATGTAAACGTACTCATGTATCATGTAAGCATATGTAAACGTACTCATGTATCATGTAAGCATATGTAAATGTACTCATGTATCATGTAATGTACTGGTATAGACTCATGAATGAACTGACTCTTGTGAGATTCCTTGTAATAGGAATAATGTTTTGTATCTTCTAACTATCCTTGTGATAGTTAACTAGAAGGTAATTGATTGTTCAAGTAGGTAAAATGGTTTTGTAAAACCTCTAAGAGTTTTGAACAGTAGGTAACAATGACTTGATGTCATTTTAATAAACATTTCAGAAGTTAATACATTTGATAACAAAGTATTTTTAAGATAGAAAACCATTTCATGCATCACATTTTGTAGTATGTGAGATCTGCTGAATGAAAACACAGTTATAAAATACATATGAATGATTTAATAACATGCTGTTTTCTACTTGTATTCCCCCTCCCCCTATTAAAGCATTTAAAATCATTTAAAACATTGATTAAGGGGTATGAACTCACTTGTAGATGGTGGTTTGGATGTACTGAATGATGTAGGATAGCTAGGTGACAAGTGAAGACTTGTTCACACTCAATGATCCTAGATAACATATAATCACACATATATGTATTCAATTAGACTTTAAACCACTAATTGACAAAGTTAAGACATCCTAAGGCATGTAAAACACCTTATATAAGTGCTACAAGTCATAAGGATTTGCATGTAAGTGCTAAAGGACCTTGCCATTGTGTTTGGGGCTCAAGGGTAAACTCCCTTGGAGTTTACGGTTTTCATGACTTTGACCTAATGAGTTTACGGTCGTAAACTCAAGAGTTTACGATCGTAAACTCCTCTCTTTTTGACCATAAGTTGGTTTGAGGTTTTGCAAGTCCTTTGAAGCATTTCTACTTGGTGGTTTGGCCTTTGGAAGAGATTAGGGCATCATTACACTCCTTTGAGGAGTTTACGGCCTCATGGTCATTTCTCATTGGGTTTACTACCTTAAACTCATGAGTTTACTACCTTAAACTCATAAGTTTGGTATTTTGTGGGTTTTCAAGTCCTTAGCTTAATCATGGCAATAGTCTAGGTTAGATTTAGACATAAGGAATAACCATTGAACTTTTATGGGACTTTTATGCACTTTTTGGGGTGTTTACGGTTTTGGGAGATCCCCAAACCGTAAACACATAAAAATGGAAGTATTTGGTGCTTTTTGTGTGATAAACTAATTAAGGATGAAGCTAGACAAGTCCCTATGTCATGGTGAAGCATCTAGGCACCTTAAGGCACCACTTTGCACCATAAATGGTGTTTACAGTTTTGGGAGCCTCCCAAAACCGTGATCACCTTGATCTTTGTGTTCTTGGGACTTTTCTTTGATGTTAATATGTACTACAAGATTAAGAAGACTCAAGGATGGAAGTACTTACTATAAGGAAGCTTGGATTTAGCTAAAAGTCCAAGAACACTTAGTGTGTGTTCTTGGTGTTCTTGGTGTTTTTGGAAATCTAATCAAAAAAACAAAAGTGAATGGATGAATAGATGCACAAACGCTAGGTTAAGTGTTTAATCAACTTGAAATGGATAGAACACTTACAACTTGGAAGATCTTGAATTGTTTCTAGTTTGCTACTTGAGAGGTTTTCTTGAGTTTACTCTTTTGGATAAATGGGGAGTAAACTCATATATAAGCATGAGTTCACGATTTTTGGAAGTTTTTCCGACTCAAACGTAAAAGTTTGGCCGTGAACTTCTAAGACACGAGATGTTTGCGGTTTTTAAATTTCAAAACCCGAGACGGCACTTTCTCTCACCCGTTCGTTTAAAGAATATTATTATAATAATCAAACGAACCCTAAATTTGTTAAAATCAGAAATAATGACATTAACTCATAATAAGAAGTGCTTGACTTCTAAGGTTTGACCGAATGAAAATTTCGGGTTTTCACATCATCCCCCTGTTAAAGGGAATTTCGTCCCGAAATTAAAGTCTAAGCAAGTAAAGTATTTATAAGAAACTATGGAAAAAGATGAGGATATTTCCGTTTCATCTGATCCTCTCGTTCCCAAGTGAATTTAGGTCCCTGTTTTGCGTTACAGCGAACCTTCACTATTGGGATACGGTTTTGTTTCGTTTTCTTGACTTCTCGGTCCATGATCTCTACTGGTTCCTCCACGAAGTTGAGGCTCTCGTTGATCTCGATCTCGTCGAGTGGAATAACAAGAGTCTCGTCGGACATACACTTTTTCAAGTTTGATACGTGGAAGGTAGAATGTACGTTACTGAGTTCACGCGGTAGATTGAGTTTGTAAGGTACGAGGCTAATTCTTGCAAGAATCTCAAAAGGCCCTATGTATCTTGGATTGAGCTTCCCACGCTTCCCGAAGCGTATCAAGCCCTTCCAGGGTGATCCCTTTAGTAGAAATCGGTCGCCCACCTGGAATTCCAACGGTTTCCTTCTCTTGTTAGCGTAGCTTTTCTGTCAGTCTATAGAGGCTTTCAATCGTTCACGAATTTGAACGATCTTCTCTGTCATTTCCCGAATGATCTCTGGACTCGTAAGAGTGCTTTCGGGAACTCGTCCCTTAGCTAACTGGGTATCACCCACCTCAACCCAGCACAGAGGGGATCTGCACTTACGGACATAGAGGGCCTCGAATGGAGCTGCCTTTATGCTCGTGTGATAACTGTTTTTGTAGGAAAATTCGAAGAGGGGTAAATGAGTATCTACTATCTCTGTCCGAGATAATGGATAAGGGTAGGCTGAAGTCTATCACACAAGCTCGCAACATATCTTCTAAGGTTTGGATAGTCCTCTCACTTTGCCCGTCGGTCTGTGGATGGTAGGCTGTACTCATGTTCATCCTAGTTCCTAGGGAACTTTGTAATGACTGCTAGAACCTCGAAGTGAATCTACTATCTCTGTCCGAGATAATGGATAAGGGAAAACCGTGTAGTTTTACAATCTCCTTAATGTAAGTTCTTGTAAGTTTCTCCATCTTGTCTGTTTCTTTGATCGGCAGGAAGTGTGCAGACTTGGTCAGTCTATCGAAGATGACCCATATGGAATCAAGTCCACCCGTTGTCTTGGGCAACTTGGTTATGAAGTCCATAGTAATCCGCTCCCACTTCCATTCTGGTATCTCCGGTTGTTGTAGAAGACCGGAGGATTTCTAGTATTCGACCTTTACCTTCGCGCAAGTAAGGCACTTACTTACGAAGGTAGCAATATATGCTTTCATGTTAGGCCACCAGTACAACTTTTTAAGATCCAGATACATCTTATCTGAACCCAGGTGGACAGAATAACGAGTGTTGTGAGCTTCGGTCATGACCAAGTCTCTGAAGCCACCGTGTTTCGGTGTCCAGATCCGATCCATGAGATATAAGGCTCCGCCACCCTTGACTTCCAAGTTCTTATCGATTCCTCTCAGGGATTCACCTGCCACATTTTCAGGTTTCAAAGCATCAAGCTGAGCCTCCTTAATTTGCGTGGACAAGTGTGAATGGATAGTTAGAGTTAAAGATTTGACTCTACGACCAATCTATTCTTTCCGACTTAGGGCGTCGGCTACTATGTTGGCTTCACCCGGATGATAACGAATTTCGTACTCGTAATCACTGAGTAGCTCGACCCACCATCATTTTCTCATGTTGAGCTCCTTCTGGTCGAAAATGTGTTGTAGAATCTTGTGGTATGTAGAGATCGTGCTTTTCATACCATACAGATAGTGTCTCCAGATCTTCAGAGCAAACACAACTGCTCCTAACTCAAGATCATGGGTGGTGCAGTTAACCTCATGTATCTTCAGCTACCTCGAGGCATAGGCTATGACTTTACCTCGCTGCATCAGAACACATCCGAGTCCTTGGTTTGATGTGTCGCAATAGACAATGAAGTCTTCTATCCCTTCAAGGAGGGATAGTATTGGTGCGGTGCACAAGGATTGCTTGAGCATTTGGAATGCTCTTTCCTATTTCTCTTCCCAGTCAAAGGCCACCCCTTTCTAGGTCAGGGTTGTAAGAGGTTTCGCTATGCGGGAGAAGTTCTGAATGAACCTGCGATAGTAGCCAGCTAGACCTAGAAATTGACAAATTTCTGTAGGTGTCTTCGGTGCTGACCAGTTCTCAATGGCCTTGATTTTGGAAGGGTCCACGTGTATTCCTTCTTCGCTAACAACATGGCCCAAAAATTCGACTCGTCGGATCCAAAATTCGCACTTGGAGAACTTCGCATAGAGCTTCTCCGCTCGCAATGTTTCTAAGACTCTGCAGAGATGTTGACTATGTTCCTCCTTACTTCGAGAGTAGATGAGTATGTCATCAATGAAGACGATGACGAACTGGTCCAAGTAAGGACGACACACCCTATTCATCAGATCCATGAATACTGCGGGCGCGTTAGTTAATCCGAACGGCATCACTACAAACTCGTAGTGTCCGTAACGACTTCAGAAGGTTATCTTAGGAACATCCTCCTCTAACACTCGTAGCTGGTGATATTCGGATCGTAGATCTATCTTCGAGAAGTAGTTGGCTCCTTGAAGTTGATCAAATAAATCGTCAATGCGGGGCAAAGGATAACGATTTTTAATGGTAAGCTTGTTGAGTTCTTTATAGTCGATGTACATGCGAAACGATCCATCTTTCTTCTTAACGAACAAGATCGATGCTCCCCATGGTGAGAAGCTTGGCCTAATGAATCCCTTCTTGAGAAGTTCGTTAAGTTGATTGGAAAGTTCCTGCATCTCGGTTGGTGCCAGACGATATGGAGATTTGGCTACGGGAGTAGCTCCTGGCACTAAGTTGATTCTGAACTCGTGGTAATCCAGGAAGTTCTTCTGGGAAAATGTCGGGAAAGTCACGTACTTCGGGGATTTTCTGAATGTCTTTCAACTCTTGACTCGTATCGACTACGTGTGCGAGGAATGCATGATATTCCTTTCGCAAGCACTTTTGGGCTTGAATGCATGAAATGATGCGAAGACTCGTACTAGGTTTGTCGCCGTAGATAACTAATGTTTCGTTGTTAGGAAGGTTAAGACGAACTGCTTTTTCAAAGCACATGATGTCGGCGTGAAGAAGACTCAACCAATCCATGCCGATGATAACGTCGAAACATTTAATTGGGACCGGCATGAGGTCTATCTTGAAAGTGTGGCCATCTAAAGTTAAGGTACAACCTACGTATATGCAGTTAGTATTCTCTGTTTTCCCGTTAGCCATTTCGACCGTGAATGTGTTATCTAACGCGCATGGTTTTTGTTTAAGCAGGTGTGCAAATTTGTGACTTACAAAACTTTTCTTTGCTCCACTGTTGAAAAGTATGCAAGCATATGAGTTATCAAGGAGAAACGTACCAGTAACTATCATAGGATCAGCTACCGCTTCCTCGTGGCCCAGGGCCATAACTCTTCCTACTCCTCCAGCCATCCCCGCTTTAGGGCAGTTCCTCTTGTAGTGGCCCACTTCGCCACAACCATAGCAAGCTTGGACCATACCGGTGTTAGGAACCTGGGCGGCTGGAGCTGTTGGCGTCCTGCTGAAACGGACTGTGTGCCCCTTCCTGTTGCAGTTAGAGCAGTGCATCTCCTTGCAAGGTCCATGGTGGTGGAAGCTGCACTTGGTGCACTTCGGGAGAGTTCCAGCATAAGTTTTTGATGGTAAGGGGTTCGCAGGGACAATGGGAGTTACCGTGGCGGCATTGATTGCCACGAGTTGTTGTCTCTTGGAGGATTTTTGCGAAGCCCCTCTTTTCCTCTTGTTCCACCCCTTCTTGTTGTTGTCGGGGTTGGACTTTGGTGGTACGGATGTAGGGATTGTTGGGTTCTTAGGTTTCCTGTGATATGTGAGAGATTGTGCGAGCTCCTTGGCACTATCAAAAGTGACAGGCTTGGAAGCTAACACACTTGATTGGATCTGGGGAGACAGTCCCCATATATATCTCTTTATCTTCTTGCTTTCGAGAGCAACCATATCAGGGCATAGGATTGCCAGATCACGGGACCTATTCATGTAGGTTCCTATGTCGGATCCAACCATTTGCAGGCTCCATAGTTCCTGCTTGAGTTTTTGTATTTCTCCCCGAGGACAATAGTCTCTCATCAGCATGTCCTTCAAGTGTTCCCAGCTGATGGAATATGCCACCACCAGAGTTAGATATTTAACATGGCCGTTCCACCATGTTAGTGCTCTGTCAGAGAAGGTACAAGCTGCAAACTTGACCTTGTTGCTCTCCTGGTAAGCACAGATTTCAAAGACGGATTCCATCTTTTCAATCCATTGTCTCAACACCAACACTGCCCACACCATTGAAGCTGCGGGGCTTGGAGTTAGTGAAGTATTTATATGTACATTCCCGAGGGTGTCCATGGCTTTCGCCGTGGTTCGAGGGAGGTGCACCTGTTCCCGATCCACTAGGGACAGGGGTATTGATGGCTGACATAGTAGCTGCAACTGCTGCTGTGAAAGCTGCTTGGAATATAGTGGCATCGAAGGGAGAAGGTGGTTGAAGAGGTTGAGGTGGTGGTATCAGTGTTTCATTGTTAGGGTTACACCTGGGATTCCTGCGTGGCGGCATCTTTAGCTATACGTTTAAAAAGATGACGACATGGATAAGAATAAATGAATAATGAATGTGTCTCATGGACTAACTCCCCATAGTCCAACAACAAAATGAATAGTATGACTAAATGAAGATGACAACATTTGGATTATAATTTCCATATGATTAGATATCTGTCAATAATATTGGGATTACAGATGTAACAAGTTCAGGAAAATGGCCTATAAGTAGGCCTTACATCAACCAAGATAGGAAAATTTTGACAGAACTATGACTAGATTAAGACCTAACAGGTCTAAGGTTTACAAAGATAGGAAATTAGACCAAAGTTTCTAGATAAACTAGGTTATATTCAAAAGATGAGTCAACGAGATTCTATCGGCGATGAGAACTGCTAGCATGAGTCCTTGATCCTGATAGTAGACGTTCCACGTCCCTCATACGCCTGTCAGCTCTTGCTTGTTGAGCTCGAAGTTCCCTAACTTCAGCTTGAGTTTCAACAAGTTCCCTCTACAGAGCTACATTGTGGACCAGAGTCCTTTCGTGAGTAGACTCTAGTTGGCGAATGTGGACTGTGTTAACGCTAGAGTTGGCGTTAATCTCTAAGACTCGATTGATAGTTGATTGACCCAGTATTGTGTTCTGAGAAATCCTACGAACCATGATGGGTAGGACCCTGTCAGCAGAATCTCCTTCAGTGAGGTTATCGAAACTTTTGTCTCCGTCGTAGGGAATGGGTTGACCCTGTTCCTAACTCCATGTATTCATGTTTGTAGCCCACAGAGGTGTGGCTCCTTGAAATGCGGGACGAAGGTCCAGGTTTGGGTTTTGAGCTGCTGGGGGTAGGTTGTTGAATTCAGGCTCCGAGTCAGAACTATCGGAAAAACCCTCAGCATGGTGATCATCCAAAGGGATTGGGTGATCATCTTCTGGTTCTTCTTCTAACCATCCAGCGTTGCTTTGGTTTGGGAAGTACGGATCGCCATGGTGAAATCCAGCCATTTTAATCTACATGGGAAAAGGGATATAAGAAATAGCTAAATAGGCGAACTAACTAAGATGATTACAGTAAGAACAAATACCCCAATGGTATTTATTTATGGTTGTGTTGGTAAGTTTTTAGACTTGTTGCCACATCACAACCATTCTTGGGCATATGCTAATCACTCCTTGGACCAACATAGTTGATCAGGTTATGCCATTCCCAAGACTGACCATGCATCCCCAGGCTTACTTGTGATATTCAACAATCGTAACACTTTTGTTCTTGTCATTGTGACACTGGTTTTAGTATGAATGCAGGCACATATACTTACTTAAATATTTTATTATTTATAAGTATAACTCTTAAACAGAGTGTTTTAATCCCAATGTATTTATAGTTAGTATATATTTTATGGGTTGATATACTATATTCACTATAAACAATGCTCTGATACCAATCTGTTACACCCCAAAACCAAGAACGGCGAAAACATTCCGGGGTAGAGAACGTCATGTACAGTATCACAACAGTGTAAAGTAGTAAATAAGCAACAATATCATCCATTGCATTATAAGTAAAGTTTTAATACATATGTGTTCTTTCATTGTAATAAGACACCAAAAACATACAATCAAAATAAAAGACGAGACTTGTCTGTGCTCCGTCTTCTCAAAACCTGGCCATCATACCTATCTACTGGTGACCTGAGAATACAAGTTATTTTGAAAGAGAGTATCAGCTTAAAGCTGGTGAATTCATAAGAATTTAAGTGTCCTTGTCTTGTTTTGAAAAACTGTTATGAATGTCATGTAAAACTTTAAGTAAGACAGTTGATATAAGTATGAAAACCCTAAGAAATCACTTATTTCCTACTAGTATGAAATGTAAATGTTTTGTTATGACAATGTAGTCTTCTACTAAGACCCGAATGTTTTGTTATGACAATGTAGTCTTCTACCAAGACCCGAATGGTTTGTAAGTAAAATGATAGTTTTTCCTTTCTATTGACTAGTACTAAAAGTACTTAGTCTAACTCTTCGTTTATGTGAATGTATGACAAAACAAAGTAAATAGGAAAATGTACTAATGTAAGTATTATCCTTTGGTACTCGGACTAACACGACATCACAGTAAGCGAAATGTATAACCTAATGAACATCCGAAGATTGTCCAATTGTCCTCTGTAGCAGCAGCAGGGAGTAGGAAGGGTTAGTCCCGTAATCGATTTCCTAATATAAGTATTAACCGTAGACATCCGTAGATGTTCATCAACCTCTGTAGCGAACAGTAGGCCCAAGGAATGGTTAGTCCCGTCAAGGTACTCCTAGTATAGGTAATAACCGTAGGCATCCGTAGATGTTCATCAACCACTGGTGCTAATCAGCTGGGATTCTGAATGGTTAGTCCCGTCTAGATATCCCGTTGAACTGGGATAAGCAGGACAATTTACACAGAAGGTACTAATAAATCATCCTCGTGAATCGAGATACAAGTATTCATGTAAATTATTCATGTATCATGTAAGCATATGTAAACGTACTCATGTATCATGTAAGCATATGTAAACGTACTCATGTATCATGTAAGCATATGTAAATGTACTCATGTATCATGTAATGTACTGGTATAGACTCATGAATGAACTGACTCTTGTGAGATTCCTTGTAATAGGAATAATGTTTTGTATCTTCTAACTATCCTTGTGATAGTTAACTAGAAGGTAATTGATTGTTCAAGTAGGTAAAATGGTTTTGTAAAACCTCTAAGAGTTTTGAACAGTAGGTAACAATGACTTGATGTCATTTTAATAAACATTTCAGAAGTTAATACATTTGATAACAAAGTATTTTTAAGATAGAAAACCATTTCATGCATCACATTTTGTAGTATGTGAGATCTGCTGAATGAAAACACAGTTATAAAATACATATGAATGATTTAATAACATGCTGTTTTCTACTTGTATTCCCCCTCCCCCTATTAAAGCATTTAAAATCATTTAAAACATTGATTAAGGGGTATGAACTCACTTGTAGATGGTGGTTTGGATGTACTGAATGATGTAGGATAGCTAGGTGACAAGTGAAGACTTGTTCACACTCAATGATCCTAGATAACATATAATCACACATATATGTATTCAATTAGACTTTAAACCACTAATTGACAAAGTTAAGACATCCTAAGGCATGTAAAACACCTTATATAAGTGCTACAAGCCATAAGGATTTGCATGTAAGTGCTAAAGGACCTTGCCATTGTGTTTGGGGCTCAAGGGTAAACTCCCTTGGAGTTTACGGTTTTCATGACTTTGACCTAATGAGTTTACGGTCGTAAACTCAAGAGTTTACGATCGTAAACTCCTCTCTTTTTGACCATAAGTTGGTTTGAGGTTTTGCAAGTCCTTTGAAGCATTTCTACTTGGTGGTTTGGCCTTTGGAAGAGATTAGGGCATCATTACACTCCTTTGAGGAGTTTACGACCTCATGGTCATTTCTCTTTGGTTTTACTACCTTAAACTCACGATTTTACTACCTTAAACTCATGAGTTTACTACATTAAACTCATAAGTTTGTTATTTGGTGGGTTTTCAAGTCCTTAGCTTAATCATGGCAATAGTCTAGGTTAGATTTAGACATAAAGAATAACCATTGAACTTTTATGGGACTTTTATGCACTTTTTGGGGGTGTTTACGGTTTTGGGAGATCCCTAAACCGTAAACACAAAAAATGGAAGTATTTGGTGCTTTTTTTGTGATAAACTCATTAAGGATGAAGGTAGACAAGTCCTTAAGGCATGGTGAAGCATCTAGGCACCTTAAGGCACCATTTTGCACCGTAAATGGTGTTTACGGTTTTGGGAGCCTCCCAAAACCTTGAACACCTTGATATTGGTGTTCTTGGGACTTTTCTTTGATGTTAATATGTACTACAAGCTTAAGAAGACTCAAGGATGGAAGTACTTACTACAAGGAAGCTTGGATTTAGCTAAAAGTCCAAGAACACTTAGTGTGTGTTCTTGGTGTTCTTGGTGTTTTTGGAAATCTAATCAAAAACGCAAAAGTGAATGAATGAATAGATGCAAAAACACTAGATTAAGTGTTTAATCAACTTGAAATGGATAGAACAGTTACAACTTGGAAGATCTTGAATTGTTTCTAGTTTGCTACTTGAGAGGTTTTTTTGAGTTTACTCTTTTGGGAGTTTACTCTTTTGGATAAATGGGGAGTAAACTCATATATAAGCATGAGTTCACAATTTTTGGAAGTTTTTCCGAATCAAACATAAAAGTTTGGTCGTGAACTTCTAAGACACGAGATGTTTGTGGTTTTTAAATTTCAAAACCCGAGACGACACTTTCTCTCACCCGTTCGTTTAAAGAATAATATTATAATAATCAAACGAACCCTAAATTTATTAAAATCAGAAATAATGACATTAAATCATAATAAGAAATGCTTGACTTCTATGGTTTGACCGAATGAAAATTCCGGGTTGTCACAATTTTGAACCTGGGAAACTTCGTGGAAAACATGTGATCGCAGGCAAAATATGCAATCACACCTGCGATCACATTTTTGGCCTATGTAATCATAGATTTGGCCTTTTTTCACAACCATGAAAGTCGTCCAAAATTGTGTCTAGTTTTAAGAACATTTTGAATCTCATCAATCATAGTTATGGTTCATGAGATATGGTCAAAATACTATAGGGGGTCAAATCTGTCAACAACATCCTTTAGCTTCAAATGGTAGCAATTTATCTTCATGTGATCAATTTGATCGAATGTTTCCTGACCAAAACATCTTCCAAGCATTCCTCAATATCCTCCTTCAGTTACATCTCCATTTAGGCTCCAAATATGCATCCAGTTGCTCCCTCAAACGCATCCAAAGTTGCTCCCGAAGTACCGCTCCATTCCAATTATCTGAAAACAACATTAAACACGAGCAGTATGGAAATTCTAACAAAAGACACAAGATAAACATTATTTAAAGAAATGACATGCAAATGTACAAACTATGATTCTAAATGATAATAAAAACTACTCTAAAAGATGCATAAAATGGCATCTATCAAATATCACTTTGAAAGTTTAGATGATGCTAGACAATCAACGTGAGGGGTGACTCAATGCTATCACAATAGACGGTCTCGCTGATGAAATACTTAGAGAGATTTAGGTACATACATCAACACCTTCTAGGGACAATGATTTGTCAAAAGTTACAAACTAGGCTTATGAAATGCCATCGTCAAATCATTGAAAAATGGTACAAGACAAAATAATAAATAATGTAAGAATAAAAATAAAAAAGTTTTTCAAACAAGGAAATATTCTAAAAGAGATATTTGTGCACATTTTTCAGAAACAAATAAAGACCCGATTCATCAAATATTTTGAATTGAAAGACCAAAAATGAACTTCCTTTTACTGAGAAATTTGTCCCTCAACACTGTCTATAAAAGAGTGACAAGAGTAAGAACAAACACATTAATATACAAAACAACTCACTATACATGAATAATGAAGCCATTAATCGACGAGATGTTACAAATAGATTCAGAGCTTCATGTTCATCAGGAGCAGGAGAGGAGCATAAACCAATCTTATAACCTACGAGTTAACTGACTTAAATCCATGTAACCTATTAGGTTTTATGTACTCTAACATTCCTATGGTGCACATACAACCCTAATGCTTTGGATTTGAGTTTTCTCTAATTATACATGCAATAAACATTTTTCCAAAGCATGAATCCTAAACTAGCATGCAAGGTGATATTAGAATCATAAAACTAGTTAGAATATTACCTTGTGTAGTAGCTTGAATATCTTGGCCTCAAGAAAGCTTAGCACCACAAGTGTGATGCCTAAAATGGAATCACAAAACACCAAGAACAATTTGGATAAATATGGAGAGGTTATGAAGACTATAAATCAAATTCCACTTCTTGAATAACAAGGTGTAACCGATTTTAGTTTATGAATACATATGTGTGTGTCGAATATCAAGGGTCATGTGTAACCCTAATCCATACACATTAGCCCATGATCCATCCATTTGGTTTGGATAAATACTTCATGGATTAAACCATAAGCCCATCACAAACCAAACCATGGATCATTAGTCCAACTCATATGTATCAATTTAATTAGTCTCTTTTGATCACTAAATTAATTCTTAAATTAATTATTGACCAATTCTTATTAAATAATATGATTCCTCAATTAATATATTATACTTATAATATATTAATAAATCATAAATAACCTCTTACACAAATAACCTTCCTAACATATTGTTTTGATGAATGCAACCTAAATGGACCATGCTATTATCAGGTCAAGTACATACCAATTATAGTGATGAGCTTAGACACCTTTTCCAACAGTCTCCCACTTGGATATGTCTAATAACTGTAATTGTCAGTGTAGCTTAAAATCTGATTAGCAATCGTAGCTCTCAAAAAGCCACTACCGAACTCTGACGCGTCCATTAGATAAGTGATCATATAATCCTATATTCTACAAGATATCATGTGGACAAATACATGGAAGATAGTCATACTTATTCTCCTGAAGTTTGTCTCCCGATTTCCGATTTGTTTGACATAGAACTTAATTGAACACATCAATAGAGTTTTGATCGGACTCGACACATAAGTCAAAACAAAATCATCGAGGGGCCCAATATATCGCTTTAATCCTCTTAGGATTAAAGGAACAAATAAGCTTAGACTTATATGCTTGTACTAATTATTCATTGAATCATACATAACAACACGTTTTATAACATCGAGTTATTGATGCGTTTTCATACTATTAATGTACAATCAACAAATAATCGCCAGCTCATAAATCTTGGTTTGAATATTATACAATATTATTGTCTCACAATCACCCGTGATAAATTCCATGAAGTGATATGTGAGCGTGGGTTTAGTCCAATACTCAAATCTTATTTCAAGAGCACTCATGAATGTTTGCAACAATCTTTTGCTATGTCTAACACCTTAGACTATCATACAAAAACCCATTCATGATAGTCTTCTTTCATGACCTACTTCTAAAGTATGATCGACTTTGGATAGTTTGAATAATCTTATTATTCTGGAAGTCAAAATATGCAAAATGAAACAATAGTAAATAATTGACACAAGACAGTGACATTACTTATAAATAAAAAAATCTTTTATTCAATCATCAAATGTCAATTACATTTTAACTATTACAAGTTTCTGAAATTCTATCTAATCACTGAAACTAATGTCGTCTTTCAGCCCGACACTACTAGCATGCTGCAACTGCTCACTGATCCGGCGTCTTCAGTAGTACGGGCCCTATACTACCGACCACACCGCATCAGCATTCACCGCAAGTCCTCCTCCTTGGATCCCGGATCGCAAGTACTCTACTCGTGCTATGTATTGGCTACCCTCCGATAGACCTCTCATGAGCTCCTAACTGCTACCTACTCACTCTTAAGGCATCGCATAGCAGTAGTAATTTCCTAGGCTAAGGCATCACAAATCAGGGCACTCTAGTCCTAATATGAATACCTAGCCTACTCTAGCATGCATAACATAACATATCATATCTCATAACACATAATGTAAGGGTATTTTAGGGATTCACCGTTCGGGTGCTGGTTGACCGTACAGACTGCTCCGCTCTGGTTGTTTCAAAACCTATTGCTATTTTTAGAAAAATCAGTTTTTATTTGTTGAAAATTTCTCAAATCCTCAGTTTGAGTTCAGATACGCCCGAAGGTGCATCCGAGTCCCTCAAACCAAGGCTCTGATACCAACTTGTAATGATGAGATTTTTAAAACAAAATTTTCATTTTTCAACAACCAAAAATATATATGAAATATTCTCAAAAAGTATTCCACAATAGTTATCAAATCAAAACATATCCCAAGATCACAAATCAAATTTCCTCTATGTGTGTACGGGTTACGCTGGCACCTTTCCACGGTCCTCACTAGTACCTGAAACACATAACACAACAACTGTAAGCATAAATGCTTAGTGAGTTCCTCAAAATACCACATACAACACATACGCCACTCGAGGCTACTATACGACCCTGCGGTCGATGTGTCTCAGCAGAACCCTCCAGTCCCGTAGCTCGTTGGACCCTTTGGTTTGGTCATAACTCGTTGGTCCCTCTGGCCCGGTCTAAATCGTTGGACCCTCCGGTCCGGTCTGTATTGTTGGACCCTTCGATCCGGTCTATACCATCATATAACATACATATATCATATAGCACACAACTCATTCGTAACACATAATCTCATACATAGACATAGGACCCTCCGGTCAACATATAAATACCACTCTAGGTAACGTGTAGTGAGAAGACTCACCTCGTGTAACTTGGTAACTCGGAAATCTCGGACTCCGTGAAATAGGATCTAGCCTCCGCCTAATCATACGAAATAAACACTCGGCATTAACACATTTCCCAAGGTAGACCATTCCCTCTCTTAGCACTCTCAGGAGGGTAAAAGACCATTTTACCCCTCTTAAGGCTCAAATACTCTAAAGTTAACCAAACCCTAAAAGTCAACAAAAATGAACCTCCTGGGGTACGCGGCGCGTACCAGATCTGTACGCTAAGCATACCCGGTGGCTTCACAGAATCGGGGTATGCAGCCCCTTACGCCGCGCGTACTGGGATTACGCCCAACGTAATCCCCAACTTTATCCTCCTCTTCATTCAGGTCTTAATCGGTTAAGATTTGCATCGAAAATCCAGATCTGACTTCTCTAACACGACTTAATCCATAAAGTTGGTGACTTTAAGCCTTTGCATGGCTGTGGAAGTCACAAACACCCAAAACACTCTATTTATAACCTTAAAAGGTCCATATCTCATGCATGAACAACCTTTAACAACCAAGACTGGATTTTTATCACATAACAACACTAAATGATCTAGTATGGGACAGATCTCGAGTTCTAAGAGCTCAACCACTCAAAAAGTTATGAACTTGGGGATCGAGTATGCCCCGTGTACCTGGCGACCCTTCCCGCTCAAGACGCGGACGAGTACGCTGAGCGTACACCCCAGTATGCCCCGCGTACTCGCCAAACATGCATTTCCTTAACAAGGGCCAAATGTGCCCCTTTCTCAAAGATGAAGGTTGATAAGGTATACCTGATTTTTGGGATGTTACAATTCTCCCCCACTAGAACCAGACTTCGCCCTCGAAGTCTCATGCTGTGAACAACTCCGGATGTTGTTCCTGCATCTCCGACTCCGGCTCCCAGGTCAGCTCGGACCCTTTCCGATGTTGCCACTAGACCTGCACCAGGGGCACTTCCTTGCTCCTCAGAACCTTGGTCTTCCAATCCAAGAGTGCGATCGTCTTCTCAGCATAATTCAGACTCACGTCCACCTGGATATCCTCTAATGGTAATACTGTCGACTCGTCGGCTATACACTTTCTCAGCGGCGACACGTGGAAGGTATCATGAATCTGGTCCAACTCCGCAGGTAACTCCAAGCGATATGCTACTCTGCCCACCCTCGCGATCACCCTTAACGGCCCAATATCCTGGGGCCCTAACTTACCTCTTTTCCCAAAACGGATCATTCCTTTCTAAGGAGACACCTTCAGGAGCACAAGATCCCCGACCTGAAACTCGAGCTCCGATCGACGCCTATCCGTGTAACTCTTTTGGAAACTCTGAGCATTCAATAACCTCTGTCTGACCCGTTGTATCTGCTCTGTCGTCTGAAGGACTATCTATGTACTACTCATCACACGTTACCCTACCTCACCCCAGCAAATGGGGGTCTGACACCTCCTTCCATACAACAACTCAAAGGGTGGTATACCAATGCTCGAATGATGGCTGTTGTTATAGGAAAACTCAGCCAAGGGCTAATACGTGTCCCAACTCCCGCCAAAATCCAGTACACATGCCCAAAGCATGTCCTCGAGCGTCTGAATCGTCCGTTCGCTCTGTCCGTTAGTCTATGGGTGGTATGTGGTACTAAAATGCAGCCTCGTACCCAATTCCTCATGAAAGTTATTCCAAAATCTGGAAGTAAAACGCACATCTCGATCTGAGACGATCGAGATCGGTACTCCATGTCGCGATACCACCTCCCTAACGTACAACTCTGCCAGTCTTTCCGTAGAAGAGCTCTCACTCATGGCAAGGAAGTGAGCGCTCTTCGTCAACCTGTCCACAATCACCCAAATTGCATCGACACCCCTAGCAGTCCTCGACAATTTGGTGATAAAATCCATGGTAATCTGTTCCCACTTCCACTCGGGAATCTGTCACGGCTGCAACTTACCATGCGGACGTTGGTGTTTGGCCTTAACCTTGCGACAGGTCAAGCACCTCTCTATGAACCATGCGACATCCCTCTTCATACAGGGCCACCAAGACTCCCTCTTCAGGTCCAAATACATCTTAGTAGCCCTGGGGTGGATCGAGAACTTCGATATATGCACCTCCTCCATCAAGATGGTACGCGTTCCGCCCACAAACGATACCAAAACCCGACCCTAAAAGGTCATAAGTCCTCGACTATCGGTAACAAACTCCGATACGTACCCGATCATTCTCTCCCTCTTGCGGTTCTCCGGTCTCACGACCTCCGCCTAGGCCCCTTGAATGGTCTCCCACACCGGAGTCATCATTATCAATCTCATGCAAACATCTCGTATCGGGGCGCCCTCCACCCTACGGCTCACGGCATCGGCTACAACATTATCCTTACTCGGGTGGTACAGGATCTCGCAGTCGTAATCCTTTACCACATCCAACCATCTCCTCTGGCGTATATTCAGGTTGGGTTGATCCATCAGGTACTCAAGCTTGTGTGGTCCGTGTATATGGTACACCGAACTCCATACATATAGTGACGCTAGATCTTGAGGGCAAACACCACTGTCCCCAACTCCAGATCGTGGGTGGGATACCTCGACTCATGAGGTTTCAGCTGCCTCGATACATATGCTATCACATGTCGCCTCTGAATAAGCACCGTTCCCAACCCTGATATCTATGCATCACAATACACCACAAAGTCCTCCATCCCTTCCGAGAGTGCGAGCACCGGAGCTTCGCACAATCTCTGGTGAAGTGTCTCGAATGAGGTCTGATGCTCCTAACCCCATGAAAAAGCAACGCCCTTCCTGGTCAACTTGGTGAGTGGCAGGACGATCTTTGATAAATCCCTGATAAATCTCCGATAATAGCTAGCCAACCCTAGGAAACTCCTGATCTCGGTAGGAGACCTCGGCACCTCCCAACTCATCACCGCCTCGATCTTTGCTGGATTTACCAATATCCCCTTCTAGTTAATGAGGTGGCCTAGGAACTGGACCTCCCGTAACCAAAAATCACACTTGGAGAATTTGGCGTAAAGCCTCTCTGATCTCAGAACTCCGAGGATCTCCCTCAAATTCTCCTCATGCTGCTCTCTGGATCTCGAATACACCAAGATATCATCGATGAATACAATCACCAAACGATCCAACATCGGCCTGCACACCCTGTTCATGAGATCCATGAACGCTGCTGGTGCATTGGTGAGCCCGAAAGGCATCACCACGAACTCGTAATGTCTGTAACGAGTCCTAAACACCGTCTTCTGGATATCTTCATCTTGAACCCTCATCTGGTGATATCCCAACCTCAAGTATATCTTGGAGAATCAAGACGCTCCCTGCAACTAATCGAACAGATCGTCGATCCTCGGTAACGGATAACGGTTCTTGACCGTCAACTTGTTCAACTCCCGGTAATCAATACACATCCGGTGTGAACCATCCTTCTTCTTGACAAAAAGGATCGGCGCTCCCCAAGGTGAGCTACTCGGTCTGATAAACCCCTTTTCCAGCAGCTCATGAACCTGCAAGGATAACTTCTGCATCTCGGGCGGTGCACGGCGATAGGGTGTCTTGGCAATAGGTGCCACCCCTGGTACCAAGTCGATACGAAACTCCACCTGCCTTACGGGAGGCACACCTGACAAATCCTTGAGGAGAACATCAGGGAACTCCCTCACAATCGGGACCTCATCAATCGAACTTAGCCTCCCAGCAGCCACTCGCGTGTCCATCACATAGGCCACAAATCCCCTACAGCCCTGCTGTAAACTCTGTCTCGCCCTAGCAGCCGAAAAAAATGTTGACTCAGGACGGCTAACCTCACCGTACACCGTAAGTACTCCCCCACTAGGGTCTCGATGATGGGTTTTGGTCATAAGACATCCTATGTGCTCATACAAACCTTAAAGCTTGGATCTAGGTTTCTCTATTGTACATGCTTTGAATCCAAGACTATAAACCCTAATTCTAGCAAATGGAAATCGATATTAACATATAATTAGGTTTAAGAACATACCTTGATTGTTATAGAGTAATAACAATCCTAATTCCTCCTTGAATTGACTTTGGAATGCTTAGAGTCACAAGTGTCACTCCTCTAATGACTTCCAAACACCAAGAGCAAGTGGAGAAGGTATAAAGAGAGAGGAGAGGTATGAGAATTCGTCTCTAGGACCTCTTGGGAAGGGATACACGAATTCATGTGCCAAGGGGTGTTTATATAGGTGTTCAGATAGGGTTTCAGTCATTATCCTTATCTAGATGCTTATCCACAAAGCAACCCATAAGATAATCTTTGAATCCTTATCATAGTCGAATTCTAAGGCCTTATCACCTCAAATTCGTTCACCCTAATAATAAGATAATCCTTACCTTATTTTGTAACTATCACATAATTACAAATCAGCCCCTCTAGTTTAATTAATTACACTTGATCACAAAATTAATTCCTAATTAATTATTGACCAATATTAATTAAACAAATATGATTTCTCCTTTAATATATTATTCTTATAACATATTAATAAATCATAATAACCTTTCTCTCTTTATTTATTTCTCCAATCAACCCAAAAGGACCATGCACCATCGGGTCAAGTACATACCAAAATAGTTATGGACTTAGACACTAATCCAACACTCGAATCATCACCAAATGACGCTCACAGTCTATAATATCTCCAAATTGTCTCAACCAATCCATGCCCACTATGACACATACGTCCCCCATCGTAATTGGGACTAGATCGATCGGGAACCCCATACCGAAGATCTCAAGTCTACATCCTCAAATCACCTCTGTGGCATACACTGCTCGCTTGTTAGATATAGAAACTCGCAGAGGTCGACTCAAAGCCTCTCAACAAATACTGATATGACGACTAAAAGCTAACGACACAAAAGATCGACTTGCTCTCAAGTCAAATAACACTAAGGCAGGTACAAAATTCACAAGAAAGGTACCAGCCACAATGCCGGGTGCTGCGCGGACCTACTCCGCTGTCAACTGGAAGGCTCTCCCGCGAGCCTTCATCGCCTCGACCTTTGCTGGACGAACCTCGGTAGCAGCAAGCGTAGATCCCTGCACTGATCCCTGATGCACCTAAGGGCACTCGGCCTTTCGATGGTCGGTCTGGTTGCAATGGAAGCAAACAGAAAATCCCTTGGGGCAATTCCCCACGATATGCCCCTCCTTCCCGCACTTGTAGCATACTCTCGCTCTGCATGACCCCTCGTGACTCTTTCCTCACTTCCCACAAGTGCGGCCCTTCGTGCTCCTAGATTTCGAACTAGCGTGCCTAGCCCGCTTGGCTGACGGCTGAGACTGTGCCGGCCGCCGATCTTTCCCTTGAGACTCCGCTTCCTCCTTGGCCTGAGTCTCCAACTCTATCTCCCTCTTCCAGACATTTTCTTGGAGCTCGGTAAATGTCCGGTAAGTCGAGTTCTCCACGACTCCCGAATATCTCTCCTCATAACACTCATATACCGGCTCATGCGAGCCTGCTCAGTAAACACCTGCTCAGGGCAAAACATCGTCTTCTCGTGAAACTTCCTTGTAACAACTGTAACAGAATCAGTACCCTACTTGAGGGTCAAGAACTCCTGAATCAACTGTTCCCTCTCCACCGGGGGGAACATACTCGTCTCTGAACATGGCAGTGAACCTCTCCCAGGTCACCTCAGAAATCTCTGCTAGAGTGAAGCTCGCCGTCACGAACTTCCACCAATCCTTCGCTCCTAAGCGGAGCTGATTCAGAGTGAACCGTACCCTTAAGTGCTATGGATAAGAACACGTGTAGAAACATCCCTCAATATCAGAGATCCACCTCATCGCATCAATCGGGTCCTGCGTCCCATCGAACTTTGGTGTCTTCGTGTTGCTGAACTACCGAAACAACAACGAATCACCTCCCTGAGGTCTGGCAACAACAACAACAGCAGTAGCTGCAGTAGCCGTAACCTCAGTCAGTGCTGCATACCGCTCGTCAAAGGTCTCAATCAATGTGATCTTGATGTCCCCGAACATCTCTGGAATCTCGACCCGGATGGCAGCAGCCACATCCTAATGAATCAATCGACGGATCTCCTCGTCGCTGACACCGCTGCTCCCAGGTGTGTGTCGTGTCCCAACCATGATGTCTCTCAAATACAACATAAAAATATCAGAGACTCGATCGAGCTTAATCGCACTCGATAACACAACCCTACTCGTTCTCCAATATCCTAAGGATGCTTACTGATCTGGTGTCTTTAGTAGTACAGGCCCTATACTACCGACCACACCGCATCAGCATTCATCCCAAGTCCTCTCCTTGGATCCCTGATCGCAAGTAATCTACTCTCACTATGCATTGGCTACCCTCCGATAGACCTCTCATGAGCTCCTAACTGCTACCTACTCAGTCTCAAGGCATCTCATAGCATCAGTAATTTCCTAGGCTAAGGCATCACAAATCAAGTCACTCTAGTCCTAATATGAATACCTAGCCTACTCTAGCATGCATAACATAACATATCATATCTCATAACACATAATGTAAGGGTATTATGGGGATTCACGATTTGGGTGATGGCTGATCGTACACACTGCTCCGCTATGGTTGTTTCAAAACCTCTTGCTCTTTTTAGAAAAATCAGTTTTTATTTGTTAAAAATTTCTCAAATCCTCAGTTTGAGTTCAGATACGCCCGAAGGTAGGGGTGATCAAACCCAAACCAAGAAACCAACTAAAACCGACAAAACCGAAACCGAAAAAACCGAAACCGAAGCAAAACCGATGGTTAGGGTTTAAATTTTTTAAAAAACGAAAAATCGGGTTCGGTTTCGGTTTTTACATAGAAACCGACCCACTAAACCCGTAAAACCAACCCACTAAACCTATAAAACCGAACCATGTACATATTAAAAACAACACAATATTTCATATTACAACCCTAAATGTGGCAACTAATCTGTAAATCGCCTTCAGCTCTCATTTTCTCACTTAGCGGAAGCATTGTTTCTCATCTCACCTCCTCGGATCAAAGTCAACAACGCAAGTACACTCTTGTAGTAGGAGCTTTGACGAGCTCAACCCCATTCCCAAACCTCTGGCGCCACCCTTCTAAGTTCCAAAGCTGCTAGCTCGCTACACCTACGACGATTCCTTCTCGCTTCTCAAGTTCGTTATCAAATTCTTCCTTCTAGATTTTTAGTTTCTCACTTCTTGGTTGCAATTTTTGTTGCTATTACATTACATTTTCATCCCCAAACAGCCAGGTGTTGATGTTGCTTTGCTGAAATATTTGTTCAATTTATGAAACTATCGAGTGCTCTACAACGACCTAAACATAATTTTTTTGATTATGAAATCATTACACCGATGTTAGTTGTTTGGTTATGGATTCTGTCATTTTGATGTTGATTTTGGAATGGCAGGAAAACGTAAGTGTATGGGTTGAACCCAAGAAACCGAGAAACCACCTAAACCGATATCAGAACCAGAGAAACCGATCCGACTAGAAACCGATCCTATTGGGTTCTGAAAACCAGAAATCGATCATTTACGGGTTGGGTTGGGTTGGGGTCCAAAACCGACCCAAACCGACCCATGCACAATCCTACCCGAAGGTGCATCCGAGTCCCTCAAACCAAGGCTCTGATACCACTTGTAATGATGAGATTTTCAAAACAAAATTTTCATTTTTCAACAACCAAAAATATATATGAAATATTCTCAAAAAGTATTCCACAATAGTTATCAAATCAAAACATATCCCAAGATCACAAATCAAATCTCCTCTCTGTGTGTACGGGTTACGTCGGCGCCTTTCCACGATCCTCACTAGTACCTGAAACACATAACACAACAACTGTAAGTATAAATGCTTAGTGAGTTCCTCAAAATACCACATACAACACATACGCCACTCGAGGCTACTGTACAACCATCCGGTCGATGTGTCTCAGCGGGACCCTCCAGTCCCGTAGCTCGTTGGACCCTCTGGTCCGATCATAGCTCGTTGGGCCCTCTGGCGCGGTCTAAATCGTTGGACCCTCCGGTCCGGTCTGTATCGTTGGACCCTCCGGTCCGGTCTATACCATCATATAACATACATATATCACATAGCACACAACTCATTCGTAACACATAATCTCATATATAGCACATAGGACTTTCCGGTCAACATATAAATACCACTCTAGGTAACGTATAGTGAGAAGACTCACGTGTAACTCGGTAACTCAGAAATCTCGGAATCCATGAAATAGGATCTAGCCTCCACCTAATCATACGAAATAAACACTTGGCATTAAAACATTTCCCAAGGCTAGACCATTCCCTCTCTTAGCACTCTCAGGAGGGTAAAAGACCATTTTACCCCTCTCAAGGCTCAAATACTCTAAAGTTGACCAAACCCTAAAAGTCAACAAAAGTCAACCTCCTGGGGTACGCGGCGCGTACCAGATCTGTACGATAAGCATACCCGGTGGCTTCACAAAATCGGGGTATGCGGCCCCTTATGCCGCGCGTACTGGGATTACGCCCAGCGTAACCCCCAACTTTCTCCTCCTCTTCATTAAGGTCTTAATCGGTTAAGACTTGCATCCAAAATCTAGATATGACTTCTCTAACACGACTTAATCCATAAAGTTGGTGACTTTAAGCTTTTTCATGGCTGTGGAAGTCACAAACACCCAAAACACTCTACTTCCAACCTTAAAAGGTCCATATCTCATGCATGAACAACCTTTAACAACCAAGACTGGATTTTTATCACATAACAACACTAAATGAGCTAGTATGGGACAAATATCGGCTTCTAAGAGCTCAACCACTCAAAAAGTTATGAACTTGGGGACCAAAAACCCTAGAACTTCTCTCTACAAAACATGAACATAAAATATGCAAAGCTTGAAGTTTTTTACCTCAAAATGAAGCTCCTTTCACTGCTAAACTCGGATCCAAAAGCTTGAGCTCCAACTCTCCCTCCTCCACGATATCACTTTGCTCTAAATGCCCAAGAACACAATACCAAACCGTCCTAGACACTCCCTTGCTATATGAACGAGATTTAGGGTTTTGAAATGGTAAAGCTTTGGAAAAGGTGGCCAACAAAAGGGATTGTAAGGTTGCTTAAATAGGGAGGCTCAACATATTAGGGTTTCTCTTCTGGGCTGGGTACGCCCCACGTACACACTGGTACGCCCCGCGTACCTGGCGACCCTTCCCGCTCAAGACACGGACGAGCACGCTTAGCGTACACCCCAGTACACCGCGTGTACTTGCCAAACATGCATTTCCTTAACAAGGGCCAAATGTGCCCTGTCACACCCCCAAACCAGAACGGCGGAAACGTTCGGGGGCGGAGGACGTCATGTCAAGTATCATAACAATTGAATAGTAAAGAAGGTACACACCACCATAATATAAATATATTTGAAAAGTTTACATGATTGTATGTGTTACATGTTTGCAAAAGAAATCAAATACAATATGGTGACCCAAAATATGTTACTAACGCCAGCGCATTAGTCTTCAAAAGTAGTTGCTACCTGGTTTAGCGGTTTCCTGAGAATACAAGTTATTTCAAAGAAAAAGTGTCAACATTTAAGTTGGTGAGTTCATAAGTAGTGTTTTGAGGAAATGTATGCCATTCGAAAGTGCGTGTGTGTTTTCTAGAAAATCCGATATTTTCTTATAAAAGTATGAAATGCATGAGAATATTTGTTGTATAAATTGTATGTATTTAAACCAGGAAAATCCCTTATTTTCCTAAAAGTGAAACGCAGTCTCAAATGACCAAGACCGTAAGCTGTAAGCAACTATGACATGCTCAAAAGAATGATGTTGTAAATCGTTATTGTACAAAATGAATGTATATAAACCAGGAAAATCCTATATTTTCCTAAATGTGAAATGCAGTCTCAAATTACCAAGACCGTAACCTGTAAGCAATTATGACATGCTAAAGAGAAGATGTATAGTTTTATTGTTAAGTAAAACTAGTTGTGGAAGTGTTTATCTTGAGTTTTTGATTATGATGATAATACCCTAGAATATAGTTATTACCCCCCAAGCATGATTGAGTTATGTATTACTACGTGCTTGAGTCATTGTTTCCGCGTGTTGTGAGTTCCTCGTAACCATACTAAACGCAGTACCTATGTTGACGTTTGTCACCCCTAATGACGGATTGTAGCTAACAGTCAGGGTGCGGAGTCGTCAACCCCGTATAGATCTATACAACTTATCACGCTCTCCCTCCAAGAGACTCTGGTTATAGGTGGGGAATTTTGTTTGGTACAAACAAAATCATATGACACCACATGATTGCTAACAACGAGTTCACGATTAATATGATGAAAAATCGTTTGTATGAAATGATTTCCTTTTCTACCGTGTTACAAAGACGTGATGATGAGTTGAGATTTCTTGTAAAAGCATCATGTTATAGTTGAAATGGTTACCCTTGATATGATGTAGTATGAAAACGTATAAATAAAACATATTTCTATTTATAAAACATATTGTATCCCAAGAGGGTAAAGTTGTGTTGTGAGGTATTTTACATGATAATAACTTAATTAGATAGTTAAAACAACAGTATGAAAAGTATAGCAAAAGATTGATGTTTCACATGATTTTAGTCGTGTTTTTACTTGTATCCCCCCCCTTAAAAGTGTATAAAAGCATTTACAAAACATTTGAAAACGTAGTTATAGGGGTATGAACTCACCTGATTGATTGAAGAAAGCGAGATGAAAATCGAGTAGAACTTCGACTCGGAAAAGTTGATTTTCTCGGGATTCTCGGGAATCTCGGAAATCCCGGGAATCTCGGGAATGCAAAACCTTCCTTCGGGACTTGAAGGTGAAAACCGGGGCTTTGGGAGGGTCTCGGGGGCTTAAACGCAGAGTTTCGGCGCGAGAAAGAAGGGAACTGAGCAATGAAACTCGGAACCCTTGAAATCTATATATAGGGGCATTTCTGGTGTACCACGTCGTGGCTAAGGCTGGCCACATCGTGGGGAGCAATTCTTATCCTATTCCATTGATTGGACGCCCTCAGTCACTTGCCGGGTCGCGGCAAAACTGTGCTACGTCGTGGCAAACCTAACAGCCTCGGATTTCGGGCCTCGAACTTGTAAAATCCGTAACTTTCGCATACGAGCTCCGTTTTCGATGTTCTTTATATGCACGCGTAGCTGAAAATATGCTCTACAACTCTCGTTTAGACTTCATCGTCTAATTTTGAATTTATTTTTAACGGACCGGGACACGAAAATTCCGTTAAAAATCCATAACTTCTTCATCCGATGTCCGTTTTCATCAGACTTTTCATCGTTGCACTACTATTGTTGAGACCTTTGATTCTCATTTAGGTTGTTTTGGCCAAAAGTCTCTCGATATCTATTTCGAGTTTTTAGCTGTCTACTGCTATATCCGGATCTTGGAAAAATCATAACTTCTTCATACGAAGTCAGATTTGGATGTTCTTTTTATGTACGCTCGCGGTTTAATGTTATATACAACTTTCATTTAGATATTTAAGGCTAAAAACTATTGTATTGAAACTTTGCGTTTTTCGTTTAATCGGTGTTGCCAGTTTTGTCGGGAATTTTAGAATGGTTATAACTTCCTCGTTATAACTCGGATTTTTGTGTTCTTTATATGTATGAAAACCTTGTTACGATTACTACCACTTGATTTAACCCAATTAAGATTTTAGTAAAGTTATATTTTGACCTAAATTTAACTGGTTTTACATTACATTGTCTCTAAATATCGGGTTGTCACATGCCCCTTGCTCAAATATGAAGGTTCATAAGGTATACCTGATTTTTGGGATGTTACATTAGTGTTTTAGGATTTCATGTATGGATGGGGTAACTGATTGCTTGGGTAATGCTAAGCCACTCACAGCAGGATTGAATAATCTCAGAGTAAATGATTTGATCCTCTTGTGCAACTCTAGTATGAGTCTAACCGTTGTAGGGATGAATTTTTTACTTGAAGGATTATCTGTGCCTTCTGTCGAGTATGAGTGTTCTGTAGCGGTATATGGTCGGTGATTTTGTTCTTCTTAAGATAGCAGGGTGAGCATGGATTGGGAGCAATTTGTGTGGTGTGAGACTATACGAGGATGGTTTGGTGGCATATCTGACAGGAAGTTAGGCCATTGAGACTTCGGCTTTGAATTTCAGTTGAAGTAGGGTTGGTTTTATTTGAGAGATTAAGGATTCGTTCTTCACCGGGTTTGAAGAATTATCCTAAGGATTCGTTGTATGATCAGAGTTGGAAGGGTTATGATTGGTTTGCCATCAATTGAGAGAAGGCATTGGTTGTTTCAACACGAGCGAGCTGTCGGGAAGTCAGGTTATTATAGATGTCAGGTCCTAGAAGGTAGAAGTGGCTTGCAAGGGTTGATGGTTCGGGTGTTATTATTGGGATAGAAGTTTTGGTTTTGGCTTCGGTTATCTTGGGGGAGGCTATTATATGCGCAAAATTTCCAATCATGATGATCAAGTTGATTGCCTTGATATGCGTGTTAATAAGGAGTGATTTCGAGGACGAAATCTAATTTAAGTGGGGGAGATTTGTAACACTTGATTTCAAATTTTCCTTGTCGCTTGGGGCTACAACCCAATCATTGGTTGTCATGGGGTTTGGGGCTTTAGTAAAGGAAGGATTTAGCCCATTTCGGATGTGGTTGCCATGGTTTAAGTGATTCATGTATTCAATTGTGTCTTCAGAAGCCAAGGGTATGACTGTAAATTGACATCTTGGTCTCCTATGGGTTTTGGATTTTGTTTGGAAGGTTTTAAGGGTTGGGGGTGTTTCTAGGAGCGTAGGGCTTCTCACCACCTTTTCGTGGATATAAGGTTCGTTGGAAACGAACCTAGAAAAAGGAAGTTATGTTACTTTGAAGGTTTTGGCAAAATTAGTCCCTAATGGAAGTATGTGACAGATCAGTCCCACGCATGCAAGGAATGCATGCGCGTGTTTCGCTGGGTACACCCATCATACATGGCTAAGTGGTCGCAGGTGATTTATGAATACGCGGGGCGTACTCCCTTCAGACCAAAACCCTAATTTCAGGGTTTCTACCCTATATAAGCAACATTATACCACTCCTTAGGTCATTTTAACTCATCCACCACCCCTTTTCATATCCATTAAACCCTAGATTGCCTTGGATGAAGCTTGGAGCTTGAAAGAAGAATCTTGGTGGTTTGTGCAAAAGAAAAAGGAGGTGAAGGACTCAACCTTTGGAGAAGAACTTAGAGATCCAATGTTAATATCTCCATATCGAGACTCTCAAGGTATAAAGTCTCTATATTGGCTTTTCATTTCATATATTTACTTTGGGTTGGGTTTTGGTCATTCTAGTCCCTTTTGCTTGGTCTTGGTGAGCTAGGGTCATTTTAGGGATTCAAACTAGTAAATTTGGACATTCTAAGGTTCCCTCTCTCATAAAGGTGCAAACTTTGTGGAGATTTTAAGTTCAATCAGGAATTAAGACCCTCCATTAAGCTCTTTCGAGCTCTAGAGTCCCATTAAGCCATCCATGTTAGTAAAGTTGCCAACTTTACTTGAAAAGTCACATTTAGGAGTCAGATTGAAGAGTTGGAGCAAGGGATGAAGTGATTAAGTACTTATTGGAAAAGTTTGGAGTTCAGAGGAGTACGCTGGGCGTACCCAACTGGTACGCTACGCGTACCAGCCCCAAGGGGTGTACATTGGGCGTACCAGTTAAGTACGTTAGGTGTACTCGACCATATTGGACTTTCTTGGATTGTTGACTTTTTAGGCCTTGGACCTTGGACCGGGAGTTGATTAGGGTTGACCATTCAGTTTTCAGGCCTTTTTGGATATTGGGCCTTCTTGGGTTAGGTCCATTATGGATTGGGCCTTATTGGGCCTCGTGGGCCATTTCATGGTTAAGCTATTATTTGGTTTTATGGATTGTTGGACCAGTTAAGGAGGTATGTTTGGATTGAGAATAAGTTATTAGGCTTTGGGGTAAGGACCATGCAAGGGTTTAGGCCCAATTTGGAAAATTGGGCCATTAGTGGGCTTTTATGGATTTGGGAGTTTTGGGCTTGGTCCTTAGTTATGAATCTTGTTGGGCCAGGGGTAAAATGGTTATTTTACCCCAAGTATGGATTATGGATCATAATTTGGGACCCATTTGCTAATTGGGTGATATTTTGGTAGTGATACCTCGAGGAGTTTCCAGGGCAGCAACTAAGGATTTCCTGCAGTGAACTTCAACAATGTGAGGTGAGTTACCTTCTCTGTATGAGTAGGTCAAACGCACTAATGCCAACCCATTAGTAGTTGTTTATAGTAGAGATGATTGTCTTTGTGATAATTGTCTGATATGGCACTATCTATTGAGTTTTATGTGCTTGTATGCTATGCTATTATGTGGTAGTGGTAGGGGTGAAGTAGACCCCGTAACGAGTCGAAAGAGACTGAAGGGTAAGGCCAGCACCCATATATGCTAGACAGTATGTGTATATGTGCTTATATGCTAGGATATTATGTAGTAGTGGTAGGGGTAAAATAAACCCCATAACCTGTTGAAAGAGACCGAAGGGGTAGGCCACCACCCATATATGCTAGACGGTTACCGATTGAAAGTGACCGAAGGGGTATGCCAGCACCCAGATATGCTAGACGGTTACCGGTTGAAAGAAACTGAAGGGGTAGGCCAACACCCAAATATGCTAGGTGGTTATCGGTTGAAAGAGACCGAAATGGTAGGCCAACACCCGGATATGATAGGTAGTATGTTTATCGTATGGTATGTGGTATGATGGGGGAACTCACTAAGCTTCGTGCTTATGGTTTTCAGTTTTGTTTTCAAATGCTTCTTCTTCAAAATGAAAAGAGCCAACATGATCGCAACGTATCACACTATGATTTTCTGCACATGAGATCTTTGGGAGAATGTACTTTTATGTTGTTTTCTTATGACACAATTTGATTATTGAGATATTGGTTTTGATTATTATATGGGATGATACTATTGATGTTTTCATACTATTGGTTTTTATAATTACGTAATTAAAAATTAAATTTTTAGTCATAAATTTTGGGATGTTACAAGATTGGTACTGTTAGAGTACGACATGGTAGTTAACTAGGATAACTTCTTGTTATGCATATGTAGTGTAGGACACTTGGTATCATGATACACTAGATTGATAGAGTCTTTCCTGAGGATTATGTGAGATTTTTAGGTGTCATGATTGGTTAGGGTAATGATATTGTTGTATGTTTGTTGAATGATTACCCTAAGGGTTGTACGTAGTCTAGTCGGATAGCTTGAGAACTCTTGGTCTAATGCCCAACTGCATGGTTCTTGTCTGATTTATTGCTTTTGGGTGGATCATCTGTTCGACGGTGTCCCTGATTCCTGACTATGTATGGTTTATGCATTGTGTGGAAAACCAGGATTTGACCCCTAAAAATTATACTAAAGACCAGGATGTAGCTCCCGATAATAGAGTTTTGGTTAGACCCGTTTACTCCTTGGATGGGGCCCGTTATGCATGTTTGGGCGGGGCCCGTTGCGTATGATATATGTATGTGGTTAGGAGATTTGGTGGCTCGACGTTAGAGCCAAGGTTTTGATGTAGATGCATTGTATGTGTGGTGTAACATGTGGTATATACCGGTGAACTTACTAAGCTTTATGCTTACAGGTGTTGATTAAATATTTTGTAGGTCATTCGTGAGAAGAGCTCAACATGACTGTACACACGTATCGAAGATATCTATTTATGTCGTTTTCTAAATTTAACTCCAATAATGTATGGTTTCAATCAAACAAATGCACTCAATGGTTTTGAAATAAATGTTTTAATTAGTTAATCTATTTTATGAACCAAAATTCTCTTTGTAAATTTTGAGACATTATATACTTGGTGTATACTTGACATCTACTTGGCAAATTAAAACGACACATGACTTAGGATAGTAACTATCTTTGTGTTTTATTCGCATTTTATGAAACTTTATTTTTGTATATGATTAACCATCGAACTTATTAGAAGTGTTTAATGACATTTATGACACACATTTGATTTTTTTTATGTTGATAAACCAATTATTATCGATTATGAATTATCTAATAATAGTAGAAAAAAAAACAATTGTCTATTTGCTTATTTTGTGAAGAGACTACTTACGCGTGTACATGCACAAATTTTCTTTATAAAGATGTATAAATATAAATAGTGTTCTATAGATGGTTTACGATGAAAAATAGATGCTATATTATATATGATTTTGTGATGTCTAACCCTGTATGACTCCCTAAGATCCCGTTTGATAGACATATTTCCAGATCCGAACAGATCTATCTAACTGAATAGACCAGAAAGACTGTTTGATATGCACAAAAAAAATGAATCTTTCCCGGTAAGATATGTCTTTCCCAGAAAGCTCAAAAACCATATATTTCTGGTTGAATAGGTTGGAAAGACAATTGTGCCCCAAACTCCGCCTCTTTCTTTCTTGCATAATTAATTTCTTTTAAATATTTTTTTAATTTCTTTTTTATTGATTTATTATATATTAATAAATATTATTTTTAATATATAATATTTATGTATTAATTAATATTTTTTATTAGAGTATTAATTTCTTTTAAATAATTTTTTTATTTCTTTTTAATAGATTAATTCTTTTTTTATTGGATTATTATATATTAAAAATATTATTTATAAATATATAATATTTATATATTAATAAAAATTAATTTATTTGATTATTAGTTCTTTTAGTTAAATTTTTTTTAATTCATTTTTATTGGATTAGTTTTTTTTTTTTTTTTTGGACAACACTACCATCATCTTAATATATTTTGAAAAAATTCATCAATCCCACTACTATCGGATATAAACCGAGTAAAAAATCGTATGTTGAGTTATATATATTTTTTAAATTGCTAGAAAAAATAACGACATAACATTAACTTGAAAAAAAAAAAACTAAAAACAACTTAATCGACATTTTATTTGGATTTTAAATGATTACAGTGTAATTTTGATTTTATATGATAATTTGTATGTTTTTATAATTATTCAGGAACTTCATCCGTCACAATATAGAATAGCAGAGTAATATTGCTATTTTTCATTATTCAGCACAATCAATCAGATGTACAATAAAACAAAATGACTTATTTCATAGTCAGAAAACTTTTCCCATATAATAATTTCCCAGACAACACTTTTTCGGACATAAATTATCAACCGGGGCCTAAATTTTCCATCTAAACATATTATTTTAACATATACCCATGTGAGGAATCATGCATCATGGTGCAAATTGCGAAGAAAAGATAGCTATACGAACATAAGAAATATATCATTAATTATGTTTGAAATAGCTTAAAGACTTATTTGACGAATAAATGTATTGATATCGATTGTATTATCCGTTGTATTATTTTTAAACAATGTTTTATTTCGTTTGGGTTTTTTGATAGTTTCAAACTTCCACTTTTAATTAGAAATGTTTTTAATTTTTAAAGTGATGTTTAAAATGTTATTTAGTGGCAATAGTTTGGTTTCATCGTAAATTTCATAGCTATATTTCCGTAGCAAATCTCATAATTGTTTTTCTGTAACAAAATTTATATTTATTTTTTCCATAGCAAATTTGTAGTTGTTTCTTCTATATAAAGATTCAACCAAATTAATTTTATTCATAATAATATATAAAAAATATAATAATTAAAAAAAATCCAAATTTAGAAGACATATTTCAAAATTACTTTTTGTTTGAATAGCAAAGCAAATTATATTTAAAGAAACCAGCTGGAGGTGGGACAAAATATAATACAAAAGGAAGTATGAAAACCGGAAATACTTGTAGCCTAAGAAGGAAAAAATCTAAAAAAAATTAGGGATAACTAATAAGGAGAAACTACCAAACTATCAAATAGGCTTGAAAACGAAAACATGAACCAAACTTCAGCTCCAAAGACAACAAATCATGCTTTCAAATAAACTTCATAATGTAAATAGGTGACTCCGACAGCGGCAAACTATTAGCCATGTGCCTCCTCTTTTTGATGGCGGTTGTTTGATAGGGGATGCTCCGAACCTCACAAGCTTTGGATATACGGTAACAAATTGGGATGCGCCAAACCCCACAAGAAAGCATCTTAGAAGACCCAAAATTAATGTAGAAACTCAAACTTTATTTATACTTCGCGAGATCGATGTTCGCTTGGATAGTGATGAGACCATCCAGGAGATATTATAAGGAAATCTGTTATGCTAAATCACTGCAAGAGACAAAAGATAATACACACCCAAATACCCCCAACCCCACAAACACCACAAAAGAAGAAACATAGAAAGAATGTTTGAGTTGCGGACAAAACATATAAGATGATTACCCATAAGAAAAGAAAAAAACTCACATCAAACACACACGTCTGTAAAACAAGAATACCACCTAGACACCAAGATTTTTTTAGAAAAATACAATAGAAAATTCCCTATCCCACCCTCCCTTCCCCTGGAAATTTACTGAATCATCAAAACTCGTTAATGATGTAATTTTTTTTATCTAATGTGAAATTTTTTTATCTAATGGTCAATCATGTAAAATTGTTTTTTATTAAATGTGAACAAAACAAATAAATCATTAAGTTCATAAGTTATATTTCTTTTAATTTGTCATATATAGGCCAAAGAAGCTATAATCTAAGATAACACATAATAATAATAATATTTGAACATTTTAAATAAATTTGTTAGACAATCATATATAAAATTATACAAAATAAAAGGTTAAACTGACACCTTAGACATCCCAATAGGGATGGCAAAACGGGTCGGGTTTGGGACGGGTTTTGGTAATCCCGCCCCCATCCCCAAATATGAAAATCGATCCCATCACCGACCCGATTACCAATGGGTACCCATTTACCAAACACTATCGGGTCTGCGGGTATCCCAACGGGGTAATGGGGATCCCCATTTAATATTCAAATTAAGAATAATTTTGATTCAACGAGAATACAAAACCATTAGACTTAGTGATGAAAGCATAAACTCATATCCAAAATAAATTTGATAATTAACAAAACTATTAAGAGCAGACATATTTGTTCTGATACGTAAGTGATTACTTGTGGCAAAAAAAAGAAAAAAACAATAAAGACACTAGCATTCATAAACCATAATCTCAATATTACTCTAAGTACTATGAATAAAAAATGTCAAAACACCAGCACTACAAATAAACAAGAAGCTATCTCAAAAAATTATCTTTAAATTGTTCACAACAAAAAAGATACTCAAGGAAATATATATATATATATATATATATATATATATATATATATATATATATATATATATATATATATATATATATATATATATATATAATCATGTGAATGGTTTCAGGTAACGGGTTTCGGTTTCGGTTTTGGTTTCAGGTAACCGGGACGGGTATTTTGTTTACCATCCCCATAACCAAACCCGCGAAATTTTTCTAAAAGCATACCAAACCCGATCCCGACCCCGATTAACCGACCCCAAACCCGAACCTAATATGTCGGTTTTCGGTTTTTACCATCAGGTTCGGTTTCTTTTGCCATCCCTACATCCCAAAATAAAATTATACAAAATAAAATGTTAAACTACTAACCTTAGACATCCCAATGAAATATTTATCAAAAAATAAACTACAATTAACTATTTATAACTATTTTTTTTGAAAAACAAATATGATTTCAGCCAATAATATAATATTCCACATAAGTAAATGTTTAGGTGATAAAATATTAAAATATGTCCTTTTTGCCAAAAACGTAAACAAAATTAATAAAATATACGGTGCAAATTATTTTTCTAAATAAATTAAATAAAAATAATTGACAAGCGGAAAGTAAAATAAAGCGGAGACGTTGAAACGTGGAAGACTTTGGGGAATTCCGGAATTCAGATTTTTTTTATAATTATTTCGTCGTTACTTGAAGTGATTGGAAATCAATGCTGACGTGGAAATCTGTGACCCTTGTCGTTTCAACTTTCAACTTTCAAATTTCTCGTTGACTAATTTGTCGACTAACATGCGCCGGGTATGCGCACTATATACCCACTCTTTTCCAAAGGTCCAACTATGCGCTCTGCGCACCTTGCGTATCCAAGTCTCTCTCCTCTTTATCTCTGTTACCCCATTAGTTAAAGCTACGTTGACTGACATAATAACTTCTCTCTCTCTCTCTCTCTCTCTCTCTCTCTCTCTCTCTTTGTCAAAAAGCTACAAATTTCAACCATTTTGTGTTGCCGGAATCGCACCTTCGACCTTTGCCGACGTTATTTCCGGTGATATATCCGACCTGCTGCTCTTCTATAATTTTATTGAATCTGTGCTGTTCAACTGTCCATTTCCTTGTACCTATCTTTTTAAACTTAGGGTTTTGAAAGGGAACAAGAAGAAAACGTAAATTAGGATCCTCGTGGTCGTTTATCTTCGCTTGTAAATTTGTATTTGTTGTTTATGCAGTTCGGTTTAGTTGTTTAGATGATAGATTGAGATCTATATGTCGACGCTGTTATTGTAACCGCCGTGGTTTTATCAGCTAAAATCTAGGGTTTTCGAAAGAGCGGTTTGGTACTTTGGAAGTATTTGAAGATATCTGGGCCGTTTTGATGTTACCTGTGCTTTCTTCAGATTTAGCGGTTCACACTTGACAATTTATGCTTTTTTCGCTAACAAACTGAAGAATGATGATGTCTGATTAGTAATTGCTGAAGGTGAGAAGTTTGTTTTATGGTCCTCTTTTTGATTTATCTGTTGCCGTGGTAGTGATTTTTGATTAAATATGAAGAGATTGAAATCGAGTGACGATCTTAACTCTTATGGAGGAGAAAAGGGTGTTTTTAAGGATTGGGGAAGAAAGGACGATGATTCAAGTTTGCACCAGTCGTCATCTCACAGAAGTTTTCATTACAAGTCTGAAAGTGGGAAACGGGGTTTATCCTCTTCTTCTTCTTCACGTTATGAAAGGGTAGACGATGATCTTAAGAATCCAAAGTTGACACGGAAGAGGTCAGATTATGATATTGACAGTTACGAGAGGAGAAAGAGCTATGACAGGTATCGGGATAGTAGTGAGAGGGGAATCTTGAGTTCATCCCCTCGTGGTGGATATGGTGGTGATCGGATACACAGATCCGAAAGTTTTTCAGGGCCAAGGAGAGATTTCCCTAAAGGGTTTAGATCAGAAAGAGATCGTTCAAGGCGAGAGGGAAGTGTTTCTTCATGGAGGCGGTTTGGTGGAGGGAAAGACGTGGAGGAAAGCACAAAGAGTGGCAGTGATTCTGCTAGAGGAAGTAAAGCAGCTTCAGAAGAAGTTGGCAATGCGAGGTCCCCACAGGGAGGGAGAGATGCAAAGTCACCACCATGGTCAAAGGACTCTGGAAGCGAACAGTCAAAGTCTTCAAAGAGTCTTGAAGTGAAGAAGAGTGAAAGTCTTCCAGAAGAAAGTGGAAACAACAGTGAAAGAGAAGAAGGAGAGCTTGAACCTGATCCCGAACCTGCTCCTATTGTCCAGAACATCACTGAAGATCCACCTTCTGTGCCATTAAAACATGAAAATCCCATTGATGACAAATGTGTTGAAGAATCCAAGGGTGATCCAACATGCGTTGTTACTGATATTGAAGTACCAGTACCTGTAATGAACAAAGTTAATGAATCATCAACTTCTGAAGATTCTTCAACCCAGAGAACAGGTGAAAATGGAGTTGCAGTTCCGTTTTTATCAGATAGCCAAAAGAAGGATGCAGCAGAACAAAACCAAGCTTATAATGATCACAAAGAGGAAGCTAAAGATGTTAAACCTGAGGAAACAAAACCTAAACAGGTAAACGATACAAATCTTGAAGTCAAGGGGGAGAATATGAGCATGGATACAAATACACAAGGACAGGTAGCAGAAAATGAAGAACAACATGTTTCATCTGGATTTGTTAATCATTGTTTTGTGACAAAAGAACTGACCCATAATTTCAAAGACAAGGGAAAAAGTGTTCTTGTTTCAGACTCCCATGTTAATGAAAACGGATCAATTGGTTTATTGAATAGCAGGGAGATTGACATAGAAGGACCAAGTACACGTGGTTTTGATTTGTTCTTTACAGATCCAGTTAAAAAGAGTGAAAGTAATGAGCAAAAAGGATTAAGCAAACCAAAAGATGAGAAACTCTTATTAGAACCACTTGAACTTTCTCTTCGTTTACCAAGTGTTCTTTTACCCATTGGTTCTCAAAACCCGATTCTGGGTCCAGATTCTCCAAGTCAAGAAATGAGCATTCAATCACACGCAAGTTCTTTTCAAACAAGTTCTGATGGATTCACATTATCAAGATCTTTTTCTGGTTCTCAACACTACACCCACAACCCTAGCTGTTCTCTAACTGAAACTTCATTCGACTTTGAACAATCTGTTGGAAGTCGTCCATTGTTTCAAGGTGTGACGTGGCAAGTTCAGCCTCCAGATGACACCCCCAAGAACCAAGAACCTCCTCCCATTCAAATGAGCCTCTCAAATGGAAATGGTATCTTTCATCACTCTCACACTTCTCAACCTCTTCCAAATCCTCAATCCTTACAATTACACACCTCTAAAGTTTCAGAAGGAAGTTATAAATTACCAATTGGGCTTGAAAGACAGCTAAGTAGCAACAACAACAACAACAGTAACAGGAAGCCATCAGGATCACAAAGTGCTGGGTCCCACGAAACTGGATCAGAGCATCATAAAGATAGGAAACGATTAATGAGAGAAGCTATTGGTTCTTTAAGTCAAACCACTGAAATGGTTGAGCCTCTTCTCGCAATGGTGGTTTCAGATCCAGTTCACATCGTGTCAAGAATCTTAAGTGAAATGACAACATCGTCCCTCACAAGTCTAAAAGAATCCGCGCGTGATGTCATTTTAAATCCAAGCAAACGAAGACAATTTTCCACCTTCCGCAAATCCCTCGAAAAAAGGTCGGATATAACCCTAGAGATTCTCTCAAAAGCCCATGCCACTCAAATCGAGATACTCGTAGCTTTAAAAACCGGTATCCAAGATTTTCTCCAATCCAACAGCGACACGTCATCGTCTGACCTGGCGGAAATCTTTCTCAACATAAGATGCAGAAACCTGACATGTCGAAGCTACATACCCGTTGACGAATGCGACTGCAAGATTTGTGTTCAGAAAAAGGGGTTTTGTAGCGCGTGTATGTGTCTAGTGTGTTCAAAATTCGACATGGCATCAAACACATGTAGTTGGGTAGGATGTGATGTGTGTCTGCATTGGTGTCACACAGACTGTGGGATCCGCGAATCCTACATCAGAAACGGGCGGAGTGTGAATCGGGCCCCGGGTCAAAGTCAAACCGAGATGCAGTTTCATTGTGTTGCGTGTGATCACCCCTCCGAGATGTTTGGTTTTGTGAGAGAAGTTTTTCAGAATTTTGCTAAAGGCTGGACAGCTGAGACACTGTCGAACGAGCTTGAGTATGTTAGAAGAATCTTTTCTGCCAGCGAGGATATTCGTGGGAAACGACTTCACGAAATCTCTCTCCAGATGCTGACTAGGCTGTCTGACAAGGCAAATGTTCATCAAGTTCGGTCCTTTGTCATGGGTTTTCTTACCGGTATGTTTTCAATGGTTTAAAATACTACATACCTAACTTTTCATTTTTTCTAATAACTACTACTGATTGCAGATGATGATAGTTTGAAGTTGGAGAACATTCAAATCCAACAAGAAGTGGTGAAACCGGGTTATGGAGAGAGAGAAAGAGCGATGGTTCATTTGAAATCAGTAGCTGTGGGCCCACGGGAACCGGTTTTTGATGAGCTGGATGGGATTGTGCGGATTAAGTTGGCAGAGGCTCAGATGTTTCAAATGCGTGCAGATGATGCAAGAAGGGAAGCAGAAGGTCTGAATAGGATTGCACAGGCTAAAAGTAAGAAGATTGATGAGGAGTTTGCTAGTAGAGTTGCAAAGTTGCATTTCTCAGAGGCTGAGGAAATCAGAAGACAAAAGTTTGAGGAGTTACAAGCTTTGGAAAATGCACATCAGGAGTATTTTAATATGAAGCTCAGAATGGAAAGAGAGATTAAGGATTTGCTTTTGAAAATGGAAGCTACAAAAAGAAACTTCACCTCATCCTCATGACCATGTCACCTGGGTAGGTTTATTAGTTAATTAAAGTATTACTACTACTACTACTTACCTTTTGTTTTTGCATTGCAAGTTTAGTGGGGGTTGGTTGGTGATTAATTTGTAGGTTTACTACTTTGAATTATATTATGTTTTTTTTTTTCTTTTTTTTCTTTTTCTCTTTTAAGACAGACTAGACTGTACAGAGACTGCTCTTTTATGTTAGATACATGTGTTTTCATGTTCTGAAATGGAATATTAAAAAAATCCAAGTCTCATGATATGTGGACCGACTTAAAAAAATATAGGTTTGAAATTCCATTTAGTATTATGTCTTGATTTTTCATTAACAATGGAAAAGTCTTGTAACAACTAAAATAGTGGAGAAAACAAATATTCTCCTATCTATTGTTTTTATTTATCTTCCTGCGTGATAGATCAAGATAAATGTCAAATTAAAGAGAGGGATTATGAGTATGGAGATGGAAATGACCACTATATATGATATTATTTTAATTTTTCAAAATGAGAAGTGTGAGCATTTCTTGTTAAAAGTATTTTGACAACTTTTTTTGTTTTAGAGAGATATTTTTGTAATATGTATGGTCATCTGATACTAGAGGTGGCATAAGGCGACACAACATGAAAATTGTCATGAACTCAATATGAAATTAACAAGTTCGGTAAGAACGAGTAAGGTTACGGTTGAGGGTTTTAACTCGAAAATGACTCGTTTATTTGTATGTAAGTTTTTTGACTTCTGTAAATAAACTAGAAAGATCCGAAACCAAACCATGTGAAAGAAAACCTTTGGGTTGGATCGTTTTGTAATGTCGAAATTTAGCTATTTAGGTGAAAACATAATTTATATTTTATGTTATCTAATAACCTAAACAATCCTGGTGATCACTCCCTCCTCTTCATGAGCTTGTCTTATGCCTCCTAACTTATACTTTTTGTTTTTTGCTCTTTAAATTCACCATGAATTTAATTATTTTGCCTTCCAACTATTATTTTTTCCTTTGAGCCTATTTAATTCATACTTTTTCAAGATGTTAAATGTTTCAACCTCAAATACCACGACCCATTTCAAGAAATACTCTTAACTTGAAACCCGAAACAAACTCAACATAAAAATAAATGGGTTGACACAACACAAAACGTTAACTAAATAGATTGGGTAATGGTCAACACTCTCTACCAAATTTAATGTTTTGACATAACACAAGATCTGACACGACACATGTTTTCGATGTCTATATGATACATTTGATTTTGACACCAATATTTAATTTTAATTTTTGCATAGCCATTTCAATCAACAAATATGAAGGTCTCTTGTAAAATTTAGATGATAAAAACCAAAAGATCTTAAGGTTGCAGTGGATCTCATTTACGACTTGTGTCCTCGAAGTTGAATGATGCGAAGTTAAGAGACCTATAGAAACATGACAAGTTATCATATTTTGTTCTTGGTTTTGAATCGCTCCCTCTTGTATTCTTTAATTTTATTAGTTTGATGACAAATGCTTTTGACACATCGAATCATGTTTGTTTGTAAAAGTCTTAAGAATGATATATAAGAGAAAGACTTGACATTGTGTTGCTAGGGTGTGTCCAACATGGAATGGGGGTCGATTCCATGATGTTGGATATATATATGCAAGGTAGTGCTGACCATGGATGGTCAGCCCAAGGCGGAAAGGGATCCCTAGTGGGTTGTTGGGGCTAGTTTGTTGAGGCATCGCCTTGGCTGCCATTGTGACTATCGGACAATCGAGTTTGAGTGTGGGAGTTGCCATTGTGGGTGGTTAGTGCATGAGAAGGGTTGGTGGTGGATGGATTTTTAAAGCTAAAGTAGTGCTAGCGACAATTTATTTAGCTTTTCTTGTTTCTTCGACAATTTTTAAAGCTAAAGGGATGGTAGGGGATTAGATTGTTGAATGAGTGTTGCAATGTTGTCATAGTGTGAGGCCGCTTATAAGCTGAAGGACGAGGGAGATGTTTAGAAAATGGGACACTAACATTGGATGGTTTATCCGCAAGAGTTTTAGTTCTTAACAGTAGGACAAGATGTCGCAAGAATTTACAAGAATTAGTGTAAAATGTCAAGTTTGATAAAAATTACTTCAATTTCAAATCGCTGCGTTATGATAATTAAATAAACAACAAAAGTTACCATCATATGTAATCAAACTATATATTTTCTACTCAGGGATTTTGTGAAATGCAAGTTAAAAAGTACTCTAACTTTTTTGGTACTTTGAAAGTTATTTTATAATTTTCATATATGTAATGGTGTAAAGGGGGTCCTAACTATCCGTATTTCTCTATTTTATTGATGTATAAATAGAGAGCTCATCCATCCATCCATCTAAGGCATCCCTTAGACCTCATAATATCGTGGAGTTAGTATCTTTATCTCCGCTCCCTCTCTTTACATAAGGAACACTCTACTACTTTTCTCCACATCCCTACATTGACGTCTCAAAAGTTGGTTCCTTCCTGTCGGAAGAGTCGACTCACTATACCCAATAATTCGATCCAATCAATTTAGATTGTTCTCGAGACACAGTTTCTAGGACAAACCTAACGATACTCTCTCTGTTTTATTACCAAGTTTTAGTCATGAATCCATCCACGACACTTACATCCATCAGAGAACCCGCACCCGACTGACAGTCTGACACAACAATATGCAATCTATTTATTGGTTACCCTTAAATATAAAAAGACGCCAAGCTTTCTTTTTATGTGAAATTTCTATTTGGTGGATGATTTTTGTCATGTCAAAACAAGATATACGACCAACTAACATGCGAAAGATAAATTACAATGTTTATGGAGCTGGAAAAGATAATATTTAACTTCAAACTTGAATAATTGTTATGAGTTTTTACATCTTTACTAATTTATCATTTGTATGGATCCAAATTTGTAATTTCATATTGTTTTTAGATACTAATAGTGGTCAAATTTGTAGACTAATTTGGTTGCATATAACCATATCTTAATACAAGAGAATTGAGTGCAAACCTCTTGTTGTGATTGTAAGTTCAAAGAAGAGTATTGCTAAATATACAAAAGGATGAAAATAATTGGGAACAAAAAACAATTTGTGTATTTATTTATCATTACACTCTTTTTGCCGGGAAAATTTTGAAATATATATATTTAAATTAAAAAAATAAAAACAAAACATAGGGATAATAAACAAATGACGTGTCACTGGAATTTTCTTCTTTATTTCATGTCCATATAATTTCGAAGCCTCACTTCAATGGATAACAAATCCTCCAACCACAATCCGATATCAGATCGCAATGACATCCACGGCGATATTCTCCGCCGCACCGGCACCTCTCCCCACCATCAACCACCGTGTAATCTCTCCAATGGTATGTGCTTGTGTTTCCGATTACTCTCTAACATTCAGAAACGCAAACAACAAAAAATCGACTCTGCTTCCACGGATCAAATCAGCGGCATCAGATTCCAGTTCCACGGCAATCATCGACGATCCGACGTCGGCTTCCGCTTCAGAAGAAGAAAGTCCAGCAAAGATCGGCGCTAGGGTTAGGGTAAAGGTGCCGTTGAAGGTTTATCATATACCTAAAGTAAAAGAAGTGGAATTGAACGGGAAGGAAGGTAAAATCAAAGAATACGTCGCCCTTTGGAAAGGGAAGCAGATTTCGGCTAATTTTCCTTACAAAATCGAGTTCCTGGAGAAACTTGAAGGGCGTGGCGATGCTCCTGTGAAGTTCTTCGCGCATCTTAGAGATGATGAGTTTGAGTATATCGACTGATTTACTGATTTTGATCAAATTGTAGATCTGCATCCGGTTTTGATCTCAAATTGCTGATACAATATTGAGTTTGTCACAACTGAATACGTTCCAGGTATTATGGATGCAAGTATATACTATGTACTATATAAAGCTATAGGCAAAATCATTGATGAAAATGCTCACTCCTTATTAGCTGTTTAATTGTATTAATTAAAATATTTTCATTAATGGCTATTTATTAAAATGATGACTATGTATGGAAGCCAACAACCTGAAGATCAATCTTCTAATCTCTGTTAGAAATTGGCCACCAACATTTGACAAAAACACATTGTATATTAGCAAAAATACCACTTGTAGTAGCTAAATATTTTTATATTATTCCAAATGAATATGTCGATATTATCTTAAGAAGAGTTTAATGAGGAAAACGGTGGTCTACCCGTTTTCTAAACAATATGTCGATATATATCGTCGAAGATGTTGAAGTAAGTAATCAAATATTTTTTATTGTTACTTTTTGATGGCATTCAAATAACTTTTGCGAAATCGTCTTAAGTGATTTGATAAATCTTTTCTTTGTACATAATTTATGATTTAAAGTTTAAACAGCCAAAATTTCAAATCCATGTATGATTTTACTTGTTTCTATATTTTTATGTATTTCTACATTATTTGCATAATTTTTTCCCGCAAAATGGCTATTATGCAGTAGTTAATGTTCTAAGATACCCTCCCAATCCATTGAACTCACTGTCACATTAGTTTTTTTTTTTTTTTTTTTTTTTTTTTTTTTTTTTTTTTTTTCAACCCACAACACACGTAAATCATATATCTCAACCCACTCAATTAAAAAAACAAAACAACTAAGGTACAAATCTTAAAACATATGTTATAAGAGAAAATGAGAGAGAGAAAGTAGAGAGAGAGGATGAAGTGGGTTAGTGAAACCAATGAAACAACCCACTGAAGAGGGGAGTGGTACTAGTGGTAACTTTATTTCTAATTAAGATTTTACCTTGATTGTTTTGTATTTTTTAATTGAATGGGTTGAGTGAGTTGAAAAAAATAGGTTTCCGTGTGTTGTGGGTTGGAAAAGATGAAGAAAAATGAAAGAGAAAAACTGATGTGGCAGTGGGTAGGGAAGAGGAAGGATCTAAAAAACTCGTCATAGTTCAAAGGTTTGTACTACGATTACTTGTCATCAACAAATCAATATCAAAGATCTTATTCAAAAATCACAATCTTCCACCCACTCGATTTTAACTTCGAATCATAGACTTCCATTGCGAGTTCCGATTGAGAGATTACAAAGTCCAAATACAATTGAAAATCAATTCGAAATTCATTAAAACCTTTTTCCATTCGATTACTACCCCAATAATTGACTTCGATTGAGAGACTCGAAATACTTGACTGATGTGAGAGAAAGAAATATAGGAAGAAATGAATTTCGATTTGGGCTTAAAAGAATGAACAGTGACGAGAATTAGTCTAGGCTCGAATTTTGGATAAGATGAACAATGGATTAAAATTTGATTGAGTTTTGGATGTAATGAATAGTAATAATTCGAAGATGGGCTTGAAAATTGAATGGATCGATTATTCAACTCATGATGAACAACAACAAGACCATAAGAATTTTTATCATCTTCATTTCATCATTGATTATTTAATAAAAGAGGTATCGAATTCAACAAGAATTTTTTTGACATTCATTTGAGAATTTGTGAAACCTCATTGAAAATCCTTTTCCATTTACAATGCATGAATCAAACATGGAAGATCAGGTTCCTTGGTTGGAATTAAGAAATCTCCAAATTTCACATTGTACCACCCATGATGCATAATGTACCATCCATGGAACTTCTTCTCATTTCTCCTAGATCTAACTTATCTTCATAACGAATTTGAGAATCTTCAACAATTTTGGGTTTGGAATTTGATTCCATAATAGAATTTGATGATTTTTTCTTTGAACCCCAAACTTTCTTCCTTGATTTTGGCGACATTTGAAGAATTTTGTTTAGAAACCAAAATTTTCTTGTTTTTGATCTTCCTTTTCTTTTTCTTCTTTTTCATATTTTTGGATCTTGAAGATTTGAATTCAAGAACAACTTCATTCTTCACAATTTGAACTTTGCATTTTGGAATCAAATCTTCTGGAGTTTGATACATTTAAACATCTTGGATTGAAGACTTTCTATACAACACCATTCCTTCAAACGAATCACAAGAATACAAACAATCATCGGTTTGAACTCCAATTGAACAAAAGACTTTCACAACTTATTGAGATTACATTGAATTCCCTTGTCTTGAACAACATGAACAAGATGAACTTCTTCAAGAACATCTTCAACAAATTTAATAGCATGAAGATCACTTGGATCTTCAATTAGCGAAACATATTGATTTCTGAATAGTTCTTTTTCTCTTCCCTCCTTTTCATTTCCATCCCAAACTAACCATTGTTAAATCAATCAGATTTTTTTATCTTACTAAGAGGTTGAAAGATCAATTTTCTAAAATCATCTTTCTTATTCCAATAAGAAATCAAAGTATTTCATGTAATCAATCTACCTTTCAACAATAATCCATAATATTGTTCTTCATTGACTTTGTATGTAACAGCCCGAAATTCAGGTACCTCTAATTAGCCCTTCATCTTTTATTATTTGACATTTTGGGCCTTGGTGTTGGGCGAGTACGCTGGGCGTACAAGGAGTACGCTGCGCGTACTCGCGCGCCTCATTTAAACACGTCATCACCCGGTTACGCTGGGCGTACCCAAGGTTACGCTGGGCGTAACCGGTCCAGACTCAAAACCCTAATTTGGGTTGTTGGTTATAAAAGGAATGAGATGGCTTGGTTCCTCAGCCACCATCCTTCAGAAAGAAACCCTAAGAGAGTTGTTCCTTCGTTCATAGCTTGTTTGTGAGTGTTCTAAGCTTTGAGGTGTCATTTCAAGGTAGCAAAAGAGAAGAGGAGTCCATTGTGGAGGCTAGAAGTTGGTGTACAAGTGTAGATTCGTGAATAGCAAAGGTTGGAGCTTCTTCCTAAGGTAAAAAGTTCAGATCTTGCCTTGTAGTTCTTGTGATATGCTTCTTGGACCATTTTCTAGGGTTTTGGTCCCAAAGATGGAGACTTTATGAGCAAGTAGTCTCCATTGGCTTAGATCTATCATATTTTTGGTCCATTTCAGTTGTATGTTCATAAAAATGTAATCTTGGTCGTGAATGATTAGCCATGCATGAGATCTAGATCTTTTAAGTTGAAAATGAAAGGTATTAGGGAGTGTAGGAGCCTTTACAGCCATGCCAAGGCTTAAAGGTTTCGACTTTATGGGTAAGTAGGCTTAAAGAGAGCCGGATCTAGAAGTTGAAGAAGTGTCTTAACCATTTAAGACCAGAAATAAAGTATGGCTGAATCTGGTTGTTACGCAGGGCGTAACTCCCAGTATGCGCAACGTACGGGGTCAGACCCCGATTGTGGATCAGTGATGTACGCCCCGCGTACTGTGATATGTTGACTTTCGTTGACTTTTAGGGTTTTGGTCAACATGTGGACTTTGAGTCAAGGAAGGGTAAAATGGTCTTTTACCCCTATGAGGAATAATAATAAGGGTGAAGCCTAGTCTTAGAAGTCTATATTAATTAGAATGATATTTCGTTATGATTAGGCAGGGTTGGGTCTTCGTTTCGAGATTCGGAGGTAGCGAGCACGTGAGATTCTAGACTTTCCATAAGGTGAGTTTTCTCACTATACTGTACCCGGAAGGGTATTATTGTGTGACCGGAAGGTCAGATATGTTATGAGTTATATGCATTGTATATGATAAGTTAACCGTTTGTATGTGCTATGTATGCTATGCTTGATATGGGCCGAAAGGCATTATGTTATGGGCCGGAAGACATATATGTTATGGGTCGGAAGGCGTTGTGATGTGGACCGTAAGGTCGACGCGGGTAGAACCGGAAGGTTTATCGGGTCGGGACAGAAGTTCCCTGAGACACATGGACTGGAAGGTCAGGGCCTGGAAGGGCGTATGCGCGTAAGTAGTATTTTGGGGAATTCAGTAAGCATTTATGCTTACAGTTGTTGTGTTACGTGTTTCAGGTACTAGCGAGGACCGTGGGAAGGCGCCGACGTGATCTGTACACATTATCGGAGAATTTATTTATGATCTTGGGATTTACATGATTTGTATTATGTTATGATACATTGGATTTATGACTTGATTTGGATGAAAACATGTTTAAGAAATGAAAATTTTGTTTTGAAAATTTACGTTGTTACAAGTTGGTATCAGAGCCTTGGTTTGTGGGATTCGGATGCACCTTCGGGCGTAACTGAACTCAAACCGAGGATTTGAGAAAAATTTTCAATATTAAAGGCATAAAATTTTATAAGAGATTTTGTAATTACCAAAGGAGAAGCAGTGTGTACGGTCAGCCAGCGCTCGAATGGTAAAATCCCCAAAATACCCTTACAATATGTGTTATGAGATATGTTATGATATGTTATGCATGCTAGAGTAGACTAGGTATTCATATTATGACTAGAGTGGCCTGATTTGTGATGCCTTAGTCTAGGGGAACCTGCTGCTATGAGATGCCTTGAGAGCGAGTAGGTAGCCAGTGCATAGCAAGAATAGAGTACTCGTGATCCGGGGTCCAAGGAGGAGGACTTGGGGTGAATGCTGATGTGGTGTAGTCGGTAGTATAGGGCCCATACTACTGAAGACACCGGATCAGTAGGCAACCCAAGTAAGAATCCTTTGGGTATCGGAGGCCGAGTAGGATTGCGTTATCGAGTGCGAGTATGTTCGATTGAGTCTCTGATATTTTTTATGTTGTATTTCAGAGGCATTATGGTTGGGACACGCCACAGACCTGGGACGAGCGGTGTGAGTGACAAGGAGCTTCGTTAGGTGATCCACGATGAGGTGGTTGCGGCAATCCGGGCCGAGATTCCGTAGATGTTTGGGTCTATCAAGACCACGCTGATGGAGACTTTCGATGAGTGGTATGCCGTGGTGACTGAGGCCGCAGCCGCTGTAGCTACAATAGCTATGGCTGCTGCCAGACCTCAGGGAGGTGACTCGTTGCTATTCCGGGAGTTCAGCAACACGAAGCCACCCGAGTTTGACGGGACGCAGGATCCGATCGTTGCGATGAGATGGATTGCTGACATTGAGGGATGCTTCTACACATGTTCATGTCTGGAGCATCTGAGGGTACGGTTAGCTTTGAACCAGCTCCGCCTAGGAGCAAAGGATTGGTGGAAGTTCGTGACGGCGAACTTCCACCAATCCTTTGCTCCTAGGCGGAGCTGGTTCAAAGCTAACTTCACTCTTGCGGAGATTTCGGCCGTGACTTAGGAGAGATTTACTACTATGTTCAGAGACGAGTATGTTCCCCCGGTAGAGAGGGAATGGTTGATTCAGGAGTTCTTGACCCTCAAGCAGGGTAACGATTCAGTTGCTGTGGTCACCCGGAAGTTTCATGAGAGGGCGATGTTCTGCCCTGAGCAGGTGTCCACTGAGTAGGCTCGGATGAGCTGATATTTGGGTATACTGAGGAGGGACATTCGGGAGTTCGTATCAAACTCGACATACCGGAAATTTGCTGAGCTCCAAGCAAATTCCCGGAAGAGGGAGATCGAGTTGGAGACTCAGGCCAGGGAGGAGGCCGAGTCTTAGCGGGTGGATCGGCAGCCAGCTCAGTCCCAGCCGACAGCCAAACGGACCAAGTCCGCCGATTCGAGGATGGGAGGTCAGAAGGGCTGCACTTGCGGAAAGTGCGGCACGGGTATGAGGGGGCCTGACGATCAGGTGCTTGCTACAAATGTGGCAAGGAGGGGCACATCGCTAGGGATTGCCCCAAGGGATTTATGGTTTGCTTCCATTGCAACCAGACCGGCCATCGGAAGGCCGAGTGTCCTCAACTTCACCAGGGATCAGCACAGGGATTTGCGCCTACTGATAGGGTTACCGAGACTCGGCCAGCGAACGCTGAGGCTTCGAAGGCTCGTGGGAGAGCTTTTCAGTTGACTGCGGAGGAGGTCCACGCGACGCCCGATGTCGTGGCTGGTATGTATTCTTTTGTATATTTACTTTTATGCTAAGATATTGTGCTTATATTATGTTATGCGTAGGTACTTTTCTTGTGAATTCTGTACCTACCTTGGTATTATTTGACTCGGGTGCGAGTCGGTCTTTTGTATCTTTGGCTTTTAGTTAGCACATCAGTATTAATCGGGAGGTGATGAGTCGACCCCTGAGGGTTTCCATAGCTGATGAGAAAGTGGTATATGCCGCCGACGTGATTCGAGGATGTGTGCTCGAGATTTTTGGTGTCAAGTTCCCTATAGATCTGGTTCCTATAGCGATGGGAGATGTCTGTTTCATCGTGGGCAAGGACTGGTTGAGTAACTTTCGAGCGGTCATTGACTGCGAGAGATAGCTGGTGACCATACGAGGCCCTAGTGGAGGAGTGCTTACTGTGTATGGCGAGGGGACCCGGTGTGGGTCAGCATTCTGTTCGGCTGCCAGGGCGAGATAGAGTTTGCATCAGGGCTGCAGTGGATTCATAGCCTATGTGATGGACACACGAGTGGCCGCGAGGAGGCCAAATTCGGTTGATGAGGTTCCAGTAGTGTGCGAGTTTCCGGACGTGTTTCCCGAGGAACTGCCGGGCGTGCCTCCGGAAAGGCAAGTGGAGTTCCGTATCGATCTGGTTCCGGGAGCGGCACCCATTACCAAGGCGCCTTATCGCCTCGCTCCACCAGAAATGCAGGAGTTATCCTCGCAGCTTTAGGAGCTGTTGGGAAAGGGGTTTATTCGACCGAGTAGCTCACCTTGGGGAGCGCCGATTCTTTTTCCCAAGAAAAAGGATGGTTCACACCGGATGTGTATCGATTACCGGGAGTTGAACAAGTTGATGGTCAAGAACCAGTATCCGTTACCTAGGATCGATGATCTGTTCGATCAGTTGCAGGGGGCATCTTGGTTCTCAAAGATAGACTTAAGGTCGGGTTATCATCAGATGAGGGTTCGGGATGAAGATATCCAGAAGATTGCATTCAGAACTCGTTATGGATATTACGAGTTTGTGGTGATGCCTTTTGGGCTCACTAATGCCCCGACTGCGTTCATGGATCTTATGAACAGGGTGTGCAGGCCGATGCTGGATCGGTCGTTGATCGTATTCATTGATGATATTTTGGTATATTCGAGGTCTAGAGAGCAGCATGAGGAACATTTGAGGGAGATTCTTGGAGTTCTGAGATCGGAGAGGCTGTATGCTAAATTCTCCAAGTGTGATTTCTGGTTACGAGAGGTCCAGTTCCTAGGGCACCCTGTTAACCAGAAGGGGATATTGGTCGATCCGGCCAAGATCGAGGCGGTGATGAGATGGGAAGTGCCGAGATCACCCACTGAGATCAGGAGCTTTCTGGGATTGGCCGGCTATTATCGGAGGTTTATTAGGGATTTCTCCAAGATCGCCGTGCCACTTACCAAGATGACCCGAAAGGGTGTTGCATTTTCATGGGGTCCGGAGCAGCAGTCCTCATTTGAGACCCTTCGTCAGAAGTTGTGCGAGGCCCCGGTGCTCGCACTCCCGGAAGGGATGGAGGATTTTGTGGTATATTGTGATGCATCCATATCTGGGTTAGGAGCAGTGCTTATGCAGAGGGGGCACGTTATAGCTTATGCATCGAGGCAGCTGAAGCCTCATGAGTCGAGATATCCCACCCATGACCTGGAACTGGGGGCTGTGGTGTTTGCCCTCAAGATCTGGCGACACTATCTATATGGGGTTCGGTGTACCATATACATGGACCACAAGAGTCTGAAGTACTTGATGGATCAGCCAAACCTGATTATGCGCCAGAGGAGATGGTTGGATGTGGTGAAGGATTATGATTGTGAGATCCTGTACCACTCAGGAAAGGCTAATGTTGTAGCCGATGCGTTGAGCCATAGGGCGGAGAGCGCCCCGATCCGAGATGTTTGTATGAGGTTGACGGTGATGACTCCGATATTGGACACCATCCGAGGGGCTCAGGCTGAGGCTGCGAGACCAAAAAACCGAAAGAGGGAGCAGGTTGTCGGGCAGGTATCGGAATTCGTTACCGATGGTCGGGGACTTATGACATTTCAGGGTCGGATTTAGGTATCATTTGTGGGCGGGACGCGTACCATTTTGATGGAAGAAGCGCATCGATCGAAGTTCTCGATCCATCCCAGGGCTACTAAGATGTATTTGGACCTAAAGAAGGATTATTGGTGGCCCTATATGAAGAGGGATGTTGCATGGTTCGTCGAGAGGTGCCTGACTTGTCGTCAAGTTAAGGCCGAGCACCAGCGTCCGCATGGTAAGTTGCATCCGCTGGAGATTCCCGAGTGGAAATGGGAACAGATTACCATGGATTTTATCACCAAATTGCCAAGGACTGCGAGGGGGTCGATGCAATTTGGGTGATTGTGGATACATTGACGAAGAGCGCTCATTTTCTTGCTATCAGTGAGAGCTCTTCTGCGGAGAGGTTGGCAGAGTTATATGTGAGGGTGGTGGTATCGCGGCACAAGGTTCCGATGTCGATCGTTTCAGATTGGGACGTACGATTTACTTCCAGGTTTTGGAAGAAGTTTCACAAGGAGTTGGGTACGAGGCTGCATTTCAGTACCGCATACCACCTGCAGACGGACGGACAGAGCGAGCAGACCATTCAGACGCTCGAGGATATGCTCCGAGCGTGTGTTTTGGATTTTGGAGGGAGTTGGGACACCTATTTACCCTTAGCAGAGTTTTCGTACAACAACAACCATCATTCGAGCATTGGTATGCCACCCTTTGAGCTGTTGTATGGGAGGAGGTGTCGAACCCCCATCTGTTGGGGAGAGGTGGGGCAACGGGTAATGGGTAGTACGGAGATTGTGCTTCAGACGACCGAGCAGATACAGCAGGTCAGGCAGAGATTGTTAACCACTCAGAGTCGCCAGAAGAGTTATGCGGATAGGCGTCGGTCCGAGCTTGAGTTCCAGGTTGGTGACCTTGTACTCTTAAAGGTCTCTCCTTGGAAAGGAGTGATTCGATTCAGGAAGAGGGGCAAGTTGGGACGTCGATATATCGGACCTCTCAGGGTAATCGCAAGGGTAGGCAGGGTAGCCTACCATTTGGATCTACCTGCAGAGCTGGGTCAGATTCACGACACCTTTCATGTGTCACAGTTGAGGAAATGTATTGCCGACGAGTCGGCAGTGGTGCCATTAGAGGATATTCAGGTGGATACAGGCCTGAACTATGTTGAGAGACCAGTGGCAATTAGGGATCGAAAGGTTAAGGTTCTGAGGAACAAGGAAGTACCCTTGGTGCAAGTGCAGTGGCAGCATCGGAAAGGGTCCGAGCTGACATGGGAGTCCGAGTCAGAGATGAGGGAGCAGTATCCGGAATTGTTTTCGGTATAAGACTTCGGGGGTGAAGTTTGGTTCTAGTGGGGGAGAATTGTAACAGCCCGAAATTCAGGTACCACTAATTAGCCCTTCATCTTTTATTATTTGACATTTTGGGCCTTGGTGTTGGGCGAGTACGCTGGGCGTACAAGGAGTACGCTGCGCGTACTCGCGTGCCTCATTTAAACACGTCATCACCCGGGTACGCTGGGCGTACCCAAGGTTACGCCAGGCGTAACCGGTCCAGACTCAAAACCCTAATTTGGGTTGTTGGCTATAAAAGGAATGAGATGGCTTGGTTCCTCAGCCACCATCCTTTAGAAAGAAACCCTAATAGAGTTGTTCCTTCGTTCATAGCTTGTTTGTAAGTGTTCTAAGCTTTAAGGTGTCATTTCAAGGTAGCAAAATAGAAGATGAGTCCATTGTGGAGGCTAGAAGTTGGTGTACAAGTGTAGATCCGTGAATAGAAAAGGTTGGAGCTTCTTCTTAAGGTAAAAAGTTCAGATCTTGCCTTGTAGTTCTTGTGGTTTGCTTCTTGAACCATTTTCTAGGGTTTTGGTCCCAAAGATGGAGACTTTATGAGCAAGTAGTGTCCATTGGCTTAGATCTATCATATTTCTGGTCCATTTTAGTTGTATGTTAGTAAAAATGTAATCTTGGTCGTGAATGATTAGCCATGCATGAGATCTAGATCTTTTAAGTTGAAAAGGAAAGGTATTAAGGAGTGTAGGAGCCTTTACAGCCATGCCAAGGCTTAAAGGTTTCAACTTTATGGGTAAGGAGGCTTAAAGAGAGCCGGATCTAGAAGTTGAAGAAGTGTCTTAACCATTTAAGACCATAAATAAAGTATGGCTGAATCTGGGTGTTACGCTGGGCGTAACTCCCAGTACGCGCAGCGTACGGGGTTGAGACCCCGATTGTCGATCAGTGATGTACGCCCCGCGTACATAAGTCTGTAAGCCCCGCGTACTGTGATATGTTGACTTTCGTTGACTTTTAGGGTTTTGGTCAACATGTGGACTTTGAGTCAAGGAAGGGTAAAATGGTCTTTTACCCCTATGAGGAATAATAATAAGGGTGAAGCCTAGTCTTAGAAGTCTATATTAATTAGAATGATATTTCGTTATGATTAGGCGGGGTTGGGTCTTCGTTTCGAGATTCGGAGATAGCGAGCACGTGAGATTCTAGACTTTCCACGAGGTGAGTTTTCTCACTATACTGTACCCGGAAGGGTATTATTGTGTGACCGGAAGGTTGGATACGTTATGAGTTGTATGCATTTTATATGATAAGTTAACCGTTTGTATGTGCTATGTATGCTATGCTTGATATGGGCCGGAAGGCATTGTGATGTGGACCGTAAGGTCGACGCGGGTAGGACCGGAAGGTTTACCATGTTGGGACGGAAGTTCCCTGAGACACATGGACCGGAAGGTCAGGGCCTGGAAGGGCGTATGCGCGTAAGTAGTATTTTGGGGAATTTACTAAGCATTTATGCTTACAGTTGTTGTGTTACGTGGTTCAGGTACTAGTGAGGACCGTGGGAAGGTGCCGGCGTGATCTGTACACACTATCGGAGGATTTATTTATGATTCTGGGATTTACATGATTTGTATTATGTTATGATACATTGGATTTATGACTTGATTTGGATGAAAACATGTTTTAAGAAATAAAAAATTTGTTTTGAAAATTTACGTTGTTACATTGTACTTGACATCTTCAATCATCACGATCCAAGAATCATAATTCAAACACACCATCTTTGACCAATTAATCAAAAAACCACAAGAAGTTGAATATTTCTAGAGAGAGAAAGTGAATTTGAAAGAAATATCTAGAGAGAGAAAGCAAAATTCGAATGAACTTCTAGAGAAAGAAAGCAAAATTGATCAAAATTCTAGAAAGTGAAAGTGATTTCGACATGAATTCTAGAGAGAGAAAGCGAAAATCACATAAATTCTAGAGAGGGAAATCGAATTTGAATCAAGATCAAAGAACAATTAGATTTCTAGAACCAAAAATACTCTGAAAAATGAAGAACTTGCAACAATTTGTGATTCACCAAATCATGTTGTTATCATGAATCAATTTCTTGAAAACTTCAAGCACCCGCTCTGATATCAATTGTAGTGACTTGGTTATGGCGACGAATGCAGAAATGTAAAGATTAAGTGAATCAATCAACCACGAAGAACAAAAAGAGTAAATAATTCGTTTAAGCTCTCATTAAGCTAGTAAGCTATTGCAAAGTGAGTCTTGTAATAATCTCTCACTAGACTAATCTCACAAATGGTTCTTCTTACATAAATTAGGAGCCACTCACTTCTTATTTATAGGAAATGCTAAACTCATTACACATTCAAAGAGGATAAACCACATCCAAAGAGAACTTTGCACTCTAACAGGTTTATATAGCCTAATTCAAGGAATGATTTATCAAAGGAGACAAAACTAAACATATATCACCAAAGTTATTTTTCACTCATGATCTTCGAAAAGAGTGTGACATCAACATCCAGAAAATCCAGTCAAGTAACAAGTTGACCGATTTGTTTATTAAAACACTTCCTACATCCAAATTTGAAAAGATGGTAAAAAACATTGGTATGCGGTGTTTCAAGGAAATCAAGTGGTGTGTCCACCAGGGGGAGTTGGAAACATATTGTACTATTTTACTTAACTAAGTTTTTCCCACCGATTTTTCTTAACAAAGTTTTTAACGTTATAATAATTTCCAATGTCTATTATTAATCATGTACTCTTTTTCCTTAATAATGTTTTTTTTCCATGATGTTTTACCTATTAAAGTTTTAACGATGCATGGTACAATCGTTATTCAAGTGGGAGTGTTATAAAACATTATTTAGTGAAAAATCATCGGTTCTCCATATTTTCCCATCTTTCTCCATTATTAGTGAGCATTAGTAACATATTATTATGAGTTTTATTGTATAACTATGCACCACTAAAAATGCATTCATAATATAGTTCATCTTTCATTTTTTTTTCTGGTATAAATAATGAATTTTTTTCTAGTATACATAATGAGTATTAGATACTGATAATGTTTGGTTATTTTTAATAGGGTTATTGTTAGGGGTGAGCATCGGAACAAAGTATCTGCTTCCAGAATCGGAACTTTCGGTTCCGGTCCTTAAACTTTTGGAACCGCTTTAAGCAGTTCCGGTTTCGATTTTCATTTTTTTGGAACTGCTACTCGCCAGAACCGGCGTGTATATATGTAAATACTAATGTTAAATATGAAACCATTCTAAATAGTCGTAGTTTTGATTCATATTAATTCAAATCATTTTCCCTGATTATTTGGTTTTTGTTTCTTTGATTTCATGATATACTTTTGTTTCCTATCGTTTTCTCCATGAAATCAACTCCCTATATTTAATGATAGAATTCAAGGCAGGTAAGTTTTGAGAAACCATAAGTTAAACCTAATGAATTGATTACACTCTATTAGTATGTGATGAAATAGAAATAATGATACTTTACAGGGCTTTTGTTATAAAAGCCCCCAAATTTACATAAAAAACCGGTTATGCCCAAAATCGTTTTTTTACCACAAATGCCTAACATTTGCCCCTCATGTTTCATTTCAATGATTTTTACCGATTCCCCTTAAACAACCGGTTACTTCCACCTTTTTAACCCCCAAACATAAACCTCTTCCGTTAACATCGATCCAAAGTCTTTCCCTCCCCTGTCTTCTATTCTCTCCCTCGTCTTCTACCCAAAGTATCTGTAAAATGTCGACTTCATCTGCCAAATCAAGCTTCCAAGGTAGTCCAACATTGAGAAAGAAAAGAATAGTTAGATGTGGCTGTGGAGATGTGTGCAAGGTATCTGTTGCTCGAACACCTGAGAACTATGGAAAGAAGTTTTACGGGTGCCCTAATTAAAAGGTAAACAATTTGCCCTAATTTGTAAATTTCTTGAGAAACCTTGAAATGGTACAATGAAGAAACCTTGAGAAACCTTGAAACAATTTGCCCTAATTTGTTAATTTGCCCTAATTTGTATGTAATTCATACAAGTTATTGTTTTTTTCTAGGTGGAAGAAGAGGATTGTGGTTTTTTCAAATGGTACAATGAAGAAGATGGTCACATTATCGACCCAACTCACACAAAGCAGAAGTAGGGGCAGGGGCAGGGGCAGGGGCATGGACAGTTGAAGACTTTGGTAGAAATAATTGTAGGTCTTTTGGTTCTTATTTTTGTAATGGTGACAATAGTTGTTTTGAAGATGTAAATGTTGTTTTGAAGATGTAAATCATTTTGGATTGGCTTTTGGTAGAATGTTTGGGTTGACTTGGCTTTTGGTTTTTAGTTGCAAATGGAAGTACAATGCTGAAGTTAGCTAGTAACTGTTGTTTTGGATGAAGATTAAATAGCTAAATGGTATATGGTTCATAATATACATTAAATTGCTAAATGGTAAAGTACAATGCTAAAATTGGCTAACTGTAGTTACAAATGATACATAATATATATGCCAATGGTATGGATCATACAAAATATTTGTGAAATGCAAATGGTAAAGTACAATGAAATGGTACAATGCTGTGAAATGGTATGATGCTGTGAAATGTTAAAATAGAAATTATCTGTGAAATGTAAATGGTAAACATAACAAACATATTGGTTCATAATATACATTAAATTGCTAAATGGTAAAGTACAATGCTAAAATTGGCTAACTGGTAAAGTACAATTGATACATAATATATATGCCAATGGTATGGATCATACAAAATATTTGTGAAATGCAAATGGTAAAGTACAATGAAATGGTACAATGCTGTGAAATGGTAAAATAGAAATTATATGTGAAATGTAAATGGTAAACATAACAAACATATGGTTCATAATATACATTAAATTGCTAAATGGTAAAGTAAAATGCTAAAATTGGCTAACTGTAGTTACAAATGATACATAATATATATGCCAATGGTATGGATCAAAAAACATAGTATAAAATAACAAACATAACAAACATATTATAACCATAATGAGGGGATTCATTACATCATATTCATGTACCAATACAAAATATTGCAAAAATCAACTAACATGTACCATCCATCCATTTGTACCAAATTGCCAAAAATATATCCCAAAAAGGCAACTTAAAAGGTACATGAGAACAAGTGGATGAAAGGTACAGTTAGTGGGTGTATAAACTAACATGTACAAAATGTACCAAAAAGGGCTTCTTGTGCAAATGCCCAAGTATACCATTCCCACCTAAATCCCCCATATACATAACTAACTACTCCAGATTCACTGGATTTGAACATGTGGAACCACCCCCATCTTTATCAAAAACTGCCTTTTTAAGCTTTAGTTTAGTGATCCTCTATGATTGCTTTCTTTTCCTTGTCTTAGGCACTATCAGAACATCACCAGCAACCACATTTCCATCATCAGCAACCCCATTATTTAGAACATCACCAGCAGCCTCATTCCCATGATTAACACCTTCACCTTCAATCACATCATCATCATCTTGATTTTCAACACCTTCACCTTCACCTTCAATCACACCACCATCATTCCCATGATTAACACCTTCACCTTCAATCACATCACCATCATCTTGATTTTCACCACCTTCACCTTCACCTTCAATCACACCACCATCATTTAGAACATCATTTACAAAGTCAACTTCACCTTCATCAACATCAGGCTCATCCTCATTTAAGTCATGATGCAAGAAATAACAAGGTTAATAAATAACATATATTTAAAACTACAAGGTTAATAAATTACCATCTCAATTGGTGGAGTGTCATCAAGTTCAATTTCCAACCACCCCATGCTTTCAATTTCACCCATGGAATATCCCGCTTCAAGTAAATTTGCTATGTCTTCAACACTTATCTTCATTTTATCTGGGAGAGCATCTGATGCATGTCCTTCAGTGAATTCAGGTTCTACACCACCTTCATTCACCAATGGAACATCAGATGTATCTGATGCATTTCCAGAACCAAGAATTTGATCAATTGCATCTCCAACTTCATCAAGACTTTGTTTTAGATCTTGGGAAACCTTTACTGGAACATCAACTACTTCTTCTTCTATCACCATAATGTCATCTTCCTCTTGTATCACCTCATTCACCAAAGGAACATCATTAACAGCAGGAAGTTGTATCACCTCATTCACAACTGGAACTTGGTTATTGACCAAATGAACTTCTTTAAAAATTAGCTCTGGCACCTTCACTGACACCTCAGTTTCTTCCTCTTCTATCATCTCATTCACCAAAGGAACATCATTAAGAGCAGCAGCTTGAGCAACCTCATTTGGAACCTGGTTGTTGACTTCATCCTGAAATTTGGTTGTTGACTTCCTATTTGGCCTTCTTACACCCAATTTCTTCCTTCTAACATCTGGGACAGTTACTTCACTTGAAATTTCACCAAATCTTAAACTTGGGCCTCTTAAACCTAATTTCCTCATTTTCTTGCTAGTGTTAGAACTTGAAGCATGCAGACTGCCCTGTTGACTTGCTTGTTGACTAGGTTTAGTGGTTATAGTTGATGTCACAAGTGGTTGACTGCCCTGTTGACTTGCTTGTTGACTAGATTGAGTGGGTACAGAAACATGTGGATTGGATCCAGCTACATCACATTTCCTAGGCCTCCCAATCTTCGTTGGTGGCATAGGAACTGGTACCCCTTTTTCATTCTTGCAGCCTTTTTTATTATGCCCATACTCAAGACAATTAGCACATCTCACTGTCCTTGGGGGTTTCACCCTTGAAGTGGAACTAAACTTACTCTCTTTCTCACTTGCATGCCTCCTTCTTTTGGTTTTGGGCCTACCAGGCATTTTCCTACCACCAGGTGGCAAAGGCTTGTTGTATCCAGTTAGAGGCCACATATTACTCCCATTCACAGGACTGATGTTTGTTGAGTAGCATTCCTTGAATTTAGTCATTGAAAAGTAGTCACTAATATATCCATCTGGAGTTTGATGGATATAATTAATGGCTGCTATGGCATGGACACAAGGGATTCCAGACAAATCCCATAATCTGTAAGAACAAATCCTACCATCCAAATCTACCTTGTAACTAGTACATGCTCTTCTCACTTCAAATACATTTCCTAAGCTATGCACTACTAACCAAAGCTTGCATGAAGACAAATGAGTATGTATTAGTCATTATATATCAACTATAATGACAATTAGACAAAGAAACAATTATTTTGTGTCTTACCTAAAGTTCTTTCCAAAAAGATTCATCTTCTTAATCACCTCTGGACATATATTACCTTTCCATTTACTGCATTCATCATTCATAAAGGAAAACCTGCCCATTATGTATATCCTTATCTCTTGAAGCATTGTAATCAAAGGTTTTTTCCTAGCTTCTTCAATTATGGAGTTGAAACACTCTGAAATACCATTCTCTACTGCCTCACAAGCAAACCCTACACTCATGTAAGCTCTGCACCATGTTTTGGGTTCTTTTGATATTAGATACTCATATGCACTAGGGCTTATGGTCTTTATTTTTTCCATGTTTCTCAAGAAGTCACCTTCAACACAAGTCATTGCACAAGCCCAGAATAGCTTCTTCAACTCCAATCCAAAGAAAGCTGTATTAAAATTTGCAGAAATGTGTCTAGCACATTGCCTGTGCTCCACATGTGGCAAAATAACCTTAACAGATTAAAGCAAACCTTGTGAACAGACATATTATCTTTGTAACGACCCAAAATTTAAGACCAAAAATTTCTTTTAATAAATCATTACTTAAAGTAAAGTCATCATTTCAAAACATAATATGAGTATAAGTTTTCAAAACACATGTTCATTATCAGAGTAAACATTCCCAGGCTGTCTAATCTATGGTGTGTGCCATGCGATCACCCCGAGCTCTTTCCTCCGCTACCGGAAGTACCTGAAACCAAAACTGAAAACCGTAAGCATGAAGCTTAGTGAGTTCCCCACCCTACCACATACCATGCATAACCAGATACTGCACATACTGGGCCACGCCCCCTATCTTGGGCCTCGCCCCTTACCTCGGGCCTCGCTCGCTACAACGGCCCCGCCGCTCCAGGCCCCGCTTGGCTTCGAGCCCCGCTCGGATACAGATCTGTTTAACTTAGGACTCGCCTGTCACAGGGGCTCGCCCGTCAACAAATAATAACACATAATCATTTCACAACACATAACTAACACATGCAACTGGTTCTGTCCTAAAGCCTCGCCTATCCTGGGCCTCGCCCATGTCCTGCTATTGATGAGTCATGGGACCCCGTCCACGCTCCTAATGGTAGTGAGGTACGGGCCTATCCCACTTTCACTCCGGTTCTAGTTCGGGCCTCGCCCTTATTCTGCTACTAATGAGATATGGAACCCCATCCACACTCTGCTATTGGTGAGATACGGGACCTCGCCCACACTCACCTCCCTACCAGGCACATACATGTATCACACAGACAACAAGTATAAATATCATATGAACAATTCCCTGGGCACTCGCCCGCTATTACTGGACCTCGTCCTGAAAATAATACTAGCATACTGTGTCTAGGGCTAACCCCCAGGTCTTCTACTCATAACTACATGGGCCGACATTGTGGCCTTAGACCCATTCACACAAAGGGAAACTCACCTACACTGGCTGAACTTGCTGATGATCTCATTAGTTGCTGCCTGACAACTCACGGAACTCCTGCTCCCCTTGCTCCCCGAACTACCAATATCAATGCAACACTGAGTCTAACTGACCCCCGAAAGACAACCAAGTCCACCCTGGTCCAAAGTCAAAGTCCTGGTCAAAGTCAACCTTCCAGGTCAACCCTACTCGCCGAGTCACCTACTGACTCGCCGAGTTCAAAATGATCAGATTCCTTCCATTCGCGACTCGACTCGCCGAGTCAGTCCACGACTCGCCGAGTCTACCGATTTTTGAGTCCAAACCTGTCCAACTCACTGAGTCTCCACCCGACTCACTGATTCGAGTCACAACTCGAAGGGTTTGGGGTTTCACGACCTGACTTGCCGAGTCCAAGAACAGACTCGCCGAGTACAAGGCAATCTTCATACGACTCGACGAGTTGTTCATCCCACTCGTCGAGTTTCTCCATAACTTCATGCTACTCGCCGAGTCCACTCAAAGGACTCGCCGAGTCCCTTCAGTTCTCCTTACATGCAGAGGATTTTTGAGTCATGCATGGACTCCAAACTATAGATCCACCCTTCCCAAGCCTATTCCACACCTAAAGTTGCAAACTTTACGTGTAGAGAAGGAGATCTAGGCAAAATATGCCATAAACTAGGGTGTAAGGCCAAGGGGCTTCAAAATCGACTTAATAGCTGATACTTTATGCTTCTCCAGGCCATAACACACTTGTATCTGAAGTAGCAACTCCAGATCCGGCTTCTAACTCAAAATAATAACATTATGGATAAAGAGCCCCAACAACCACACATAGATCTAGGTGCAAAAAGGGTCCAGGAACTAATTTATTACCTCCAAGTGCTCAGAATGAACTCACAATCCCAGATCTATAGCTCCTTCTTGATCCTCCAAGTTCCTTCTTCCTTTTCCAAGCTTTAGTGCACCTTCCAAGGCTCAACTAGGAGATGTGACGGTTAGGGTTTGATATCCAGGGCTAAAGAGGCAGTAAGGAACCCTAGGAAGAAGATTAAGACATTTATATAGGATCCAAGTCCCGAATTTAGGGTTTTCCACGCACAGACCTGACTCGCCGAGTCACCTTGACCGACTCGCCGAGTCGGTCGCTTACACCTCGACCCGGATCCCGCTCGGACTTGCCGAGTCCCTCCTTGGACTCGCCGAGTCGGCCCTTAAATTAGGGCTTTTCTTTCCTTTCATGGCCTTTAAGACTTTGGGTGTTACAACTCTCCCCCACTTAAACTAAACTTCATCCTCGAAGTTTACTATACTCCACCGCCTACGATCTGCCTCCAAAACCCCACCAATTATTTCAACACCAGCTGCCTACCTTCGCTGGTCTTCCACCTGGTCATTCTGACTAGCATCACTCCTTGTGGATAATCATCTCGGGTTAATCCTAACCCTGAACATACTGGAGACACAACTTACTCAACCATCAATCCCTCTGGTACTCTTCGAGTATTGCACTGAACCCATAGGGGTTCACCCCCCCTTTTTCACGCGATTCCCTTGCCTTCCCAAGGCGATGCTCCAAAAACAACTATTTCCTCTGTCACTGTGAAGATCCTATCTTCACCGATCCCTTATTCCCGCTAAATCCAATACGGGTCATCACCGCCAGTAACCACTGACACTCCTCTCTTGTCATAACTTGGTGTCGAGCTCTCCTCGACTCAACTAACTGAATTCCACCATAACCCGCTTTCCCGCACTACTACAGACTGGATATTTCTGTCATTCCTCATCTGCCTTCCTGATGAACTGAGACCACTCTGGTCCCTACCAACCTATCAATATCTGGGTTACCGGCTCCCACCGGTAGCTAGTCCTAACACCATCACTAATCGCTCTCAGCGTCTTCCAAAGAAACCTCGACTATCTTTAACTGCTCAAACAATTTTACCACTCAGGCACTACAAACCTGGGTTCCCCGATCCCCTAACTTGATACTAAGGTCCCTACCAGGTCCCACCTGCGCTGCTAAAAACTCACGGGCCTCGCCCACGGGGTCTCACCCGACCATACTACTGAGCAACCCTGCTCCCAGGTCTCATCTACACTGCTAATCTCATATGGGCCTCGCCCACGGGTCTCACCCAACTATATCCTGGAGCGGCCTCTCCCAAGGTCTCCCCTCCCTACCATTCTCAACCACTACCCATCCTGATCCCCCTCTGATCACTAGGAAATAAGGGCCTCTCCCCAACTCCGCTAACGAAGCGACTAAGGAATGCTACGACTTACCCATAGCCTGACAATACTTCCACCACTGACTGCTAGTGAATGCTACGGCCGCCCCGCAGTCTCACATCACTTTCCACCACTGACTGCTAACACGAAAACATCTCCTGCAATTTGGCCTCAAGATCTCCATTCCGACTTACACGAGTTCTACATGCGGCCCTTTAACCTGAATCCGAACCACATACCCACCATTACCCTTCACACGCACGCACTGATGGGAAGTTCTCAAACTCCCAACCCTGAACTTCTAAACGCTGAACTACCCCTTTCCTTCTCAGAAATCATATACCCGATCTGGATTTGCGTGCCCTGACCCTATACACTCGGAGGATTCTCCCCCACTTCGATCCTGCTTACGCCTCGATGCTCGATGAGAAGAAATCCCAATCCTTGCTACCATAATCAATCTGCTGAGGAATCCCAAGCTACCATAGCTAAGGATCTAACCTGTCCTTTCTAAAACTTATACGGCTCCGAACTAGAAAGACATACCGAGTCTCTTCAAGTCATGCTACAGATACTGCACCCAAAGTAACCTTCTTCGATACAACCCATCCCTTAACTACTAACCCAAATATCCAAGGTATGCAAATGGCATATAACTCGATAACAATGAACTCGCTCGAAAATAAAATGCTCAACTGCTAATGATACAGAACCATAACAATATAATCATGCACAAAATAAAAGAACTGAAAACGGAAGTCGCATACCTGCAACGTCCGGCGCTGCTCGCATCTCCAAAGTAGCCATCTGAAAAACCCGGCCTCCTACCGTAGGCGCCTCCGCATGGCCCTGGCGGCCGTCTGTGATCCTCAAAGTTGCAGGGGCAGGTGCCATCACCCGTCCTGCTGAAAGCAAACTGGGGCACTGGGCCTTCTTGTGGCCCCGCTGATTGCAGTGAAAACATATAAAGTCTGATCCCTGAGTGATGGTAGCAGTACAATCTCTGCTAAAATGACCAATCCGACCGCACCTGAAGCAACCAGACTCACCACCACTACCACTCCTGCATGCGCCCCCGTGCGTCCTGCCACACCTTCCGCATCGACTGCGGTCCTGATAATCCCTCGACCTCGAATCCGATCCCTTGGGCCTTTTGCCCAAATTCACGGCTACCTGAACCTCATCCGACTTCCTCTTTCGGATCTGCTCCAAATCAATTTCCCTCTCCCTGGCTCGAGAAATCATATCCTCCAGAGTCTTACATTCGGACCTGCACACGAACTCCCTGATGTCATCCCTCAGCATCTCGTGATATCGTGCCTTCTTCATCTCCTCATCCGCGACATACTGTGGAACAAGAAGGGCTCTCTCCCTGAACTTGGCGGTGATCTCCGCCACAGTCTCAGTAATCTGCATCAAATCCTGAAACTCCCGGGCCAATTGCTGCACCTCAATAATCGGCGAAAACTCCGCTCTAAACCTCGCTGAGAAATCACTCCAAGTCATCGCGTCCAACGCGACATCATCACCCAAAGCATGACCAATCTCCTCCCACCAATCTGTAACGCCCGTAGATCCGGGCTAGTAAATTTAGAGGCAATAGGGGTTGAAAATGACTTTTCAACAAAAGATTATTTAGAATAAATAATCTTAACCAAGTTGTAGAATATGTCACAAGGTTTCCGTACATATAAAGAACTCCGAAATCCGAGTTATAACGAAGAAGTTATGGCCCGTCGAAATTTCGCGACGGAATCGGCACGACACCGGGAAGCGTAAATAGTGAATTTACGATGAAGGACTTTTTAGCCTTAGTGATCTAAATGAAATTCGTAGAATATGTTAAACTAAGAGCGTCGATAAAAAGAACGCCCAAATCTGACTTCGTATGAGGAAGTTATGATTTTTCTAAGATTCGGCTTAGCAGTGTACAGTCCGAAACTCGAATTTTAGTTCGAGCGGTTTTTGGATTACGCAACCTAAATGAGAGTTGAAGATCTCATTCATAGGAACTCAACGGTAAAAAGACAGACGAAAACGGAGTCCGTATGAAGGAGTTATGAACTCTTCGCGGTCATTTAACAGTCTAAACGCCTCCTACTGTTAAATTTGAGATCGGTCGAGAATTAGCCAACGGAGTCTAAACAAAAGTTGTAGATCTTGATTTTACCTACGCGTGGATATAAAGAACGTCGAAAACGGAGCTCGTATGCGAAAGTTATGATTTTTCTAAGTTTGAGGGCTGATACGCAATAGGGGGTGACGTGGCACCACCAGAATTGGACACGTGGCACCACCAGAAGGCCACCACATGGACCAACTCGGCGAGTTGGTCTCCCATACTCGGCGAGTAGACCAGTCAGCACCCCTATAAATAGAGGTGCCGGGTTCCCTCATTCTTCACACCTTCCTAAACTATTCTTTCTCTCTCTAGACTCTCTCTCTAGCCCCCTAACCCCCCTAAAAGCCTAGGTAAACCCCTAGCACCCGAAGGAAACCCCGAGGCTCCCAGAGTCCCGAGAAAAAGGGTCTTTCGGCTCGGAAACGCTGCTCCAGCGAAGCCTGGTTTTCGAGAAAAACCCGCTGTAAATGAACTATGCCTACGCTATCTTTAGTATAGCTTATGTTTTAATATAGTAACATTATTAGGAACTTATAATGAGTATTTGGGCTATTATTATGAGTTATATTGAGTGTTATTTAACGCTTATATAATAATAATAATAGTCAGACTATTAGTTTGTCGCGGTTATCGTTAGACTAAACCCTAGTGGTATTGATACTAGGTTTTATCGAAGGAAATTGTGTTGAGAGTATCGAAGCGCTGTCCGAGTGTTGAGTCACCACCTATCAAGTGAGTGCATGGTCCCTTTCATCTTACACATAGATATGAAGTATTTATTATATAATTTACTTGTTGTGAGTGCATGGTCCCTTTCATCTTACACATAGATATGAAGTATTTATTATATAATTTACGTGTTGTGAGTGCATAGTCCCTTTCATCTTACACATAGATTTGAAGTATTTATTATATAATTTACGTGTTGTGAGTGCATAGTCCCTTTCATCTTACACATAGATATGAAGTATTTTATATAAACTACGTGCTATGTGTGCATATTATCTGAATACTTGTTGTCTATGCTGGATGAACGTTTTATACATGTTTTAAAGGATTTAAACTGTATACGTATTTTATATATACAAATATGTTGGGTATGATGATGGGTAGATAAATGATGAGAGATAGAGGATGACATGAGTATACATTGGCAGCTATAGACTTAGTGCCTATGGGACAAACACCGGTAGCTATGGACTTAGTACCTGTCAGACGTTGGTAGCTATGGATTTAGTACCTGTTAGGAGTTGGTAGCTATGGACTTAGTACCTATTAGTTAGACACTGGTAGCTATGGATTTAGTACCTGTAGGAATTGGTAGCTATGGATTTAGTACCTGTTGAGCGTTGGTAGCTATGGATTTAGTACCCGATGAGTAAGATATAGCAGCTATGGAATTAGTGCTTTACGAACGAACATCGGCAGCTATGGATTTAGTGTCAGTCCTATAAACCTGGAAGTAAGGGACTTCGGAATAAACGAATGCAGGATAGACGACCCTTAGGTTAAATCCTTAAGAGTAAAGAAGACAACGGGGATGGGTAATTGGGTTAATTGTTTGCTGATTGAACATAACAATTATATTATTGTGGGTTGAAAACCCTATGTACTCACCAGGTTTCCCAACCTGACCCACTCAGTTTATTTACATCACAGGTGGCGATATGAAGTGACATTACACTGAGAGATTTAAAGAGATGTAGATCACTAGTGTAAATAATTGTAAGTTCTGTTTATGCTTATGTTTCTGTATTAACGATGACATCCCAAACGTTTTAAGATTAATAAAAATACGTTTCTTCGAAAATGTTTTAATAACGTATTTATCGTGTTTTTCTGGGAACAAATTCCGCAACCTTTTTATAAAATGAAGTACTCTGATTTTCATAAAGCATAAACAAAATCGGTCTTTTCTGGCCGTGATTTTGGGGATGTCACACAATCCCTCGCTCTGTCCTTCAGAAGACAGGAAGCGAGTCTGACCTTGTCCTCCTCAGGACACCGGCTCGTACAGAATGCGTTGGCAACATCAGCCAACCATCTGCTGCTAGCGATGGGGTCCCTAGCCCCATGATAATCTGGTGCCCCGCAAGCCCTGAACTCCCGAAATGTCAAGGTACGCACTCCCAACAAAGCCATCATCTCAGTACGGAAGGCTCCCAGCCTCTCATCCAAAATCTCCAATATACCCTCCTTGACCGTGTCAAAGATCACAGGAGTCTGAGCTAGAATACTGCGCGTAACCTCCGCTGATATCAACTCTGTCATCCGCTCCTCGAGCTGCTCGGCCCTTAAACCCGAGCCTAATCCCTCTCCGGCGCCTGATCCGCCCGCTGGTCCCTCTTGCAATGTCACCATACTGAAACATACACCATAACCATTTATCAGAATACTCCTCACTGCTGCGAGACCAATCATACTCACTACCAGGTTCCCGGTCTTGTCTCGGCCTTTCCCGAATCGAGTACGGATCCTCTGCTTTCAGTAGTACGGGCCCATACTACCTTCCACATCTATCCGTACTTTCCTCAGGAACTGCTTTGACTCCACCAGGTCCCTTTTCTACTTCTACTGCTCCCAGCACTACCTCATCCTAGGCTTACCCTAGGGAAACCTTTGACTCAACTCAAACCAGTCCTCAATTGCTGAAGGCCTCCTCGCAATGCCAATTAGCCATCATCTAGATACCATCACATGTGATGAGGCTCAGATAATCCTTCAAGTAAAGGACTCGTTCCTACAACGGTTGGACTCAAACAAGAGCTGCGCAATAGGACCAAATCCAACACTCTGAGATTATTCAACCCTGATCACATGTGACGTGACGTATCCACCTAATGGCTAACTCTCATCACTTAGAATCCCACAATGCACAAAGCAAGCAGCATTCAGACAAGGGAAAATCTAACCATAACATACTCAAGCAATCATATCCACATAGCAAGAATCTGAACTAGCATGCAACACAACTCATAAACTCAGGCATAACCTAATCAGACTATCCTACTACTGACTATTCAACACTATCATGCAGATCAAAAGCACATATAACAGGAACATAAGGCATCCTCCCTAGATCCTCAGTCCTAATCTAGCATGCTGTTCTATTAACTGATAATCAAAACATAAACTTGTATGGGTATTTTGGGGTACTTACTTGAGCTCGGTTGATTGCATGCACCACACCTCTTTTCTCTTTTCAAAGTTCTTTTCTTTCTGAATTCTTTTTACTTTTCTAAAACCTTTTCGTTTCTTAAAACTCTTTTTACAAAACTGTCTTTTCATTTTGAAAACTTCCTTACCAATTCCTCAGTTTGAGTTCAGACACACCCTGAGAGCATGTCCGAATCCCTCAAACCAAGGCTCTGATACCAACTTGTAACGACCCAAAATTTAAGACCAAAAATTTCTTTTAATAAATCATTACTTAAAGTAAAGTCATCATTCCAAAACATAATATGAGTATAAGTTTTCAAAACACATGTTCATTATCAGAGTAAACATTCCCAGGCTGTCTAATCTATGGTGTGTGCCATGCGATCACCCCGAGCTCTTTCCTCCGCTACCGGAAGTACCTGAAACCAAAACTGAAAACCGTAAGCACAAAGCTTAGTGAGTTCCCCACCCTACCACATACCATGCATAACCACATACTGCACATACTGGGCCACGCCCCCTATCTTGGGCCTCGCCCCTACCTCGGGCCTCGCTCGCTACAACGGCCCCGCCGCTCCAAGCCCCGCCTGGCTTCGAGCCCCGCTCGGATACAGATCTGTTTAACTTAGGCCTCGCCTGTCACAGGGGCTCGCCCGTCAACAAATAATAACACATAATCATTTCACAACACATAACTAACACATGCAACTGGTTCTGTCCTAAAGCCTCGCCCATGTCCTGCTACTGATGAGTCATGGGACCCCGTCCACGCTCCTAATGGTAGTGAGGTATGGGCCTAGCCCACTCTCATTCTGGTTCTAGTTCGGGCCTCGCCCTTATTCTGCTACTAATGAGATATGGAACCCCATCCACACTTTGCTATTGGTGAGATACGGGACCTCGCCCACACTCACCTCCCTACCAGGCACATACATGTATCACACAGACAACAAGTATAAATATCATATGAACAATTCCCTGGGCACTCACCCGCTATTACTGGACCTCGTCCTGAAAATAATACTAGCATACTGTGCCTAAGGCTAACCCCCAGGTCTTCTACTCATAACTACATGGGCCGGCATTGTGGCCTTAGACCCATTCACACAAAGGGAAACTCACCTGCACTGGCTGAACTTGCTGATGATCTCACTAGTTGCTGCCTGACAACTCACGGAACTCCTGCTCCCCTTGCTCCCCGAACTACCAATATCAATGCAACACTGAGTCTAACTGACCCCCAAAAGACAACCAAGTCCACCCTGGTCCAAAGTCAAAGTCCTGGTCTAATTCAACCTTCCAGGTCAACCCTACTCGTCGAGTCACCTACTGACTCGCCGAGTTCAAAATGATCAGATTCCTTCCATTCGCGACTCGACTCGCCGAGTCAGTCCATGACTCGCCGAGTCTACCGATTTCTGAGTCCAGACCTATCCAACTCACTGAGTCTCCACCCGACTCACTGATTCGAGTCACAACTCGAAGGGTTTGGGGTTTCGCGACCTGACTCGCCGAGTCCAAGAACAGACTCGCCGAGTACAAGGCAATCTTCATACGACTCGACGAGTTGTTCATCCCACTCGTCGAGTTTCTCCATAACTTCATGCTACTCGCCGAGTCCACTCAAAGGACTCGCCGAGTCCCTTCAGTCTCCTTACATGCAGAGGATTTTTGAGTCATGCATGGACTCCAAACTATAGATCCACCCTTCCCAAGCCTATTCCAAACGTAAAGTTGCAAACTTTACGTGTAGAGAAGGAGATCTAGGCAAAATATGCCATAAACTAGGGTGTAAGGCATAGGGGCTTCAAAATCGACTTAATGGCTGATACTTTATGCTTCTCCAGGCCATAACACACTTGGATCTGAAGTAGCAACTCCAGATCCGACTTCTAACTCAAAATAATAACATTATGGCTAAAGAGCCCCAACAACCACACATAGATCTAGGTGCAAAAAGGGTCCAAGAACTAATTTATTACCTCTAAGTGCTCAGAATGAACTCACAATCCCAGATCTATAGCTCCTTCTTGATCCTCCAAGTTCCTTCTTCCTTTTCCAAGATTTAATGCACCTTCCAAGGCTCAACTAGGAGATGTGACGGCTAGGGTTTGATATCCAGGGCTAAAGAGGCAGTAAGGAACCCTAGGAAGAAGATTAAGACATTTATATAGGCTCCAAGTCCTGAATTTAGGGTTTTCCACGGACAGACCAGACTCGCCAAGTCACCTTGTCCGACTCGCCAAGTTGGTCGCTTACACCTCGACCCGGATCCCGCTCGGACTCGCCGAGTCCCTCCTTGGACTCGCCTTTCATGGCCTTTAAGACCTTGGGTGTTACAATCTTAGTATTTATAACCATATTGAAATAATCAAATTGAAGTATACTATAATTATAAGGGAACTTACTTTATGTTGATCAGAAATAACAACCAAATCTACACCAGTACCAAGGTCAATATCATCCTTCAGAAGCTCCAGAAACCAGGTCCAATTATCCTTGTTATCCACATCAACAACAACCCAAGCTATTGGGAACACTTGGTTATTAGCATCTCTACCTATGGTTGTGAGTAATTCACCTTTTACCTGACCCTTTAGGAAGCATCCATCCAACCCTATTACCTTCCTACACTGTATTTTCCAGCAAACACTTAAAGCCTTGAAACATATGCAAAACCTTTTAAAATAATTCTTATCATCTGGATTGTTAGTAACACCAACTTTGCATGTAGACCCAGGGTTTGATCTCAATAATTCTTGGGCATAATCCCAAATTCTTGCATAGTGTTCATTTAATTTACCCTCAATCAGTTCTTTTGCCCACTGTTTTGCCCTTCTAACCTGTCCTATAGATACCACACATCTATATCTTTGTTTGATGTCACTGATCATCTCCCTAAGTTTAACTTTAGGCTTATTTTCTATCTCAGTTACATAGTGTCTTCCAATCCATTCCGGGTTAACAATAGACCCAAATTTAAACACTCTAGAACAAAGATGCTCAGAATTCATTGCTTTAACCTGAAAGGTTCTGTCATTGTACATCCATGCTGCATAAATTCTAAAAGGGCATTTATTATCTTCATGTCTCTTACCACATCTTGCAACAATTCTTCTATTGTCATTCTTCTGAAAGTATATTTGGTACACTCCATTTACTGCATAGTTTGTCACACAGAATTTCAGTTGTGCAGGTGATTCGAACGCGTCCCCTAACTTAGGTTCCATCATATCCCACCTAACATTTGGATCGTGTATTCTGTATTTGTTAGTCACTTCTTCCTCTGCCTCCTCATCATTTTGCAAATCATTACCATGGTCCACTCGATCTTTCATCTCATCAGTCATACTTGCATTTCTAATGTTCGCATCACAAAGTAGAATGTTAAGAAAATGATCCTTACATTTATCAAGCCTTGATACAAACTCCTGTCGTGGTTCATGATCCATGTAAATCCCGTGCAACTCAAAATCCATCTCATTTAGCCCAGAAAATGGCTCGTAAATTCCAGCAAATGGGTCGTCGTAACCATCGTCTGAAGAACCCATTTCTAACCCCTACACAATCGCAACCATTATCATGAAAAGTAAGGACTTAATAGAGATGATTTCTCGTAAAAAACATGATCAAACCGTAATTTCTTACCTCTTGAAAAGCCCTAGCTTCAGACAATGAGAATGCTTCACCAAAATGGGAGGGTGGAGAGTGTTAACGGAGGACAAACGGAGGAGACGGGCAAATGTTACTGGTTGCAAATGGGGAAGTAACCGGTTGTTTAAGGGGAACCGGTAAAAAACATTGAAATGAAACATGAGGGGCAAATGTTAGGCATTTGTGGTAAAAAAAACGATTTTGGACATAACCGGTTTTTTTATGTAAATTTGGGAGCTTTTATGATAAAAGCCCATACTTTATATATAAAATTCTTCTACTGTGTTGTAATCAATAATTATTTTGTTTCCTTAATTTTAATAACTTACCAATTTATGATTCCCTTCAAATCATAAATGGTGTTAAGCTTATGGGTGAGCATGGTGCGGTTTTTGGCCAAAACCGAACTGAAAACCGCAACTTCGGCTTTTTGAAATTTAGAAACCGCACCGTTCGGTTTTTATGCGGTTCGTTTTTTTTTTTTTGCGGTTTTTTGTTAGTTTTTTTTTTTTAAAAACTCAAGTAACTGGACGAGTTACTTTGACTCAGATGAGGAGTGCTAATCATTTTTTGGAGATGAACCGATACCACTACCTCTTGGTTTGAAATCAAATTACATAACCATTCATCCAACATGTTTCTAATGGTTGAACATAATACAAATTTAATATAATATTTGTTTCACATGTACATGCAATAATATTAATGTATTCATAAAACTGATAATATCATCACTAGTACTTTTCACATTTAAATGTTAAAAAATATCATAAACATTATTTGTTATTGTAAATATCACTGACTGTATGTTTAAAAATATAGAATCATCATCTGATAGATAAGATAGATATTTATATTTATAAAAATTTTAATTGTCATAAGTTCTTGGTTCTTACCAATATCAACACTTAATATATATATATATATATATATATATATATATATATATATATATATATATATATATATATATATATATATATATATATATATATATATGCGTGCGGTTCGGTTTTTTGCGGTTTTTATGAGACTAGAAACTGCACCGCACCGAGTATTTTCGGTTTTTGCGAAACTAAAAACCGCACCATCGGTTTTTATTTCGGTTTCGGTTTATGCGGTTTTTTCGGTTTTTTTGGTTTGCGGTTCGGTTTTTGCTCACCCCTAGTTAAGCTAGTCTTTTTAGGTTTTTAAATTTATTTCCATAGAAATCTTAAATCGAAACTGTCATTTTCTTATTGGTTATTATCATCCCATCATTTCACCTATAATAAATATATCAAGAGTGGGTTTGAAACAAAAGATCCCACATCGATTCCTTACATAAGTTAACAGTGAGAGAGAATTGTCTATAAAAGAATATGGGAGCATGAACTTGGAATCATTTAGTCATCTTTTTTTGTATGAAAGGACTAATTGTGGTAACCTTTTATTTTGGGCTACTTTTCTTTTTCTAAAGCGGATATCTAGAGCTGGAACCGGAATTGTTGGTTTCGGTTCTGGTTCTAAAAAATTGAGAACCGATACAACAGGTTCCGGCTCCAAAATCTTTGGAACCGCCGATTCTAGTTCTTTCAAATTTAGCCGGGTATTTGGTTATGCTGACCCCTAGTTATTGTCAATGTAGCTCAACAATTATTAGTATAATGGTTTAAATGGTTCATTATGGTTTTTTGCCTTTAAAGGGTATCAACTTGTATTTTACCAGTAATTTTGGTATTTTTACCCATATTAGAAAGTAAAATTGCTTTGTCAAGTACCAAGTAAGCATGTGAGTCAACAAGATCCTCAAAATCTTGAAAACATGCAACAACTATAATCAAACATGGTGTCACACTCCTCTAAAAATCTATACCCACAAGTCGATCAATCAAAGCCAGATTCATATTTCTCATTTCTATCATCAAATCCTTCAGCTCCATCCATGTACCCATCACTCGAGACCAACAATTTCGCTGAGAAACTATTCCCGGACAACGATCAAAGCCATGAACAATAACAATCAATCGCTTTTGAATCTTCAGAATAAGTTGTATAAAATTCCACGAATCAATCGTTCACTTAATCGAAAAACAACAAATCATCCATTAGCTTCTGAGGTGTTTGAAATAATCTGTCTCCAACAAGGCGAAAACATCATCGCTTCTCTCGCTCGTGTCGGCGATGAAATCCAGTGGTCGTTCGCCAAGGACAAAGCCGTCGTGAAACTAGACGGATCTTACTACTTCTTCACACTTTGTGTACCTTCCCAATCCTGAAACAATGTTACACCAAAGGATTTGTTGAATTGTGGTTTGACGATGAACTCGATAGCGTTTTGGAGGAGTAAAGTGCGTTTTCGGTGAAAGGGGTGGAAAGGACTGTAGTGGTGGAAGGAGGTGGTTCTCCAAAGGCTATGCGTGTAGATGACGACTCATTGTTTGCCATTGTAGTTCCGGTTCACTTATAATCATCGATTTCACCTCCATTTACTGTAACTTTCCATAAAACATCATCCCTTCTTCGTATTCTCAAAAAAATAAGCACACTTGTTCTATTTATTGTTGCGATTTTGGCCGTTTTGTTCTTTATATCCGGTTTACTTCACTTACTCGTTAGATTCTTAACAAAACACAACTCTCAATCACATTCATCTCAATCAAATCGATTCTCAGATGGGTCTCCATCCGACAACTCCAACAAAACACAACTCTCAATCGCATTCATTTACCTTGACTTTTGAAAGTCAATGTGTGTTGAGGGAAGTTGACCATTAGGATGAGGAAAACTCACACCAACATGAGTACATGACATATGCAAACTGATGATTAGGATGAGAATCATCGAACGACCCCTTCAAATTTTCCATAACGACCTTTTAAAACCTAAAAACAAAAGTTTGCATCCTTCAAAGACAAAAAAATAACTATAAACAATTTAAACCAATATACTAAATATTGTTAGATTATTGGAACGATAACCATTTTTAATAATAATAACATAAAATCTTTACAATCTCATTTCCTACTTTATTATTTAGCTTCAGATTTTATAATATATATATTTTTAAATGTTTTATTATTATTATTATTTATTTGAAACAAGAAACTAATTTATTCCTACTTATCACCACCTATGTCTGAAGCAATAACCCTTAAGTTCCCAAATGAAAAAGCCACTAATTTTAATTTTAATACTTAGTAAATACTATCTTGAATCGCACTTATAAATGATCAATCAACCATTGATTTAGGATGGTAAATTATGCCCACTGATTTAAACAACCAAATTAGAAGCACAAAAGGCTCTCCTCCTACTCTCACTCTCTCACACTCGTTTACAAACATAATACCAATCCCATATTTTATCATTTCCCTCCATCACACAAATAATTCAACTTCTTCCTCCACCACTACCTGTCACGGTTGGTTCAGGCGGCCGTCCCGCCGCTGCTCCACCGTGACCCCCTCCCCCAACATCCATCTCCAGAATGGGTGAGCCCAAGACCAATCAATCCATGATTGTTCCATTGCCATTGCCGACTCTCAAAGCCACATCACCACGCCCAACGCCGCTGTGGAAGAAACGGAGAGCCCTGTTGAAACAGCTATCCTTGAGCGAGAGCCCCCGGAATGTTGCCTGGGAGAGGAGGCGCCGTCTCAATCTCATAAAAGAAAAGAAGAAGAAGAAGAAAGATGAATCTGGCTCTGCAGCAACTGATGAGTTGTCGGAAGATCTCAAAGAGCTCAAAGGTTGCCTGGAGTTAGGGTTTGGGTTCAATGATGATGAAGGCGGTCAACGGTTGACCAACACCCTACCCGCCCTTGATATTTACTTCGCCGTCAACAGGCTCGGCAGCCCTAACGGCGGTAACGTCTCACCGGGACCTAAACTAGCCGGGATAGGCTCGCTGTCGTCAAAATCAGGAACAACGTCGTTCGGCAATGAAGATCCATGGAAGATTTGTAGCCCAGGTTTGTGAAATTCTGAAATTAATCATCTCCATTCTCCACCACCAAAATCCATAAACAAATTCATGGAATTTTGCAGGAGAAGATCCGCAGCAGGTCAAGGCAAAGTTGAGGCACTGGGCACAAGCGGTTGCTTGTTCCGTGATACAGTCTTCTTGAAGGAGCAAAGAGGGGGGAGGGATACAACCACACACGCGAATCAAATATGAGAATACATAATTCAGAACTATAGATTCTCACCGGAGACAAGTTGAATGGCGAGATGCCGAGATCCCGATCACCGACATAAAAGTGTTGATGGTTGTCCGAGTAAATCTGGTGGATTCGGGGGATCAAGTAAACTCTATCAAATTATGTAAGAATCACAGAGATGCTGTAAATTATGAAGTTAATATATGACCACAATTTGTTTGCGAAGATTATGAAGCTCTATATACCAACGAAAATTGATGAAAAATGAATGCGACATGCGAATCAAAATCCAGAACTAGACGCTAATGAAATATGATATACTATTAATAATATGAAATCGGAGATTGAATAGGTGTTTTTCAACCAAAAATCATGAATCAATCAATATATTCAAACTCATCTTCCTTGAGGTGTGCGAAGAACTTCACAGGAGCGTCGCCGCGACCTTCAAGTTTCTCGAAGAACTCAATCTTGTAAGGAAAATTAGCCGAAATGTGTTTCCCTTTCCAAACGGAGATGTTATCTTTGATTTTGCCTTCCTTCCCATTCAACTCTACCTCCGGTACTTTAGGTATATGATAAACCTTCAACGGCACTTTAACCCTAACCCTAGCTCCGATCTTCGCCTTAATTCCTTCTTCTTTTTCAGAAGTGGACGCCACCGTTGGATTGTCAACGATCGCCGTGGAGTCCGACGCTGCTGCTTTGATCCGTAGACGCAGATTCGATCTTTTGTTGTTGGTGATGCTACGTGTTTGAGAGCAATCATAAGCGGAAGCGGAAGCACAAAAAAGGGGAGGAATTACCCGATTATTGGCGGTGGATGGAGGTAAATTGAGTGGCGTTGCGGCGGAGAATATCGCCGGAGATGTCATTATTAGTTTGCCGATTGGGTTATTGCACCTGTCAACTACTATAGATTTTAGGGCAGAGGATTTTATTATCCATTAAGGTGAGGTCTCTAATTTATATGGTCATGGAAAGTAAGAGGAAAGTTCGAATTAATTTTACAATTGACACCTCACTTGTTTATTATCATTTCATTTCCCTCATTTTATCTAATAAAACTAAAAATACAAATTAATTTTTTTTTCCCTATTTCAAGAAACATATTTGAAATGCAAATTTTGATGACTTGTCATACATAATTAAATAAAGATTTGATTACCTGAAATAAAAATTAACAACATGTTCTTTATCCTAATGAAGATTCTTGTTTTATGGGATTGGATAAGCCAAAGAAAAAACACATGTACGGATGTATCAGAGATCACTCTAAATAATAAAGTCACCAAACCATCTTTCGAGTTCCATATCTATACAACCATAAATAATTGGTCTGTAATACTTATGCATACATTTAACCAATTCATCCAAAAAGACCGAACAGAGTAATCTATGCATATATTTAATCAATTGATGATTGAGTTTTAAAGCAAAAGACTAAATTTGTTTTGTATTTATTTACCCATCCTTGCAATACAGCTGACAATAATCATCAAACCCTTAGGGGTGTTTGGTACATGGAAATAAAAGTAGAGAAAATGAATTAATTATCTTTGCCCTTGTTTGGTTAATAAAAAAAATAAGGAATTGGGAAATAAATCAATTCTTTTTCCATCCAAATAATTCTCTATTTTTAAAAAAGAAAAGGGGAGAAATATGATCGCTACTCATATCGTGCGTGGGTAGAGAATAAAAAAAAAATTAGAGAATTCATCGTGTCCGCAATTCGATCCCCGGTCCATGCAATTTCTGAGTTTTTTCAACGATCGCTACTGGATATCATGGAATCGGCCCACGTAAGTGATCATAAGAATTCTCGTTTGCCCTACATATGCCTTGCTCCTCTCTGTTTTCGAAACTTCCAAGTCACGACTTCACTTTTCTTGGTCGATTTCGGCATCATCGATCCTCTTCTAGTTGAAGGTATGAGTTCATGTTTCTTTCTTATTCTACTTGTTGGTCGATTCTATGTTAATTTGCTATGAATTTTGATTTTGAACTCCAATTCAAGAATATGTTAATCTTGCTAGGATTTGTTTCTTTTTACATGTTTGAATCTTCTTATGTTGAAATCGATCTTGGTGGTTGAATTTTGTAGATAAGTGTTCAATGATGATCAATTGCTATTTGTTCATTGTTTATGCTTGAGTTGAATGAACAAAAGCATTTTTTTTTTTTTACAATTTCAGATTTTTTTGATTTTTTTCTCCAATTTAAACCATCATAAAAGCTTCATACCTAATCGGAATGAGGCGATTTTTTTTTCCAGATTGCACTCCTCTGTCTTGTCTCTGTTTTAGCATCAAACAACAGCTTAATTAATTATGATTTGGTTGAGTTATACAGCCCCAAACAGGGGCTGTTATGATTGTTGCATAATAATTTTGCACTTTTTATAAATTTTGTCAAACTTTGAACCATCATAAAAGCTTCATACCTGATCGGAATGATGTAATTTTTTTTCCAGATTGCACTCCTCTCTCTTGTCTACATTTTAGCATGAAACAACAACTTAATTGGTTTTGTTTTGGTTGAGTTATACAGCCCCAAACAGGGGCTGTTATGATTGTTTCATAATAATTCTGCATATTTTTAAAATTTTGTCAAACTTTGAACCATTAAAAAAGTTTCATACTTGATCGGAATGATGAGAATTTTTTCCCCAGATTGCACTCCTCTGTCTTGCCTACGTTTTAGCATCAAACAATAGCTTAATTGGTTATATTTTGGTTGAGTTATACAGTGTGACATCCCCATTTTCACGGCCAGAAAAGACCGATTTTGTTTATGCTTAATAAAAATCAGAGTACTTCTTTTCATAAAAATATTGCGGAATTTGTTCCCAGAAAATACGATAAATACGTTATCAAAATATTTTCGAAGAAACGTATCTTATTTATGTTAAAACGTTTGGGATGTCATCATCAATACAAAAACATAAGCATAAACAGAACTTACATTTATTTACACTAGTGATCTACATCTCTTTAAATCTCTCACTGTATTGTGACTTCATATCAACACCTGTGATATAAATAATCTGAGTGGGTCAGGTTGGGAAACCTGGTGAGTACATAGGGTTTTCAACCCACAATAGTATAATTATTATGTTTAAACAATCAAACAATCAACCCAATTACCCATCCCCATTATCTTCTTTTAGTCTTCCCTAAAGATATTATCTCAAGGGTCATCTCCTATATCATATTTACTTCTCATCTCCTTACATCATATTTCCTTATATGATTGTTCCTACGAACTTTACCTAAGGATCATCGCCTACATTGCATAGACAATACTAATTCGGGGATTACTCCCTCAATATGTGTCTAGCAAGGGTTAGGGTATCATCGCATGATTACGCAACCACAACATCGCCTGGAGTTGTAAATCATGATAAGGGTTAGTCTATCATCACATGAATACGTAGCCACAACATCGCCTGGACTCGTAATTCTTAATAAGGGTTAGACTATCATCGCATGAATACGTAGCCACAGCATCGCCTGGACTCGTACTTCATAATAAGGGTTAGACTATAATCGCATGAATACGTAGTTACAACATCGCCTGAACTCGTAATTCATCACCTACAGGTTATGAGCCTGCTGGTGTTTCCACGGGGTTGTCTATAATAGTCCGTGGTCGCCATCTATACTCTGGTAGATGACTACATCTCCAAATTGTCGGACAAGGTTGTAGTATCCTACATCACCGATTCATAATCACCTATCTATCCTCACCTAATTATCATCACCTTCTTATCATCACCTATATCATTATTTTATTTCATCACACACCAACTATTTCATCTACCCATGTTTTATCCCAACATATTTGTAGATATAAAATAAATATACAGTTTAAATCATTTAAAACATGTATAAATCATTCATCCAGCATAGACAACAAGTATTCAGATAATATACACACATAGCATGTAATTTATGTAAAATACTTCATATTTATGTGTAAGATGAAAGTAACTATGCACTCACCTGATAGGTGGTGACTCAGCACTCGGACAACGCTTCGATACTCTCAAAACAACTTTCCTTTGATAAAACCTAGTATCAGCACCACTAGGGTTTAGTCTGACGTTAACCGTGACTAATTAATAGTCTAGCTATTATTATTATTATATAAGCGTTAAATAAAACTCAATATAACTCATAATAATAGCCCAAATAATTATTTTAAAGACCTAATAACATTACTATATCGAAACATAAGCTACGCTAAAGATAGGGTAGGCGTAGCTCACTTACAGTGGGTTTTCTCGAAAACGGGGCTTCGCTGGAGCAGCGTTTCCGAGCCGAAAGACCATTTTTCTCGGGACTCCGGGATCCTCAGGGCTTCCTTCGGGTGCTAGGGGGTTTACCTAGGCTTTAGGGGGGTTAGGGAGCTTAGAGAGAGAGTATAGAGAGAGAAAGAAGAAGGTTGAGGGGTGAGGAAATGAGGGAACCTGACACCTCTATTTATAGGGGTGCTGACTGGCCTACTCGCTGAGTAGGAGGACCTACTCGCCGAGTAGGTGCCACGTGTCCAATTCTGGTGGTGCCACGTCACCTCCTATCGCGTATTAGCATTCAAACTTAGAAAAATCATAACTCTCGCATACGAACTCCGTTTTCAACATTCTTTATATCCACGCGTAGGTAAAACCAAGATCTAAAACTTTCGTTTAGACTCTGTCGGCTAATTCTCGACCGATCTCAAATTTAATAGTAGGAGGCGTTTAGACTGTTAAATGACCGCGAAGAATTCGTAACTCCTTCATACGGACTCCGTTTTCGTCCATCTTTTTACCGTTCAGTTCCTATTAATGAGATCTTCAACTCTCATTTAGGTCGCGTAAGCCAAAAACTGCTCGAACTAAAATTCGAGTTTCGGGCTGTACACTACTAAGCCGAATCTTAGAAAAATCATAACTTCTTCATACGAAGTCAGATTTGGGCGTTCTTTTTATGGATTTTCTCGGTTTAAAATATTCTATGACTTTCGTTTAGATCACTAAGGCTAAAAATTCCTCCATCTTAAATTCACTATTTACGCTTCCCGGTACCGTGCCGGTTCCGTCGCGAAACTTCAACGGGTCGTAACTTTTTCGTTATAACTCGGATTTCGGCGTTCTTTATATGTACGGAAACCTTGAGATATATTATACAACTTGGTTAAGATTATTTATTCTAAATATCCCTTTGTCGAAAAGTCGTTTTCGACACTTATTGTCTCTAAATTGACTAGCCCGGATTTACGAACGTTACATACAACCCTAAACAGGGGCTGTTATGATTGTTTTATTATATTTTGTATTCATTGTGGTATGATAGTATTATGTTTAATGTTAGGATTGTAAAAATTTTTGTACGCATGGCTGGACGAAACAAACACACATGGACTACTGAAGAAGATGCAAAGTTAATTGAAGCATTGTTAGAGTTACATGTATCCGGAAAGTATGGTGGTGCCGATAACGGATTCAAACCCAATTATTTAAAGGCAATGCAACAATTACTAGATGCAAGTCTTTCTAACTCGGGTTTGAAAGTAGAGCCTCATATTAAATCGAGGATGAAGACATGGAAAAACCATTTCAACATCGTGCACGGCATGGTATACGGAACAAACACAAGTGGATTCAGCTGGGATACGGATAAATGTTGTATTTCCGCCGATGCTGAAGTTTGGGATGAGTACATAAAGGTAATATAATGATTATGTTTGTAGTACTTTTTTGTGTCATTAAAACATATTGTAAATGAGTAGTAACCAATTAATTATGTGTCATTCTTGTAGAGTCATAAAGGTGCTGCATGTTTTCACGATAAACCATTTCCCCAATTTGATAATCTGTGTAAAATCTTCGGTAAGGACAGATCTACTGGTCATGGAGCTACTGATCTTGGAGAAGATGTGACTGAAGAGACTCAAAGAAGCTCACTTGTTGATGTGGAAGGGTTGGAAAATATTGTTGAAGAGACGTAACAAATTGCTCGTGATAATAGTAAACACAAAAGGTCTCCAATAGATGACACCGAAAGCTCTTATAAGGAAGCTGCAAAAGAAATGAAAGAGACTTTCAAGGAGGTTGGTGAAAAACTCAATGAAACAATATACAATATAGGAATACAAGAAAATAAGGAAACATGTGATATGATAGATAAAGTTATCGAAGATATACAACACATGCCAAATATCAATGTCAAACTACGAATTAAGGCGATTGACATGCTTAGCAAAGATCAATTTCGTGCCCGGACATCTTTTAAGATGACAGAAGAAGAAAAGATTTGTTATATGGAAATGATTGAGGATGGCTCAATATCATGATTAGGTTATTTTAAGTTATGTTTTTTTTTATTTTATTTTATTTTTTTTACGAATATTGAAGTTGACTCTTTTACACATTCCGTATTAGACATAATTATGTTTTTTTTAGTTGTTAGGAATATTGAATTATATATTTTTTTGCATATGCTACATTGGATATAGTTTTTGAATAGTATGATGGTCATATTTCTTTAAAATCTATTAGTATGTTATTCTTTCATATTAGAAATATGTTTTCCAATACAAGATATATATAAAATAATATTAATTAATTAGAAAATGAATTATTTAGTAACAATTAATATTAAAATAAAAAAATTAAAAACATAAAAGATGTATATTTTGATTAATTAAGATATACATCATAATGCATTTTTATAAAAGAATGTTGTTTGAAAATGAATAAACAAGGTAAAAAAAACTCATTTTCATTTAACTGATTAATACAACCAAACAAGAGAAATGATTCTCAAAAACATTTCTCTAGTGAATTCTCAGTTCTACCAAACAAAGCAGTCAATTCTCTTTCTCTAGCTTAATTCTCTTTCTCTGCATTTCCATTCTCTACAGCAATTCCATTTCTCTGTACCAAACGCACCCTTAATTCCTATCATAAACATTTAATATAAATAAACAACAAAATTAGTTAAACATAAAAAATAAAAAATAAAAAAAAAACGACCACAACACCCTCTTGCAGACCCTAACTTTCAGACATGAGAACAAATTACTGCACCACTGATAGACAGAGAGATTTTTGAGATTCATATCTACAGGTGGTGGTGGTGGAGGAGTTGAAGTAGAGGCAACCTTGTGCATTATCATTGCCTCTGCCACACAAATTACTCTTTGTGATCCAGTCACTGTTACTTTCCTGCAACAAACAAATATACTAACAGGAACAATTTCAAATGTTGTCATTTAAGGGCTATTTTTGTTTAACTTATTCTAGGGAGTATGACTTAAAAGGGTTAAGTCGTTGAAAATTAAGTTAGAAAAGTAATAATATATTTTGAAAGAATGAAATATGAACAAATGTCAAAAGGTAAAATAATAAAATATGTTTATTGATCATTTTAAAAAATCACAGGATACCCACTATCATGTACAATCATCAGGTTCTTGTACTTGATATATATATATATATATATATATATATATATATATATATATATATATATATATATATATATACTTTCGTATTTATTTTCCTCAAGAAACAATGATTGGACGACCCTTAGTTTTGTTACTACGAAGGATAACTAACTTATTTAGGCTTGTTTTCACAGAATTGGAAATTCATTTGACAAACCTTCCTTTTCTATTGAGAAGCCCTCTTTTTTCAAGGCATTGGTTTAGTAAATATTTCCTAACACATGACATATTTAGCACTAGGTATACCTCCAAAGAATTTCAACTTATTTATTGAAAATTCAACCCATTTAAAAATTAAATAACTCTAATTCAATTTCAACTTATTTATTGAACATACAACCCATTTAAACGTTGTGTCGAGTTGAGATTTCTCAACCTATTTATTAAACATATTGAGTATGCCCAAACAAAGAACACTAACTACTTAAATACTCGAATTCATAGATAACATATAGATATAGATATACAATGACTTTAATTAAGTTTATGTTAATTCAAAATAGGATATAGCTTGGGCAGAGAAGGGAAGAAAAATCCATATGTTAACACAACAAATGACAGTTTGATATCAAAAATATAAAATTTATAAAAATTAGGATGTTTGTTGTACACATTGACCACCACTCCACAATCTCTACCTGCAACTTTTTAAGAGGTAGGAAGATGGGCTTGTGAAACTTACACCACCACCACGACCACCACCCTTTCTTGGACTCCCACATTCACTAAAATCCAACACCCTTCTTTCACTCTGCAAAAAAATAAAAAATAAACCCCAAAATATATAAACCTCAAATTATTAAAAACAAAAAAAATGTGAAATATGCAAACCAAGAACCAATATTTGTTGCACAATTCTAATGTGGATTGGACTCAATTTTTTTTACAGAATAGTTGCAAAAAAGAAAAGAAAATAAACATACTAGAAGATTTGATTCTTGGCGAGCCTTTTCGCCTTTTTCTGAGAATCTCTTCTTTAGAATGGAATCGGGAGTTTTATCTCCCAAAACCTCTTGAGCATTTGCATATGCTGAATCTGTATGTTCACTTAATTGTTTCATTAACCCAAGAGCATCATAACTTCTTTCACCTGGGCTCATAAAGTAATCCATATCCAACAAACAATACACAAAACATAAATAGAGGGTATTTTGGTCTTTTTTGGTAAATAAAAAGGAAAACATGGAATTGAATTCCTTCCTTCCTTCCACTTTCCATAGGAATGGCGAATGAAATCTATTAAACATGGTTTTTTAAAGGATTGTGATAGAATTGAATTCTATTTATTAGGCCACGGAATGGAATCTCGGATTCCAATTCCAACAGAGTTGTTATTACCTCGATTATTATATCTGTATCAAATCTTGGATTGGGCACAAAAAAGAACCAATGTGACTTCCATGCAGAAGGTGATTCCAAAGTTTTCCTGAATGGAGTTTCCCCAAATCTATATACGAAAGTACATATACATCATCAATATATGAATCAAATAACAATACACTTTCAGTTACAATCTGATTAATCAAATAGATTAAAAAAACAAATGCAAGGAATGATACATACATTCCTGTAAGACCCATAAAACATGCCATATTTGAACTTTTAAAAACGTTTCAAAACCATTAAATCATTACAAACTTGTTTTCAAAATGTATAATCTCAGAGTTTTCCCAAAAACATAAACAAAACATGAGGAGCTGTACGGTCACGCATTTGCCTTGCCGCGATCCCCTGATGTACCTGAAACAATAAATTGAAACCGTAAGCCCGAAAGCTTAGTCAGTTCCCCCCAAAATACCGATACCCTGCATATAATACATATACAAATAAAAGCATGTACTGGTCCACAACTTTACAGAGTCGATTACCCCTAGGCCCACATTATGAGTCTGGATTGCCTTTCGGGCCCACATCTCACATCTAGATTGCCATTGAACCCATAATACGAGTCTCCCTCAGCTCGTATCTGGAATGCTCCTGGGTTTGTTGGTTACCGCACGGAGCAGTATTACCTTGACCCATCTCACATAATATGTCGACATATAACGCAACTAATGCACATACAGATAATCACATAATACTACAGGTAGTTCTATAGATCTACCTAACTCGCATAGTAACTAACATGCAACACTAACTCATACACAACATATTACACACTGCTAGGATATCATATCCAATGAGTCGGCCTTAATACCTTAGAGCCCCTTAGTATAGTGAGGATAACTCACCTCTCAACTGTCGAAACGAAATGATAAGCCCAATCTCTCGGATCACTGCCACAAACTCCACCACCTATATTCACCATAGAACCATATTCATAAGTTTTTAATTTTCCCAAAATGCCCTAGAAGTCAACTAGCCAATCCTTGGTCAAAGTCAAAGTCAATGGTCAAGGTCAACAGTCCATGTTGACCCGACTCGCTGAGTGCAGTCATTGACTCGTCAAGTCCTTCCAAAACTCGAGTAGTTGTGAAATCCCCCCACTGACTCGTCGATTTTCCTACAACTCACTGAGTTCAAGCATGCCCAAAAGTTGGGAAAACCCAAGTTGACTCACCGAGTCACCTTATCGACTCGCTGAGTCCATGCAGAAGTCCTTGCACGACAATCTTCATTGGACTCGTCGAGTTCAAGCGTGCCCTGTCTCTCAACATACAAGAAGTGAACCCAACCTTTGCCGTATTCGGGCAAGAACTCGTACACTGGGTGTTCTCGATAGCCGCCACCCAACGTCGGCTGACAATGGGGTCCCTAACCCCCGAAAACTCCGGAGCCCTACACACCTTGAACTCCCGGAACGAGGGACTTCGGGCCCCAATCTGGCCCGCAACAATCTCAGCCCTGAATGATCTGAGTCTCTCCTCCATGATCTCCATAATGCCCTCCTTGACCGTCCCGAAAATGACTGGGGTATCGTCAAGGATTCCCTTGGTAACCTCGGCTGCAATAAGCTCGTACAACCTCTCATCAATGACATCAGTAGTGTCGTCTGATCCCGCTTTGGATCCAGATCCCGTCCCTGACCCCCCCCCCCCCACTCCAAATCATGTCACCACCATGCTGAACTGAAATGTCATAAATTACAATGATCAGGATTTCCATATAAGGGATCTTCCCACACTGGTCCTCCTTGAAGTCGTCAGATTTAACATTGGTTCAGGTAGAGGTCTTGTGCTTCCAGTAGTATGGGCCCAATACTACATTCCACACCTACCTGTACCTTTCCCCACTATTCTACCTGATAACTCCAGTTCGTCCCAAAACTAAACCATATCCCACAACTACCGCATATATTAATCTCAGACTGTCCTAAGATTTACTCTACTCATATCAATCAGATCAATCATAACAGGTTGCCTTTATGCATGCAAATTGTACACAAAAAAATGATCAAATAGACTTTCGAATAAAAGATTCTACCCTAGGACCACAACCAAACAAGGAACATGAAATAAGGCCAAATCAATCATTCTGATGCTAGAAGCTCCTAACCGTATACAATTTTAAAAGCATACACATAGCAAGTTCCATTTAATAAGCAAAACTCAAATATCAGTATAAAATGGCTAACATATTGGGGAACTACTTACTTGGCGCGGATGATCACGCGCGTTGCACTCTCATCTTTTCATTTCTTTTAAAAAAACCTTTTTATGTTACTTTTGAAAACAATTTTACCATTTTCTTAGTTTGAAACCTGACACACTCGAGAGTGTGCCCGAATCCCTCAAACCAAGACTCCGATACCAACTTGTAATGACCCAAATTTTACAAAAAAAATTTTCATTTTTAATTAATAAAACACATTGCATAATCATGAAATCCCAACATAATTTTTTTCAAATCAATATTCATTAGAACTTCATTTGAAACATCAGAGTGTCCCCAAAACATATCAATGAAAGAGAGATAGAGTGCACGCCACGCCATCATGCATTGCCCTTGCCCTTGGGCTCGGATGTACCTGAAACAAATCCACAAACGGTAATGATCCAAATTTTACAAAGAAAATTTTCATTCTTAATTAATAAAACACATTGCATAATCATGAAATCCCAACATAATTTTTTTCCAATAAATATTCAGTACAACTTCATTTGAAACATCAGAGTTGTGACATCCCCAAAATCTCGGCCAGAAAGACCGATTTCATTTATGCTTTTTAAAATAATTTCAGAGTAAATCCTTTTGATTTAAAAGAGCTGCGGAATATGTTCCCAAAAACAAAGTATGATAAAATAATATTTATCAAAGCATTTCATCAAGAGATGCATTTTCATTATATAATCAAAACTCGGGATGTCATGTTCTGATACAGATAGTAAAGTATAAACGATAATATTACAAGTCATTCAACAAATATATACATATACAGACTTGTAAACAAAACAACTTGATGATTCATCCATCTTATGCCCTCGCGCCACTACCTGTAATACAAATAAACTGAGTGGATCAGGCTTGGGAGCCTGGTGAGCATATAGGGTTTTCAACCCACAATAAATAATTATATTTAATTTCACCAACTAACAATAACCCGATTACCCATTCCCGTTATCCTCACTTTATGTCCCTAAAACAACATCTATCTCAAGGGACCTAATCTAGGATTTTCATCGGGACGGACATTACTGCTAAGGGGTTTCCTCAACAATAGATATCCTAAAGGCAACCATGAGGGGGATAGAGTACACCAATGAACACATCGTTCACAAAACCTACAGGTTATGAAACTGATAGCGTTCCACTGGACTGTCTAGAAAGAGTCCGTGGTCGTCATCCATACTCCGCTAGATGACTAGGTTAACATCAACAACATCGAGACCTTTCATCTATTTATCACACATCAACTATCTACCCATGTTCTACCCAACATATTAGTAGATAAAAATATATATTTTTATACATAGTTTAAAACCAGTATAGCATGTTCAATCAATACATATTCCATATAACAGATGAGGCACACACACATAACACGTATTTCATAGAGAATAAATCAGATCTATGAGATAGAAGAAAGTGAATATACATTCACACATATAACAACAAAATATACACATAACACGTATTTTATATAAAATACTTCATAATTATGCATTAGAAGAAAGTAACTACACACTCACTTGATCAGAAGATGATCGGACAACACTACGACTTTTAGAAGTAGTATTCTTGGGTAGATCTGGAAGATCTTCACAAAAACCGGGATCCTCGCGGGCAGAGCTTCAGCTCGGGAATTTCACTTCTCGGGATCTTTGGGGCTTTGGGACTTGCTTCGGGGCTCGGGATTAATACCGGGGCTTTGGGATATTTCTTGCATGGAAAACGATGCAAAAACGCGAGAGAAAGGGAAGAAATGAGCAAAGAACTCGGCTGCGCTCGACATCCTTTTATAGGGGGCTAAAAACCCAAACTACGTTGGGCGTAAATAGATTTAAGCTGGGCGTAAATAGATTTACGTTGGGCGTAATGGGGATAAGATCGCCGACTCCCGTTGGATAATATCAGATATTTTATATTTAAAATAAATACCGAAATTGTTAAATAAACTTCAAAAATTCATATCTTCCTCATACGAACTCCGTTTTCGACGTTCTTTATATCCCCATGTAGGTGAGACTACGCTCTACAACTTTTATTTAGACTCTGTCGGCTAATTTTGAATTTTTTTTAGTAGGCCGGGACAAGAAAACCCCGTTATAAATTCATAACTTCTTCATCCGACGTCCGTTTTTGCCTATCTTTTCATATTTTCACTACAATTAACGAGATCTTCGATTCTCGTTTAGATTGTTTCGGCTAAAAACCGCCCGGTCTTAAATCGAGTATTCGGGTTGCATACTGCTAAGTCGAAACTTCGAAAAATCATAACTTTCTCATACAAAGTCAGATTTGGGCGTTCTTTTTATGTACGCTCTCGGTTTAACATATTCTACGAATTTCGTTGAGATTACAAGGCTATATATTGCTCTATCTTAAATTTGTATTTTACGCCATTCCGTGTTGTGCCGGTTCTGACGCGAAACTTCGACAGGTCATAACTTCTTCATTATAACTCGGATTTCGGCATTCTTTATATATTCGGAAACCTCATTTCAACTACTACAACATTATCCATAGATATCGAGATTATCTAACATTTCATTTTGATGTTTATTTTTATTCTTAATTCAATTAAGTCACACAGTTAAGCACAAAACACATAATACTCAAATAATACACTTCTATTATTTCAAAACCGGTTACAAAGGTTAACCTAGACTATTATATTAACTTTAATGACAAGCCCAGAAACGCAGGCGTTACAAGAGTGTCCTCAAAACATATCAATGAAAGAGAGATAGAGTGCACGTCGCACCATCATGCACTGCCCTTGTCCTTGGGCTCAGATGTACCTGAAACAAATCCACAAACAGTAAGCTTGAGAGCTTAGTGAGTTCCCCATAGCATAACCACACACAATCACATCTCACACAACGTACTAGCTAAACAACTATAAAAATCACATAAGCCATGCATACAACATATGAGGAAGCCCCGGAAACCCTCCCAGGTCTTACACCTAGTGCCACTGGAACCCCCACATGATCTTACCATCTGCCATAGGAACCCCCATATGGTCTTCCTGCCATGGGAACCCCCATATGGACTTCCTGCCATGGGAACCCACACATGGTCTTCCTACCAAGCAAATAACATACAAGCTAATCATGCAAATATACTAGGATGCCTTGGAAACCCTCCAAGGTCTTGTACCATTTGCCACGGGAACCCCCCGAGGTCTTCCATACAAAAGTCATACTTGTCACAACACATAATTAATCGACAATCCACATATCATAGAATAGGCCGGCCTTAGTGCCTTAGACCCATTGGTATGGTGAGAAGACTCACCTTTATGTGCTGAATACGAAAGTTGCTCTCCTAACAATCTATAACCTCCTGTGCTGAACAATAATAATAATCTATGTTAGAGCTTTACTTAATCAAAGGAAACCTAAATTCTCAAATCCTTCCATAAGGCCCAAAATACCTTTTCTTTGCTACTGGGCCCAAAGTCCACGTCTAAAATCAATAATGGGCCTCTTGGCCCAATAAGGCCCAACCAATATATCCATGGCCTATGACAGATAAAATGACCCATAATTCACAAAATGCAACCAAGTCCAATAACCAAAGTAAGGCCCAAAATCACAAAGGCCCAAAACAGATTCGACCCATCAGTGATGCATACGCTTAGCGTACCATTCTGGTACACGCAACGTACTAGGGTTTGGGATTTACGCGCCACGTACACTGGGTTACGCCCACCGTACTACCATATTAAGTACTTTCTCCATTAAGTGCTTGATACTCAATTCCTTTACGTCTAAATGTTAAATCTAGGCTTGTTAAGACATCCTAAGGCGTAAAGTTGGCAACTTTATGCCTTTGCATGCCATATATGCACCCAACACCATCATTAAGACCTTTTCAAGGTTCTTAACCCATGCATGAGGTCAAAACTCTCACCAAGATTCTATATTTATTATACGAAAGGACCAAGGGACCTCGAATCTATCATTCCCATCTTCTGGAGTTGCTAAACTCACAAATGGAGGTCCAAAATCAACAAAAGGGACAAAGCTAGAAAACCCTAGCTAGATCTATAGATTTAAGTGGAAAGATCCAAGCTTTTTACCTCCAGGAACTCCTCAAGGTCGTCTATATGCATTTTCTTGAAGCCAAATGACACTCTAAGCTTCCTTGACCACTTCCTTCTTCTTGGATGAACACTAAAAGGACCACAATTTCACTCTCAAGGCTCAAAATGAACTCACAAAGGATATTAGGGCTTCCAGGAGCGCTTGAAGGTGAATAGAGATGATGAGGGTGAGGCTCAAGTGAGTTAAGGGTGTTTAAATAGGTTACAAGTCTGCAAATTAGGGTTTGCAACCTCGGCACGTATGCCCATTGTACGTTCAGCTCCTCTGCGACCAACCATACATAGTACGCTAAGCGTACACTTAAGTACGCACAACGTACTTAAAGGACCAATTATGCAAAAATGTAAATTCTTTGAGGGTTTCAAGTCATACCTGGTTTAGAGCGTTACATTACACGTCTCAATTGAAACGCCTATCAAAGATGTAGACTGCATCTGAGTTTCAAAAGGCGGATTAAAGAGAAAGCGATGAAAGAAAAATGGTTTTGTGTGCATGTTCCAAAAGGTGGGAGACGGAAATCAAACCTTGAATCGAGGGTGTAAAAGACGAAGGTCTCTATTTGTTGCTTTCACTCTGCCTCCATCGTTGTCACTATTTTGTGCTTTGAAGTCCCATGAATCTTCTCCATGTAGAAATCGCAGCCTATAATCGATTATCCCCATCTCTCTTATTTGTATTTATACCGTAGCCGCATTCGATTTTACTGAGAAAACCCACCATCACTGAAGGAACCAAAGGCAGTGACACCAAATGATTGATAGTGGCGGTTACCATGGTGGAGTTACAATAGCTTAGTAGCAGGTGGAGTAGATCTCAGGGGCGACAGTGGACCGATTATCTAATTGGATCAAGACGGTGGAAGGAAGAGCAGTGGAAGCAGAAAGAAGAAGAAGGGTATGAATAGCGTTAAAAGGGACGTAGAAGAGAAAAAAACTCTAGAGGGTTCCATGGAATGAAACGGTGGACTCACACCAATCTCATTTTTATTGGATACACTGGTGGTTTGTTGTCCGTATCTAACTGTCAACAACTTGAGGTGGGAGCAAGGAACTGTTGGATTAGTGTCTAAGTCCATAACTATTTTGGTATGTACTTGACCCGATGGTGCATGGTCCTTTTGGGTTGCCTTCACCAAAGCAACTTGATTGGAGAAATGAATAAAGAGAAAAAGGATAATATGATTTATTAATATGTTATTTGAATAATATATTAAAGGAGAAATCATATTTGTTTAATTATTATTGGTCAATAATTAATTAAGAATTAATTTTGTGATCAAGTGTAATTAATTAAACTAGAGGGGCTGATTTGTAATTATGTGATAGTTACAAAATAAGGTAAGGATTATCTTAAATATAAGGTGAACGAATTTGAGGTGATAAGGCCTTAGAATTTGACTATGATAAGGATTCAAGGATTATCTTATGTGTTGCTTTGTGGATAAGCAACTAGATAAGGATAATGACTGAAACCCTATCTCTACACCTATATAAACACCCCTAGGGTCATGAATTCGTGTATCCCTTCCCAAGAGGTCCTAGATACGAATTCTAACCTCTCACCTCTATCTTTATACCTTCTCCATTTGCTCTTGGTGTTTGTAAGCCATTAGAGGAGTGACACTTATGACTCTAAGCATTCCAAAGTCAATCCAAGGTGGAATTGGGATTGTTATTGCTACATAACAATCAAGGTAATATTATAAACCTATTCTTATGTTAATATGATTACTTATATGCTAGTATTAGGGTTTCTTTATGTGTTCATAATGTTGTGTATCTAATAGTGAAAACATAGATCCAATTCTAGGGTTGCATGCACACATAGGATTGTTTGTACAAAACCCAACAGTGGTATCAGAGCCATTGGTTTTTTGTTTTCAATTAGCATGATACAAATGTATGAACTTGAAAAATTAGGGTTTATGGCCAATAAACCCTAGGAAGCTTGAATTTTCGAAATTAGGGTTCTTGAACCCTGATTTTCGAAATTGGTTAGGGTTTCCTGAACCCTTTCCTTAGCCACCAAATTTTTCGAATTCTAGGGTTATCCAACCCTTGATTTTCGAGATTAGCCTCCTCCCCAAGATAAAATCCTAATTTTTAGGGATTTGGATTATCCGATATCTTGTAATTATCCTTTAATGGTTATATATGGTAATTAAAGATTATGAATTATCCTATCCCATGATTTTCGAAATCTATAGAGATATTTAAGGGATTAGGATATCTTAATTGTTTAATTGGTAATTATCCTTTATGATTTAGATAATCCCTTATGATTTAATAATTTAAATTAATAGTTTAATTCAAGATAATTATTAAATCAAGAGTTTTAATATTTGAAATTTTAATTTAAATGATATTAAATTTCGAAAATTTTAAAGTGAGAATGAAACCTAATTGTTTTGAAAAGTTTCAAAAACTTGCCCTCAAGTTTTGGAATTTAAATTTAGATTAAAAGTTTAATTTTAAAATGTTAAATTCTAAAACCCTAGTTTTGAAAAGTTCAAATTTCACCCTTATGGTTTTATTAAAATTGATTAAATGTATAATTAAGAGAGAGTTAATAAATCCATAATGTTATGGTTTACATTTAATTAAATTAAAAGTGTAATTTGTAAAATTAAACCACCTAGTATTTTAAAAGCATAAAATACACCCTTATACTATGTATAACATTAAAAGTCTAACATTATATATATGTATAACTAAAAGTCAGTCTTACCGTTAGTAGGCCTCATTCACGAAGCTGGTCTATAAGGGGTGTTTAAGGAAATTGCCTATAAAATGGCGATTGAATGGGTATCCACTCTTACCCACCGCACTCTTAACTAGTGGAGGGTCGTTAGCCGAACGGGTAGGATAGGACGAAACCTTCCATTATAAGTATAATGAAGTATAAAAGTAACTAAATGTTCTTCAAATTCCCATTTTAGTTACTTAGGCAAAGTGAATTGATGCAATTCCATAAAATTACACTTTGTGCCCTTGCGAAGACGTTAGTGGAGCGTGTGTGGTTTACCGGCACACTAAATGGTTCTAAGCAAAGGTAGCAAAGGGTGACTCAATGTTTGTCATAGTTCGATGGAGCGTGTGTGGTTTACCGGCACATCGAATAGGTGACTGTAACATGTGAGGGCACCATGTAAGTTTGCATGGTTATTCACACCCGCTTTGTGATCCTCGGCATCCCAGTCACAAACTAGAGGGGAATATCGAGATTTAAACATGCCGTTGAAATGTTCAATGAATCTCAAAGGATCTAGGAGTTTTCATAGATTTAAAACTTAAATTAATTTTTCGTTTTTCGGTGGAAATTAGTGAATCGTCATTCACTTACCTTCAAATATTCTGCAACTAGATTAAGGCATCCCTTTTCTAGGTTGTAGCGTATTGTGTTGGGTCCTAGCCTTGGAATTTCATTTGGGTGATTTACCAAGGACTCAATCAATCAACTAACTTGAATTTCGTTTTCTCCCGTTTTATAGATGTCAAAGTTTGACAACTATGGTCTTCCCGAATCCCGTGGAACAAGTATTCCACATAAAGATGATATTCCACGATTCGATCGAGGAACAAGAAATCATGCTTCACTTCCTCCTCCTCCTCCAATTATTCTCCCTAACCCACAAGATTGTAAAATTGAAAGGTTCAATATCACTCAAGCCCTTTTGGCAAGTAAACATAAAGAAGGAAAGTCGGTGTGTGCACACGTCCTAGGTATGAAGTCACACATTGATAGGTTAAGAATGATATGATCCGTTGTCAGTGAGGAAATGGTTGTTGATTGGGTTCTTCAGTCATTTCCCAACTCGTATAGTGAGTTCGTAAGAGAGTACTATATGTTGAACCACGACGTGACACTTATAGATCTCACCTACATGCTTATTGCTGCTGAATCAGCAATGGTTTGGCGCAATAGAAAAGCAAAGTTGATTGGTGAATCTACCTTCAAGACCTCTATGGATATAGACAATGGCAATGAAAGACATGCAATGATCGAAAGGTTGATTATAAGAGAAAGGCGATGTCTGAAGTAGTTCCATGTGTTGTTCCAAAAGAGTCAATTTGCTTTTATTGCCAAGAGAAGGGGCATTGGAGACGAAGTTGCCCTAATTACCTAAGAGATCTAAGAGATGGGAGAGTCAAAAGTATGACTGTACTTTAGGTAAAATCCACTATATAACTCCATTAAGTTCCTATTCATTGATTCTTAATACATGATGTGATAAGATTGCATTTGAATGTTTTGCAGGATCGGTAAAAAGAAAGGAAGCTTGTTGAGAGAGCAAGACGAATCTAATCACCAAGAGATGGATCTCGGTCGCATGGACTTGAAGATTAGATTTTGAGCTTAGATAGTTATGATAGAGTTGTTAGAAATTTTCTTTTTACATAGTTTTCAATGGATTTTGCATTGTAAGGACAAATATTTCCGCTGCTTTTATAAATAAAATAAATTTTGTTTGACTTATTTATTTATTTGTTTATTTCCTTGCAATGAAATCGTTATGAAAATTGATGTTTGCATATTTCTACAACGAATGGATATGATTCTTAGTTATGTTATTTATGGAAATGTCAAGAATTTACCAAATAGGGAGAGTTTCTCATCGCCCAAAGTTTCAATTGGACAGAAATTTGGAATCACGCAACTTGGTTACATGATGAATGAGAAATTTCATATTTGGAAATTAGACTAATTCGTTGACAAATTGTCAAGTGAAGGACTAGGAGATCGAGTACACAAAGTTGTGTGTTGGTAAAAGTCCACCATAATAGTAACAAGATATTCATCATGATTTACTAAAAGTTTAGTAAATGTGATTATAGTTATGAGATTAAGTGTAATTCGGAATTGATTAAAAATGTTTAAATCAATAGCAAAACGAATAAGAAGAATCAAGTATGTAGAAAGATAAGAGTTTCTCCATTCTAAGAAGAAGGGAGAGTAGCTTTTATGCTTTATGATAGGTCTTAATGATTAAGAACAATATCTCAATTGATCCTTTAAGTGAGTCTTAGTACAATTGTATGTTTGAGAAGAGGAATCAAGGATTGAAGAAATGGTTAAATCAAGAAGTCAATCATACTTCGTCCCAATAACAAGTCTTAAAGTTAAGATTGTGACAATGAGTGAAAAGTATTAAAGGTTTATAACATTCATCAAATGTGGAAAGTTGTGATGTCTTGAATAAGACAAAGACCAACTAGAGCCAATTTATGAAGTGTTTTGATAAAAACTACACTAACTCTTGGATATTTGTTTGTCAAGAAATGGTTATTGACAAAAGAATCCTATATATGTCAAGGAGTCAGTGGGAGTTTTAATGGACTTGAAAAGTTTCAAGAACAAATCAAATAAACCTTAACGATCATCACTAGCACACGAGTTGAGGTTTACAACCTATCGTGTTGACATTAATTTGTTTCTGTGCTGTTCCAATTGAGTTAATTATGCGTGTGAGTCCTATGAGTTCTCATTTAGAACGCATAAAAGGCAAAGCACCTTAATCAATGAAAGGCACATTGATAGGAAAAAGGTGAGATGCTCAACTACTTGGAAGACGTGGTGGGTAGCTGTGCTACCATAAGGCAAGAAATCAAGATTAAGAAAGTTCGGTCCATATGAGTCTGAATTTGTTGTAAAATTTGTTTTAACAAATTCACATGGATAGGAACAAATACACCATTTAAATCTAAGTGTCATAAGATTTCCTCCTTCATGAAAATGATTGTGAGAAAATGCTTTCACTAAGAAAGATTTTAAGAAGATAGTGATTGTAAAATTGCATTCTTGAATTTGATCATGGTTACAGCATCCCTTTCCATAATTTGAATTGTGAGGTTTGGCAATTAGTCTTAATTGTTAAGACACACATATGAACTATCTAAGGCAAAGGTGTATAAGTTCAAGAAGCCTTGATAAAAGATTATCAAAGCACTAAGTATTAGAAACATGGACTTAAGAAATTCAATAGGTATTGTCTCTCTGAAAGTTAAGATGTTTATGAATACATGTCGAAGCTAGTGGGAGCATAAGTGTTATGTTTTATAGTAATCATCATGATAGTGGGAGCATAAAAGTTATGAATATATGATTATTATGGAAAGTATTGCAAGTTGACAATATTAATTATAGAAAAACAAGAGTTATACATTGCAAAGTCGTAAGGGTTGTAAAGTTGTTTTGCTATAATTAAGGGAGAGAATATTATGCTTCATTTCAAATCTAAAGGATTAGGTTGTGGAATGTTAATAAATTTAGTCAAAGGTACAATGTGTGTTCTTAAAATTTCGATTATGATTACGGCATTCATCTTCACAATTCGAATTTTGAGAACATAAAACATTGTGCATCGTGTCTCATACGCTTCGGGTATAGGATCGATTGCAAATGCTTTAATGTTTGACCATTCTAAAATTTTCCAAATGTCTAGTGCATTTAGAGGGAAAAGGGACTAGAATTGGTTTTGACTAAAATAATTAAACAACTATCAAAGGACAATCCAAAGTTCGACGAGGATTGGTCGCTTGTGAGTAGTTGGAAGTATAGTATTGGAAAATATGGAAATGTTTCCATATTGGATGGACCATATCGACATCATTACAAATAGAAAGGATTCTATTAAGAATGAGTTGTCATGAGGAAAATATGGAAGCGTGTTCATATTAGGAAGTAAATATTGAAAATCTATGTCTAGATTAGAAACTTTTATGCAAAAGGATGTTCAAAGGAATGTACTTTGAGTGAGAGACATCATATCTAAGGAATTGTCTTGTAACAATCTACATTAGAGGACTTTGTAATATCATTGGCAATAGTCTTTGAGACTTTGGTGCAGTGACATTACAAAAGGATCGTTGCATAAAGTGTTAGAATCTAGTATATTGTATAAGTAACAAGAATTTGATATTCTTACACTTAAGAAAATGGATTTAGAGTTGTAAAATGAGAATGATTGGAAATGTGTTCAATTTGTCTATTTCACAAAAGTAAGAACCATAGGTAAACATTGTGTACATGTTAGGATCATGGGACAAGTGTTGGAATTCAAGTAAGAAGTTGATTACCCGAAATGACAAATAATGAGTAATCGATATGGTGATAAATAAAACGTGTTTTGTTTATACTCAAAGGTTTGAGGCCATATGGGATTAGTATTATTCTTGTGTTTCACCTTGTATGTTTTGACTTCCAGAATAATTGAGTTTATTAAGAATAATCGAATTATTCAAACGGGTCACAGTCGTTCATATGTTGGAAGTAGATACGAATGAAGATTGTCGTGAATTGGTGTGTGGATTGTCTAAAAGAGTATTAGACATAAGCAAATGTTTGCTGCAACGTTCATGAGTGCTTATGAATATGATTTGAGCATTGGATTAAACCCACGCTCACTTGGATCACTATCTCGAGTGATTAGTGAGACGATAACATCTTATATTCTTGAAACCGAGATGTGTGAGTTGTATCTTGCTGATCGGTTGCACATTGATAATATGTAAACGCACCAGTAACTTGGTGTTATAAAACATATTGTTGTGTGTAATTCGGTGAATGAGTGCAAGCGAGCATTGTATCAAAGTTTATCCGTTCCTTTTATCCAAAGGAGGATAAAAGCGATATCTTTAGGCCCCTCGATGGTTTAGTGATGACATACGTAAATGCTCGGCCGGGCTAGGGCTAATTTGATTTGTTCAATTAGTCTGTCGTCATAAATTAGAAATCAAGAAGTAGTACAAAGAGAATGATTAGAAATCATATCTCATATGATATCTAGAATGGAGGAATATATGATCCCTTATCTAAGGACACGCGTATCTGATATGATCAGAGTTGACAGCGGCTTTGGAAAGCTACGATTGCAGATCAAGATCTAAAGTCATACGCAGTATAGTTATTAGACTTATCCAAGTGGGAGACTGTTGGATTAGTGTCTAAGTCCATAACTATTTTGGTATGTACTTGACCCGATGGTGCATGGTCCTTTTGGGTTGCCTTCACCAAAGCAACTTGATTGGAGAAATGAATAAAGAGAGAAAGGATAATATGATTTATTAATATGTTATTTGAATAATATATTAAAGGAGAAATCATATTTGTTTAATTATTATTGGTCAATAATTAATTAAGAATTAATTTTGTGATCAAGTGTAATTAATTAAACTAGAGGGGCTGATTTGTAATTATGTGATAGTTACAAAATAAGGTTAGGATTATCTTAAATATAGGGTGAACGAATTTGAGGTGATAAGGCCTTAGAATTTGACTATGATAAGGATTCAAGGATTATCTTATGGGTTGCTTTGTGGATAAGCAACTAGATAAGGATAATGACTGAAACCCTATCTCTACACCTATATAAACACCCCTAGGGTCATGAATTCGTGTATCCCTTCCCAAGAGGTCCTAGATACGAATTCTAACCTCTCACCTCTCTCTTTATACCTTCTCCATTTGCTCTTGGTGTTTGTAAGCCATTAGAGGAGTGACACTTGTGACTCTAAGCATTCCAAAGTCAATCCAAGGTGGAATTGGGATTGTTATTGCTACATAACAATCAAGGTAATATTATAAACCTATTCTTATGTTAATATGATTACTTATATGCTAGTATTAGGGTTTCTTTATGTGTTCATAATGTTGTGTATCTAATAGTGAAAACATAGATCCAATTCTAGGGTTGCATGCACACATAGGATTGTTTGTACAAAACCCAACAGGAACAACACGTATCAAATATATATAACAAAACTAAAGCAGTATAAGAAAAAAAATTCTACCAATAGGAACATAATAATGTTCACTAAGGGGGTTAAAAATTAAAGTGTATATATATATATATATATATATATATATATATATATATATATATATATATATATATATATATATATATATATATATAATCACAATATTCAATAGCTATCCAATTTTCATTGTCTTTTTTATTACTTTTCAGTGATCAAAACTTACTTTCATTTCATTTTTAGTAAATTATATTAGATATCATTCAATACATACATATCGACAGAAGGCAAACGAATAACAAGCTGCACCGCTAGCCCTTTCTAGGTGGCAATACTAATTCTTTTGAAAACATCTGTGGATCTAGGAGATATAACATTAGAATGCATGACCCGTTGGACTCGTTTGAGGAGCTCCACCGCCTCTTGTAGCACCTGGTTCTTGGTACACATCTCTTTTATCTTTTATCTAAGTATTTTGCATTTTTGGCCTTAGACTCGGCGACTTGAAGGACCAAATCGCCGAGTAGAAGTGAGACGGTACACGGGGTTTAAGCCGTCTACTCGACGAGTCGGGTCCCGGACTCGGCGAGTAGATGTTGTCTGGACAAAACCCCTAATCCAAGGGTTTGCACCCTATTTAAACAATGTTATGTCAACCCAAGATGTCCCTTATGCTCCTAAAACACCTCTCATTGAAACCCTAGCCATTATTGAAACAATCTAAGCCTTATTGGTGGATTTTGGTGCTTGTGGTCTTAAGAAGGAAGGAGAAAAGCTTGAGGAAGCAAGTAGAGACCTAAGGGAACCCGGATTTGTGCACTTTCTATAGCTTATTGAAGGTAAAAAGTTGTAACCTTGCTCATTCATTTGTTAGATCCCTCTTTGGGGAGGTTTAGGGCTTTTCTAAGCCATTTTTGGTGGCCAACCATTGGGTTAAAGCTTCTGAATCACATCATTTAAGGGGCCACTAGGCAGATTTGAGTGGCTTTTGCACCAATGAAAGGCCCCATGCATCTTAAGAGCTTGTTTTATGTCTTTTTGAGGTCAAAGTCCCATGTAAACACGTAAAGTTTGTAACTTTACTTGCTAGATCGATTGTATAAACTTGGATCTATCTTTTGATCAAAGGTTGTACATCAGAAATCAAAGATTTAGAGTGTGGATGTGACCAACTCGGTGAGTCTGTTCTTGGACTCGACGAGTCCGAGGCTTTGAGCCCCATATCTGTTGAGGGTCAAAGGAACTCAGTTGAGTGTTAGAAGGTTTGTAACCGGACAGAAAGAGTTACCCAATGCATTGGACGTGATTTTAGACTTGGAGTTCATGGGACTCGGCGAGTGCTAGAACAGACTCGGCGAGTCCAAGGCAATCTTCTTAAGGATGAATATGAACTCGACGAGTTGTTCATCAACTCGGCGAGTCGAGGACAAAACTTGTTCATCAGATGAAGGTGAACGCGACGAGTTGTTCATCAACTCGGCGAGTCGGATGAGTTTTCATGCGATGTTCATATAAGAGAAGAACTCGTCGAGTTGATGGCCCAAATCGATGAGTGGGGTCATGGATGAGGACGGGTAGTGAGGGACTCGACAAGTTAACGGCCTAACTCGGCGAGTCGGGTCAACTTGAGGTTGAATTTGACAGGACTTGGACTGAACCTATTTAGGGTTTCACGTGCTGTGTGTTGACTTAAAGGTTGTCGTGTAGGGATTGAGGAGTCGAAGGGAGTCGCCTTGTGCGCTGAGGAGAATTCAAACACTACACGACATTGAGGTGAGTTACCTTCCAGTAGAGGTTGGTCTAAGGCCACAATGCCGACCCACGAAAAGGGGTATTTAGAAGATAATGGTCTTTGTGATAATTATCTTGGTCTGGTTATGTGTTGGTTATGAGATTTATCTGGATGATCTGTTATGTGTATAGTAGGGATCAGTTTCCCTAACAGTGGTCCTTAGGACCTGAGGGTAGGTCGGTACCCAGATATGCCTGACTGTATGTTTATATCTGTTGATTGTATGCTAGTGGTAGGGGTGAAATAGTCCCCAGTTACCAGTTGAAAGATACCGATGATGAATACCGGTTGAAAGATATCGATGTTGATTACCGGTTGAAAGATACCGATAATGGTTACCGGTTGAAAGATACCAATGAAGGTTACCGGTTGAAAGATACCAATGATGGATACCGGTTGAAAGATACCGACGATATTGTATGGTATGTGGTATGATGGGGGAACTCACTAAGCTTTGTGCTTACAGTTTTGGTTTTGGTTTCAGGTACCTCTTCGTTGAAGGGAAAGGAACCGACGGTGTAGCATCGCATCACACACACACACACACTCATGGTTTTCCGCAAGGAGTTTTTGGGACTATACTCTGATTTTCATTACTTTTAATGTTCTGGTTTGGAACACAACAATATGATTTTGTGATGTGTTGTTTATTTGACAATATTTTGGTAAAAATGTTTATGGAATTGTTAATTCAAAAATGAAATTTTTGGGCTTGAATTTTGGGACGTTACACCTCTGGTGTGAGAAAATCAAATGTATCAAATGCAACAACTAAAAATATATGTTGATTTTCTATACATGCATTCTCGTGCTTTGCTACTTTGCATGCATCGGGTTTCAAAGCGGCATGCCCTGCTGTAAAACCCATGCTCCTCAAACCGACGAGAGGAGAGACCCCAGTAAGATCCACGCAAGCTTGCTTCCCTCCTACCCATCCAAAGACCAAAATGTCAGCCGACCTAAGTATGGATCTTTCATCCTGCAGGTCCGTCAAAAAGTTCACTAGCGATTCTTTCTTCATGGAAATACCAGTACGTCGACAATCATTAAAGAGAACATCCCTAACCACATCATGTTGGTACTTGAAACCAAGGAGCTCTCTACAATAAACCACATGTTCCCCAAAAGTGTCTAAACATGCATTGCGACAAACTGAGCATATATGGTCAAGTGGGAATAGAGGAATCATGAGACGGTAACGATAGATAGTTCGGTACTCCATAGGAGACATATGCTGGCCGAGGCCATCGATAGGGATAGTTAGCAGAAAATCTTAAGCATGAGGTATCCGAAGACACTCAAAAACTATTTTCTATCTAACAGTCATGTCAAAGTCGACTTCCATATCTTTGACGATTTTGTTAAAAAGGGCACACGCTAATGCTTTTTGGGATTTAGGGGGGCGTGTCCTTATTAGTGAAACCGCTACAGTCGAATCTCGTAATCGTATTGCGAAGACGAGTCAAAGCACATAGGTAATCAGATTCCATGCCACATATGCCATGTAATATGTGGTCTTGTAATGTCCAAGATTGGGCCTTCGAGGCTACAAATGCGTAGGAGGAAACCTCGTGTGCTGAGTACAAACCCAAACCATTGAAACGAATGGGTAAGGAATTCAGACGACACTAGATGTCTCCAAAGAAGGGACCTCAACATACCACCATATTCTCGATAGCTCCGTGCAATCCTTTGTCAAATAACAAAGTTGCATCTTCTATGTGCATCGGTTGACATGTCCTTAAACCAAAGAAAAGTTTTGCAATGCCCATACATGATCGAAGCAAATGGAACTCACTCTGCGGGTCACATAATTATGAAAGAAGACTCATCAAATCAACAACACTGTCTGCTCTCTTCATGGTCAGTTCGCTAATAAACCTTGTGTCTCTACTAATAGCCCCTAAGGAGCTTCACCCCCAAAGATGGTTTCCCTATATCATTTGGGAATAAATTGGCACGAAACCTCCTACCATCATAGAGGGCCAAAAAATCTATGTTTCCTTGATGTTCAGCTTAAGACCCAAGCCTCGACCATTCATCCGAATAATGTTCAACACTCTAACCACCTCCTCTGAATCCCCAATAACAGTCTCATCATCTAGATACCAACATGGAGAAGGAGCTTGCATAAAATTCATTTTTAGATTGTTCAAATCAAATCCCTACAAAACATGTATATAGGTATTCTTCCTATAATCTTTAAGCTGTGTTCTTGAATTTAGTAACGGAAAGAAAATAGACGAAAGAAAAGTAAAGAGAAAACAGAAAAAGAACGAAAAAAAGATATATTATATATTTGTGTTTCCTAGTCTGATAAAAATAAAAGAAAGTTAGGTTGAATGGAAAAATATGGATTTATTGATTATAAAAAACACTTAGTATGTGAGATAAAAAATTAGAGGTCATGTGATCTTTTTTATATTTATGTTAAAAGGGTAAAATCGTAAACAATAACCTTATAAAAATTTAGGAGACAAGATTATAAAAAATCATCATCCCTTTTTTCTCCGCATATTTTTTTTTCATTTTTCTTTCCAATTCCTCTCACTTCTCTCCTTAAAATCAACACAAGAATTGGGATTTGTTGCATTTAAATAAAATATACATAATACATCAATATAAATGATAGCTACTATAAGAGCTCAATAACAATGTACTCAAGAGACCCAATCCATATTGGAATTGAGACTCTCATGACTCGGCTGTCAAAAATCGAATCCTTGAGGGCATAACTATATGATGTTATATTTAAACGTAAACATCCAAAAATCTAATTTCCATTTTTGTATTTGCAAAATGAAATATAATGTTACAATTGTAATTATAAGAATAAGTTATGTGATACCAATTACAATCGGCAAAATGGGTAAAATTACACGAAGTTTTGAGCTCGAGTAAATACAAATACACCACCACCTCCCACCGCTCGACCCACAAGCATATTCCTGTCCAGATATGAAAGGTAGTAAAGCCCTCCCACCGATTGCCTGCCACGTCATATACCAAGTTTATTTATTTCCATTCTTATCTTATATCATAAATAAATAAATCTGTTATTTCTTGAAATCTGATTCAAATTAGCTTATAATAAGTTTATGAATGTACCTTCCTGGGCTTGTGGTACTCACTGGAACTTGAGCTTTAAAAGAACGAATCGCTTGCAATATCTAAAAGTAAATACAAAAAAATAAATCACATAATTTGATTTTTGATGTAATTAAAAATCAAAACAAATAATTAATATGAGTTTACTTGTAAGGTTAAAAATGAACGTGGCAGTAATGCCGGGGCTATTAGAGCTTGCAATTCTTCACTTATATTTATATTTTGTAGCGATATCTGCCATTGAAACAACAATGCCACCAAAAATTCAAAAAAAAAAAAAAAAAGTATTTTTTTTTATTTTATATAATTGGAGATCAATGATATTAACCGACCTCTTCGAACTGTAAGTTGATGTTACGCCGCGACACGATAGTAAATTTTGCAGATACAAGGAGGGTAGCACCTTCGTTGTCCTGTAAAAATCACGTGTTGTAACAGTACTTCAGAAATTACAGGTTATACACATATTTTGATTCATAATTTCATACATGTTCTAAAGTAATTGTTTCCTTTTAAACCACTAGAAAAGTTTTGATTTAATGATTAATTATGTGGTTACTAAATAAAATCATCTACATACCTCTAATAATCTAGGAATACTCCAACGAACAACATTGCGGATGTAGCCTCCATTATCTTTACCCTTGCATTCAAACTTCTGAAATATCTGGCCAACCTAATTATCATATAGCAATTCACGTATATCAACAGAGGGAATCTGATATTTTGTAAGAGATAAACAAGGGGAAAGAGATGAGGATCACTGAAGCAACCGAAAACCTGAAAAAAGGGAAGTCTGGAGGAAGAATCAAGAAGAACGAGAACATCAGAGGCAGATGTATACTGCAATCGCCATGTTCCATCCAATTTCTCCAAATCAATTGGTTCATTATCCACTCGACAACTCTCCAAATCCACCTACAAAATCCCATTCCTTTCCACCATCATACTACATAACTATGGAATCAATCTGAATTCGACATTGATGGATGAAAATTAAAGCGAAGAGGCCTACCAAAGACTCTTCAATTTCTGAGCGTTGGTTAGGGGTAGTGGTGAGTCCACGCTGAGTGTCTTGAACAGCTTTCAACAAATCGTATTTCTTGTTTTCTAATTCTGTTTCATTTATCTGAATCGAAGGAAAGAAAGAGAAGGAGGGAATTAAATATGAGAAATATGGATGGGAAGAGGGGAAATCGAGATGGGAGAGAATCGAGTACCTGTGGGGATGATGTAAAGGTTGTTGTCATGGAGCATCGAAATCTATTTCTTGAATATGAGAAGGGAAAGGAGAAGGTTGATGAAGAAGGTAGAATATTTGAGGTTGTTGGTGGCCGGAAAAGAGCAGTTGTAGTCGGCAACCGCAAATCCATTTCTCCGGGAACCCCTGTTGGGGTTGGATATTTGTGGGAGCGTTATATATCTTGCAAAATTATGGAATTCACACGCACAAAACTAATTTTAACTTTAAAATAATAATAATACTAATAAATAAATAAATAAATAAAAGAGTCAAAATTTCATATTTTTTGGGTAGGTGTTTTTGGGATTGTTTATTAAAAGAAAAAAATTCTCTATGTATTTTGTAAAAGTTTTTATTAGTTTTTCTGATGTTAATTTTTTTTTAATGAGTTTAGAATATTTTATTTGGTATTAAAACGTAATAAACTAATAAAGTGTTTGTAGCGTTTGATGTTTATACATATAAAATGAAAAATAATGATCAAATAATATAAACACTAGGTGTGAGACCTATGTATTACATGAGTTTAATTAAAAAAAAAACAAATATAAAATTTTAACAATTTGAAAAGTTTGAATTTATAAGAAAAATAAAAAAAATTTGAATTATTAAAATTAATGAGACTTTAATTTATTAAATACATTACATATATAAACTTTTTCTAATAAATATTTTACATATATATTACCTTAGGCATTAAATGTGCAGTTTTAATTTAATAAAATGAAAAATACAATAAAATAACAACTGAAAAATAAAAAATTTAAAAAATTTAGAAAATGTTATGTATCCAAATGAATGAAAAAATGACAAGTAGCAAAAAACCTTCATTTATTAAGGAGGATATAATTACAATAAAGTTAATATTGTAAATTGGTTTGAATAAGTAGTAAGCTATTTTTAGATAGTTAGTAAGCTATTTTTAGATAGTTTAGAACACTAATTTATTAAAAACTTATTATATAAGTCAACAATAATTTTTAATTTTAATTTATCCAAATGCTAAAAATTGTTTATTCGTAATGGCAAACCGCAATAATAAATTAATAAGTATTTTAAATATGCAATCACAGACAACCGTAATAGTAAAATTAAAGAGATTGCCATGATAGCGATAAATTTCACATGTCATATGTGAAATCACAATTGTTTGTTTTTTATTAAAAAAACTTCTTGAACCCTTTTGTTGTCCCTGCAATCATTTATTTTTAGAATGCCATATACTAGATAATGGATAATGTCTTATAACATATTCTAATCTAAAAATTCAAACACTCCCGCTGTTGAATTTTAAAAAGGTAAATTTCACATGTCGTAATTTTTTTTTTTTTTTTTTTTTTTTGTTTAAAAAAGCTTCTTGAATTCACTCTTTTGTCGTCGGTGTGCAATCATTTATTTTTAGAATACGGCATACTTAAAAGTTAAAATGATAGCTGTTTAGCGTGTCAAAACTAATAAATAAAGGGGTAAAATAAATTCTTAAATACTACTACTTTGTACTAAAAATATAATATAAGATAAGTAGGATTCATCCACAAAAACACGAAATAAATGTTTATACCCTTTTGCATAAGGTACAAATGAGATCACAAAAACGGAGGGTTTAGATGCAATGATTTAAATAAAGGACTGAAATAATAATTAAGCAATTGATTAATTAAAATAAACTCAAGATTTGTAAGTACTTCAACTCTATGTAAGACTAATTAACAATGTGATTGAGAATATGAAATGATATTTGTTTAGTTCTATCTAAGTTGGTATTAGAAATGCTAATAAGCTCTAGCAAATCACATTCACCATGTTAATTAATTAAAATAAGTTCTTTAATTAATTATAATCTAACTAACCTAATCTAAACAAGTTCTTAGATTAGGTGGAAAGATTGTATTACGCTTGTGTGAAATTTACTAACGTTCAATACTTCTCATAAGCTTGGAAGTGTAAGAATATATGAATTTGATTTACACCAGAATAATTTTAAGAAAGTTCACTCTAGTGTTTTTTACTTGTTCTATATGACAAAACAATTACGGATTTTGCATATTAGATAACTTGAATGAATCAACCCTAACTCAATTGACCAAAAAGAACTAGAATTGAAATCAAACCTTCAATTAAAATAAAATCAAATTCACTAGATAGCATTTAAAACAAACACCAAGTCAAATGATTGAATTCACACACAAAATTGTCAATCCATAAAGTTGGAGAGTTAGGTTTCTAGCCACTCATGACTAGAACAAAGAACAAACCTAGAAATTGAAATTAAAGTCTTACAAATTAAAATCCAAATGAAATCCAAGTGTTTTCAAGCAACAATTGCCTTCAAAATGCTCCTCCAAATCGCCTCCAAAACTCACAAAATCGACTCTCTTTCTTCTGGAACTGGTTGCACCTTTTTAGATATGAGATAAGCTATTTTAAACTGACGACCTCGTTTACACGGCCCGTGCATGTAAACATAAGGATAACATTTACACGGCTGTGTAAACACAAAAAGTAAAATGCTCAATTTGGTTAGGCCTTCAAAGTTCTATGCTCGATAGAATGTGTTTACAGGGCCTGTGTAAACAGAAGGCTTGCATTTACATGGCCATGTAAACCTTTGTAAAGCTAAAATCTTCATTTTCTTGATAACTTCCTCCTCGATGCTCCACAAGTCCCGAAACTTCATCCAAATCTCTTATTCATCACCTTAACTAAGACCCTACCTCCAAAAGTCCCTGAAATATCACAAAAGTGTGTGAATGAAATTGCATCATGAAAAATCCCGAAAAATATGCAAAATGCATGAGTTTAAACCTAAATACAATGCATTTTTATGGAGTAAAACTACAAAATGGATGCATGAAATGTTCCTAAGAAATCTCCCCAAGCTTGAACCTTTCTTGTCCTCAAGAAAGAATAAGAAAATTTTAAACTAGAGAAAATAAAATAAAGAAGAATAAAAGAAAATCAAAGTCAAAACTTTTTGAAACTTAATGAAAGAAATCAAAACAAACATGAAAAAGAATCCAACCCAATTAACCCTGTTTTTGTACCATAGTTGAGAATGTACCTATCGTGCGTTGAGTAAATTTGGCTTTAGTCTCAAATTATATAACAATAGAAATAAGGCTTTAGCCACTCCCTAATGCAACTCAACATATTCAAAGATCACAACACTTGTTCCTTCTCAATATCATCAAGTCAATTCATGGAACAAAGTATGGTCTTACTCTCGTGAAATCGTATGTGACAAAACATGCTCAATCATCTTTGTTTCACAAAATATAACAATTACCGACTTCAACTATTTTTTGATTAACAACAATCTTTTTCTAAAAAAAAATATCTTCTAAAAATTTCCTAATGTTTACCTAGATTGGTTACAAATTTCAAACCACTTACACCAGTCAAAGTAATTAAGATTCAGTCCCAATGTCATAAGTTCAAATACAAGTCCAAATGAATCTTTTGGCAGCCAAGCATTTTTCCTAAACATATTATTCAATTAAACTATAAACACAAATATATAAAAAGCTTTTGAAAGAAAGGAAAATATGAGCGTGCAACGCGCATGATCAGCCAAGCCAAGTAAGTAATTCCCCAATGTGCTAGCCATGTTTTTATGATATTTGAGCTTTGATGATATATGGAACTTGCTATGTGTATGCTTTTAAAATTATATACGGTTAGGAGCTTATAGCCTTAGAATGATTGATTTGGCCTTATTTCCTGCTCCTTGTCTCTTTGTGGTCTTAGGGTAGAATCTTTTATTCGAAAGTCTATTTGATCCTTTTCTGTGTATAATTTGCATGCATAAAGGCAACCTATTATGATTGGTCTGATTGATATGAGTAGAGCAAATAAGACATCCTAAGATTGATGTATGCGGTAGTTTGTGGAATATGGTTTGGTTTTGGGATGAATTGGGGTTATCAGATAGGGGATTGGGGAAAGGTACAGGTAGGTGTGGAAGGTAGTATTGGGCCCGTACTACTGAAAGCACAAGACCTGTACCCGAACCAATGTTAGATCTGATGACTTCAAGTAGGACCGGTGTGGGGAGATCCCTTTTATGGACGTCCTGATAGTTATGATTTATGACATTTCAGTTCAGCCTGGTGATGACAAGATTTGGAGCAGTGGGGTCAGGATCGAGATCTGGATATGGGGCAAGATCGGACGACACTACCATTGTGATTGATGAGAGGCTGCGCAAGCTTATTGCAGCAGAGGTTACCAGGGGCATCCTTGACGCTACCCCAATCATTTTTGGAACGGTCAAAGAGGGAATACTGGAGATCATGGAAGAGAGATTCAGGGCAATCAGGGCTAAGATTGGTGTAGGTCAGGTTAGGGCCTGAACTCTCTCGTATCAGGAGTTCAAGGCGTGTGGGGCGCCAGAGTTTTTCGGGTCCAGGGACCCCATTGTTAGCCGACGCTAGGTGGTAGATATCGAGAATTCCCAGCATACGAGTTCTTTCCCGGATGCAACAAAGGTGGGATTTGCTTCTTGTATGCTAAGAGACAGGGCCCGAGATTGGTGGGGCGAGGTTACAAGTCAGGTGGGAGCAGCCGGTGTGGCTGATATGACCTGGCCCGAGTTTGTTTGGCGATTTGACTTGGAATTTGCACCAGCCATTGAGGTGCAACGACTTGAGAGGGACTTTCATGACTTGCACCAAACCACCGAGACTTTGGCGGAGATCATCGCCAAGTTTCGAGAGCGAGCATTGTTGCTTCCACGGTATGCCACCGATGAGGAGATGCGGAGGACGAGGTATCATTCCATTGCTGAGGGATGATATCCAGGAATTTGCGAGCTTTACAGGGTGCAAAACCCTGAATGAGATGGTAGAGAAGGCCCGGGAATGGGAGATGGAGTTGGACTTCCGCACCAAGCGAAAGCCGGAGCAGACGCAGACAACGGGGGGTCAGGCTAAGAAGTCCAAGATCACATATACTTTCAGCAAGGGTTAGCAGGGTTAGGGCCAGTGTGCCAAGTGCAGTAGGGTGCACGGTGGAGCCTGTCGTATCACAGGCACGGGATGCTATGCATGTGGCCAACAAAGCCACTTGAGCAGGGACTGCCCCATGAAGGGCTTGATTTGTGTCCACTGCAGCCAGACCGGCCATAAGCGGGTCAATTGTCCAAGTTTGCAAGTAGGAGGAGGAGCGGTGGTGGTGCCTGCACCCACCACAATGAGGATTATTGATGGCCGCCCTGTAAGGGCGGATACTCCAGCGCTGAAGAGCCGCACATTTCAGTTTGACTCCATCCCTGTAAGGCTCAAGCAGCGCCAGACTTTGTGGCTGGTATGTGTCTATTATTCCCTTCTCTTTATTATTTGTATGTATGATGTGTACATTATGCTGGTATAAGGACCTTTTGGTCGAGGGTATGTCGGTGCATGTTTTGTTTGATTCGGGTGCTACCCGAATGTTCGTGTCCCTTGCGCTTAGCAAGAAGTTCCGGGATGCACCGAGAACCTTGGTTTATGGTTTCAGGTGCTACCCGAACGTTCATAAAGCTTTATGCTTACAACTTATGTTTATGGTTTCTGGTACATCGAGTTCCAAAGGGAAGGGCCCAACATGATGACACAACATCCTCCCCTCACGATTTATGAATTTGATATACTTTTACTCTTATGTTTTGGATATTATGACTTGATTTTAATTATGAACAACTTAATAAATGATTTGATTAGTATTAAAAAGAAAAATTGTAGTGCTATTTTTGGGCCGTTATTGTTGGGTTTTATGTACTATAACACTCCTATGGTGCACATACAACCCCGATGCTTTGTATCTAAGTTTTCTCTATACATGCAACAAAAATTATCCAAAGCAAGAAGCCTACAACTAGCATACAATTTGATATTTGCAACATAAAATCAAGTTGGATGAATACCTCTATATTGTAGCTTGTAGAATTTGGTCTTTCAAGAGCTTAGCACCTCAAGTGTGATGTCTCAAACAAGTCACAAACACCATGAACAAACAGAGGACAATGAGAGAGAGGCAAGGAGCACACAAAATCAGCTAGGGTTCTACTTGGAACTCGTGGGTGCCAATTTTGTAGCTAAGAGTTACACTTATAGTGTGTAATTCTGTAACGACCCGTCTATGGTATGTTGTTTTTATATGATTTATTTAGAAGTTTGCAGAGGGACTCTGCGAGTCTATTTCCCGACTCGTCGAGTAGAGACGAGGTCTTGAGCAGTGTTTAGATCAGCGACTCTATATTCGGGACTCAGCGAGTCCGCCTGCCAGATAGAAACCCTAAATCCCCGGGTTTGCACCCTATTTAAACCATCATATGTGTAACACCCCGTTCTTCAAGGGTTTAATTATGAGTCCCTGAGATTTAAGAGAAAGGTAATTCTGGTCCCTTTCGAGAAATGAGTTTCATCCGAGAAGGTTTCGGGCGGGTGTATTTGTTAGAAGTTTCGGACTTCTCGTCAACCTCATTTGATTGTAAAGTTATTTGAGAGTGGGTTTAGATTAGAGGAGTTGCGGTGCCTCAAAGTTGATCATTGTTTATAGCTCTTTGTGGTATAAGTGGAAAAAGGATCCCATGCATGCATGGCATGCATGTAAGTTTTGGAGGGTGGCTGGGTACGCCCAGCGTAAGCTGGACATACGCCCATCGTAATGGGGTGAATGGTTGCGGGTAGCCGGGTGAGTACGCCCAGCGTACCAGGGAGGTATGCCCAGCGTACACTCAGAAACTTCAAACCCTATTTTTAGGGTCAGCTACTATATAAGGAACATGTTGGTTCACCCCTCAGCCCCCCTTATGCTCATCTTCAACCTCAGAGAAACCCTAATATCGTATTCCTTCCATATTTGAGTGTGGTTGACCTTGGAAAGCTCTTGTTGGCTAAAGAAAGGCTTGAGGGAGAAAAGGGGAGTTATCAAAGAAGAAGAAGAACGTGTGGAGCTTGTAGATCTGAAGAAATACCACCCTTTGGAGTTGGTTTAAGCTATAAAGCTTCTTGCTTGACCTCCTGATTGCATAGATCTATGTATCTTGAAGCTTTGTCACCATTCTTGTCCCAAAAGTCCCCATCTTGTTGCATAGTTCGATTTGGTCAAGATTATCTGTCCTTTCAGACCTTTGGAGAGGTCTTGAGTAATAAAAATGAGGTCCCAAGGGCTGTAGTCATTCCATGAATGAGTTATATAGGTCTTAATGGATTAAGACCTTGGATTAAGAGCTTAAGGACGTCCCAAGTGATAAAGTCTGAGACTTTATGATTTCTAATCATATTTGGCATATGGATCTGAAGTTTGGGCTTAAGGGCTTAAGTCATTAAGTGGTTATAAGGACTTTAAGGACTTTATGAGTAGCGAAGTTACGCCCCGCGTAGTGGGCTGGTACCCCAATTTTCCTTTGCGAGTCAATGTTGTACACCCCGCGTACCAAGGAGGGTACGCCCAGCGTACTCCCCCTGTTGGACTTTCTTTTGGGCTTTTGTGTTGGGCCATTTGTAGGTTGTTGGTGTTTGGGCCAAGTCTGGAAATTATGAATAGAATGTTTTGGGCCCAATTAATATTATGGATATTGGATCTAGGCCCATTTGGTGAGGTGGGCCCAATTTGGTAAATTGGGCCAATGTTGGACTTTGTGTGAGATTTGGACCTTGGTCTTGGTCCGATAAGTGGAAGTATGTTTGACCTAATGCTTATGCTTGTTATGTTGGTTAGTTCGGGATTTGCGGTGAGTTGGTGGTTTGAGAGTCTGCTTCTTCCGTTCAGAGTATCGGCATTCGCGAGGTGAGTTATCCTCACTATATCGACAGGGTCTAAGGCACCAAGGCCGACCCTTTATTGGATTGTGAATCGGATATGGTTGTTATGTTATTTCTTGATATGTCTGCATCCTGGTAGCTAGGATGGTATATGTTAGAGACCTGATTAAGGTCGGTTTCCCGATATGTAGAGTGATGCTATGCTAGTGACCGGTTAGGTCGGTAACCTGGTTAAGGTAATGACATGTTATGAGATCTACTTGATCGGTTTGTTGACTATGACTGTTATATGATTGTATGTTATGTGCACATGGACTGGAGATGGGTTGAGGCGGGTCCTGCTTTGTGCTGTAGGCCAAGATACCCAGGGCGGACCGGTTGTTCCGAAGGCCTAGCGAGCGGTTCTGAAAGGTTGTAGGCCCCACGAGGGCGGACCAGACGTGCCGAGGCTCGGAGAATGGACCAGGCCAACTGAAGGCCCGATGCGGGCGGACCAGTCATACTGTAGACTCATAGAGTGGACCAGGTGGGTTGAAGGCCCGATGTGGGCGGACCAACCACACTGTAGACTCGAAGGACATGACTAGACTCGGAGGGTGGATCCGGTGGACTGAAGGCACGATACGGCGGACCAGTCACACAGTAAACCCGATATGCATGACTGTTCTATGTTCTGTTATGTTATGTATGCTTTTTATGCTATGGGCCGGAAGGCAATATGTTTTGGACCGGAAGGTCATAGCCTGGAAGGGTGTATATGTGGTTGGTATTTTGGGGGTATCTCACTAAGCTTTCGGGCTTACAGTTGTGGTTTATGTTTTCAGGTTCTCAGGAGACTGTGGCACGGCAAAGGCATGATCGTACCATTCCTCGCGTTTATGTTTTATGAAATGGACCTGGGAATACTCTGATAAATAATGTATTGAAAACCTTTTTGTAATAATGTTATTAAAATGGATTGTTTTGAAAAGTTTAAATTTATTTGAAAATTTGGGTTGTTAAAATATGAACCCCCAAACTCGTCTCCTTCACCCTCAAACCATCATTTAGCAAACCCTAACCATTCCCTTGAGTATTTGAGCATTTCTTGTGTGAATCTTGAAGTTTTGAAGCGAAGAAGGAGGTTAGATCCAAAGGAGAAGAAGAAGATCCAAGGTCTTGCTCCCATTTCAGAGTTTATTGAGGTAATAATCGGATTCCTTCTGTTTCTATGACTGATTTTCCTTTATAAGCATATTTAGCCCATTTTATCCATTCCTTGGCTTGTTCATAGTAGAGAGATTACATTAGATTGATTAGCCTTCGGATCTAGCCATGTTTCAGTTCCAAAAACGTAGATCTATCACCTTTATGGAGTCATTTTGTATGATAGCCCTAGATCTACTCTTCCAAGTGCCTTTTTAGCCTTTATATCCTTTTTCATGCATTTGTACACGTAAAGTTGGGAACTTTACGTGGTAAACCAGTCTTAGGAAATCATATCTATAAATTGTATGCAGTAGTTTTGAGCAGAATCGAGTTTTTAGTAACTGCATGCATGTGACTCGGCGAGTCGTTCTTCGGACTCGGCGAGTCGAGTCGCGAGTCCCCGATCCTTCCCCTTTGAGTGATTCCGAGTGGGGACCAGTGATTAGTAGCATGGACTCAGTGAGTCGGAGGTTAGACTCAGTAATGGAGGGACTCGACGAGTTGTTCATACAACTCGGCGACTCTAAGACAATCTTCTTAGATTCAATAACAAGTCGTCGAGTTGTTCATACAACTCGGCGAGCCGGATGCAGATAGCCCGAGTTTTGGAATCAAATGGGAGCTCATCGAGTTTATGCCATACTCGACGAGTAGCAGCGAGCAGGGTTAAGAAATGAGAGTAGGGACTCGGCGAGTTGGCGGCCCAACTCGGCGAGTCAGGTCAACTGTAAGTTGACTTTGACCAAGAGAGTTGACTTTAGCCAGGGGTAAAAGAGTCATTTAACCCCAATGCAGTTATTAGTATTTGATTGAGTGTATTTGTGGAATTGTAGCCGGGGAGATACCGGAGTAGCAGCAGATAGCTTCCAGAGCCATACACTCAGTAGCCAGATCACGAGGTGAGTTTCCTTCCAGTAGGAACGGGTCTAAGGCCACAATGCCGGCCTGTTTAGCTAGTAGTAGTTTCCGGACTTTGGTCCGATGCAAATGTTAGTATGTTTGATGCCTTCGTGGCTCAGACAGGATTTATATGTTATGTGTTCCGGGTTACAGCCCGATGCAGTATGCAGTTTATGTGTTCATGTTAGTTGATATGTTTATGCTATGCTATGTTCAGTAGTTCCGGACTTCTGTCCGATGCAGTCAGTTCCGGACTTTGGTCCGATGCAGTTAGTTCCGAACTTCGGTTTGATGCAGTTAGTTCCAGATTTCGATCCGATGCAGGAGGCAAGGCCTCATTAGTTCCGGACTTCGGTCCGATGCAGAGGGTAAGGCCCTGGTTAGTTCCGGACTTCGGTCCGATGCAGTTTCCGGACTTCGATCCGATGTAGTGGGCAAGGCCCAGTATGTGTTTATATGTATTGTATGGTATGTGGTAGTTTGGGGGAGCTCACTAAGCTTCGTGCTTACAGTTTCAGTTTTGGTTTCAGGTACTTCCGCAAGCAAAGGGAAGAGCTCGGGTTGATAGCATCACATACACCACAGTTTCAGTTGTCCTGGGAGATGTTTTTAGTTTTTCATAAATGTGATTTGATACAGTTCTACATAACACTTTGCTTCTGTTTTGAGATATTGACGTATGAGTTTTATTTTATGACATTATATTAGTATTTTTAGTAATTGTTAAACAAAAATTTTTGGGGTCGTATGTTGGGATGTATCAAGTTGGTATCAGAGCCTTGGTTTGAGTGATTTGGATACACTTTCGGGTGTGTCTGAACTCAAACTAAGGAAATGGTAAAGATTTTCAAAAGAAAAATGTTTTTGAAAAAGAACTTAGAAAGAAGAAGAGTTTTTATAAAAGGAAAATGGTGTAGCGTATGCGATCAACCGAGCTCAAGTAAGTACTCCCAAATTACCCATACAAGTTATGTTATGATTGCTAATTTTAATTTCAGTAGAACAACATGCTAGAATAGGACTAAGGATCTAGGAGGTGCCTTATGTGACTGCTATATGTGTTTCAGCTTTACGAGATTTGCATGCTAGTATTGAGTAGACAATAGTAGGATAGCCTGTTTAGGTTATGCCTGATAGTATGAGCTTAGAATTGTATGCTAGTACAGTATCTCGTTATGAGAATAGATTTGCTTGAATAGTTTCCTGTATCCGAATGCTGCTTGCTTTGTGCTTTGTGGGACTCTGAGTGATGGGAGTTAGCCATTAGGTGAATACGTCACATCACATGTGATCAGGGTTGAATAATCTCAGAGTGTTGGACTTGGCCCTATTGCGCAACTCTTGTTTGAGTCTAACCGTTGTAGGGACGAGTCTTTTACTCGAAGGATTATCTGAGCCTCATTACATGTGATGGTATTCAGGTAATGACTAATTAGCATTACAAGGAGGCCTTCAGCAGCTGAGGACTGTTTTGAATGGAGTTAGAGATTTCTCTAGGGCAAGCCTAGGATGAGAGTAGCAGAGATCAGTAGTAGTAGAAGTGACTTGGTGGAGTCAAGGTAGTTCTTGAGGAAAGTACGGATAGATGTGGAAGATTGTATGGGCCCGTACTACTGAAAGCAGAGGATCCGTACTCGAAACAAGGAAGGCTAAGACAAGACCACGAAACTACTATTGGTATCAGTGATCCCTTGAGATATTTTAGTTTTCTGATGTTGCTATGATTTGTTTCAGAATGGTAGTTTTGCGTTCGAGGCCAGCAGTCGGCAGTTCAGGTGCCGGAGGGGGATCAGGATCAGGCCCGGAGGCCGGGCAGTTGAATGAGCAGACCAGAGAGTTTCTTTCTTTTGAGATTACTCGTATCATACTGGAGCAGACTCCTTTGATTTTCGGTTCGATCAAGGAGGGTATTCTAGAGCTGATGGATGAGAGATTGGGCACCTTCCGTGCCAAGGTGGCGGCCATGATGGGGTCGCGCACACTTACGTTTAGGGAGTTCAGGGCATGTGGAGCTCCAGATTACCACGGGGTGCATGACCCCATAGCGAGTACTAGATGGTTGGCGGATGTAGCCAACGCATTCCGCACGAGCAGGTGTCCCGAGGGGGACAAGGTTAGATTGGCGTCCTATCTTCTGAAGGACAGGGCACAAGATTGGTGGGAGGAGGTCGGACATACCATTGGAGATGATGCAGCGTTAGATGCCATGACCTGGGCTGATTTCTCCACCAGGTTCCGGGCGGAGTTTGCACCGGTTATCGAGGTGCAACAGTTAGCTAGGGAGTTTCAGGACCTCACCTAGACTACAGAGACCGTGGCGGAGATCACCGCCAAATTTAGGGAGAGGGCTCTTCTCGTTCCTCAGTATGCAGCCGATGAGGAAATGAAGAAGGCCCGTTATCATGAGATGCTGCGGAGCGATATCCGCCAGTTTGTGAGTCGGTCCAGCTGTAAAACGCTGGATGACATGATTGCTAGGGCTCAGGAGAGGGAGATTGACCTTGAGATGGAGAAGAAGAGGAAACCGGAGGCGGTTTCGGGTACAGGCAGTTCGGGTAAAAAGCCCAAGGTTTCAGATCACAGATCAGGAGTCAGCAGAGCCACAGTCGATGTGGCAAGTGTGGGGGATTGCACGATGGGGTGTGCAAGGCAGGGAGTTTCGGCTGCTACAAGTACGGTCGGACTGGGCATTTGAGCACGGATTGTACAGCTCCTGCTACCGCTATTGCAGCATCAGATCTGATTTGCTTTCAGTGCAATCAGAGGGGACATAAAAAATCCCAGTGTCCGAGTTTAGCTGCAGCAGGGAAGGTGGTTGCACCTGCCCCTGCTACTTTGAGGATTACAGATGGCCGGTAGGGCCGAGCAGAGGCACCAGTGGCAAAGAGTAGAGCTTTTCAGATGACAGCAGAGGAGGCGCGAGCGACTCCTGATGTGGTGATGAGTATGTATCTTCCCTTCATCTCTATATTATTATTGACTATTGCTTATGGTTATATGTTTTGTATAGGGTCGTTCTCTGTGAACGGCATTTCTGCTACAATATTATTTGATTCGGGGGCTACCCGATCGTTTGTATCGCTAGCGCTTAGCAAGAGATTTAGTAGAGCTCCAGGGGAGCTGGATTGTCCACTAGAGCTCGAGATAGCAGATGACAGGACCGTGAGGGTCGCCAGGGTGCATAGAGGATGTTCTCTTCAGTTGTTTGACGAGCAGTTTTCTTTGGATTTGGTCCCTATTCCCCTGCGAGGGAATAAGGTTATAGTGGGCATGGATTGGTTAAGTCCCAACAGGGCAGTGATTGATTGCGAGTTACAGCTAGTGAGGGTCCGCACTCCCAGTGGGGGAGAGTTAGTGATTCAGGGCGAGAGGCCACAGCGTAGACCAACTTTTTGTTCAGCCGCGAGGGCGAGGCGCTATTTTCAGCAGGGTTGCGCCGGTTATGTAGCTTATGTCTTGGATGCCGAGCGAAGGGCAAGGTGACAGTTGACGATGTTCCGGTAGTGCGAGACTTTCCGGATGTATTCCCGGAGGATTTACCGGGTATACCTCCTGAGAGGCAGGTCGAGTTTGGGATCCACCTAATTCCTGGTGCGGCTCCGTTAGCCAAGGCACCGTACCGGTTAGCTCCCCCTGAGATGCATGAGTTGTCTACGCAGCTGCAGGAGTTGCTAGACAAGGGTTTTATTCGGCTGAGTAGTTCACCTTGGGGAGCACCGATCCTGTTTGTGAAGAAGAAGGATGGGTCGCACCGTATGTGCATTGACTACCGGGAGTTGAATAAGGTAACGGTGAAGAACTGTTACCCCCTACCGAGGATAGATGATTTGTTTGATCAGCTTCAGGGGGTGTCTTGGTTCTCTAAGATCGATTTATGCTCCGGATATCACCAGATGCGAGTTAGAGGCGAAGATGTGCAAAAGACTGCTTTCAGGACCCGCTATGGTCATTATGAGTTTGTGGTGATGCCTTTTGGGCTCACTAATGCTCCAGCCGCATTCATGGATCTCATGAATCGCGTATGCAGACCGATGCTGGATCGGTCTGTGATAGTATTCATAGATGATATCTTGGTATATTCCAAGACTCAGGAGCAGCATGAGGAGGACCTGAGGGAGGTGCTAGAATTTTTGAGAAGGGAGAGACTTTTCGCAAAGTTCTCCAAGTGCGAGTTCTGGTTGCGTGAGGTGCAGTTCCTAGGTCACCTCATCAACCAGAAGGGTATCTTGGTAGATCCGGCCAAGATAGAGGCCATGATGCTGTGGGAGGTCCCGAAGTCTCCATCCGAGATTCGGAGCTTCCTAGGTTTGGCAGGGTATTACAGAAGATTCATTCAGGATTTCTCCAAGATAGCAGTACCGCTCACCCGACTGACTAGGAAGTCGGTGGTGTTTCGATGGGGGCCTGAGCAGCAGGCGACATTTGAGACCCTCAGGCAGAGGTTGTGTGAGCCTCCAATCCTTACCCTGCCAGAGGGAATAGAGGATTTTGTAGTCTATTGTGATGCCTCAATCACAGGTATGGGAGCAGTATTGATGCAGCGGGGGCATGTGATAGCTTACGCCTCGAGACAGTTGAAGCCTCACGAGGCTAACTATCCTACCCACGATTTAGAGCTGGGGGCAGTGGTGTTTGCCCTCAAGATTTGGAGACATTACCTTTATGGGGTCCGTTGTACCATCTACACGGATCACAAGAGTTTGAGATACCTTATGGATTAGACGAGTCTAAACATGAGGCATAAGAGGTGGTTAGATGTGCTGAAGGATTATGATTGTGAAATCCTTTACCATCCACGGAAGGCCAACGTAGTGGCCGACGCTTTGAGCCGAAAAGTGACAGCAGCCCCTATCAGAGACCTATGTCTGAGGATGACAGTGATTACTCCGTTGTTGGAACGGATCAGGGAGGCTTAGGTTGAGGGCCTCAAGGAGGAGAGGCAGAAGTGTGAGAGGATAGTGGGCCGAGTAACTTCGTTTGATTATGATAGCTAGGGGTTGTTGACCCTTCATGGGAGAGTGTGGGTACCGTACGGGGGCGGGGTACGGCAGGTGTTGATGGACGAGGCTCATAAGTCTCGATTTTCTATCCACCCAGGGGCGACGAAGATGTATAGAGATCTTCGACCTGATTATTGGTGGCCCTGCATGAAGCGGGATGTTGCTTGGTATGTAGAGAGGTGCTTGACCTGCAGGAAGGTCAAGGAAGAACACCAGAGGCCTCACGGAAAGATGCAGCTGTTAGACATTCCCGTGTGGAAATGGGAGGATATCACCATGGATTTTATCACCAAGCTTCCCAAAACCGCACGTGGGGTAGATTCGATTTGGGTGGTAGTGGATCGATTGGCGAAGAGTGCTCATTTCATACCGATCCATGAGAGCATATCGACGGAACAGTTAGCCGATATCTATGTGCGGGAGATAGTTGCACGTCATGGAGTGCCGGTATCGGTGGTGTCAGATCAAGACGTCTGTTTTACATCCAGATTCTAGAAGCGGTTTCATGAAGAGATGGGTACTCGTCTCCATTTCAGCACCGCTTTCCACCCTCAAGCGGACGGGCAGAGTGAGAGGACGATTTAGACTCTTGAGGACATGCTCCGGGCATGTGTCCTAGACTTTGGTGGCAGTTGGGATACGTATCTTCCGTTAGCGGAATTTTCGTATAACAACAGTTATCATGCGAGCATTGATCGACCTCCCTTTGAGATGCTTTATGGGAGGAAGTGCAGGACCCTGATTTGTTGGGGCGAGGTCGGTCAGCGAGTCATTGGGAGCACGGAGGTGGTGCTCAAGACGACCGGGTTGATTCAGCAGGTTCGTAGTAGACTGCAGACTGCGCAGAGTCGACAGAAGAGCTACGCTGACAGGAGGCGTTCAAACTTGGAGTTCCGAGTAGGCGACATGGTCCTTTTGAATGTCTCACCATGGAAGGGTTTCATCAGGTTTTGAAAGAGGGGCAAGCTGGGCCCCAGGTTCATTGGTCCTTTCAGGGTTTTGGCCCGGGTGGGTCGGGTTGCTTATCGGTTGGATCTTCCGGCAGAGCTTAGCCAGATCCACAACACTTTCCATGTATCTCAGTTGAGGAAGTGTTTGGTGGATGAGTCAGCAGTTGTTCCTTTAGAAGATATTCAGGTTGATAGCAACTTGAATTATATTGAGAGACCGGTCGTGATTCTGGACCGGAAGACAAAGACCTTGAGGAACAAGGTAATTCAGCTAGTGAAGGTGCAGTGGGAGCACCGGATGGGGTCTGAGTGGACGTGGGAGGCTGAGGATGAGATGAGAGAGCACTACCCAGAGTTATTTGCAGATTCAGCCGTAGCAGACTTTGAGGACGAAGTCTGAGTCAAGTGGGGGAGAATTGTAACGACCCGTCTATGGTATGTTGTTTTTATATGATTTATTTAGAAGTTTGCAGAGGGACTCGGCGAGTCTATTGCCCGACTCGTCGAGTAGAGACGGGGCCTTGAGCAGTGTTTAGATCGGCGACTCGGCGAGTCCATATTCGGGACTCGGCGAGTCCGCCTGCCAGATAGAAATCCTAAATCCCCGGGTTTGCACCCTATTTAAACCATCATATGAGCCCCCAAACTCGTCTCCTTCACCCTTAAACCATCATTTAGCAAACCCTAACCATTCCCTTGAGTATTTGAGCATTTCTTGTGTGAATGTTGAAGTTTTGAAGAGAAGAAGGAGGTTAGATCCAAAGGAGAAGAAGAAGATCCAAGGTCTTGCACCCATTTCAGAGTTTATTGAGGTAATAATCAGATTCCTTCTGTTTCTATGATTGATTCTCCTTTATAAGCATATTTAGCCCATTTTATCCATTCCTTGGCTTGTTCATAGTAGAGAGATTACATTAGATTGATTAGCCTTCGGATCTAGCCATGTTTCAGTTCCAAAAATGTAGATCTATCACCTTTATGGAGTCATTTTGCATGATAGCCCTAGATCTACTCTTCCAAGTGCCTTTTTAGCCTTTATATCCTTTTTCATGCATTTGTACACGTAAAGTTGGGAACTTTACGTGGTAAACCAGCCTTAGGAACTCATATCTATAAATTGTATGCAGTAGTTTTGAGCAGAATCGAATTTTTAGTAACTGCATGCATGTGACTCGGCGAGTCGTTCTTTAGACTCGGCGAGTCGTGTCGCGAGTCCTCGATCCTTCCCTATTGAGTGATTCCGAGTGGGGACCAGTGAGTAGTAGCATGGACTCAGTGAGTCGGAGGTTAGACTCAGTAATGGAGGGACTCGATGAGTTGTTTATACAACTCGGCGAGTCTAAGACAATCTTCTTAGATTCAAGAACAACTCGTCGAGTTGTTCATACAACTCGGCGAGTCAGATGCAGATAGCATGAGTTTTGGAATCGAATGGGAACTCGTCGAGTTTATGCCATACTCGACAAGTAGCAGCGAGCAGGGTTGAGAAATGAGAGTAGGGACTCGGCGATTTGGCGGCCGAACTCGGCGAGTCCGGTCAACTGTAAGTTGACTTTGACCAGAAGAGTTGACTTTAGCCAGGGGTAAAAGAGTCATTTTACCCCAATGCAGTTATTAGTATTTGATTGAGTGTATTTGTGGAATTGTAGCCGGGGAGATACCGGAGCAGCAACAGATAGCTTCCAGATCCATACACTCAGCAGCCAGATCACGAGGTGAGTTTCCTTCCAGTAGGAACGGGTCTAAAGCCACAATGCCAACTCGTTTAGCTAGTAGTAGTTTCCGGACTTTGGTCCGATGCAGATGTTAGTATGTTTGATGCCTTTGTGGCTCAGACAGGACTTATATGTTATGTGTTCCGGGTTACAGCCCGATGTAGTATGCAGTTTATATGTTCATGCTAGTTGATATGTCTATGCTATGTTATGTTCAGTAGTTCCGGACTTCTGTCCGATGCAGTTAGTTTCGGACTTCGGTCCGATGCAGTTAGTTCCGGACTTTGGTCCGATGCATTTAGTTCCGGATTTCGGTCCGATGCAGGAGGCAAGGCCTTAGTAGTTCCGGACTTCAGTCCGATGTAGAAGGCAAGGCCCTGGTTAGTTTCGGACTTCGGTCTGATGCAGTGGGCAAGGCCCAGTATGTGTTTATATGTATTGTATGGTATGTGGTAGTTTGGGGGAGCTCACTAAGCTTCGTGCTTACAGTTTCAGTTTTGGTTTCAGGTACTTCCATAAGCAAAGGGAAGAGCTTGGGTTGATGGCATCGCATACACCACAGTTTCAGTTGTGCTGGGAGATGTTTTTAGTTTTTCATAAATGTGATTTGATACAGTTTTGATATAGTTCTACGTAACACTTTGCTGCTGTTTTGAGATATTGACGTATGAGTTTTATTTGATGACATTATATTAGTATTTTTAGTAATTGTTAAACAAAAATTTTTGGGGTCGTATTTTGGGATGTTTCAAATTCCTAGAGTTTCAACTTGCAAATCCTAATCCACTCCCTTGGGACTAGAATCCAATAATTCATATGATAAGCCCTTTGGACTAACTCTTAGTCCATTCTAATCAACATGGATCATTAGCCCAAACTATATGTATTACTGATTTACGTAATCAGTCTCCGTTAATTTAATTAGTCTCTTTTGATCACTAAATTAATTCCAAATTAATTCTTGATCAATACTAATTAAATAATATGATTTCTCAATTAATATATTATACTTATAATATATTATTAAATCATAAGTAACCTCTTTCTCAATTATCCATCCTATCAGATTGTTCTGGTGAAGGCAACCCGAAATGGACCATGCTACACTCGGGTCAAGTACATACTAATTATAGTTATGGAGTGACGCCTAATCCAACAGTCTCCACTTGGATAAGTTTAATAACTATTATTGCAAGTACGACCGAAAACCCGACTAGAAATCGTAGCTCTCAAAAGCTGTTGTTGAACTCTGATCTTATCAACAACACGTCCATTAGATAAGGGATCATATATTCCTTCATTCAAGATATCGTATGGACATGAGATATGGATTATAATAATTCTCTCTGTCCATGTGTTGTTTCCTGATTTCTAATTTATGACGACCGACTATTTGAACAAATCAAATCAGTCCAGGCTTGACCAAGCACTTAGGGTTGTTATCACTAAATCATCGAGGGGCCCACATGTATCGCTTTTATCCCTCTTAGGGAAAAAGGAACGGATAAACTTCGACTCATATACTTGATCTATTTACTCATAAAATCACACACAATAATACATTTTATAACACCAAGTTACTAGTGCGTTTACATATCATCGATGTGCAGCCGACATGTAAACTGCAACTATATGTCTCCGTTTCTAGAATATAAGATATTATCGTCTCACTAATAACTCATGATAAAGTCCATGAAGTGATTCAGATGAGCGTGGGTTTAATCCAATACTCAAATCTTATTACAGGAGTACTCATGAACATTTCAATAAACTTGTGCTATGTCTAAACACTTTAGACAATCTACAATCAGATTCATGATAGTCTTGCCTCAATACCTACTTCCAAAGTATGATCGAGTGTGGATAGTTTGAATAATCTTATTATTCGGGAAGTTAAAACATGCGAAGTGAAACACAAGAGTAATCGAATCCAATATGGTCTCAAAACTTCTTAATATAAATAAAACACCTTTTATTTAATCACCATAATGATTACACATTATTCATTGTATAATGTGTCGATTAATCAACTTCAATGATGCTCGAAGCATGCACACTATGTTTACATATGGTCCTTCCTTTGTGAAATAGATCAGTTGAAAACACTTCAATGATGCTCATTTCACAATTCCAAATCCTTTGTGTAAGAACACCTAATTCTTACCACTATCATGCAATGATCCGTTTGTAATGGTGAGGTACAAAAGTCATGGGGACTTTTGCCAATGCTATTACAAAGTATTCCTTTGGAGATTGTTCCATGCAAGCAAAGTCTCAAATTCAAATTATATTCCTTTGAACATCTTTCTTGCACGGATAGATTCTTAATATCCATATCCCATTATGGAAACATTTCGATATATGTCATATGACAACTCACTATAAATAGAATCATGTCTCTTCATAATAATGTCAATATGGTCCATCCATTACTATACTCCCAATTACAAGCGATCAATACTTAGCAAACCTTAGATCGTCCTTGACAGTTATTTAATAACTTTAGTCATATCCGGTTCTAGTCCTTTTTCCCTCTTAATGCCCTAGGCATTTGGAAAATTAGAACACATGAATCTTATAGCATATGCAATTGATCCTATATCCAAAGCATATGAGACACGATTCATAATGTCTTACATAAAGACATGATACTTGACCAGTCTTTGCTATAATATTTCCATATATATAATTTTCGATGTTTAAATATTTCAACATGATATTCATATATATCCATGACTAAGTTTGATTAATACTTCAATATAAAATTTTAGATTCTAAATAAAGTATAAGTATCCTCTACCTTACTATAGTGAAACAACTTTTCAACCTTTACAACTTTGCAAATTAGAACTTGTTTCCTATAAATAGTATTGGTAAGTCGCAACACTTACCATAATAATTATGCTCCCACTAGCATAACAATTATTTTGTTACTAGCATAACATTTATGCTCCCACTAGCTTTGATATGTATCCAAATCAGCTGTACTTCTAGAAATCAATATTTTATTGACTTTCTTACCAAAGTTCAGATTTCTAATACGAGAAGCTTCGATAAGCCTTTATCTAAGCTCATACACCTTTTATTAGAAAGCTCATATGTGTGTCTAAACTATTCAGAACCGATATGTGCATATTTAATCATATATTTTGTATAGAACTAGCTGTTTACCCGCGTTAAGCGACGGGTGTGAATAATTTTTTTCAAAAATGAGATTTTAGAGGCAATTCATTTTGTGCAAATAGTTTGCTACACTTAAACAATTATCCACACATGCATTTTCGATATCAGCATGATCAATTTTACGTTTGCATGCTTATTTTTATATATCTTTCTTATGTATAAATTTAATCACATAATACATTTTCATTCAATAGTATTTATTAGAGTTCGTCAAACGTACTGACCTTATATATTCATTTACCAGCAAATGCAACAGTATATAATTTTATCAATACAAACGATAAAACTCAACTTACAAAACAAATTGATGTCACCGCAACGAGTGCTAGGCCCAACAAATTGATGTCACCGCAATGAGTGATAGGCAATATTATTTTGTTACCAAACAAAAACATTTTTTAAGTAATTTACAATTTACTTACAAGTTTAGCCTCCGAAAGACATTCTTAAATTGTATAATTACATTTTAATATTCATGGTATTACAACGTTTTTTCAAAAAAATAGTAAAGCTAAAAAAACATCAAAACAATCTGTCTCACTTGCTTCCGTATGTCACCTAAATATCAATTGCTTCCATTAAAACACCTGAAAAAGTAAGGGTTCAAATAAGTATATTTTGGAGTCGAATTAGAAAGAAGTATTTATGTTAAAGATTATATACCTCTACACTATAAAAAATATTTAAAAAACAGCAAAATAATTGATATTTTTTCTCACACTCAAGTTATAATTGGTGTACTTATGTGTGGCTACTAAGAGAAATATACAATTATACAACTATTTACCAATAATAACAATATACTTTCTATGTTTTACCAAAAAAGACAATATGTAACAACTAATAGCAATGTATTTACAATGTATACAGGACCACTGATCCATCGATGGATCATGTGCTATTAGCAACACACTAATATCAATATACTTACACACTAATATTAATATACCTACAATCCACTAATATGGAACCGCTATTTTTTAATCGAAAAATGGTTTTGTTACCGGATTTTCTAAAAAAAACCCAAACCAACCTGATTTTTAAACCTAGAAAAATGATTTTTAACACAATATCACTTACCTTGATCAATAATTGTAAAGTAGCCCTATATCATCATATGTAATTGGTTGTGGTGCATTACCAACTTTCTTGTCTTTTAAGATTTCAAGATTTTGGATGCAAGGAAATGGATATTTGCATCATGTCAATAATGTTCTTGATTATCCTATACATATGTTATGCTATGTCTTTGAAACCGGTTCAAATAAAGGGCCAACAATCAACAAAACAAAATTAATAGAGGACAATACTTAGCTTGCTAGAGGAAACTGAAATAGATTGGTAATGATATGACGATGGCTTGAGTCAATACTTAGCTTTCTAGAATAAATTATCAACTTCATCTTCTCACCCACCTGCAACAAATTTTTTCTTAATTGGTTAACATGGCATAAAAAGAAAACAGAAAAAATTATGTCAAATTTATCAACCTCATGTTCTCACCCACCATTCAAACCTACATGATAACAAAAAACATTTGATTCTAATGTACCGTTGTTGGCTTAATCTAAATTTACACAGAATCAATGATATTAATGTTAGGGATAATGACGAAAATATAGTGGTTTTTTCATCACTATCCCTTAATGTTAATCAAGTATTTTTTGTAATTACAGAATTATTATTGATATGATGATCAAGTTTTATATAAAAGATTGTACTATGTTGCGTCTTTCTTCTCAAAAAACAGTAACATACATACAAATTGCACCCATACAAACAATGACATGCGCTAAGATCAGCACGTAGAAACATACACATATACTGACAACAAAATATGGAATTTGTAGTGGTGTGTGGGTGTCTGTAGCCGGTTGAATGCAGAGCATGGATCAATTAATTTGGTCTTTAGATATAGGTGTTTAGGGTTAGAGAGTTGGCAGTGGGCGGCTAAAGGTGGTGAAAACGATGAAAAATAAAGGAAAGTACAATGACTTATAATGCAAATACTGTCACACATAAACATCCAGGTTGGGATTTCTTAGTCAGAACTATCACCTGCAATAAAAAAAATACAAATTAAATAAAATGTATCTATTTTTTTAAGATATCCAAAAATCGTCTCATGTCACAGTTTAATGTCATACCTTTACCCATCCATCTATATATGGTGCATTTTCCGGTCACCCATTACATGGCTTGTCTCCAATGTATTGAGTTGCATATATCATAAACTTTTCATTTTTCAAAGAGACTATTATATTTAACAATGAAGGGAGAGTAGTTAGTAGTTACATTTATTAAATAATTAATCGTCTGTTATATAAAAAAATTAGGTTGAAAAGAACTTAAACTGTAAGCCACCAATCTGGCTTCTTTTACGACAACCATTATATCAAATTTGACACCTTTCCTTTAACAAAATCACCCCCTTATTTTACACTCTTATTACTAAGTGTTAATAAAAAAGAAAAACAAAAAATTAAATGGAAGAAAGTTCTTACATTTGGAATTTGAAGAATGACCAAAGATACTAAATTGAATCTATAAATCAGAACCAACCTGAAAATAAATGATAGAAATTGAAACATTACTTAATAGATTGAAAAGAACTTCAACTGTAAACCACCAATAGTCAAAATATATTAAGAAGAACAATAAGTACACCCAACATAATAGGAAAATACAAGAACAACTCCAGCAAAAAAACATCCAACACACTCCAGGGGATCACTACCGCCAAGTATTAGGAAACATCACACCAGTAAGGAGGAAAAACATGCATACCCCTTATGTTTTTCGAACCTAATTTGATGAAAAACGGCTCCCACTTCCTTTGACTCACCTTCACCTATGTATTTATAAACTAAGAATAAAATAGAATATAAAAAAAAGCACAAAATCTTCGTACGATCGAGAGAAGAAAGAACATAAGAGAGAGAGAGAGAGAGGGGGGGGGGAGACGTTCATCATTAATGTAATTACCAAACAAACCCAAGACAAAAATCAGTAAAAAGGTTTTTGCTTTCAAGGCCTACAATCACCACACATACACACACACACAATTAGAGAGAGAGAGAGATAAGGGGAGAGGTTGTACATCACCATTTATTTTCTTGAAACTCATAAAAGAAAATGGAAATCTAAATCAAACCCTAGCTTTCTCTAAATATGGATTTATAAAAACCTAATAGAAGGCTGCCCACCCAAGATCTAGAGATAGATTTTTCCATCGACAGGGAACGCAGGCAAGAATGTCAAATTTTGTGAACCTGTATCAAAATCAGATGATGTACATCAATTTATACATCAACGACAGGGGAGTCGTAGGAGACGTCGGTGGTCAAGATTTTTCTAAAATACAGACGATATGGGTAGGATGTGATAGCAGTAGTAGTGGTTGTAAATAGTAGTAGGGAAGGAGATCGAGGCAACGATGACTCTAGATTTGTGGTGTGAGTTATTTATTGTAGGCGATGAGATGGTGGTGCTATAAACGACAGGGCATTTAGAAAGGATATGGGAGAATTTGATTAGGTTTGCTCTTAGAGAGGGTGGTGAATGGTGGTGTCGGCTGGTCGAAGAAGCAGAGATGTTATATAAAGCGTAGTGGTGTTAAACCGGATAAGATGTGATTTTTTTAGAATGTATAAAGTTGTTGTATAACTTGCATTTGATGTTGTACCTCTTAATTTTTAAGAAACAACCAATATGTTTAATAATATAGTAAAGATATAAATACTTTTTGACTATTTTATTGCAAATATGGAACAAAAGGTGCTTAATCACGTTTAAATGGTACTTTCAGCCTAGAAGAAGTGCTCGGAAGCAAAAGGAAGCAGAAATAACAATCGGGAGCTCGGGAAGTAAATAAAGAGGAAAAAGTCAAAAACCTTGAGGCACTCAACGAGTCAATTCCCAGACTCGACGAGTCGAGTTGAACATTCGTGAAGCAACATAAGTCCTTGCCGTACATAGATTTTTAATGAAGGACTCGACCAGTCGATACCTGGACTCAACGAGTCAACCCTGTTTTCTAAAATTTATAAATAGAAGTCAAATCCCCGAATTGAGGCTCTCTCTCTGGAAACCCTTGGAGGTTAGGCTGCGATTGAAGCTGTTGCTCGAACCCTAGGAACTTGAAGATCAAGTCTAAGCATCCGATTTTGGGAAGCTTGAAGGCAATTCAAGTGTATTCTTACTTTAACCTTTGATTGAATCATGTTTAAACCAACGAATTTCCTTTTTAAGTGTGTTTTTGCTGTAATGATGAACTAAAACCCTTGTCTTCTGTTTAGGGTAGATGATTTTGTGAATATGGAATGATTTTATGGTTAGGATTAATTTGATTTGGTGATATTGGTTTGTTAAGCTTGTTAAAGAACTTTATGTGTTTATTACAAATGTTTGCAGTTAATTAACCAACATATTAAGTTGCATGAACATCTCTTAATTGCTAAATTTGTATGATTTATGTGAAAACATTGTTATATGCCTAGGAATGGCGAATGTGAAACTAGGGTTAACTAGAAAATAGATAAATTAATGTGTGAGATTGTGTGACAAACCATCAACAAGAGGTTTATAGAATGACCAATTTAATTAACCATTACAAGTGTTACTTAACCCGAACCAATAATCTAGGAAATTCATTAAGTTAGACAACTGACCATTGCTTGAATTAATCTGTTTTATAAGGATTAGTAATAGCAAACGTGAACCTAATCACCTTAATCGGTATCAAAAGAAAAATTATTCCAATGCATTCACCATAAAATCAACCATAGGATCAAATGAGTCGAACCTAAACAGAAGTCTTCTTATAGTTGCATTTTATTTGCTTAGCTGTTAACTGTTTTCTTTAAGTGTGAGTTGAGTATTTAAGTTTCTAGTCTTGTAAAACTAGAGAAAACCCTCCTTTTATTACTTGTTTCTGTTTAGATAATCCTAGTAGTTAGTATTATAATTGATGTTCCCTGTGTTTGATACCCTGCTTGCTTAAACTATACCATTAACTGACAGGTACATTGCCTATTGTGTGTCTAATTTATATTTTAAAAAAGTAGGATAAAACTAGTTAGTTCCACATACATCAAGAACTTACAACAATAAGTTATGAATGTTCAAACTATATTCCATTTCTCACAATTCGAACTATGAAGAGTGATGTCGTAATCATAATCGAATTTGAGAATGCAATTAACACAACTGATATCTCCTAAAAATCTACTTAGTGAAAGCGTTTACTCACAATTATTTTCATGAATTGGAGAGAAACACTATGTAACTTAGATTTTATGGTGTATGTATTCCTATCCATGTGAAAAGTTCATTTCCAACCATTATCATTAGATAAGGTCTATGACAGATTCAAACTCATATGGACTAAACTTGTTCAAACTTAGTTTCTTGCCACTTGGTATCACAATGGCCTACCATGCTTTCCTTGTTGTTGAGCAGATCACCCTTACTGATCAATGAACTTTCACTGATCAAGGTGCCTTGCCTTATGCAAACAATTAAGAAATCATATAACTCACATGCATAGTCAACTTTAACTGGAATGGCACAAAAAAAGGAATATGTTAACACAATAGGTTATGAACCTCAAGTCGTGTGCTAACAACAAACGATAGGTTTATTCTTGATTAGTTCTTAAACTTTTCAAGATCTTTTAAGACTCCCACTGACTTCTTGACATATAAGATTCTCTTGTCAAGAACCATTCCTTGACAAACAAAAATTCAAGAGTTAGTACGGGCTCTTATCTAGAATGACACTTCATATAATAGGTCTCAGTTAGTCTTCGTCTTGTCCAAGACATCACAACTACCAATTTCAAATGTGCAAGAGTACGAAAACTTTTCTACTTCACATTTCATGATGTGTTATAAACCTACTTACGATATGTCACTTAATGTACAATCTTGGAGTATGACTCTAAGAATTGATCTTGGAACAAAGTATGATTTATCTTCTTGATTTAACAATTTCAACAATTGACGATTTCTTTTCTTAGCCATACAAGTGCACTAAGGTGTTCTTAGAGGATCAATAGTGATATGGTTCTATAATCATTAAGATTATCATAAGATACGATACTAAAGTACTCTCATTTCCTTTCAGATTGGAGAAACTTTTATCCTTCTGCCTAATTGATTCTTTTTATTCGTTCTGCTATACATTGAAACTTTTTCAATGATTCAAAATTATACTGAATATTGTAAGCAATCATATTCACTAAGCTTTTAGTAAATCATGACGAATAGTCTTATAGTTCTTTGTGGTGGACCTGATCAGTGCACAACAGTGTGTACTAGATACCCTAGTCCTTTACTTGACTCACATCTATATGTTGTGTTTGGTGTCTAATCTCATAATTATAACTGGGATGTACTTGACCCGATTGTAGCATGGTCCTTTTGGGTTGCTTTCATCAGTGCAATTTGATAGGATGGACTTTTGAGAATAAGGTTATTTGTGATTTATTAATATTTTATAAGTATAATCTATTAATTGAGAAATCATATTATTTAATTAGTATTTGTCAAGAATTAGTTTGGAATTAATTTTGTGATAAAAAAGGACTAATTAAATATGTGGAGATTGATTGTGTAAATCAATCATTCTTATAATGTGGGCTAATGAGCCATAGTTATTTAGGATGAGCTAAACCATTGAGATAGTCCATGGATAGTCCATGGAGGTTAACCCATGGAGCCTAAGTATATGAAAGGTCATTAAGCTTTACTAAGTGTAACCCTAGAATTTGCCACATTATAAATACTCACCCCTAGAGCTAAAATCGGCCACCACATACATTCTAAGAGAGTGAAGTTGATTTTGTGCTAAGTGGCCTATTCTCTAAAGCCTCCTCTTGCATTTGGTGTTTGTGAACCATTAAGGGCATCACACTTGGTGTGCTAAAGTTTACAAAGGTCAAGAACTCTACCCTACTCAAGAGGTAAGCATCCAAACTAAGTTTATATTGTATAGCTTCAGTTTTATGCTCGCTAGGGAGAATGTTTTGAAAAAATTGAAAATGCATCTATAATTAGAGAAAACATAGATCCAAAGCATTTAAGGTTGCATGTGCACCACAGGATTGTTATAGTGCTCAAAATCCAACACTATATGTGAAGGAATTAGTCTTAATTTCCCAAAGATGAAGGTTCTCATTCATCATACAATACAAGTTGCATGAGATGGGTTTTGATCAAAAGAACATTCCTATGTGCACATGCAAAACCCTAAAGCTTTGGATCTAGGTTTCTCTATTGTACATGAAAATTAATCCAAATCTTGTAAACCCTAGTCTAGCATACTACAAAATTCAAACTCTATAGCTAAAACATGTTTAGATGATTACCTTTTGATAGTAGCAAGAATCTTCAACTTCAAGAGCTTAGTATCACAAGTGTAATACCTCTAATGGCTTACAAACACCTAGGCAAGAAGATGATCTTTTGAAGAGAGGGAATGGAGGCCCAAAATCGGCTCTAAGGAGTCTTAGGGTTTCCAGTGGCCGATTTCTGATGCCCTAGGGGTTCCTTATATAGTGGTACTGCTAGAGTTTTAGCCAAAACCCTAATTAGATGACTTAGGCCTTAAGCAGTCCAAAGAACCATAGGGAATAAGGCCATGGACGAAATTTAAGTGGGATTCCACTCTAAATTTCGTCCCCCCTCATATCCATAAGGATCTACAGCCTAAATCCAACTATCTTATAATTGGCAATACCAGTCCCCTTAGTTCAATTAATCTCTTTTGATCAGAAAATCAATTTCTGAATTAAATATTGATCAATATTAATTAACTAATATGATTTCTCTTTTAATATACTATTCATATAATATATTAATAAACCATAATATCCTCTCTCTCTCTCTCCATAACTCATCCTGTCAAGTTGCTTTGGTGAAGGCAACCCAAAAGGACCATGCTAGAACCGGGTCAAGTACATACCAAATATAGTTATGGACTTAGACACTAATCCAACAGTCTCCTACTTGGACAAGTCTAATAACTAAATTTGCAAGTACGTATTCAGATCCGATTAGCAAGCGTAGCTCTCAAAAGCCACTATCGAACTCTGATCTTATCAATAACCTGTCCTTTAGATAAGGGATCGTATAGTCCTCCATTCTCAAGATATCATGCGGATAATTACATGGAACATAGTCATACTTCTTGTCCAGCAGTTTGTTTCTCGAACTCTGATTTGTCTAACATAGAACTTAATTGAACACATCAATTTAGTCCTAACCGGGCCCAACAAATAAGTCAAACCAAATCATCGAGGGGCCCAAATATCGCTTTTTCCCTCTTAGGATAAAAAGGACAGATAAAATTCGACTTATATGCATTTAATATTCACTCATCAAATCATGCACAACAATGTGTTTTATAACATGAAGTTACTGATGCGTTTACGCATTATCAATGCACAACCAATTTGCAAACAATAAATCATATATCTAGGTTTAAAGACTATATGATATTATCGTCTTGCGATCACTCGTGATAAATTCCATGAAGCGATGCCAGCAAGTGTGGGTTTAATCAAATGCTCAAATATTATTTCATAAGCACTCATGAATGTTGCAACAAACTTTTTCTATGTCTAATACACTTTTAGACAGTCTACAAACCAATTCATGAGCCTTCTTTCATATCTACTTCCAACATATGAACACCAGTGGATCGTTCAAATAATCTTATTATTCAGGAAGTTAAAACATGCAAAGTGAAACCATAGGTAAATAATTAACACAAGACAATAACTTTACTCATAAATAATACTCTTTTATTTAATCATCAAATGTTAATTACAATTTATCTATTACACATTTTGAAACTATCTAATCTAAACTAATATCATCCTTCAGCCCAATGCTCCTAGCGTGCTGCAAGTGCTTAACCCTACTCAGTCCCTTCGTAGGGGGATCTGCTGGGTTATCCTCTGACGATACCCTCTTAATTACGAGAAGTCCCTCTTCTACCCGATGTCTAATAAAGTAAAATTTCCTATCAATATGTTAGGGTCTACCATGATCCATCGGTTCTTTGGTCAAGGAAACCGCTCCTTCCTTATCACAAAAAATCTATATAGGCTCCTTTATGGCTGGCACAACTCCAAGGTCTTCGATGGAGATCTTCAGCTATATCACCTCCTTTGACACTTCGCTCGCTGCTATGTACTTTGATTCACACGTTGAATCAACTACGGTCTCTTACTTGGAACTTTTCCAAGTCATTACTCCTCCATTAAGGGTAAAGACCCAACCTGACTGAGATTGATAATTATCTAGGTCTATCTGAAAGTTGACATCACTATACCCTTGCACCCTTAAGTCATCACTCCCACTGAGGACTAGAAACCATTCCTTGCTCCTCCGAAGGTACTTAAGAATATTCTTGACTGCGGTCCAATGTGCTCTACCAGGGTTCCCTTGATATATGCTGACCATGCTCAAAGCGAAGACGACATCAAGGCGAGTACAGGTCATAGCATACATGATTGAGCCAACTGCGGAAGCGTAAGGTACTCGACTCATTTCTGGTATCTCGGCCTTGGTACTCGGACTTTGAGTCTTACTCAACTTGGTATTGCTTTGGATTGGTAACTCCCCTTTCTTGGAATTCTCCAAACTAAAACACTTTAGTACCTTGTCCAAGTAAGTATTCTGACTAAGTCCTATTAGTCTTTTACTCCTGTTTCTCACTATCCTAATTCCCATAATATAGTCAGCCTCTTTGAGGTCCTTCATAGGGAAACACTTCCCAAGCCAGGACTTAACCTCCTGCAAGGTCAAGATGTCATTTCCTATGAGTAGTATGTCATCAACATATAGTACGAGGAAGTTAACTATACTCCCACTGTCTTTGACATATACACAAGACTCATCCTCACTTCGTAGGAATCCAAAATCTTTGACTTTCTCTTCGAAACAAAGATTCCATCAGCGAGATGCTTATTTCAATCCATAAATGGATTTCTCAAGCTTACACACACTATTAGGATGCTTCGCATCAACAAAACCCTCTGGCTGACTCATGTAAACATCCTCAGCTAACTTCCCATTAAGGAAAGTGGTTTTGACATCCATCTGCCATATATTATAATCATGAAATGCAACTATGGCTAGCATCACCCTAATAGATTTTATCTTTGCAGCCAGTGAGAAGGACTCATCATAGTCAACTCTGGGAGTTTGAGTAAAGCCCTTTGTAACCAATCGTGCCTTATAAGTGTGTACTTTCCCATCCATGCCGGTCTTCTTCTTGAAGATCCACTTGCACCCGACCGTCTTACGACTTGGCACATTGTTAACATAAATTCCAAACTTGGTTGTCATACATGGAATGAATCTCGCTGTCCATGGCCTCTTTCCGTTTCGCAGATTCTGGGTCTACCATGGCTTCCTTGTAGCTATTAGGTTCATCCAAATTTATTGGTGCACCATCTCTAATAAACGTATCATCCTCACTAGTTATATGAAAACCATATAACACGGGTAGAACACTAACTCTACTGGAACGTCTAAGAGGTAAGGACTCGTCAATCGGTTCAACATGAGTTTTCTTTTCAAGTTCAACGCCAGAATTTGAGGTTCCTTCATCGTTAGATTCTTGAAGCTCTTCAAGATTGATTTTCCTCCCACTATCTCTTTGGATTATGAGTTCTCGCTCTCGGAAAACCCCTCTTCTCGCAACGAAGACAACATTGTCACTCGGTTTATAGAAAAGATCTCTAAAAGACTTATGTGGATAACCGATGAAAATACACCGCTCACTACAAGGTTCGATCTTGTCATGAGTCTCTCATCTTACAAAAGCCTCGCAACCCCAAACCTTGATATGTGCCAATGAGGGAGCTTTCCCCGTCCACATCTTGTGAGGTGTTTTGGCAACTTTCTTTGTAGGGACTAAGTTAAGGATATGTACGAAAGTCTCTCAGGCATACCCCCAGAATGAGATAGGTAACGAAGCACGACTCATCATGGAACGAACCATGTTTAGCAAGGTTCGATTATGCCTCTCAGCCACACCATTCAACTGCGGTGTCCTAGGCGGCATCAATTGCGAAATAATTTCGCATTCCTTGAGGTAGTCGTGGAACTCAAGACTATGATACTCTCCACCTCGGTCAGATTGAAGCATCTTGATTTTCCTGCCCAGCTGATTCTCCACTTCCTTCTTAAACTCTTTGAACTTTTCAAAGGTTTCTGACTTATGCTTGATTAAGCAGATATACCCATATTTGTTACAATCATCGGTGAAAGTCACATAGAAGGGGCTCACATCCCTTGCGGTGGATCTAAAGGGCCCACACATATCGGTGTGTATGAGATCCAATCAACCCTCACCCCTTTCATAAGAACCAGTGAAGGGTGACTTGGTCATCTATCCAAGTAAACAAGACTCGCACATGTCATCGTCCCTAAGGCCGAATGACTCCAACACTCCTTTGTTTTGGAGTTGGGCCATGCGCTTCTTGTTAACATGTCCAAGACGACAAGGCCACAAGCATGCTGTCACACCCCCAAACCAAGGATGGCGGAAACGTCCGGGGGTGGAGGACTTCATGTACAGTATCACAACAACGAATATAATAGTGCTCAAAGTAAATACAACCACCATAAATATAATTGAAAAAGTTACACCAAAGTATATGTTTACATGTTTCAAAAACAATTACATTATGATGACAAAAATAAATTGTTGACGGTTTAACGTCCCATCCTCAAAGCGATGAAGTTTTCCTGTTTCACTGATTTCCTGAGAATACAAGTAGTTTTGAAAAGTGTCAACAATTAAGTTGGTGAGTTCATAAGAGTTTTGTTTGAAGTAGAAACCATTTTCCTTGTAAAATCGATATAGTTTGATTTGCAGAAAATCCAATATTTTCTTAGTTAAGTGTGAATAGAAATATTCCTTTATGATGCATAAATGAACCCTAGAATGACCCGTAGAGTTCCTCTATAATCGGCCAGCGTATATAAGTTATATAAGGTTTAAATTAGATAAAACGTTGAATATAGTGGGTCTGCCCTAGGTCCACAACCAAACAAGGAACAGGAGATGAGGCAGGCACCACTAATTCTAGGTCAATCGAGACAAAATTTTTATAAGACTCAAACATGTACGCTCAACGATTATAGTTGAAGTCTAACAGTTCTAGATGCAATATAGTTTTAATATCATAATAACTATCTTAAGTGAACACCCGACACTTTGTATTTGTACCCCTTTTTATATAAAAACCGGCACTTTGTATTTGTACCCCTTTTTGTATATAAACCCGGCACTTTGTATTTGTACCGCTTTTTGTATGAAAACTGGCACTTTGTGTTTGTACCCCTTTTTGTATATAAACCCGACACTTTGTATTTGTACCCCTTTTTGTATGAAAACCGGCACTTTGTATTTGTACCCCTTTTTGTATATGAAACCCGGCACTTTGTATTTGTACCCCCTTTTTGTTTTATACGAGTATGTCATATAAATGATCATAAACTATACCTATTATAGTTTATTAAAATGTTTGAAATGTATATGTACCCTAACTATACCTATTATAGTTTAGTATATTTCTTTGTGGTGTTTAAGAATCCCATTCTATGGAAGTCAAATGTATAGTACATTATAGCTATGTTTAACTTGTTTTGTCTCGTACTAATGATTATGATGGAGGATTCTTATAAATTCCGCAAGTAATTTCCTATTATATAATTATATCATAACAAGAAATACATGAATATATGAAGTTATTAAAGTTTTAACACTTTGCTCAACATGTTACAAAGTGTTTTGATAGTTAGAAGCTGTTAATTAATTCTTAGTCTTTCAGCACTGTTTTAGAAAAATCATAGCAAAATCATATGAAGTCGAAAACTAGATCCGTAAATTCTGAGAGTTCACAAAATGTGTCTAGTTTACTCATGATTTTTATCAAGATTTTTAATGACCTCAAATTTGGGTGAAAAAGTCCATAATCACAGACTGGTCCGGATTGGTGTTTGAAATGATAGGCAGTTTTGTAAAATTCACCATAAATTGTAGAAAAATCGTGTGGAGATGTGCAAGTAGTCATTTTAAAGCTAAGAACTTGAACTATTTGCATCTTGTATAGTTTTGAAAAATAAAATGTTTAAGTTGTCCAAAACAGTCCGTGAATGGAGTTGAACTTTTCTGATGAAGGCTGTTAGAAAATTTTAGTTATATTCTTGGTGTTTTAACTTGTATACCCCCCTGAAAACTTGAGAAAACATGAAAATGTAGGGGTATGAACTCACCTTGAGTGAGAGGATGTTTGTTCCAGCTCTAAAAACGTGGGAATGAGTGTAAATTGAGTGTGAGGGACATTGAAGTGACCTAGGTAAGGTGGGGAGGTGTGGTTAGTCAAAGAGTGGGTGTGGGGTGGTTGCTTGTGACATTGGATAAGACAAAGTCAACACTCCACCTTTAATAATTCACCCATTTGATTTTTATTATTAAAATAATTATTTTCATTAAAATATGTTTAAATTATGAATATTTAGAGTTTATTATGTTAAAATATAATTTCTGGAGAAAATCCCGCTTTAAAATCACGAAAAACAGGCTTAAAATGTTAAAAATATCAAAAGTGGGCTAAAAGTGACAAATTCCGAATTCTGGCCGAGGTTCGGCCTTCTGATGCTGAAACCGAGAGGAGGGAGGGTAGAAACCGAGAGGGGAGAAAGGAGAGAGAAGGAACTGAGAGAGGAGAAGAGAGACCAAGAGAAAAGAAGAGAGAGCAGAGACCGAGAGGCGGGAAGAGAGAGCAGAGACCGAGAGGCGGGTAGAGACAGAGAGTGAAGAAACGACAGAGATGAGAGGAAGCGACAGAGAGGCGGAAGGCGAACAGAGAGTGCGAGAAGCGAACAGAGGCAGAGGCTCGGTCCTCGCATGCCACAGCCAACAAAGGCTCGGTCCTCGCGTGCCACAGCCAACAGAGGCTCGGTCCTCGCGTGCCACAGCCAACAGAGGCTCGGTCCTCGCCTAAGAGGCCTCTCTTCTTGGTTTCGGTTCCTAAAGCCTATTTTTCTCGTTTTCGCCCCGTTTTGAGCCGTTTTTGACTCGGTTAAGGGTCAGAATGACCCGAATGATCCCAAAAAGTTACGGAAACTTTTGAGAGAGATTTCGGAGAGATTTCTCACACTTGGAGAGATTTGGGAGAGATTTGACATTCTTGGAGAGATTTCTCATACAAAGAGATATTTGCGAGAGTTTTCACATACTTGGAGAGATTTGGGAGAGATTTGACATTCTTGGAGAGATTTCTCATACAAAGAGATATTTGAGAGAGATTTCCCATACTTAGAGGGATTTGGGAGAGATTTGACATTCTTGGAGAGATTTTTCATACAAAGAGATATTTGAGAGAGATTTCACATACTTAGAGGGATTTGGGAGAGATTTGACATAGAGAGAGATAGAGTGAAAGCGATTGAGAGAGGTTCCATGTGGGACAGTTGTGAGTGTCCGGCATCGCAATGCATGGTTCGTAAACCCTGTTAAGCCTTGTTTGAGGCTCCTACACACTCCCGATGAGTAAGTATCATTGTTTTATCGGTTTGGCTTGCCACTTACCGCAGCTTTTAGGTTAAAGAGATCTAGTTGTACATACTTTTCGATTTATGTTTTCTTATCAGAATAGCGAGTTGTTTAGTAAATGCTGAACGTAAGTCCTAGTACACAAGGGTTAGTTGAGCTGACTTGTTGACTTTATTTGACTTTGAATTGACCAGAATTTGATGGTTGTCACACATGCTTTATCCAAACCATTGGAAGAATCGATACATAACACATCATTTCCTAAATTGTCTACAACCATCACAATTTCATATATTCCATTACAAGGCAATGCTTCAAAATAGAAAACACCATTAAAAAAATCATTAATAGAGCCTTTTTCATTATCAAATGAAAATCTAAATCCTTGCTTATATAAACCATGAAAAGAAACGATGTTTCTTGCCGTTTTAGTCGAATATCAACATTTATTCAAATTTATTCCTAATCCATTACTAAGCACAAAAGAGTAAACTCCAATCTTGGTGATAGGCGACACACTTATGTTCCTCATGATCAAGTTTATCTTCCCACGCTCCACATCCCTATTTCTTCTTGGCCCTGCAAATCAGAACAAATGTGAAAACCACACCCTATCTCGAGAAACCATGACATAGCATGCGATGACTCATTAGATTGAATAGAATAAATACATGCGAAGGGCGTCTTGATCTTCCCATCCTTGATATCTTACAGATATTTCGGGCAGCTTAGTTTCCAGTGCCCTTTGTCGTGGTAGTGATAGCACTCTACATCCTTCGGGTTTGAAGAGGGTGCAGCAGGACCAACCTTGGTTCCACTAGAAGAGGTGTCATCATGGACTTTCCTTTATGGTGGCTCTTTGAAGGAGCCTTCCTCTTCTTACCCTTCCATTACCCAATAGCTAAGACTGGGGCAACAGTAGCAGTAGGAGTTGGTGCAATGGATTTTTCCTTGAGGTTGCTCTCAGCAGTCCTCAACAGGCCTTAAAGCTTGCTCAATGTGACCTCCTCTTTTTTCATGTGGAACTGGTTGTAGCAATGAAGCAAAGAGTGAATAATAATATTAATCGCCTGAACCTCATCAAAGTTAACATTTAACTTCTGCAGGCGGTTGACATATCTCTGCATTTTTTGTAGATGAGCAGTGACAGACTCTTCGTCCCTCATCTTGATCGTGATCATCAAAGTGATGATATCGTATCTCTCCTGCCTAGAGCTTTGGTGGTACCTGTCTAGTAAATCCCGGTGCATCTCATAGGTATAGAAGTCTTCATAGGACATTTGGAGTTCGACAGTAATGGTAGCGAGCATGATGCAATGGACTTTCATAGCATCACGCTCATGAGCCTCAAAGACAGCGATCTCCTCTGGAGTAGCAGTGTTGACATCTACTTCTTTCAGCTCCTTGTCAAGGACACACTCCTTGTCCTTGTAGCGGATAACCATTTGTATGTTGCGGATCCAATCATTAAAATTTTTCCGTCGAAGATCACCCTCCCATACAAATTCATGAGTGAGAATGAGTCGGAAGAGTTTGATCCGAAAGCGTTGTTGTTCGGGTTAGACATCTGAAAAGAAAAGAGACAAAGCTAGATTAGAAAAAAAAAATCCCCAATTAAATACCTAAATGAAAAATTAGGGCTAGGATCCACCAACATTATTCACAATTTAGAAGAGGGATGTCGTAATCTAAACAAAAAATAATTTGAAGGTAAGTGAATGACGATTCACTAAATTCCACCATGAAAAACAAAAGTAATTAAGTTTTAAATGTTTTGAAACTCCTAGATCTTTTGAGATTCATTGAACTTTTCAATGGCATGTTTAAATCTCGATATGCCCTTCAAGTTTGTGACTGGGATATCGAGGATCACAAACAAGGTGTGAATAACCATGTAAATGTACTTGCTACCCTCGATGTTACAGTCACCTAATCAATATGCCCGTTAGCCACACACACTTCATTGATCTATGAAAAACATCAAGTCACCTTTTTCCACCTTTGCTAGACCCAAATTAGTGTGTCGGTTAACCACACACGCTCCACTAACGTCTTGGCATGGGTACAAAGTGTAATTTCATGGAATATCATCATTTTCACATTTTGCCTAGAGTAACTAAGATTGGGAATTTTATAAAAAACATTTAGTTACTTTATTAATCATTATACTTTTAATAAGGAATTAGTTGTCCTATCCTACCCGTTCGGCTAACGATCCTCCACCAATCAAGGAAGCGGTGGGTGAGAGTGGACACCCATTAAACTGTCATTTTATATGCAACAACCTTATACTCCCCTTATAGATTGGCTTCGTGAAGGAGGCCTACTAATGGTAAGACTAGCATTTATCTTATACATATATAATAATTATTCTTGTAATATTATAATAGTATAGGGTTGAATTTTAAACTTGTAAAATTCTAGGGTTTAGAATTTAACTATTTCAAAATTAAACTTTTAATCAAAAAATTTAAATTCCAAAACTTGAGAACAAGTTTTGAAACATTTTAAAACTATCTAGACCAAAATTCAAATAATATAATTAATATTTTAATTGGTGATTATCTAATTTGACATAATCCAATTTCATGCAAGATAATTGATCAAATAATTCAAATAATTAAGGTTTATCATATAAGGCAATAATTATCTAACTAATTGATAAATATATTTTATTTTGACAAGGATAATCACATGGAATCAATAAAAAATCATATTTTATTAATTAAAAACATTTTTGGTAATTATCCCATATCAAAATAAGCCAAAATCCCGAAAATTCATCCGTCTGACATCTTAACTCGCCGAGTTCATCTGACTCGTCGAGTTCAACTTGAGACTCGATGAGTCTGTAAGGCAGAAGGCAGAAAAATCGATTTCAAGTAATGAATTAACATACAAAGCATTAAATACAATAGAAACCAAGCAAGTCTTTTATACCACTGATGAGTTTTGAGCAAAAGAACATTCCTATGTGCACATGCAAAACCCTAAAGCTTTGGATCTAGGTTTCTCTATTGTACATGCAAATTAATCCAAAGCTTGTAAACCCTAGTCTAGCATACTAAAAAATTTGAAATTTACAACTAAAACAAGTTTAGATGTTTACCTTTTGATAGTAGCAAGAATCTTCAACTTCAAGAGCTTAGTATAACAAGTGTAATACCTATAATGACTTACAAACACCAAGGCAAGAAGATGATCTTTTGATGAGAGGGAATGGAGGCACAAAATCGACTCTAAGGAGTCTTAGGGTTTTTAGTGGCCAATTTCTAATGCCCTAGGGGTTCCTTATATAGTGGTGCTGCTAGGGTTTTAGCCAAAACCCAAATTGGATGAATTAGGCCATAAGCAGTCCAAATAACATTCTGGAATAAGGCCATGGACAAAATCTAAGTACGCTTCTATTCGAAATTTTGTCCCCCTCGTATTTATAAGGATATACAGCCCAAATCTAATTATCTTATAATTGGCAATACCAGTCCCCTTAGTTCAATAAATCTCTTTTGATCACAATCAATTTCTTAATTAATTCTTGATCAATATTAATTAACGAATATGATTTCTCTTTTAATATATTATTTATATAATATATTAATAAACCATAATAAACCGGGTCAAGTACATACCTAATATAGTTATGGACTTAGATACTAATCTAACAACATGATCCCAAGTTTCTGTCCAATTGAAACATTAGTGATGAGAATCTTTCCTTATTTGGCAAATTTAGACACTACCACAAATGAAAGAATCAAATCTATATTGCTAAAAATAGAAACATGCAAACATCAATTTTCACAAATGTCATTGCAAGGAAATATAAATAAGATAAAATCAAAAAATTTCTTTTATTTATAAAATGTGGAAAACTTTTACTTACAATTCAAATACATATGAAAACTATGTTGCTACATATTTCTAAGCAATGTATCATAACTCCTAAGCAGCAACTCAAAATTCTGATCATCGAATCATGGGATCGAAATCCATCTCTTCGGTATCAGACTCAGCCTGCTCTTTCTTTAAGCTTACATTCTCTTCTTCGATCATTCAAACACTATATGTAATCTTATCACATCATGTATTAACAATCTAGAAATAGGAACTTAATAGAGTTAGATAGTGGACTTACCTGAAGCAAAGTCAAACATTTTAACTTTACCATCCTTGTGATCCTTCAGGTAGATACGGAAGCTTCGCATCCAATACCCCTTCTCTTTGTAGTAGAAACAAATAGACTCTTTCAGAATGTCACACGGAACAAACTCAGATTTATCCTTTCTCTTTTCCATTTGGTCAAACAGTTTGACCATGGCTGATCCCTTTCCATTGGGAAGAGAAGACTTTTCTGGACTTCCAATGTTTCCATTGTTAATATCCGTGGGAGTTTAGGAAGTAGATATTCCAATCAAATTTGCTTTACCAGTGCGCCAAATCATTTTTGATTCAACAGAAATTAGCAAATAGGTAAGATTGATAAGGGTCACATCGTGATTTGTCATATAGTAGTCTTTAACAAACTGACCATACGACTCGGGGAGTGACTGAAGAACCAAGTATGATTTCTGGGAACATCATCTACATGAAAAAAGATTTTTCCAAAAGATTCGGGAAGACCATAGTTGTCAGAACTAGACATCTACAAGGGAGAAATTCAAGTTTAGTTGATTTAAGTCCTTAATATAACACCCAAATGAAATATTAAGGCTAGGACCCAACACAATATTCTGCAATTCGGGAGAGGGATGTTGTAATCCAATTGCAAAATATTTAAAGGTAGCTAAATGACGATTTACCAATTCCACCACTAAAATGAAATTGTAAACGAATTAAGTTTTAAATGAAACTCCTGGATGTTTTGAGATTCACTGAACTTTTCAGTGGCATGTTTAATCTTAATTATGCCCTTCAAGTTTATGTCTGGGATACCAAGGATCACAAATAAGGTGTGAATAACCATGCAAATTAGCTTCATACTCTCGAAGTCATTTATCACCTCATCAATGTGTCGGTTAACCACACACACTCCATGGATCTATGACAAACTACTAGGATCACAAACTAAGTGATAGGGATACCGAGGATCACAAACAAGGTGTGAATAACCATGCAAATTAGCTTGGTACTCTCGAAGTCATTTATCACCTGATCAATGCGCTGGTTAACCACACATGCTCCATGAATATATGACAAACTACGAGAAACCCATTGTCATCCTTCATTAGTCCATATTATTGTGCCGGTTAACCACACACGCTCCACTAACTGACCAATAAGGTGCAATGTGCAATTTCATGGGTTAGCATCAAATTCATATTTCCTAAAGTAACTAAGATTGAGAATTTATAAAAGGTTTAGTCACTTTATATTTCATTATACTTTTAATGAGAATTTAAATGTCCTATCAAACCCGTCGGGCTAACGACCTTCCACTAGTCAAGACTGTGGTGGGTAAGAGTGGAACCCATTCAATTGCCATCTTATAGGCAATTTCTTTAAACACCCCTTATAGACCACCTTCGTGAATGAGGCCTACTAACGGTAAGACTGGCCTTTTACTTATAGATATATAATATATTAAACTTTTAATGTTATATAGTATAAGGGTGTATTTTACACTTTTAAAATACTAGGTGGTTTAATCTATTAATAAATTAAACTTTTAATTTAATTAACTTTAAACCATATGATTATAGATTTATTAATTCTCTCTTAATTAAACACTTTATTCAATTTAATAAAGTACATAAAAGTGTAATTTGAACTATTCAAGGAAACATCAAGGTTCTATATACAAAATTCAAAATTAAAACTATTTAATTAATTTTTTAAGGTTATGAACCCAAGACTTGCACCTTTTGAAATCTTTTTCAAATTACTATAAGTTTAGGATTCAAAGTTTCAAATTAAAACCTTTTAATTAAACTTTTCAAATTCCAAAACTTAATTCAAAAAACTCTTGAATTCCAAACGTGATGGCAAGTTTTGTAACTCCTCAAAAAACTTTTGAGTTCCAAGACTTAGGAGTTTTAATGTTCATGAATGAGAATTTTCATATTTCATAACTTGAGGACAACTTATGAAACTCTTTTCAAGAACAATTTAGATCAATTATAACTTATTAAATTATCATATAATTTGATATATACCAAGTTGATCCAATCTAACTCACATAGTAAGGCAATTCAAATCAAATAATACAAATAATCAACTTATTATCTTAAAATTTGATAATTGTCCGTTGATTGGATGAGGATGATCACTACCATATAAAAAACAAATTTTATGATATAAAACAGTTCATGGTAATGATCTTAATCCAATTCTAGCCAAAAAACCTGAAAAACTACCAACTGATGATCCAACTCGTCGAGTCGGATACTGGACTCTCAAGTGAATCACTAAATGACCCAACTCGTCTAGTCCATTCATGGGACTCGTCGAGTCTATCAGTCAGTGAGCAATTTTTTAGTTTTTTCAACTTCGAAAATTTAACCAATGCATCTATATAACAGAAAACTACTCATGGCTCTGATACCACTGTTGGGTTTTATGTACTATAACACTCCTATGGTGTACATACAACCCTAATGCTTTGGATCTAAGTTTTCTCTAGTTATACATGCAACAAAAATTATCCAAAGCATGGAGCCTACAACTAGCATACAATTTGATATTTGCAACATAAAATAAAGTTAGATGAATACCTCTATATTGTAGCTTGTAGAATTTGGCCTTTCAAGAGCGTATCACCTCAAGTGATGCCTCAAACAAGTCACAAACACCATGAAAAAACGGTGGACAATGAGAGAGAAGCTAGGAGCACACAAAACCAGCTAGGGGTGTACATGGAACTATTTGGTGCCAATTTTGGAGCTAAAGAGTTACACTTATGGTGTGGTATTCCTAGAGTTTCAAATTGTAAACCCTAATCCACTCCCTTGGGCCTAGAATCCAATAATCCATATGATAAGCCCTTTGTACTAACTCTTAGTGCATTCTAATCAACATGGATCATTAGCCCAAACTATATGTATTACTGATTTACCTAATCAGTCCCTATTAATTTAGTTAGTCTCTTTTGATCACTAAATTAATTCCAAATTAATTCTTGATCAATACTAATTAAATAATATGATTTCTAAAAATATATTATACTTATAATATATTAATAAATCACAAATAACTTCTTTCTTAATTATCCATCTTATCAGATTGTTATGGTAAAGGCAACCCGAGATGGACAATGCTACTCTCGGGTCAAGTACATACCAATTATAGTTATGGGCTTAGACATCTAATCCAACAGTTACATACTTACAAACCTTGACTTTTGGTTCCTAATCAAGCATACATTGCTTCACTATAATGTATTCGCTTTGTTTTAGGTCATCTTTCTTTTTATCCATCTCTAAAGAAAGCAATATATGAGCACCATTTGTAATATGTTATGTTCTACACTCATCTCTTAGATTGAACAAATGGGCTCTGGAATCCTTCATAACGTCACACGTTTGCATGAAGTACACTATCGCATTTCTATCTTTATAAAACATAGAATATGCTAAATAAACCACCATGTTATAAACAATTGGCTCAATCCCAACTACGAGCCTTGTAAAACATTCTTTTAAAGATAAATTATAAAGCATGGTTGTTGCATTTTACATGACTTATAACCATGTATAAATATGTGGTTTAACAAAAACCTCAAAATAATTAAAAATTTTACAATTTACACGGTGTTACGAAACCACGTCACAACCATAGTAAAGTGATACCTTAAACAAACACTATGTACCTAAATATCCTTTTCAAAAATATGCTTCTAACTTTTGCTCTCAATCCTTACTAAATGACGTTTACAAAACAACAGATGTATAAGATAAATTGTTTTGTGGGTTACATGGGTTTTTAGAATAAAAATAAAGTCTTATTTAAATTTAGTTACTTATAAATAACTACTAAAACTGAGAATGAACATATAAATAAGTTCAACTAAATGATAACTTAAAGCTTCAAATAATTATTAAGATTAAACATTTATCATATGTTAAACATTAAGGATACTCACAATTGAAATTCAGTTAAATAGATAAGTGAAAATTCAAATAAATAATGAAATTGAAAATGAAACTAAATAAAAAACTAAAACTAACACTAAAACTAAAAGCTTTTGGGTCTTCAAGTATCTTAAACTCCTAAATCAGAGTGAAACCATTCCACTCTATTAAGGTATCATATATAAACTCCCAAGATAGGATGTTTTCATCCTATCAAGGTATCATGAATAAGCTCCCAAGAAAGGATATCTTTCGTCCTATCGAGGTATCATTAATTTGGATATCTATTTCATCCTATCTAGGTACCAGTCGAGTAAACTATGTTACTCTCCATTATTTAAGAGGTATATTTTTCTAAACATTCAATAATTATGAGCTCAACAAAACTTAGACCCAAACTCATGCAAATTACAAATTGATCAAACTCAACTAGCATGTGATGTAACTTTTAAATCAATAACTCCTTGTAACGCTTCCTAAAACAATATCAATGATAGAACCAAGCTATACTCAAGTACTTTAAATAAAGTTAACATGAAATCTATGCACCAACATTTAATTAGCATGCTATGTTCTTTGAAAAACAATAACCCATAACATTGCTTCTTAAGACAATATTAAAGATAGACTCAAATTTAGTTAAATATCTTAAAACATGTTGGTATGAAATCTTTATAGAAACATTCAATTAACATGTATTGTACTTTAAAAGAATGACTCGTAGTAATGCTTTTTAAAACAATATCAATAAGTAACCACAATATTATTCAAACATTAAGCAAATTAGTATAAGTTCTTCTTTGCCATGTAACCATTAAAATTTCACATGTACACACCTTAGTAGCTAAGTATATATAGCTACACCAATCTATTTACTCTGCTCTTGTTCTTGAATTCTTCCAAGTCCACTTTAATCTCTGTAAAATTGATATATGAAAGGTTTAGTAATCTAAAAAAATTATACATATAACAATGTCTACTTATATTTGTAGTCATTCCAATTTGTATCACTCTTTGAGTGTGGTACTTTTTGCTTGGCCAACTAAAAATTTTACAAAACTTCCTTTTTCGTAAGATTCCAACCAATGCACTTTAACTAGTACAGTCGACAAACTCTTCAATTCCATGAAGTATTGGGATGATCCTTTTTCCTTTGTTCAAATTAAACTTAGTCACAAGATATAATATTATTTTTAATCCATCTGTTAGTGTGAAATTTATTGTAATGTGTCGAAGTATATCTTAGCAGTTTTGAAAAGTATGTTATCTATTTACGAAGGCATTTTATGTTTTGAAGTCTAGATGCTTAGTCCTTAGTATTTTTTTTTGCATGCTTTACTTTTCTCCTATAAATAGGATTTGTTACTTACAGATAGATAAGAACTTGAAGTTTGTTTTGTCTATTTTCTCTCTGTGACTGTGAAACATAATATGAGCTGAAACAGTATCTTATTTACTCCTTGTCTTCTTAACTTTCGTTACTCTGATTTTGTTTTCATTTCTCGATTCAATACTTTATCAACTGGTATCAGAGCTAATCATATCTCTGCGATCTGATTTTCATTCGAATCAAAAGGTTTTTGAATCAATTATAGATTCAAAAATTTACGCGCCTTTTGTTTTGAAATATGTTCTTGATCTACAGTTGTGATTTGATTATGCAACTGATTTGTTGAGTCGAGTGTTCTGCTCTAAATCTCTGATCATTTCAGCTATTTGTTTCTAAAATCTATGAAGTTATTTTGAAAAAGAAATTCATTCGTACATTCATGGCTAATTTTACCATGAATTCAATGACTCCTTATTCTCATTTGCTAGGATCTTCAATGAAGATTCCTATGATCAACCCTGAATATTATGATCAGTGAGTTGATCGTATGGAAGACTACTTGAACAAGCTTGAAGAGGAGATTTGGTCATGTATTACTAGAAATGGTATTCCTCCACCAAATGATCAAGCAATTGGATCTTGATCTGGTACTCCAAGTGTTGTTTATCAATCTGATAGACTGAAGAAGTATGAGAAAAAATGTATGAGGGAATTGCGTGGTGCATTGCCTCATGTGGTTTACAACTATGTCAGAAGCTATAAAACTACAAAATACATCTGGATCACTCTCAAAGAAAAGTTTCAAGGGAGTGAGAAGACTAAGATCAATTCCGTGAAACACTGTTTGATTGAATTGAAAGAATTAAATAGAAGGATGGTGAATCGATTGAAGGATACTATGATCGATTGAACGAATTAATCTACAAGTGCAATCGCCATGGAATTACTCGAACAACCATGGAATTCAATCTGACCTTGATCATGGGTTTGTGTAAAGAATGGAGGAATGTGACACTAATGGTGAATACTCAACAAATCTTCGACACATCAACGTTAAACGACTTGTATAATCTGCTAAAATCTCATGAAGGAGAAGTAAATGAAATTGCAGAGGAAGCGAAAATGAGCCTTGGAGGACCATTAGCTTTGATGTCGAAAGTTAATGAGAAGGAATTTGTTGAAAAGGAAGATTCTGATAACGAAGGATTGTTGATAAACTCTGACGATGAAGCTATTGCATTTTACTCGAATAATAGGGTAAAGAAGTTCTTCATGAAACCATTTAGTTCAAAGTCAAAAACTGGTGATGGAAGAAGAGGTGAAAGTTGAGAAGAAGCTTAAAGGAGACTCCATAATCGATTGTTACTATTGTCATGGTGCAAACCACATGGCAAGTGCTTGTATGCTTCAAAAGAAGGAAGAAAAGAAAAACAAGGCAAAAGACGAACCATACTATGTTGAACATTTGGAGGAAGTTCGGGCTAAAGCAAAAGGAATTTCTCTTGTAGCGAAAGGTGAAGATGATGATGAAGGGACTTACCAAATTTGGTCTTCGGGTTCAGATGATGAGGAAATGCGTAATCCTACGCATGGAGCGATGTATGCGAAGTTTGAGGATGAAGATGACGAAGTGGTGACTGGTCGTTGTTTTATGACAAAAGGAGGAGACAAATCACCAATGCCGACAAATGTACGTTCTATTCTTCAATCTTTCAATATTCTTTTAACTGCTTATGATTCTGAATTAATTGCTTTTGATGATATTGTTGCTTATTTCGATACTTTGGTTATCTATACTAGTAATGAGGCTAAAAAATCTACCACTCAGTTACTTGAGGTTCAGAAGTAGTTAGACTCCAAGAAATTAAAAGTTGAATATATAGAGTTACAAATTACAAATATGATGTGTGATAGAGATTCGTTAAGTAGTGAGGTAAAATTGTTGCTAGCACAACGAAACATCTATTATAATTTTGCTAAACGATTTTATGCAAAATTGATTGCTTTGCGTTATTCATCTGATATTAGCAAGGACCAACATAGGAAGTTATTACCTTTTTTAGCCTACGAAAGAGAGAAGGTTGATAATATTTCTTATGAGTGTGAGAAAACCATCACTGAATTTGATAGAATTCCTGATGATAGGTATGCTTATGGAATTTTCAAAATAGACGAATATATTGATGCAGATGAATTAGTTGATATTGTGAATGATACATTGACCAAAAATTAACAAATTAAAAATTTGAAAAGGACTGAAAATTCAACATCGGATTCTAGTAATACCATTAAATTTCAAACAATTTTTCATTTAATTTTAATAAAAACATTTCATTTCCAAATCAACCCAAATATCATGTATCCAATATTTTCACAAAAATACAATACATAATCCATATCCCAAGATCTCAAAAGCATATCATCTGCAAGTGTGTACTGATCATGTTGGTGCCTTCCCGCGATCTAACCTTCCCAAGCTTAATAATCACGTAAAGTCTCTATCTTGATGCACATGCAACATCTATATGACCATATATGATGATTTAGCCCCAAATACCATAACCAAAGGTCATAACCTCTATTGTTCTTAATAAAGCTTGGTAAGTAAGGCTCTCCGTACCTTTGTGGATCCAAATCCAAAGCCTCATCACCAGAAAGGGACAATTTGGACATCAAATCAACCTAACAAAGGGCTTAAGAAACCCTAAGTCCATATATTCTTCATAAAACAGAAGAAGAGCCGAATTACTACCTCAAATGCGATGATCTTAACTTCAAATCCACATAATAGAAACCTCCTTTGCTTCCTCTTGTCTAGGACCTCCTTTTTCTTTCTAAACAACACCATAATGGTCAAGAATGGCTTCCTTTCTCTCTCAAAACGCTCAAGCACTCTAGGGTTTCTCTCTATGGACTGGTAGTCGTAAATGAAGGCCATAAGGGCCTTTAAATAGGTCCCAAACCCGAGAAATTAGGGTTTCTTTCATCAGCTCTGACGACGATTCACTCCCTTGACTCGTCGAGTCCCCTCATTAATGACGTCATCCAGTCGCAACCAGACTCGACGAGTCTAAGCACCAACTCGTCGAATCACCTTACATAATTAAAGAAATACAACATAAATTAATATACCTGAGAAACTGGGTGTTACAATTCTCAATCTAATTTTGCTGATATCGAAGATAATTCTGATAATATTAGCGAAATTAGTGATATTGAGGATGTTGATTGTTCTCAGTTGTCTATCGTTAATGTTACATCTAAGTCTAAAGGAAAAGAAAAATGTAATGATTTGTTGGTTAAGATTGACACTGACAAACCCTCAACTTCAAAAGTTTGTGATTTTGATCATGTGAGTGTCAGAGATAGTTAAACTGATAGCAGTGATGATGAAGTTTCACACAAACCAAAATTAACAAACAACAGTTCAAAAGAAATAGACATTCAACAAATTGTTGTTGATCAGGTGTACGGAGATACGGAAAAATTCGACAAAGTAATGACTGGAAAGGGTGCTCATTATCTCAAAATTAATTCAGTGGTGTATCCTAACTTCAAATGTACAGATGATGTCGTATTTCCAAATCAAGTATTTGTGACAATAGGATATGTTAATAACATTAAAGTTGAATTTAACAAATTGGTTGAAGAAGATAATAAACATACAACTGATGAAGGATTCATTGCAAATCAAAGTATTATCGAAAATAATCTCACAAAGAACACTTACACGTTTCAAAGACAAAAACCTCTAAGAAAATGGGTTGAAAAAAGAAAAGTTTCAAAAGAAATTCAAAATCAAGCAGTTAAGGATGTTGAAAAAGTTGTTAAAATCAATTCATAGGAATTTAATGATCAAATTGACATTCGAAAGATAATGATATTTCAAAGAGACAAACACGAAAGAAATTTTTTTGGCAAACTGTTGAGTCTCGAATGCAACAACAAGTTTTGAAAAATAAATTATCCGAAAAGAAAAATTCTAAATCTGTTAAGACCACATCATCATTAAATTCAGGCAATTAGAAAAATCATGTTCAATTCAAAGACCATTGTCTGAATCAATTCCACAAACTACATTTTCGAAATCTAAACCTCAATCAACTACCACTTTTTCGGAAAATGTCAATAATTCATTCAAGAAATTTCAAAATCAACATTCCACAAATCATTTTCCTCATTCGACAAATATTTTCTCAAAATCAATACTTCCAACACACACGTCTTCCAAATCACTCAAAGAATTTTCGAAATCGATATTCTAAAAACACATATGTTGAAACGAATGTTAAAAATCAAAAAATTGAAAATTTTCGTCCTAAATTAAATGTTGATTTTACTCCACAACGTCAAAATTTTCCAAACCTTCTGGGAAACAAAATTCGAAAGTTTCATACACTAAGGGTTTGTATAATGTGAAGAACATAGATCATTGGCTTGAAGGAAAAGGAAAGATGTTTCAATCACGAAAGTTTTCGCAACAACAAATTTAAGAAGCTTATGAGAAGTATCTAAATGATTCTTCAAATGGAAGTTCATCTTCGAAAGAATCAAATATTTCTATGAAAGCTTGGAAACCAGTTTTGAAAGATAAGCTAGTGGAAAAACAATCTGAGAAGAAAAAGGCGAATGTCAGTGGCAATACTAAACCTTCGAAACCTTATGTTTCTGTTCCTTTATCCATGATGTGGAGTTAATTGATACTTTCAGTTCAAAAGTTCGTGATTGGGTTTTAGGTTCTTCATTTCACTATGTCTTTAAAACTAATTACCAAGGACCCAAATAGCCTTGGGTACCTAAATTCTTTCATTAATTGCAGGTTTTATGTGACGAGCAATATGATGATAAATGGTACATTGATAGTGGTTTCTCTCGTCACATGACTGGAAAGCAGAAGAATTTGCATGATTATCGAAGCTTAAAGAATGCAGGAGTGGTAAAGTTTGGAAATAATTACAAGTGTCAGGCGAAAGGATATGGCAAAGTCACGAATGGCAAGTTTCTGTTAATAGAGTAGCATATGTCGAAGGTCGTCAACATAACTTTATAAGTGTTTTGCAACTTGTTGTGGGCACTGACAATCAAGTGGTGTTTAATGAAGAAGGTACCATAATTTCGAATGTCAATACACAAGAAGTTTTGCTCAAATCCAACAGAAAAGGCAACATGTTTACTCTGGACATCAATCCTATTGTTGGCAAACCTTCAGTGTGCTTACTTTCGAAAGCTTCATCAGATATTAGTTGGCTTTGGCATCGAAGACTTTCACATTTGAACTTTCGAAATTTGAACAAATTAGTGGTTCAAGATCTGGTAAGAGGTTTACCTGTTTTAAATTTTGATAATGATACTCTGTGTGGGACATGTGAACAAGGAAAACAACATAAACAAGGTCATCCGGTTAGCATCGATTCAAAAATTGTCGAACCATTGGAATTACTTCACATTGACTTATGTTGTCCATTGACAGTTGAAATTCTCAACAAGAAACAGTACATTCTAGTTATTGTTGATGACTTTTGTCGATTTACTTGAGTTTATTTTCTCAGGTTAAAATGCGAAGCTGCTCAAATAATGATTGATTTTATCAAAAAGATGGAAACAAGCTTAAAGAAGAAAGTTCAAAAAATCTAGAGTGATAATGGTTCCGAATTTAAGAACAATGTTCTTCATTCGTTTTTAGTTGACAAGGGAATTTCGCATAATTTTTGGTCACCCTACACACCGCAGCAAAATGGTGTTGTTGAAAGACGAAATCGATCTCTTTGCGAAGCAGCACGAACAATGCTCATTTATGTGAACCTTCCACATTATCTATGGGCTAAAGCAGTATCTACTACATACTTTACTCAGAATAGATCTTTTATTCATCAAATATTTAACATCACTCCTTATGAAATTATCAATAACAAAAAAACATAATGTCAAATTCTTTCATGTTTTTGGCTGCAGGTGTTTTATCATGAATCTCAAATATAATCTTTTGAAATTTCAGTCCAAAGCTGACGAAGGAGTTTTCTTGGGATATTCTCATAATTTGGTTGTATATCGAGAGATGAACAGACGAACAATGAAAATTGAGGAAACTTTCAATCTCACATTCGATGATTATTACATCAAACAAGTTAACAAATGGTTCGAACAAAAACCAATACTTAATGAATCAAAAGATGCATCTAAAAGTCTAGATTCATGTGATTTTGATTATGATTTAATTTTTGGTGTTACTGACAGGGCTGTGGATGTTGAAATAACTATTCAAGATAATCAAATTTTGGAATTGTCAAAACATTCTGATTTTTTGACATCTACTCTAAATGAAGCTAATAAACAATTACTATCATCTTCTTCTTCTACAAATGGCGAAAGTATGCTTAATCATCAAGTGGAGGGGGAGCACTTGAATTCGAATTCTCATGTTGAGGGGGAGCACTCTTTCGAGGGGGATAATAGAAGAATGGATGATAACATCAAGGAGGAGCAAAATATGTCAAATAACAATCAAGATGTAACTTTTCATGATCTAATTGATAATGGTTCTGTTACAGGTTCCGAAACAAAAGATATGTTTGAGCATGCACCATTAGATTTTGATCCAACATATCCTCCAATGGATAGATGGATTAAAAGTCATCCTAAAGAACAAGTGACTGGGAATCTTCATAAAGGAGTATTAACAAGAGCTCAAACATGTGCAAAGAATGAGGTACTCAATACTCATCAACAGTTTTGCATGTTTAGTGTTTTTTATTTCGAAAATTGAACCAAATTCAGTCAAGGCTGCAATGGAACACTCTGACTGAGTTGTTGCAATGCAATTTGAATTAGCTGAATATGAAAGAAATAAGGTTTGGAGATTAATTCCTAAACCAAATGATGTTTCAATTGTCGGATTAAAATGAATTTTAAAAAATAAAACTGACAAAGATGGTAATATTGTTCGAAATAAAACTATACTTGTTGTAAAAGGTTATTCGCAACAAGAAGGTATTGATTATGAAGAAACCTTTACCCATGTCGCAAGACTCGAGGCTGTTCGAATATTTTTAGCCTATGCAGATCATAAAGATTTCGATGTTTATCAAATGGATGTCAAATATGCATTTTTAAATGGTGAACTCGAAGAGACAGTGTATGTGGAACAACCTCCAGGTTTTATTAATAAAGAATATCCTCATTATTGTTATATTTTAGATAAAGCAGTGTATGGGTTAAAACAAGCACCAAGAGCATGGTATGGAACATTAACTTCTTTCTTAAAACAATCAAAATTTAAACAAGAATCAATTGATCCCACTCTCTTTCGAAAGAAAGTTGTGGATCATCTAATGCTCGTGCAAATTTATGTGGATGATATTATTTTTGGCTTTATTGACCCTGCTTTGTCTAGTGAATTCAAAAATCCGATGAAAAGCAAATTTTAGATGAGTATGATGGAAAAAATTAACAACTTTCTTGGATTGAATATTCGTCAAAGCAGAGAAGGAATATTTATAAATCAAGAAAAATACACAAAGAATCTGTTTGAAAATTTTGGGTTGATGAATATCACAAAATTATGAGTACAATGGCTGTGGGAACAAGGCTCACACCTTCGTTAGATAAACCAGCATTTGATCTCACTTTATACATAAGCATGATAGGTTCGTTACTTTATCTAACAACAAGTCGACCTGACATTATGTTTTTGTTTGTAATTGTGCTAAATATTAATCGAATCCATGAGAACCACATTTAACAGCAGTGAAAAACATTTTTCGATATCTCAAAAGTTCTATTTCGTTAGGATTGTGGTATCCTTCGGAAATCGGATTCTTCATTCAAGCATATTCTTATTAGGATTTAGGGGGATACAATCTGGATAGAAAAAGCACAAGTAGAAGATGTCAACTTCTTCATGGGAAGTTGGTAAGCTGGCAATCGAATAAGCAAACATACGTTTCGATTTCAATGGCAGAAGCAGAATATGTGGCTGTTGCAGCTTGCACTTCTCAAATTATTTGGATTCAAAGCCAATTATGTGGTTGTGCAATCAATATGAAGAAAATTCCTTTGTATTGTGATCCTCAAAATGTTATTCACATTTGTCACAATTCTGTGCAACATTCAAAAATTAAACATATTGCTCTTCAATATCATTTTATAAAAGATCATGTTGAGGATGGCAATATCGAAGTTCATTTTGTAAAAACAACTGATCAACTTGCTGATATTTTCAAAAAGCCACTTGATGAAAAACCATTTGTTCGAATTTTAACAGGATTAGGAATGATCGAAGGAGGTTCAGTTCCAGTATATGATTCGAAAGGATGATAAGGTGAAAAAGGATGACAACTGTCGGAGTCAATGGTTAGTGTTCATATTCAATGCTTCGCTTTCGACATCTTGGTGAATGAATACAATGAAAAATCTTCGTGAGTTTGGTACATTTACTTTTACTATTTTCGAAAAAAAAATTATTTTCGAAAAATCAAAAATACCAAAAAGACTTTACTTTTGTTTTGTCTTTATATTTCGAAAAATCAAAAATACCAAAAAGATTTTACTTTAGTTTTGTCTTTATATATCGAAAAATTAAAAAAGTCCAAAAAGATTTTCTTGTTTGTTTGTTGGTTTTTTATTGTAACAACTTAATGTGAAGATCATTGATGGTTCATGCTTGCAGTTTTAGGGTTAGGTATATTTTCGAAAAATCTTTGTACTAGTTAGAATGTCCATAGAAGCATCTTGCAGCATGTTGACTCAAGCCTCCTTTGACTCAATGTGTGATTTAAAAGCCTTAATGAAGTTTTCATCATGGAAATTTCTACCCAATCAGGTTGTATTCACATTAGTCCATGAGCTACCATACTCTACTCAAATGAGTTAAGAGTAATCTGGTTGGTCAAAAAAATAGCAGTGGTACATTCGAACCTCTTTAACCAATCTTTTTTTATCCAAAAGTTCTTACACTTTCACACACAATGACATATGTCCAAGAGATCTCTGGTCCAACCAATCAGGATTTAGACATATCAACATTCTGTGTTAATGATCTAACATTATGAGACCGTGATGAAAGTGAAACCCTAAATATCAACCTCTTTAAGGAATTGATGGGGAACGTTGTTCCAGATTTAACAAAACATTTTTTTCTGTACCCTTCTTCGATACTCCAAATCATATTCAATCATTTTGAGTGGTCTTGATCGAACGTTCGAAACCCATGACATTTGTTTCCCAACAAGATCCAACTAATATTTTGTTTTCTTGAATATGATTTCAGTGTGAGTATTATTTGTTTCTTGAAGTCACTTAAAAAAGTTTTTCCATAGCCTACTTGTCACTGACTACACTGGTCAAACAAGTAATTTCTGTTACAATTACTCACATTTATGTTAAGTGCTGATATGTAACGAAATATTAAACCACCCACGAAGCTTATTAAAAAGAGGCCCTTCGATACTTCTTAACAAGTATTCGATTGTAATTCATGGGACACCACACAAGCTGTTAGTCATCTCTCTTGATGAATAACGAAGCAATCTTTGCCAGTGATTTATCTGCTTTTATGTCGAAGATTTCATGTTTAGACATCATAGGTCCAAATTTTTCTTTATTTGCTTCTAATCTTTTTCTTTGATACACTGCACTCATGAAATCCTTAAGGTTCTGAGTATTACCAACTCAGGCTAATGATTTAAATAGTTTGGCATATGACTTCGCTTTTCCACCTAAAAGTGAAAGAGACTTGCTTCCATTCTGAAGCTTTGTGACGGTTGTTATTCCATTGGGTCATGTTACCAGGTTGTATGACTAGACATTTTGTATTTTGTCTGGGTTTCAAGGAGAAGTGATGTTCACTTTATCATGCGTGGCTACTTAATCGGCGTATGGGTGTGGTTTTCAAGGTGCTACATCAGCTTTCATTTAATGACGATCCCGCTTCAATTTTAAATACAAGGGTCACCTATAAAAGGGGTTTCAAGGGTTCATTAAACGGTTACAGTTTCTAAAAATTCCAAAATCACAAAAGAACTCTTTGATCATTCATTCATCTTCAAACCCTAATCATGGCTAATCCTGCTACAGTTGACGCACCATTTCAAACCACAGAAGATGTTTCTTCCCAAGCCATCGTGAAACTTCAGAGCAACAATTATCAAGTCGAAAGTGATGTTACAATTTACCCTGAAGAACTACATATGTTGATCGTGGTGCTACAACATTTTATTTTGAAGACGACGATGTTTAGTTCTTATACAGTTACGATGTCTTGATTATCACTAGCAGGTTCTACGGCCATGTATAGCAAAACCTTAGATCACATCACCTTCAATCTGATCATTGATAAGAAGTTTCGGTTAACTAAAAACCTATTCTGTCCTATACTGGAAATACCTAACTCACATCCTTTCTACAAAGTCACCAATGGGCAAGTTTTACACATGTTTAATGAGATGGGTTATCAACCCACTCTTACAAAGATTAGTGAATTCAAGAAATCCAGCCTACCTTGTATTGGAATTTTTTATTTGGCATTTATCTTCGATGTCTTACTGGCTGAAATGTTGGATTGGATAAAGAAGATTAGAAGTTTATGCCAAGGTGGTCGGTATCTATTACTATCTTTCTGTGGATTATGCTACACATATGTGAAGGGAGTTTCTCAAGAGTGTGGAAAACACCAATGTAGTGGATGGAATTTTATGTGGAAGATACTGGAGTTTAACTCTTCAATTTGCATACGAAAAGGGAGGAATACAAGTACCAGCTGATGAGGCCACAACAGAATTGAAGTACAATATTTCGAAGGCTGTTAAGGATAATGCTGAGGAATTTCCTAGTGTTGCTAGGATTCTTGATGGTATGCTTAAGAAGGTGGATTCTTCCAATTCATTTTTACAGGCTTACTTGAAAACTATCAACCCCTCAGTTGAAATTGGCATTCTGTTGTCTCGATCTGAGGAGGATCCTTCCAAACATTCTATATGTTCGAAAAAGGTGGAGGAGAGTCCTACGAAACCCATTCAGGAGAAGAAGAAAACAAAGACTCCAAAGAGGAAACCAACAGACGAAGTCATTGTTTCGAAGCCTGAGGCAACAACTGGTGCAACGCAGACTGATGAACCTTCAAAGGAGGTGGTTCCTTCGAAAACTGGAGTGTTCAAGAGACTCAAGAAGATTGCTCACAGGTCACGAAGCTCTTCTGATAGATCTCCAAGTTTTTCTCCATCCATGGATCGAAAACCACATGTTACGAGGAAAGGTGTGGTGATTCGAGAAATTCCAGTTCCTATTTCACCTTTTTCAAAGAAGCATAAAGCCGAAGATATGGCTAAACAGATTTCAATGAAGTAGAAGAAGAAGCTTCAAAAATTGGTGATAAATGATCAATCTACCGAAGACAGAGTTCTTTAGGATCCACCAATGACAACATCTCAAGTCAAAACTTCAAATGTCGAAATGATTGTTGTATCTTCCTCAGTTTCTCAACCAGAACTGATTACTGTTTCTCTTCCATTGGAAACAAATTTTGAAACTACCCAGTCTCAAGGTACTCCTATCATTGTTTCCTGTACTTTTAAAACTTCCACCATAGATACTACAACTACTTTACCTCCATTTGAAACCACTACTCTTGACACACATTCACCAACTTTCAATAATATTCTCAACCAACCAATTACTTCCTTATTTTCTTCCTAATCTACCGAACCACCGGTTACTCATGAGGAAGCTCATCATTCATCTGATGATGATGAAAATGTTTTTGGTGGATCCTTTGTAGATATTCAATTTGATCCTGAATAGGAGGAGATTCCTGACAATATGATACTCACTGGAAAACAATTCAAAATCCTAAATCAGAAGCTTAATTCATTATTGCAAATTCAAGCTGATGGAGGAGGGAAACATTCAGTATCTAGTCTAGAAGTTGAACTTTTGCTCGAAAAGCAAGCAGACCGTCTCCACGAGGCCATTTCTGAAGTAGATCAAAATAATTAGAACCGTGTGAAGAATCAATTGTCTACTTTTTCTTCTGATCTTGAAGACTTGAAAGCTATTGCAAAAGAACGTCACATTTTATTTGTTCAAGATGTTGAGAAGGTAGGGAGGATGTGAATTTCAAGATTCAGGAACTTCGGAAGGATATGAGCAAAGAGATAGCAGTTGTGCAACAAGATTATGCTTCTCTTAATCAAAAGATGGACATCATTGCAGATGCTGTGACAAAATTTGTCAAACTGTATGAAATACTTGGCCATAAGGTTGACCAAATGTCAAAAGATGAAGTTCAAAGCTTTTTAGAAATCAACAAACTGTTGACTGAATTAAAAGACTTCATTTCGAAGCCATATTCCTCTCCTTTAATCACTCCAGAATTTGTGTCTCAAAAGTTCATTCTCTTCGAATCTGTTCTTCACAAACAATTAACCCCATTATCTCAACTTGCCAATATTTTACCAACAAAAGCCCGCCTATTGTCACAGGGGTGCAATGGAGAGAAAGGAAGTATGTTGGTGAAGGAGATTCGCGAAAAACTAGTGAAAAAGCTAAAGTAGTTGGTAAAGTCTTTACAACAAACATTCCCACAACAAATCCAATCATATCAAAAGCTGACCCTATGATTTCGACTGTTATAAATACAAGGCAAGTGTTAAAAGTCATGGTGATTGAGTCAGTTGGAGAAGGGAGTGCTTCGAAACCCAAAGAAATCCCAACAATACAAGATAGAGGGAAAAAGGTTGTGGTGGAAAAATCAAAAAAAGAAAGAAAGGCAAAGGTTGAGGCTGAGATGGAAAGGCATAGGCATATTTAAAGTATTTTGAAGCTTTGACAAAATGTGTAACAACGAAAATTTTCAAAACAATTTTTCATTTTTCAAACAACATAAACCATCATTTAATATTCGAAAATCACATGTATAACAAATGTCATCGTAACAAAATACACCCCCAGATCATAAAACAATTCTCCCGTCAGTGTGTACAGATCACGTCGGCACCTTCCCACGGTCCTCGCTAGTACCTGAAACACATAACACAACAATTGTAAGCATAAATGCTTAGTGAGTTCCCCAAAATACTACTTACGCACATACGCCTTTCCAGGCCCTGACCTTTCGGTCCATGTGTCTCAGGGGACTTCCGTCCCGAATCGGTAAACCTTCCGGTCCTACCTGCGTTAACCTTACGGTCCACATCACAACGCCTTCCGGCCCATAACATAGATGTCTTCCGGCCCATATCAAGCATAGCATACATAGCACATATAATGGTTAACTTATCACATACAATGCATACAACTCATAACATATCCGACCTTCCGGTCACACAATAAAACCCTTCCGGGTACAGTATAGTGAGAAAACTCACCTCGTGGAAAGTCTAGAATCTCGCGTACTCGCTATCTCCGAATCCCAACCCCACCTAATCATAACGAAATATCATTTTAATTAATATAGACTTCCACAACTAGACTTTACTCTTATTAATATTCCTCAGAGGGGTAAAAGACCATTTTACCCTTCCTTGACTCAAAGTCTTCATGTTGACCAAAACCCTAAAAGTCAACAAAAGTCAACATCTTACAGTACGCGGGGCATACAGACTTATATACGTGGGGCGTACATCGCCAACCCACAATCGGGGTCTCCACCCAGTACGTTGCGCGTACTTGGAGTTACGCTCGGCGTAACACTCAGATTCAGCCATTCTTTATTTTTGGTCTTAAATGGTTAAGACACTTCTTCAACTTCTAGATCCGGCTCTCTTTAAGCCTCCTTACCCATAAAGTCGAAACCTTTAAGCCTTGGCATGGCTGTAAAGGCTCCTACACTCCTTAATACCTTTCCATTTCAACTCAAAAGATCTAGATCTCATGCATGGCTAATCATTCACATCCAAGATTACATTTTTATGAATCTACAACTCAAATGGTCCAGAAATATGATGGATCTAAGCTAATGGAGACTATTTTCTCATAAAGTCTCCATATTTGGGACCAAAACCCTAGGAAATGGTCCATAAAGCATACCACAAGAACTACAAGTCAAGATCCAAACTTTTTACCTTAGAAAGAAGCTCCAACCTTTGCTATTCACGGATCTACACTTGAACACCAACTTCTAGCCTCCACAATGGACTCCTCTTCTCTTTTGCTACCTTGAAATGACACCACCAAGCTTAGAACACTCACAAACAAGCTATGAACGAAGGAACAACTCTCTTAGTGTCTCTTTCTGAAAGATGGTGGCTGAGAAACCAAGCCATCTCATTTCTTTTATAGCCAATCCACAAAATTAGGGTTTTTGGGTCTGGACCAATTACGCCCAGCGTAACCTTGGGTACTCCCATCGTACCCAGGGGATGATGCATTTACATGAAGTGCGCGAGTACGCACAGCGTATTCCTTGTACGCCCAGCATACTCGCCCAACACAAAAGCCCAAAAATGAAAACATAGCAAAAGATGAAGGGATAATTAGAGATACCTGAATTTCGGGTTGTTACAATTCTCCCCCACTGGAACCAGACTTCACCCCCGAAGTCTTATACCGAAAACAATTCCGGATACTGCTCCCGCATCTCAGACTCGGACTCCCATGTCGGCTCGGACCCCTTCTAATGTTGCCATTGCACTTGCACCAAGGGTACTTCCTTGTTCCTCAGAACCTTAACCTTTCGATACCTAATTGCTATTGGTCTCTCAACATAGTTCAGGCCTGCATCCACCTGAATATCCTCTAATGGTACCACTTCCGACTCATTGGCAATACATTTCCTCAACTGCGACTCATGAAAGGTGTCGTGGATCTGACCCAACTCAGCAGGTAGATCCAACCGGTAGGCTACCCTGCCTACCCTAGCGATTACCCTGAAAGGTATAATATATCGAGGTCCCAACTTGCCCCTCTTCCTGAATCGTATCACTCCTTTCCAAGGAGAGACCTTTAAGAGCACCAGGTCACCAACCTGAAACTCGAGCTTGGACCGACGCCTGTCCGCATAACTCTTCTGGCGACTCTGAGCGGTCAACAATCTCTGCCTGACCTGTTGTATCTGCTCGGTCGTCTGAAGCACAATCTCCGTACTACCCATTACCCGCTTCCCCACCTCTCACCAGCAGATGGGGGTTCGACACCTCCTCCCATACAACAGCTCAAAGGGTGGCATACCAATGCTCGAATGATGGCTGTTGTTGTACGAAAACTCTGCTAAGGGTAAATAGGTGTCCCAACTCCCTCTAAAATCCAAAACACACGCTCGGAGCATATCCTTGAGCGTCTGAATCATCCGCTCGCTCTGTCCATCCGTCTGCGGGTGGTATGCGGTACTGAAATGCAGCCTCGTACCCAACTCCTCGTGAAACTTCTTCCAAAACCTAGAAGTAACTCGTACATCCTGATCTGAAACGATCGACATCGGAACCCCGTGCCGCGATACCACCTCCCTCACATATAATTCTGCCAACTTCTTCGCAGAAGAGCTCTCACTGATAGCTAGAAAATGAGAGCTCTTCGTCAATCTATCCACAATCACCCAAATTGCATCGACCCCTCTCGAAGTCCTTGGCAATTTGGTGATAAAATCCATGGTAATTTGTTCCCACTTCCACTCGGGAATCTCCAGCGGCTGCAACTTACCATGCGGACGCTGGTGCTTGGCCTTAACCTGACGACAAGTCATGCACCCCTTGACGAACCATGCAACATCCCTCTTCATACAGGGCCACCAATACTCCTTCTTTAGGTCCAAATATATCTTAGTAGCCCCGGGATGGATCGAGAACTTCGATAGATGTGCTTCTTCCATCAAAATAGTACGCGTCCCACCCACAAACGGTACCCAAATCCGAACCTGAAATGTCATAAGTCCCCGACCATCAGTAACGAATTTCGATACCTGCCCGACAACCTGCTCCCTCTTTGGGTTTTCTGGTCTTGCAGCCTTAGCCTGGGCCCCTCGGATGGTGTCCAAAATCGGATTCATCACCGTCAACCTCATACAGACGTCTCGGATCGGGGCGCTCTCCGCCCTACGGCTTAATGCATCGGCTACAACATTAGCCTTCCCCGAGTGGTACAGGATCTCACAATCATAATCCTTCACCACATCCAACCATCTCCTCTGGCGCATATTCAGATTTGGCTGATCCATCAAGTACTTCAGACTCTTGTGGTCCGTGTATATGGTACACCGAACTCCATAAAGATAGTGTCGCCAGATCTTGAGGGCAAACACCACAGCCCCCAGTTCCAGGTCGTGGGTGGGATATCTCGACTCATGAGGCTTCAGCTGCCTCGATGCATATGCTATAACGTGTCCCCTATGCATAAGCACTGCTCCTAATACAGATATAGATGCATCACAATATACCACAAAATCCTCCATCCCTTCCGGAAGTGTGAGCACCGGGGCCTCGCACAATTTCTGACGAAGAGTCTCAAATGAGGACTGCTGCTCCGGACCCCATGAAAATGCAACACCCTTCCGGGTCATCTTGGTAAGTGGCACGGCGATCTTGGAGAAATCCCTGATAAACCTTCGATAATAGCCGGCCAATCCCAGAAAGCTCCTGATCTCAGTGGGCGATCTTGGCACTTCCCATCTCATCACCGCCTCGATCTTGGCCGGATCGACCAATATCCCCTTTTGGTTAACAAGGTGTCCTAGGAACTGGACCTCTCGTAACCAGAAATCACACTTGGAGAATTTGGCATACAGCCTCTCCGATCTCAATACTCCAAGAATCCCCCTCAAATGTTCCTCATGCTGCTCCCTAGACCTCGAATATACCAAAATATCATCAATGAATACGATCACCGACCGATCCAGCATCGGCCTGCACACCTTGTTCATAAGATCCATGAACGCAGCCGGGGCATTGGTGAGCCCAAAAGGCATCACCACAAACTCGTAATGCCCATAACGAGTTCTGAATGCAGTCTTCTAGATATCTTCATCCCGAACCCTCATATGATGATAACCCGACCTCAAGTCTATCTTAGAGAACCAAGATGCCCCCTGCAACTGATCGAACAGATCATCGATCCTGGGTAATGGATACTGGTTTTTAACCGTCAACTTGTTCAACTCCCGGTAATCGATACACATCCAGTGTGAACCATCCTTTTGTTGGAATAGTGTCTAAGGCTATAACTATATTCGGTGGTGCATGGTCCTTTTGGGTTGCCTTCACCATAGCAACTTGAAGGATGATTTGTTAAGAGAGAGTAAATATTATAAGGAATAATATTTGACTATTTGATTAATATAAGTCATAAATTAATTGGTATTAATTGGTGACTTAAAGAGATTAATTAAATAAGAGGGTATAAACTGTCAATTGTTTGATAGTTAGACTTTAGACTGTAAATCCATTAGGATGGACCATGGACAGATTCTAAGAGTTTTGGGATAGCTCAAATCGTCCATATGGTTATCTATGGAATGGATTTGGATAGCCTTAAGAGAAGATTATCCAATTAGGGTTTAGGGTGAAACCCTTAAGGAGTCTAAAGGTATAAATAGGCCCTTGGGATGGGGAATTCGAGTACAACCTGACACACAACCTTAATCAAGGATACTCTGGCCGAATTCATCCCCTCTCCTCTCTCCTAAATCATCTTGCTTGCTATTGGTGTTTGTAAGCCATTAGAGGAGTGACAATTGTGACTCTAGAAGCTCCAAGACAAACAAGATCAACAAGGGATTCAAAGGTATGATTCTAGATCTGTTTTAATATTGTTGTTTAACCTAATTAGCCATTAGAAGTCTTGGATTCAAAAGCATGTTTATTAGAAAGCCTAGATCCAAGCAATAGGGTTTTGCATGCGCACATAGGAAAGTTCTTATGGCTAAAACCCAACAGTGGTATCAGAGCCTAGATTGGTTTTCTTTAAATTGTTGCTTGAATAACTGAAACAAACCTACAAAATTCGATTTTTTGGGTTTTGAGTCACTGACTCGTCGAGTTCCATGGTGGACTCGTCGAGTAGGCCTGACTCGTCGAGTCCCCTTGTGCACTCGGCGAGTCCAGGCGTCAGGAATGGCCAGATTCGGGATTTTTTCATAATTATCTTATGGAAACTTACCTTAATCATATTAAATCAATGTAAATCCGATTTTTTGATAAATTTGACAATTATCTTGATCTAATTAAAGATATTTATCATCTAATAAAATATTTAATTTCCTTATATGATAATAATTAATTATTTTGGTAATTATCTTCAAAGAAATCAAGATAAATCAAATAAAGATAATTAGAATATTAATTGCTAATTGGAATTATTTGTTATTTGATCCTTCATGTTTTAAATGTTTAAAACCTACCCTGAAGTTTTGAAATTTATATTTGTGATTAAAGTTTTAATTTAGACAACTTAAATTTCAAACCCTAGATTTTGAAAAGTTTAAAATGCAACCCTATACTTATATGATATTACTAGAATATATATATATATATATATATATATATATATATATATATATATATATATATATATGTATAACTAAATGCTACTCTTACCGTTAGTAGGCCTCATTCACGAAGCCAATCTATAAGGTGGGTATAAGGTTGCGGCCTATAAAATGGCGCTTAATGGGTGTACACTCACACCCACCGCTTGCTTGATTGGTGGAGGGTCGTTAGCCGAACGGGTAGGATAGGGCAAACCTCATCCTCTCATTAAAAGTATAATAAGAAATACGAAGTAACTAAACTTTCTTTTAAAATTTCCCAATCTTAGTTACTTTAGGAAAAGTGAATTGATGCAATCCCATGAAATTACACTTTGCACCTTGCTAAGATGTTAGTGGAGCGTGTGTGGTTTACCGGCACACTAATTGGTTCTAAGCGAAGGTGGCAAAGGGTGATTCATTGTTTATCATAGTTCGATGGAGCGTGTGTGGTTTACCGGCACATCGAATAGGTGATCGTTACAATGAAGGCACCATGTGAATTTGCATGGTAATTCACACCCGCTTTGTGATCCTCGGCATCCCAGTCACAAACAAGAGGGGCATATCGAGATTTAAACATGCCATTGAATAGTTCAATGAATCTCATCCGAACCTAGGAATTCTTAAAAACACTTAGGACTAAAAGTTGAAGTTTTGTGATGGAGAATTAGTGAATCGTCATTCACTTACCTTCAATTTATTTGCATGTTGGATTACGGCATCCCTTTTCTAGTATGTAAATGTTATTGTTGGATCCTAGCCCTAATTTTTCTTATTGGGTGATAATTAGGGATTCTTGTTCTAATCTATCTTTGTCCTTTCTATAGATGTCAAACGCAAACAACGCTGCTGCTAGTTCTTTCACGTTGATGAGCCTTTGCCAAAAGGTCACCTTCGATGGAACGAACTTTGGCGAATGGATAAGATACATTCGCACCATTGCTCGCTATGAGGATAAAGAGTATGTCCTCGATGAGAAGCTCGAGAAAATCAACCCCGAAGTTGCTACTCCCGCTGAAATCACCGCCTTTGAAACTCATGAGCGAGATGCAACGAAAGTACATTGCATCATGATCGCCACCATGAACTCCGAATTCCAAAAGTCCTACGAGGACATGTATCCATACGAGATGCATCAAGACTTGTTGGAGAGGTACCACCAAAACGCGAGACAAGAGCGTTACGAGATTTTCACTAACATAATTTCCGCCAAGATGGGTCATGGAGAATCTCTTACCGTGCACTTGCAAAAGATGCAAAGGTATGTCGACCGCCTTCGCAAGTTAAATGTTGACTTCGGCGAAGACTTGGCGATCGACATGGTGCTTCACTCTTTGCCTCCGATGTATAATCAATTTAGGATGACCTACCACATGAACAAAGAGGAGGTCACTCTAAGTAAACTCCAAGGTCTCTTTGAGGGTTGCTGAGAGCAATTTCAAGGACAAGTCTGTTGCACCAACTCCCAATCCATCCGCTGCTCCTGTCTTGGCTATTGGTCAAGGGAAGGGAAAGAAGAGGAAAGCTTCTTCAAATAACTATCGAAAGGTGAAAGCCCGAGATGGTTCCTCTTCTAGTGGGACCAAAGTTGATCCCTCTAAGCCCTGCTCTAACCCGAAGGAGGCAGAGTGCCACCACTGCCACAAGATAGGACATTGGAAGAGAAGCTGCCCGGATTACCTGCAAGCCATCAAGGAAGGAAAGATCAAGCCATCTTTTGCAGGTATATATGCAATCAAATCTAACGATTCTAATCATGCTATTTCTTGGGTTCTTGACACCGGTTGTGGTTATCACATTTGTTCTAATGTGCAGGGACTAAGAAGAAGTAGGGATGTGGAGCAAGGAAGGATCAATCTAATCATGGGGAACAGAAGATCGTCGCCTGTGACCAAGATTGGAGTGTATTCTTTAGTGCTTAAGAATAGTTTAGTTTTGGATTTGAACAATTGTTGCTATTCGCCAGAAATGGCTAGAAACATCATTTCATTTCATGGTTCATATAGACAAGGATTTAGATTTTCTTTTAATAATGAGAATGGTTCTATTTTGGCTTATCTAAATGGTGTCTTTTACTTTGAAGCTATACCATGTAATGGAATATATGAAACTGTTATGATTGTTGATAACTTAGGAAATGATGTTTTCAATATTGATTCTTCCACTAGTATGGATAAAGCATCCTTGTGGCATTGTCGTCTTGGACATGTCAACAAGAAACGCATAGCCCAACTCCAAAAGGATGGAGTGTTGGAGTCATTCGACCTTAGGGAAGATGACACATGCGAGTCTTGTTTACTTGGAAAGATGACTAAGTCACCCTTCACGAGTACTTGTGAAAGGGGTGAGGGACTATTAGACCTAATACATACCAATGTATGTGGACCTTTTAGATCAACCACAAAGGATGGGAACCGCTTCTATGTGACCTTTACCGATGATTATAGTAGATATGGGTATATCTATTTAATCAAGCAAAAGTCAGAAACCTTTGAAAAGTTCAAAGAGTTCAAGAATGAAGTGGAGAATCAATTGGGCAGGAAAATCAAGATGCTTCGATCCGATTGAGGAGGAGAGTACCTAAGTCTTGAATTCCACGATTATCTCAAGGAGTGTGGAATAGTTTCGCAATTGATGCCTCCTAGGACACCGCAGTTGAATGGTGTGGCAGAAAGGCGTAATCGAACCTTATTGGATATGGTTCGCTCTATGATGACTCGTGCTTCACTACCTATCTTCTTTTGGGGGTATGCCTTAGAGACTGCCGCCCATATCCTTAACCGAGTCCCTACTAAGAAGGTTGCCAAAACACCTCACGAGATGTGGACGGGGAAAGCTCCCTCGTTGGCACATATCAAGGTTTGGGGTTGCGAGGCTTTCGTAAGACGAGATACTCACGACAAGCTTGAACCTCGAAGTGAGCAATGTATTTTCATCGGCTACCCGCAAACTTCCTTTGGATATCTCTTCTATAGACCGAAAGATAATGTTATCTTTGTTGCGAGGAGAGGAGTTTTCCGAGAGCGAGAACTCATAAGCCAAGGAGACAGTGGGAGGCAAATCGAACTTGAAGAGATTCAAGAATCGATAGATGAAGGAACCTCTACCGCTGGCATTCAACCCGAGGAGGAAACTCCGGTTGAACCGATTGACGAATCCTTACCTCTTAGACGTTCCGATAGAGTTAGAATTCATCCCCAGTTTTATGGTTTTCATATTACTACCGAAGGGGACACGTATATTAGTGATGGTACACTAGTAAATCTTGATGAACCTAATAGCTATAAGGAAGCCATGGCAGGCCCGGAGTCTACGAAATGGAAAGAGGCGATGGATAGCGAGATCCAATCCATGTACGATAACCAAGTTTGGAATTTGGTTGATTACGTGCCCGAACGTAAGACCGTAGGGTGCAAGTGGATCTTCAAGAAGAAGACCGACGTGGATGGGAACGTACACACATATAAAGCGCGGTTGGTTGCAAAGGGCTTTACTCAAACTCCCGGAGTTGACTATGATGAGACCTTCTCACCAGTTGCGAAGATTAAATCTATTAGAGTGATGCTAGCAATTGCCGCATTTCATGATTATGAGATTTGGCAAATGGATGTCAAGACCGCTTTCCTTAACGGAAAGTTGGCTGAGGATGTTTACATGGCTCAGCCAGAGGGGTTTGTGGATCCGAAGCATCCGAATAGAGTGTGTAAGCTTGAGAAGTCCATTTATGGAATTAAGCAAGCGTCTCGCAGATGGAATCTTTGCTTCGATGAGAAAGTCAAAGAGTTTGGATTTGTACGAAGCGAAGACGAATCTTGTGTATATGTCAAAGCCAGTGGGAGTATAGTAAGCTTCCTCGTTCTATATGTCGATGACATATTACTCATATGAAACGACATCCCGACTCTGCAGGAGGTTAAGTCCTGGCTCGGGAAGTGCTTCGCTATGAAGGACCTCGGAGAGGCTTCTTACATTTTGGGAATAAGGATAGTAAGAGAAAGAAGTAAGAGACTAATTGGACTTAGTCAGAATACTTACTTGGAAAAGGTACTAAAACGTTTTAGTATGGAAAACTCAAAGAAGGGAGAACTACCGATACAAGGAAATGCCAAGTTGAGTAAGACTCAAAGTCCGAGTACCGAAGCTGAGATACCAGAAATGAGCCGAGTACCATACGCTTCCGCAGTTGGCTCAATCATGTACGCTATGACTTGTACTCGCCCTGATGTAGCCTTCGCTTTGAGCATGGTTAGCAGATATCAAGGGAACCCTGGCAAAGCACATTGGATTGCGGTGAAGAGCATCCTTAAGTACCTTCGGAGGACGAAAGAATGGTTCTTAGTCCTTGGAGGGAGTGATGACTTGAAGGTGCGAGGGTATAGTGACGCCAGCTTTCAGACCGACAGGGACAACTACCGTTCGCAGTCGGGCTGGGTCTTTACCCTAAATGAAGGAGCAGTGACATGGAAAAGTTCCAAGCAAGAAACCGTAGCTGATTCAACGTGCGAATCAGAGTACATCGCAGCGAGCGAAGCGTCGAAGGAGGCAATATGGCTGAAGAACTTCATCGGTGATCTTGGAGTTGTGCCGGCCATAAAGGAGCCCATGGAGATTTTCTGTGATAACGAAGGTGCGGTTGCCTTGACCAAGGAACCGAGGGATCATTGTAGATCTCGACATATCGATAGAAAATATCACTTCATTAGACATCGTGTAGAAGAAGGACAACTCGTAGTGAAGAGGATATAATCAGAAGATAACCCAGCAGATCCGCTTACGAAGGGACTGAGTAGGGTTAAGCACTTGCAGCATGCTAGGAGTATTGGGCTGAAGGATGATATTAGCATAGATTAGATAGTATTAGAAACGTATAATAGATAAATGTAATTGACATTTGATGATTAAATAAAAAAAATTTATTTATGAGTAAAGTTACTATCACATGTTAGTTATTTAACTATTGTTTCACTTTGCATGTTTTGACTTCCAGAATAATTGAGTTTATTAGGAATAATCGAATTATTCAAATGGTCCACAATCGTTCATATGTTGGGAGTAGATATGAATGAAGATTGTCATGAATTGGTGTGTAGAATGTCTAAATGGTGTTAAACATAGCAAGGGTTGCTGCAACGTTCATGAGTGCTTATGAACTGGTTTTGAGCATTGGAATAAACCCGCGCTTGCTGGAATCACTTTATGGAATACGATATAAAAGGTGATCGCAAGACGATAATATCATATGGTCTTAAAACCTAGATATATGGTTTATTATTTGTTAATTGATTGTGCATTGATAATGCGAAAACGCATCAGTAACTTGATGTTATAAAACGCATTGTTGTGTATAGTTGGTTAATGAATAAGTAAATGCATATAAGTCGAAGTTTATCTGTAAATTTTATCCTAAGAGGATAGAAGAGATATCTTGGCCACTCGATGATTTGATTTGACTTATGTGCCGGGCCCGGTCAGAACTGAATTGATGTGTTCGATTAAGTTCTATGTCAAATAAATCGGAGATCGAGAAATCTAAATGCTAGACTAACCATTCCATAGGATTGTCAGCATGATATCTATCAGAGGACTGTACGATCCCTTATCTAAAGGACAAGATTGATTAGATCAGAGTTGACAGCGTCTTTGAGAGCTACGATTGCAAACCGTATTGTACTTGTATAGTTACTAGACTTATCCAAGTGGGAGACTGTTGGAATAGTGTCTAAGGCTATAACTATATTCGGTGGTGCATGGTCCTTTTGGGTTGCCTTCACCATAGCAACTTGAAGGATGATTTGTTAAGAGAGAGTAAATATTATAAGGAATAATATTTGACTATTTGATTAATATAAGTCATAAATTAATTGGTATTAATTGGTGACTTAAAGAGATTAATTAAATAAGAGGGTATAAACTGTCAATTGTTTGATAGTTAGACTTTAGACTGTAAATCCATTAGGATGGACCATGGACGGATTCTAAGAGCTTTGGGATAGCTCAAATCGTCCATATGGTTATCTATGGAATGGATTTGGATAGCCTTAAGAGAAGATTATCCAATTAGGGTTTAGGGTGAAACCCTTAAGGAGTCTAAAGGTATAAATAGGCCCTTGGGATGGGGAATTCGAGTACAACCTGACACACAACCTTAATCAAGGATACTCTGGCCGAATTCATCCCCTCTCCTCTCTCCTAAATCATCTTGCTTGCTATTGGTGTTTGTAAGCCATTAGAGGAGTGACAATTGTGACTCTAGAAGCTCCAAGACAAACAAGATCAACAAGGGATTCAAAGGTATGATTCTAGATCTGTTTTAATATTGTTGTTTAACCTAATTAGCCATTAGAAGTCTTGGATTCAAAAGCATGTTTATTAGAAAGCCTAGATCCAAGCAATAGGGTTTTGCATGCGCACATAGGAAAGTTCTTATGGCTAAAACCCAACACCTTTTTCTTGACAAAAAGAATCGGCGCTCCCAAGGTGAGCTACTCGGTCGAATAAACCCCTTTCCCAACAGCTCCTGAAGCTACGAGGATAACTCTTGCATTTCTGGTGGAGCGAGGCGATAAGGCGCCTTGGCGATGGGTGCCGCTACCGGAACCAGATCGATACGGAACTCCACTTGCCTTTCCGGAGGCACGCCCGGAAGTTCCTCGGGAAACACATCTGAAAACTCGCACACTACTGGAACCTCGTAAACCGAATTTGGCCTCCCCGCGGCCACTCGTGTGTCCATCACATAGGCTATGAATCCACTGCATCCCTGCTGCAAACTCTGTCTCGCCCTGGCAGCCGAACAAAACACTGACCCACACCGGGTCCCCTTGCCATACACAATAAGCACTCCCCCACTGGGGTCTCGTATAGTCACCAGCTGTCTCTCGCAGTCAATGACTGCTCCAAACTTACTCAACCAGTCCATGCCCACGATGACGCAGACATCTCCAATCGCTATAGGAACCAAATCTATAGGGAACTTGACACCAAAAATCTCGAGCACACATCCTCGAATCACGTCGGTGGCGTATACCGCTTTCTTATCAGCTATGGAAACCCTCAGAGGTCGACTCATCACCTCCCGATCAATACCGATGTGCTGACTAAAATCCAAAGATACAAAAGACCGACTCACACCCGAGTCAAATAATACCAAGGCGGGTACAGAATTCACAAGAAAAGTACCTACGCATATCATAATATAAGCATAATATCTCAGCATAAAAGTAAATACACGAAATAATACATACCAGCCATAACATCGGGCGCCGGGGGGACCTCCTCCGCAGTCAACTGAAAAGCTCTCCCACGAGCCTTCGGAGCCTTGGCTTTCACCGGCCGAGTCTCGATAACCCTAGCAGTAGGCGCAGACCCCTGTGCTGATCCCTGGTGAAGCTGAGGACACTCGGCCTTCCGATGGCCGGTCTGGTTGCAATGGAAGCAAACCATAAATCCCTTGGGGCAATCCCTAGCGATGTACCCCTCCTTGTCACACTTGTAGCAAGCAGCTAATCGACAGGCCCCCTCATGACCCTTGCCGCACTTTCCGCAAGTGCAGCCCTTCTGACCTCCCATCCTCGAATCGGCGGACTTGGTCCGCTTGGCTGCCGGCTGGGACTGAGCCAGCCGCCGATCCACCTGCTGAGACTCGGCCTCCTCCCTAGCTTGAGTCTCCAACACGATCTCCCTCTTTCGAGCATTTGCTTGGAGCTCAGAAAATGTCCAGTATGTCGAGTTCAATACGAACTCCCGAATGTCCCTCCTCAGTACAACCAAATATCAGCTCATCCGAGCCTGCTCAGTGGACACCTACTTAGGGCAGAACATGGCCCTCTCATGAAACTTCCGGGTGATCACAGTAACTGAATCGTTACCCTGCTTGAGGGTCAAGAACTCCTGAATCAACCGTTCCCTCTTCACCGGGGGAACATACTCGTCTTTAAACATAGTAGTAAATCTCTCCCAAGTCACGGCCGAAATCTCCGCAAGAGTGAAGTTCGCTGTCATGAACTTCCACCAACCCTTTGCTCCCAGGCGGAGCTGGTTCAAAGTGAACCGTACCCTTAGATGCTTCAGACATGAACATGTGTAGAAGCGTCCCTCAATGTCAGCAATCCATCTCATCGCAACGATCAGATCTTGCGTCCCGTCAAACTCGGGTGGCTTCGTGTTGCTGAACTCCCGAAATAGCAACGAGTCACCTCCCTGTGGTCTGGCAGCAGCCACAGCTGCGGTAGCTGCAGCGGCTGCAGCCTCAGTCACCGCGGCGTACCGCTCATCGAAAGTCTCCATCAGTGTGGTCTTGATAGACCTAAACATCTCCGGAATCTCGGCCTGGATCGCTGCAGCCACCTCTTCGTGAATCATCTGACGAAGCTCCTCGTCACTCACACCGCTCGTCCCAGGTCTGTGGTGTGGCCCAACCATAATGCCTCTAAAATACAACATAAAAATATCAGAGACTCAATCGAGCATACTCGCACTCGATAACGCGACCCTACTCGGCCTCCGATACCCAAAGGATTCTTACTTGGGTTGCCCACTGATCCAGTGTTTTCAGTAGTACGGGCCCTATACTACCGACTACAACACATCAGTATTCACCCCAAGTCCTCCTCCTTGGACCCCGGATCACGAGTACTCTATTATTGCTATGCACTAGCTATCTACTCGCTCTCAAAGCATCTCATAACAGCAGGTTCCCCATAGACTAAGGCATCATAAATCAGGCCACTCTAGTCCTAATATGAATACCTAGTCTACTATAGCATGCATAACATATCATAACATATCTCCTAACACATATTGTAAGGGTATTTTGGGGATTTTACCGTTCGGGCGCTGGCTGACCGTACACACTGCTTCTCCTTTGGTTGTACAAAATCTCTTATAAAATTTTTATGCCTTTATTAATTGAAATTTTTTATCAAATCCTCGGTTTGAGTTCAGTTACGCCCGAAGGTGCATCCGAATCTCTCAAACCAAGGCTCTGATACCAACTTGTAACAACGGAAATTTTCAAAACAATTTTTCATTTTTCAAACAACATAAACCATCATTTAATATTCGGAAATCACATGTATAACAAATGTCATCGTAACAAAATACACCCCCAGATCATAAAACAATTCTTTCGTCAGTGTGTACAGATCACGTCGGCGCCTTCCCACGGTACTCGCTAGTACGTGAAACACATAACACAACAACTGTAAGCATAAATGCTTAGTGAGTTCCCCAAAATACTACTTACGCACATACGCCTTTCTAGGCCCTGACCTTCCGGTCCATGTGTCTCAGGGGACTTCCGTCCCGACTCGGTAAACCTTCTGGTCACACCTGCGTTAACCTTACGGTCCACATCACAACGCCTTCCGGCCCATAACATATATGCATTCCGGCCCATATCAAGCATAGCATACATAGCACATATAATGGTTAACTTATCACATACAATGCATACAACTCATAACATATCCGACCTTCCGGTCACACAATAAAACCCATTCGGGTACAGTATAGTGAGAAAACTCACCTCGTGGAAAGTCTAGAATCTCGCGTACTCGCTATCTCCGAATCCCAACCCCGCCTAATCATAACGAAATATCATTTTAATTAATATAGACTTCCACAACTAGACATTACCCTTATTAATATTCCTCAGAGGGGTAAAAGATCATTTTACCCTTCCTTGACTCAAAGTCCTCATGTTGACCAAAACCCTAAAAGTCAACATCTTACAGTACGTGGGGCGTACAGACTTATGTACGCGGGGCGTACATCACCAACCCACAATCGGGGTCTCCACCCAGTACGCTGTGCGTACTGGGAGTTACGCCCGATGTAACACTCAGATTCAGCCATTCTTCATTTTTGGTCTTAAATGGTTAAGACACTTCTTCAACTTCTAGATCCAGCTCTCTTTAAGCCTCCTTACCCATAAAGTCGAAACCTTTAAGCCTTGGCATGGCTGTAAAGGCTCCTACACTCCTTAATACCTTTCCATTTCAACTCAAAAGATCTAGATCTCATGCATGGCTAATCATTCACGTCCAAGATTACATTTTTATGAATCTACAACTCAAATGGTCCAGAAATATGATGGATCTAAGCTAATGGAGACTATTTGCTCATAAAGTCTCCATCTTTGGGACCAAAACCCTAGAAAATGGTCCATAAAGCATACCACAAGAACTACAAGTCAAGATCCGAACTTTTTACCTTAGAAAGAAGCTCCAACATTTGCTATTCACGGATCTACACTTGAACACCAACTTCTAGCCTCCACAATGGACTCCTCTTCTCTTTTGCTACCTTGAAATGACACCACCAAGCTTAGAACACTCACAAACAAGCTATGAACGAAGGAACAACTCTCTTAGGGTCTCTTTCTAAAAGATGGTGGCTGAGAAACCAAGCCATCTCATTCCCTTTATAGCCAATCCACAAAACTAGGGTTTTTGGGTCTGGACCAGTTACGCCGAGCGTAACCTTGGATACGCCCAACGTACCCGGGGGATGATGCGTTTAAATGAAGCGTGCGAGTACGCGCAGCGTACTCCTTGTACGCCCAGCGTACTCGCCCAACACAAAAGCCCAAAAATGACAACATAGCAAAAGATGAAGGGCTAATTAGAGTTACCTGAATTTCGGGCTGTTACAAAATGATCCTCCTCATCTGAACAAGGGAGATCCCAGGAAGTTGGATAGCTACAAAAATATCGAAGCTAAGGTGGCATACAATGAAATGCATGAAGTTGAGAAGAAACCCAGAAAGAGCTATGCCATCGAAAACTCAGATATGAATCAACTTGACTTCCCAATTAATGAGATGATGTTCATAATAGTTCAATATAAAATTGTTGATCAATTCAAGAATCCATATGACTTCACTCACATGAAGCTGAGGTTTCATGTTGTTTTGGGGAAAGAACATGAGGAAGTATGGTCTTGTGTGAAGATAGTTAAAGTGTTGAGTATTACAAAAGATGAGTTGTTCGAAAATATGTTACAAAACTTTCAATATCATGTTGTGAGAGCTAACAAGGTGGCATGTAATTTCACCATTACTGATTTTCCACTAATGAAATTGAATGATCTTAATCAAGTTGCATATATTCTTAAGGAGTCAGATACTTCAAAGCTTCAGGAACCAGCAAAGAAGTGTTGAGATTGGGATTGGGACATCTTAAACTCTTCATAGACAATTATTACGATTGTCTAGCTTTAACCATGGTTGCAGAAATCGGGATTAATCGGCGATTAATCATGGATTAATCGCTTGGCGTTCTCCAACGTCGAGGATTAGGGCATTAATCGAAAATTTAGGATTAATCTGGATTAATCGACCTTGGTGGGATTAATCGGTCAACAAAAGTAAAAAAAAAATCGAAAAAAGTCAAAAAAAAATGTCAAAAAATTAAAAAAACCAACTTTCTTTTTTTACTCCAAAATTTTCAAATTTTCAAATATTATACCAAAATGTTCATATTTTCGTATTTCCAAATTTCCAAATTACAATTTTTCTTATTTTCTAATTTTGGAAATACTTGTTTTTTTAGGATATATTAATATTTAATTAATTTTAATATTTTATTAATAATCTATGGTCCCCGATTAATCCTCTATTAATCCCCGCCAAGACCAATTAGTCCCTTAACACCAATCGACCATCGAGCTACCGTCAAGCGATTTTTACAACCTTGGCTTTAACTGACATAGAATTAGCTATATCTTTGGGGAAAGAAGTTTCTGTTCCTCAATCATTGGTGAAAAAGAAAGCCAAATTGATTACATATGTTGATGGTGAAATATGCTTAAAGTCGTATGGCATTGTTTTTGTTAGGAAGGGCAAGAATGGAAGATAGTCAAAGTTTTTATTTCAAGCAAAATGATGTAGAAAGGTACACAACAGCTCAATATACGAACTTAATTGTTCGTACGAATAGCTGTAAGAAGAACTCTGAAGAAGATAAAGTTGAAATGAGAAAGATCATGAATTGGTATGCTGAAGTTCGGAAGACATTACATAAAGTTGCTCAAGTGTTAATCAACTGACTTCGACACTTATTACAAAGGGGGAGATTGTTAGTGTCAAATTTGTTGTAATGTGTCGAAGTATATCTTAGCAGTTTCGAATAGTATGTTATCTATTTACTAATGCATTTTATGTTTCGAAGTCTAGATGCTTAGTCCTTAGTATTTTTTATATGCTTTACTTTTCTCCTATAAATAGGAGTTGTTACTTAGAGATAGATAAGAACCTGAAGTCTGTTTTGTCTATTTTCTCTCTGTAACTGTGAAGCATAATATGAGCTGAAACAAGATCTTGTTTACTCCTTGTGTTCTTAATTCTCGATTATAGTCATTTCTCGATTCAATACTTCATCACTATCCAAAACATGTTTTAACATCATATTCCCTACTCATATTAAGCATTACTCTTTCTAATATCCACAATCATTTGTACTTTACTTTCTTATAGTTATTTACCATTTTAAAATGTTGATTACAACTAATTTCATGGTAATCATCCTATACCCAAGCTCTAGGACTTCATAAATCCAATTTGTACATGTTATCCAAGCCAATTCATGTATTTGTGAGTAGTACTAATTTCAAATTATGCTAATTTTTTCATAATACGTGTTAAATTTATTAATAACATGTTAATTACTTAACTCAATAGTCCATAATTCAAAATTACAAATGTTGTAACTTTTATGTTATCCATTGGTAACCTATATCATGAATAAAGCACTAATGATTCTTCATCAAAACATGTTAATACATGGATGAGAGAGATGGTAGTTGATGAAACTCGAAAAATCATCATGGGGACGATTGAGTTGAGATCTCGAATAGGTGCTTTGATGCCGCTAGCGAGCCCCGTTGTGTTTCCTGTTACACTCATAAACGAGAATCGTTAGAGTCGCCACATGACTTGCATCTTGGGAGCGACCTTTAACGATCAAGTTAGTATTGATATGAAATGTGGGTCAAGTCCTTCAAGTAGAAGGAACCCGATTGTTTGTGTGATGTCTATGTAGAGAAATATTGAGAGCTTACATTTGGAAGTGTCTTGAGAGGTGTATATATATATATATATATATATATATATATATATATATATATATATATATATATATATATATATATATACACACTAGTCGTTTAAGCGATGGGTGCGAATTTTTTGAACTTTTTGGACCAATTTGTGGCATACCTAATATTTTTATCTCTTTCAGGGGTCGAAAGTAGTTTCCTTTTTGGATTCGATGATTAGCTTTCAGTGATTAGGTTTCCTAAAACCTTTGTAGTAAAATAAAATACACTCATTGGACAGCAGTAATCATTACTAATTTCCTTGTTGGAGCTTTTGAATTGTTCAAATGACTAAGTTTAATTCAACTTGTTAAAAAATAAAATTAATTCTAACTGCAACTACTAAGATTTGTAAAGGGAACATGACATTTTGACAATAAAATTAACAATATCAACTTAAAACTTATAATGAATTAATTTTAGAAAAAGAATTATACTAATTTTATACTTTTATACATTTAGTTGTGTTACTTTATTAGTTAAGTCGTTCAAATTATTTTCACAATGTTTTGTCCTTGACATTTAACTTTATTTAAATATAAAAAAAATATAATTAAATTTCCAAACACCAACACCATTAAAAAAAAATTCACATGGTGGTACTATTTCTTTTACATATATATATATATATATATATATATATATATATATATATATATATATATATATATATATATATATATGCCATCTAAACACTAAAGTTCTCAAGATTGGGATAATACATAAGATAATTTTTTAAATATACATTAATTATCAAACTTTTTAAATATACATATGCAGACTTCATCCTGCAACTCTTAACACATCACCACAAACAATGATAAGTTTCAAAACACCAAAGTTCAACTCAAACTCAAACCTCAATCTTGGCTAAAATAAACTAAATACAAATACAAGATGAATTTCAAAACACCAACCTTCACCCTAAAAACTCAAACTTCAATTTTTGCTAAAAGAAATGAACTACAAATACGGAGGCTTGAACACAATAGGATTCTATAATTGGATCCGATTTGGATCTTTATTTTTGAAAAAAAGCACTTTAAAATTTAAATACCAACTATCTTTCTTCTTTAGCTTTGTCATTGAAGAATCAGAACGTCCATATGGTCTTCATATATTTGAATGAATAGAATTCTAGATCTAGTGATGGGGAAAAAGAAGAATAATGAAGTTCATGGTTATGGGAATATGCCAAGACAAATCTTCTTTTATTGCATTATAGTCAACAGCACTTAACGAGTGTATGTACAATAACTACTCCCACTTAATTCGACTCATGTGTGGATTGGAACCATATTAGGTGCATGTATAAGATCCAACCAAATAGCAACAACAGGAATAGGTTAGAACCATATTAAGGGTAGGTTTGTACGTAACAAAAGCCTATTTTAATAAAAACTCTAGCAACATCATCTGTCAAATTGAAGTGAATCTCACTATGGAAAATTTAAAATCAAGCCCATAAAGACCATATAGGGGTAGAAAGGTCATTAAGCAACAAAAAATACTTCTTTTCATTATGCTTCATCAAGCACACCAACTAATGATCAAACTTTGCAGGACACAAATGTCTATTACCAAATTCATCACTCCTACAAAACACAAAGAGTTTTAAGTGAGCATTTAAATAAATTCATATCTTACATATCTTTTATGGGAAAAATGTCATTAAATCACCCAATTAATTAAACTTTCATCCACTGTAGCCAAAATCCATGTTTAATAAAATCAATCTCAATTCAATTTATCATATGCAACACCTAGGTTAAAAATTTGTTAGTTAACCTTAGATTAGGAAACAAACCGGATACAAATAAACAAAAAAGAAAACAGAGTAAACAGAAATCACCCACACAAAGGTGAAATTTATCAGGTTCATGAACAAGGGGATCTGGCTAGGTTTCTCTTGGGTGAGGAACGGCGGCTAGGTTTCTCTTGGGTCTAGGGTTCAGGGTTGTGAAGATTGGACGTTGGCGTCTGCGGATATACGGGGGCAAGTTCGATATAAAGGGCAATGTGAAGGCGGAGTCAATGATGGTACCAAATCAGAAAAACAAAACCCTAAATCGAGGTGGTGCAATGCTACTCGAGAAAGATACAGAGATAGATAGGAAGGAACATAAGAGAATGTTGTGGTTCACTGCTATCCGAGGATAGTGAGACGGTGGTGGAGGTAGTAGCCGATGATAATGGTGTAGGTGATAGTCGATGATGGTGTTGGTGTAGAATGAAAGAGAGATATGGTACGGTGATTTCGAAATAGAGAAGAAAGAGTAGAGGTGGGGAGGGTTATATAATTTGCGAAGAAGATTAATAGCGGAAGAAAGTGCTACATAGTGGGAAGTTTGTTGGCCAGGATTGGTGATGGGACCGAGTCAAGAGCCATCGGTTTGGCAAATAAGATTTATATTGTTTTTAATGCATAAAATAGTTGTAAATGTTGTTTTAGGGGTGTACCTCTTAAAATTCAGCAAAATCTTGTAAATGCTTTTTAAAATGTGTATATATATATATATATATATATATATATATATATATATATATATATATATATATATATATATATAGTGTCGGGAGTATCTTTCCACATTGAGGAGTAAGTTTACAATTGTGCATTAGGAAGGTAAATATAGGAGTTGTACCTGAGGTGATGGGAGTACATTTTGTCTTGGGAAGGAGCAAACCAAAAATGATCGAACTAGAGTAAAAAAGGTTGAACCATCGCGAAATGATCAAACCATAGGAAAAATGCCGAACCATCGTGAAAGGGACCAATCATATAAAAAAGGTCGGACCATAGTGAAATGGTTGAACCATATAAAAAAGGCCGAACCATCGCGAAATGGTTGAATAATAGAAAAAAAAAAGGCCGAGCCGTCGTGAAAGGCCGAACCATAGAAAAAAAAGGATGAACCGTCGCTAAATGGCCGAATCATCTCTAAAAAGCGGATAATATATATATATATATATATATATATATATATATATATATATATATATATATATATATATATATATATATATATATATATATTAGTTAATATAAGTATATATAAAAAATGATAAATTGTATAATTATAAACAGATCCAGGATTTAGATGTGTTGGGAATATAAAAAACTATTCAATAATTTTTTTCGAATCTTGTTAAAACGGTTTAAGTACCAATAACAAAAAAAATATTACAATATATTTATACCATATATTTCTTTACAAAAATTTTTGTATGTAACCAAGTTGTGTTCTTAGTTATGGTGGAGGGGTGGTTCCAAGATGGAGATCTCGGGTTTGACCATGAAAGATTGGGATGGACATTTGGAGAGAGAAATGGAGAAAGAGAGGATTTTTTTATGTTGAGTGACATGAAGAAAGAAGGAAAGAAAGAAGAAAAGTGGAAGCAGTGAAGGTTGAACGAATTGGTTGGAGTCGATATGGGCGGGAACACCATTCCAGGTGTTCGGTACCAAGTGAGGGAAGAATAAAGAATGGGAAGCAGGATAGCCGGCAATTGCCCCTCCACCCTAATGTCCCTAATGTGATAGTGTATCTAAATTAAATTTGATATTTCACAAGATGATAGATTTCAATAGTAAGTTGCAAGATAAAAAGATTTAGATCATGACTAGACCTAAGATAATATGCAAACAATGTTTTGGTATTTCGACTCATTTGATTTATAAATCCACATTCTATAGATTACGAGTTCATATCTTCAATGACATTAATAGTTTTTATAAAAAGTATATTTTATTTTGTTGAGCAAAAGTCAAAAAAAAAAAAAAAAAAAAAAAAAAAAAAAAAAAACACCAAGAGCCCAAGATATATGCATTATCTATTTATTTATATACTCTGCCTTTAGCCCAATTGCTCACTTCTTCAACCCTCCACCCGCCCATAACCACCAAATTTGTCTTTTGAGTTGTGTCCGCCCAAGAGCACGGTTGTTACCGAACTCTTCCTATAGCCCATAAACGAGGAAAATAACTAGGCATTCAAAAACCGGTTTTATTTCTGAACCGGACTGATTCAAAAAACCGGTTCGGTTCCGATCAAAGTAGTCAAAACCGGTTCAACCTCAAAAATATCCGAACATATGTAAACCGGTTCGGTTTAACAGAAACCAGTTCAAAAACGGTTCGACGCAAATAAGTTTTTTTTTTTTTTGGCTAATAAGTTCAAAAAATCGGTTCAAAACCGGATCAAAAAACCGGTTCTTATTAAACCGCTTCGAAGCCAGACCTAACAATCAAAATAGCGAATTGGTCCGATCCAACGGTTCGGTTCATGGGGGGTTCGATTCAAGGTTGAACCGGTTCGGTGGTAACCGGTTTCCGGTTCACTGACCGGTTCGATTTGTGAATCGGTTTTTTTGGGCACGTCTAAACATAACTACATATATATATCAAATGAATCTAGTTCAATGGGATTCGATGTTTTCCCTCTCGACCTCACTTCAAGGTCGAGGGTTTAAATTATGTTTGTAGTTTAAAATATATATATATATATATATATATATATATATATATATATATGTGTGTGTGTGTGTGTGTGTGTGTGTGTGTGTGTGTGTGTGTGTGTTTAGGTTCATTTGACACCATGTTAATTTTATGAGACCGTGAGATCAAATCTAAAAACAATTTTAAAATGCAAAATAAAAGAAAAATCCAAAAATTCTTTTTTGAATTATTATTTTCAGAACTTTAATTATCTAAAAAAATAAAAATAAATAAAAACTAAATAAAAAATATAAAAAAATTACCGTTTTTTTAAATACGTGAAATATTCTAATAGAATATTACACTATAAGTATTCTAATATGATTTTTATAATGTTAGAATATTGTACTAGATTTATCAGATATATAGAAGATTATATTTATTCTACTAGAATATGTAAAAAAAATATATTTTATTTTTATTTTTTTAATATTTTCTTTGGTATTTTTTTTTGGAAAATATAAATTCCAAAAAAAATATTTGCAAAAAAAATTCAAAAATTTTCAATTATTTTGTATTTTAAAAATGTTTTATTTGTTTTATCTACCAAATGAACGGCTAGGATTAAATCTCACGGTCTAACAAAATTATGACGTCTCACATTAACCTAACCATATATATATATATATATATATATATATATATATATATATATATATATATATATATATATATATATATATATAATTTAAATTAACAAACCTGTAATTGATTAAAATTTTAAGTCAACAATTCCTACAAAACTATAGAGCACTACTAATATATGATTATTATGTGTACAAATCAAAATACATTATACATATCAATAATAACAAAATATATTACTATATCTCTTAATTTATAAAAACTAGAAAAAAACATCATAAATGGTCCCTGTGGTTACCTGAAATCTGAAGTTTAGTACTCGTGGTTTAAAAACCTCATAGATGGTCCCTGTGTTTTCAAAATTTTTGATGTTTGGTCCTTTTTGCTAACTCCGTTAAGTTTGTCCCTTAATTGAAAGGTATTTTCATCATTTCACAACCACAGGGACTATTTATGATGTTTTCACTTAATTTTTTTTAAATGGAATAAATGCATATGTGTCCCACCCTCTCTCACTCACTCTCTCTCTCTCTCTCTCTCTCTCTCTCTCTCTTTCTCTCTCTCTTCCAAACAACCCTAATTCTGTAAGTTGATTCAGAATGTATGCACCTCAACCCATATCCAAAAACCGTACCTCTCTTTAGATCCATCTCACTTATTGATTCCTTCGTGCTTTAAACACCCTCAACATGAAAAGATCAGTTTTTGATCACACCCAGAACCATAAATGCTCTCACCATGTAAAGTCTGTAGCCTACGCATCAATGAAGTCTGTTGTTTGACCAAGAAGAGCTTGGAGCCGTGCGATTTTATGGAAGATTAGAAACAGAGGTGTGTTAACAACAAACAAGAAGTTCATCATATAACTACAGTCTTCGCCTTCATCTAACATGTGAAATATCTGATTCAATTCAAGCATTGAAATATTGAGATCATCGATCTCTCTACAAACAAGCTCACTAGAAAATCTCTGGAGGTTTTGGTAATCTAATGTGGTTAACAAACTTGAGTCTCAGGTGAAATCCCATCAAGATCGAAATTTGAATTTGAAAACTTTTAAGTTTGACTCAGTAAAATTAATAAACATACATCAATTTTTTTAAGGGAACCTGCAAGTCGGACTCAAGAAAAAAGAAAGGAAATCAATTTTTTTTTTTATTTCTGGGCAACAAAAATGTTCACAACAGATGGCTTTCACCCTGTTTTTTGTTGGTAATTTACGGGCAAATAGAGCCCTATGGTCAGCATCAATCTTGTAACACTCTAAATTTCAAACCAATTTAAACTTTTCAAAAACAACCCAAATTCATTAAGTTATTATAAAAAGGTTTTCAATACACTTATTATCAGAGTATTCCCAGAACCATAATATAAAATGTAAACATGATGAGCGGTACGATCACGCCTTCGCCTTGCCATGGTCTCCTGAAGTACCTGAAAAACATTAAACCACAACTGTAAGCCCGAAAGCTTAGTGAGATACCCCCAAAATACCAACCATATATACCAAGCAGAACATATCATAACCGAACAGAACAACCATGCATTTCGGGTCTACTGTGTGACTGGTCCGCCGCACCGGGCCTTCAGTCCACCTGGTCCACCCTCCGAGTCTAGCCATGTCCCTCGAGTCTGCAATGTGGTTGGTCTGCTCGCACCAGGCCTTCAACCCTCCTGGTCCACTCTCTGAGTCTATAGTATGACTGGTCCTCCCGCACCGGGCCTTCAGTCGGCTTGGTCCACTCTCCGAGCCTCGGCACGTCTAGTCCGCCCTCGTGGGGCTTACAGCCTATCCTGACCGCTCGCTGGGCCTTCGGGATAACTGGTCTGCCCTGGGTATGTTGGCCTACAACACAAAGCAGGACCCGCCTCAACCCAACCCCAGTCAAATAACCATGTGCACATAAATATACAATCATATAACACTTCACATCCAATCAAACCGATCTAGCAGATCACATAACATAACATACTCTAAACAGAATATTGACTTAACCAGTCACTAGCATAGCATCATCCTATATACCAGGATACCGACCTTAACCAGGTCTCTAACATATACCATCCTAACTACCAGGATGCAAACATAGCAAAGCAACAACATAACACGATACCTGGATTACAATCCGATAAAGGGTCGGCCTTGGTGCCTTAGACCCTGTTGATATAGTGAGGATAACTCACCTTGCAACTGTTAACTAAAAAGATAAGATCACGCTGCTCCAACCTCCAAAACGAACTCCGCCCCTGATAATACCAAAAGACCGAATCCAATAAATACCAATAATTACCAAAATGCCCTTGGAAGTCAACTGGTCAACTCTCGGTCAAAGTCAAAGTCCTCAGTCAAGGTCAAACTTCCTGATTGACTCTACTCGTCGAGTCAGCCCGTTGACTCGCCAAGTCCCCCAACTCTTGAAAAATCCCATATCAACTCACTGAGTCATCCCTTGACTCACTGATTCTCAGCTTAACCAGAAAAGGCTAGAACCTCAAGACCAGACTCGCCGAGTCCAAGGCTATCTTCAACCAACTCGCCAAGTTGTTCTTCTAACTCGTCGAGTTCCTGCCCACCTTCATGCAACTCGCCGAGTACACCCTTGTAACTCGCTGAGTACCCATAGATCTTAATCCATACAGAAGCTTTCCAGGCCATGCAGATGATCCAAACCATAGATCTACCCTTCTACAACCCATATATCATGTAAAGTGGCAAACTTTACGTGAATCCAAAGAGATCGAAGCATATAACACTCTAGAGTTAGGGTTTGGGACAAGATGGCTTCACCAATCACTCAAGAACAGGGACTTTAATGCACTCTAGACCTTCTCCATTCCAGATCTGAGGTAGTAACCACAGATCTAACCTCCAAACTCGAAATATCACAAGCTATTCTTTCCAAATACTCCAAAATGATGAATATAGATGAATAAAAGCCCAAGCAACGAAATAATACCTCAAAAGGAAGCTCCAACAGAAGAGAAATCTGAATCCTAGCAAAGCCCGTTTCTCCAAGCCTCTTAAATCTCCAAGATCTCTTCCAAAATCTCTTCTCCAAGGTTCAAATGCTCTCAAATCACTCACAAACGCGCATTAGGGTTTTCTGGACTTTAAGAGAGGGTAAAGAGGCTGGGGAGAGGGTATAATGTCCTTTATATAGGGCTCATCCTCCGACATTAGGGTTTTCTCCACACAGCACCAACTCGCCGAGTCCAGCCGCCGGCTCGCCGAGTTGGCCACTTAACACGCGACCATAATCGCGACCCTACTCGCCGAGTCCACCCATGGACTCGCTGAGTTGCTCTTTCACATTTACACTTTGAACCTTGAACTTGCATTCCTGAACTCGGGATTTTACAAATCTCACCACCACCTCTAGCAAACTGAAGAGGGTAAGGATTTCAGTCAAGATGGCTTCGGTAAGTCGATTTCAATGTCCGATTTCACATGTGTTGTCATGCATCAAATGAACTCAAATGCTAAAATAAACCTTTTTGAGGGTTGGGTTCCATCAGTGATGCAAAAAAATTGAACATTTTTGGTGTACAAGGGGGCAATTCAGATGACGATAATTAGGTCACGAAGGGGCAATTAATATGAAGCAGGTGGTTGGTGGAGAGGAAGGAGGATGAAGAAGATGGATGTTGATGGTGAAGATGGAGGATGGAAGATGGCGGTCAAGAGGGAGGAAGCATCAATGAAAGCTATTGTACATGCTCCGATTCATAATCAGAAAGGGAATTGGGTTTTGGTTTCTTGTCTTGAACGACACTATTTTTGGTATTGGGAAACTCCAACGAAGGAGTTGTAAACGAATATGGAGTTGCAAACGAATAGGGAGAAGCAGTAGGAAGGACACACACAAAGAAAAAAAAAATCGATCCTCTGATATTGGGCAACTCCATTAATGGATCAATAATCTTGATAGGTTTGTAAATCTTTTTTTGAAGAACACACAAAAATTGATCCTCTGATCTTGTTTGTTTACTAGTTATGGATCAAGAGAGAGAACCACCGACTCCTCTATTCAGATCAAGAAAGAGAACAATCTACTCCAACACCTTCTGGATGGCCTATTAATGGGTTTTCAAGGTATTGATTTTGAGAGAGAGAGAGAGAGAGAGAGAGAGAGAGAGAGAGAAAGAAAGAGAGAGAGAGAGAGAGAGAGAGGGAGAGTTAAAGAGAGAGAGAGAGAGGAGAGAGACCTTTGACATTAAAATTCATTTTTTTCTTTTTTAAAAAAATAAAAGAAAATAAAACCTCATGAAAGGTCCTTGGACAATGAAAAGACGAAAATACCCTTCAGTTAACGGACAAACTTAACGGAATTAGTAAAAATGACCAAACATCAAAAATTTTGAAAACACAGGGACCATCTATGAGATTTTTAAACCACGGGGATTAAACTTTAGATTTTGGAAAACCACAGGGACCATTTATGATGTTTTTTCTAAAAACTATTTAAAATAGTTTTTGCAACTTCTAAGAAAAATACAATCAAAATTCAGAATTATATAAAATTAATTAAGGGAATATGACTTATCAAGCTAATTAACTTTTCGGTATGTTCACATCTGGGTAACTATCTTTTTTTTGTACATATCTAGGTAACAAACTTTTTGGAAGTGTTCACATATAACCATTATGACCTGCTATAGCAGGTTAAATCCTAGATGTGAATGCTTTCAACAAGTTTGTTACCTAGATGTGTACAAAAAAAAAATAGTTACCCAAATATGAACAAAACGAAAATTAAAAATTAAATTACATGAATGGTCCCTGTGGTTTGGGGGAATTTGTGGTTTTGGTCGCTAACTTATTTTTTTAACTTAAATGGTCCCTACTGTTTATTTTTGTTGAACGTTTGGTCCCTGTCTTACCTAAAAATAATATTGTACCCTTATTAATTTACTTTTTTAACTAATTTTCTTATCTATGTATTTATTTTTTACATATTTAAAAAAATTAATAGACCACACATATTTGTATCTCCTCGGATGATCCCTACTGTTTATTTTTAATTAATTTATTTTTTTAACTCGGATGATCGCTACTGTTTATTTTTGTTACGCGTTTGGTCTCTGTCTTATCTAAAAATACTATTTTTCCCTTATTAATTTTTTTAATTAATTTTCTTATTTATGTATTTATTTTTTATAAAAAAATTAATATACCCCACATATATGTATCTCATCACCGTAAACTTAAAACCACATTTGAGAAATTTAATTTGAGTCTTACCATTCATCATCTCATCTCTGATCCTCCCCATCTTCTATTTCTTTTCCATCTTTAGTAACATCGACGTTTTCACCGTCCTTTTTTTTTTTTTGGTACTTCAACTCTAGCGAACCAACACCATAACCTACTGTCTCTTCATCTTTAGTGGGCTGTGGTGTTGATTCAACGGAGTTAAAGGACCGAAAAAAGAAGTGATGATGAAGACGTCGATATCACTAAAGATGAAAAATAAATAGAAGTTGAGAATAATGAAAGATGGGATGGTGAGGAAATACAGATATGTGGGGTCTACTAATTTTTCTTAAACATATAAAGCATAAGTACATAAACAAGAAAATTAATTAAAAAAATTAAGAAGGGCACAATAGTCTTTTTAAATAAGACAGACCAAGTTCGTAACAAAATTAAATAGTAGAGACCAACTGAGTTAAAAAACTAAATTAATTAAAAATAAATAGTAGGGATCATCCGAGAAGATACAAATATGTGTGGTTTATTAATTTTTTTAAATATGAAAAAAATAAATACATAGATAAGAAAATTAATTAAAAAAATAAATTAATAAGGGCACAATAGTATTTTTAGGTAAGACGGGGACCAAACGCGCAACAAAAATAAACAGTAGGGACCATTTAAGTTAAAAAAATAAGTTAGCGACCAAAACCACAAATTCCCCCAAACCATAGAGACCATTCATGTAATTTAATTTTTACTTTTCGTTTTGTTCATATTTGGGTAACTATTTTTTTTTTACACATCTAGGTAACAAACTTGTTAAAAACGTTCACATATAGGATTTAACCTGCTATAGCAGGTCATAATTATCATACGTGAACACTTGCAAAAAGTTTGTTACTTAGATATGTAAAAAAAAAAGATAATTACCCAGATGTGAACATACCGAAAAGCTAATTACCTTGATAGGTCATATTCCCATTAATTAATAATGCTAACTTTAACAAAATACATTTAACCTAAAATACTCTTTTGACCCGAATTTAAGCTTAAAGTACCAAATAGGCGCGTGTGAGCTGTGAGTTGTGACCACCATCCAAACCAGCTCTTTTATTGCTGTTGCTGCAAATTAATTGAGTTCCACTCTTTAAAGATAATTGTCTAGATTTTTATATTATTTTACGCATTTATCAATGAAATAAAAAAAATATAATAAATAATAAAACAAGTCAAAAAAGGACTAAGCACTAAAATATCAAATATATTTATATCGTAAAATGTCAATTTTCTAAATATTATTATAAACTAATTATTTAATTTTTACGCTATCTAATATTCGCTAAATTGTTTTTTTGGTGGTTTCTACCGGAATTGTTTTCTAAATAAGTTATGAATTTTGAGAAAAAAGAAAAAAACTAAAAGTTGTTTCCATTTTAAAGATTTTGTAAGGTTCATAAAATATAGGTACTTTTCATCAATAATTTCACAAAGTTTTAGAAATTGATTTCATATAATATAAGGTTATTTTGTGATGTATATTCATATGGTTGTCATTTTATGACATGATCTTCCTTTTCTCTTATAGTTAATCCTTAAACAAATCAAATGACATAAATTGTATTTCTAAATTGTACTATTTTAACAAATAAAAGTCACTTTGTAGAAGTTTGAACATATTGTAAACATTTTTAACCTGTTAAAATATTATATTTTACCATTGACATGATTATGTAGTAATTAAAAAAAAGTACATTGTATCATCAATACAATCCACATTAATCAGTCCCAAGATCAATATACGGGTCAATATAGGTTTTATATGTTTTAACCGATCATACATTGAAAAGTGACAATTTATATACAAGATTTATAAAACACAAACCAATAAACTCGTATTATATAGATCAAGGTTGTCAAAATCGGGATTTTACGTAGGATCGTTTTTGGGTTTGCAAGATCGGGATCGGGATCCTAAGATCCCACAAAAGGATATGGGTGAAGGTAAATCATACATACGGTCTGGAATATCATTAAACAAACGAACATAATACGATGGTATGTTCATCTCATCAGCAAGTTGTTTGACAGTCTTAAACGTGCGCACATATTCATTTTTGTCTTTCAAAAAGGATACCAGAAACGTAACTATACTCTCATCCAAACCAATTCCCCTCGGATTTTGAAAGGCTGTAAACCTGTTGCTTACCTTATTATCAGTGTCAAACAGATACAACTGAAGAAATCCAGTCCCCTTTACAGCATCAGGACAGGGGGAACCAATCTTATGTCTAATCTGTCCTGAAACCTTGAAAACATAGGGACCACGACTGTCATTTATTTCATTATCCACATTAGCTCCAAATGATATCATAGAGAACATACTATTATAAGCTTTAATCTCCCTCAAAAAAAGACCATTATGAAAAAGCGACATATATTCAGCTGGAAACCTAGAAGGATAGGGGAGTATAACATCCCCAAACTTACAATAACGCCTATATCTCGGATGATGAGCTGTAAATAGTTTGAGGCTCCTCTCACCAAACCAAAAATAGGGCCACAATATTCGCACACACAATCATAGTCCCCCGAATCAACATATTGAGGAAGAACACCAACGGACCCTATTTGTGATGACCGGCGAGTACGACAGAAAATAGATGCAACCGGAACAGTCAAAGAAGAACCACAGTCAAACCCATTAGATGACGACCCAACATCACCATACCCTCGCTTCTATCGACCATACATAACAAAAAAAAAAAAAGGAAAATACAACCAGACAAAAAGAAATGGAAGAACCCAAAAACAAAAAAGGGAGAAGACAATTGGAAGATTTTACCTGTAGGTAGAGAAATGAACGGAAGAAACAAAAGAAAGAACAACGATAGACTGAAAACAGAGACAAAAAGGAACGACAATAAAGGATTAAAAAAAAATAGTACACCAATCCAACCGTAATTGGTTACAATAACGGTGAAGAAAACAAAAAGCTAACACGTGGATATAAACTAATTAGAAAATGTCATATTACTCAGATTATAAATCAAGCCAAAACATGACATACACGTAAGCTTGAGTTCACTATTCCTAATAAAAGAAAAAAAAAATAATAAGAGAAAATATATCAAATCAAAATGGATTTTAATGAAAATATATTGATAAAAAAATGTATAAAGGAGTTCTATTTATTATTTATTACGAGGATACGTAAAACAACCTAATAAATTAGTAATTATGCCATTATGGTCACCAACCATTTCACATACCATTTATACATTTTTGTCAATGTTAAAATTATTGGAAAGGCATCATAGTAAATTAGTAATTATGGTCACCAACCATTTCACATCCTACTTTTACGAATATACTCTTCTGACCAAAGCACTCAAAATTATTTAATTTTTTTTTTAATAATCGAGGCAAACAAGCGATAATACCATCCATGCCATGTGAAGTGTGAACCGCCTCCATGTTCTATTGATTTATACCTCAAAAAATATATATATATATATATATATATATATATATATATATATATATATATATATATATATATATATATATATATATATATATATATATATATATATATTTCAAAATAATTATTACTTTTATGACTTTATCATCACAAATTGATATAACTTCAATTTAAAAAAAGTCAAACCACTACATTCACTTTTTAATTTAAATGTTGTATTTGTATATCTAATTAAAACAGTTATATATATATATATATATATATATATATATATATATATATATATATATATATATATATATATATATATATATATATATATATATATATATATATATATATATATATATATATATATGGGAAAAGTGAATATACCCTTAAGGGTATTTAAGCTTAAGTACCCAAACACACCATAATATGTTGTTTTGATTAATATATTCATTATAATATTCTTAAAATCACCCTTAACTAGATTTACTTTCAATTATATATATATATATATATATATATATATATATATATATATATATATAATTAAAACAGTTATATAAATGATATAACTTCAATTTAAAAAAAGTCAAACCACTACATTCACTTTTTAATTTAAATGTTGTATTTGTATATCTAATTAAAACAGTTATATATATATATATATATATATATATATATATATATATATATATATATATATATATATATATATATATATATATATATATATATATAATTAAAACAGTTATATAAATGATATAACTTCAATTTAAAAAAAGTCAAACCACTACATTCACTTTTTAATTTAAATGTTGTATTTGTATATCTAATTAAAACAGTTATATATATATATATATATATATATATATATATATATATATATATATATATATATATATATATATATATATATATATATATATATATATATATATATATGATTTTCTCTTACCTTAAAAACGCAAATAATTTCACAAAAACAACCTTAATAATAATAAAAAAAGAACAAATCGCAGAAGATCGGTGCCTTTTAACTTAATATCTTACCTAATATTTGAAATTAAGGGCATCGGTGTGTTACTGTTCTTCTCAAACAAACAAAACATCCACTTTTATTCGAGTAGTATTATAAAAATTCAAATTTCTTTGAAATGCATTAAATATATTTTTCTAGTATTATTAAAGTCAAAGACGTAGTAGGATTTTTATAACCATTTTGTACCGGTGTACCCTCTCATGTTAACAAAATTGATTATGTAGCAAAAAAAAAGTTCATTAAACTAATCTCTATAATCACTATAAAAGAGGTTATTAATAAAAATACCATCAAAGAACTTGTGTATGTTCATCAAGAATAGAAAGAGTATATTGGTCATATATATCTTAATTTTCTTTTTATTTGGGTGTTTGACTAAATGAGCCCAGAACAAAACATCTTATACAAATTGGTTTTAAGAAATGAAATATTCACAAAGATCTAGGACGAATCAGAAAAAAAATACTCTTATTGTTATTATAAGTTTTTTTTAAATAAAAATATATAATAAAAATTGTGCAGATACCACTCCCCCTATTAGTATATTTATAAAAAATCAACCAATAAAAATACAATTTCAACCAATAAAAATATTTTAAAAATTAATTAAGGTGTCTATATGACAAATTGGGGTGTCTTTTTAGCCAACCCCTTAGACACCCTATTAGTATATTTATAAAAAATCAACCAATAATTAACTATTATAATCAAATTTCTCGAAAAACAGTACACCCTATCATTATATTTATAAAAAGTCAACCAATAATTAACTACTTATAATCAGATTTCTCGGAAAACAATACAATTTCAACCAATAAAAATATTTTAAAAATTAATTAGAGTGTCTATCTCGGTATTGTATTTAGTTATGGCTTAGGTTTTTGTCTACAAAAGAATGTTAGGATATGTGTCATATTTCGTTTAAGTTTAAGGGTGCATAATGTAATGTTTTTGTTATATGAAAATATTTCCTTATTTATTTATGTTGTTATTTGTTTTCCAAAAATAATTAGTGTATTGTTTAGTTGCATACTGTAATCATGTGATGTATTTGGTATGTTATTGTAATGGTTTTGGTAATTACAATGAGGAATATAATCATTAAAAATGTTGTGTTGGAACAATAAAAGTTGAATTATATATAATACTAAATGATAAGCCCTTGTGAACAATATTATTTTCTGATTGGTGAATTTTTTTTTTCTTTTTTAATATGTCTGATTCAACCGCTAATGTAACCAATAAAAATGAGATTAGTGTGCATCACGTGTTACCTTGTCGATGTTCCCACCGCCTCTCATTCTATCATCCACCGATCTACATCATCTTCAGAGAATCATTTTCGTTTCGGTGGGTATCAGTTTCCCCAATCACTTCCACCTCTCAAGATTCTCAGTTGCTCGTCGTCTTCCTCTGCCACTAAAACCAACGGAACATCTTCCTACCTCCGATGCTTCTTCTGATAATGACTTCTTTCTACAACAAACACCACTGACCTCAATACGCTTTTGAAATTTTACACTTACCTCCCTTAATATTCACCGCCAATCATCCCTTCGTATATCTCGAATCTTCTTCAATCTTTCTTCACCTTCGAGATTTGGGAGCAACAAAAGAGTGTCCATAGGAAGTTGCCTTTCGACGAGGCTACGTTAACTCTCTTGCACTCCTCGGACAACCGGTGCATCCAATCAGCTTCCATCCTCCGTCTCTCAGTCCTCTTTCTGTCTAACCCTACACGCCATCATCGACGGATAACCATCCTCAACATTGTTACTGGCTATGCTACTACTAAGGTACTTTGGTCTTCAGTTTCGCTTCTTCTTTAACACCTGATGCCAACTGAGTATCGCAACGAATCCAACAGACTGCAGGTGAAGTATTAGTTCAGATTTTTATATTCTACTTTCTTCTACCAATAGAAATTGGATGGTAATTTTATAAACCCTGGGCAATTGGTTATATGAAATTGACTAATATTTCTTTCATATAGGGTGTAAAAAGTTAAAACTGTTCCTAAAGTTGACTTGTGCGCTTCTTCTACAGTTATGCAAATTTTCGACTTCAAGTAAACAGCATTAGACAGGCCAACTCATGTGAGCTTCGCTACTCACGACTATCGTTTCTATTTTGAATGTTTTTAAACTTTTATCTTTTAACTTTTAGTCATTTTGGAAGTTATTACCATTTGTTTTTTCGAGTGATCAGGACAGAGAAATAGGATATGTTAAAGAAAATGAATCTAATTATTTCATAATATTAAACAAGTCGGGAACCATATCTGAACAGGACCTTATGAAGCTTCGAACGAATTCGATGCTGCTTATAAGGTGAACAAAATCATCTCTTCCAATGAATTCTCTTCAATCTTAGCCATTTTGTACGTAATTTACCTTTTTTTGAAGGAAAATGTGGAAGCAGTTTTCGCATATCAGAAGAAACTTAACAACATGTTAGAAGTAGAGACTTCTTTAAAGCTTGATAGAGATTTGGAGTAAAGAAGAAAGCTTATTTTTACTCTAATCTGAAACCAGGACTTGAGGTATCAATGAACTAATTAAACCACCATCATAAATCATAACACCACATATTCATATCTTTAGCTAACCACATATTTTTTTAATTGATCTTAGTCAAACATAGCCTTAACTTCGCAACAAGAGAAGAGGTTGAAACAAATAGGAACAACAACTACAAGCTACATTTTTCATGCTTTTTGTAACACTCAAAAATTTAAACCAAATTTAAATTTTCAGAAACACGTCGAATTCATCAAAACATTACAACTTTGTTTTCAAAATACATTTATATCAGAGTTTTCCCAGAAACATAACACAATAGGAGGAGCTGTACGATGATGCCTTCGCCTTGCCGCGATCCTATGAGGTACCTGAAACAATAAACTGAAACTGTAAGCCCGAGAGCTTAGTAAGTTACCCCCAAAATACCGATGCACATACAGTTCACATAACCCTGTCACACCTTAACATATCATAACAAACCGAGCAGAACAGCACATAACGGGTCCACAACTTTACAGACTGGAATACACCTCGGCCCACAGTGTGAGTCTAGAATTCCTACCGGGCCCTCAGCTCACATCTGGATTGCCATCGATCCCTCAGTACAAGTCTGGAATGCCTACCGGGCCCTCAGCTCGTATCTGGAATGCCCCCAAGTCCTTAGTATGAGTCTGGAATGCCTACCGGGCCCTCAGCTCATATCTGGAATACTCTAGGGTTTGTTGGCTACCGCACGGAGCTGTACAACCTCACATGTAATAGATAATGCACATACAGGAAATCAATCAGTATCACAGGTAGTCCTACAGTCCTAACCTCAAGCGTATCAAACTAGCATGCATAACTAACTCCGACTCAACATAATACAACTACTAGGATATCATATCCAATGGGTTGGCCTTGGTGCCTTAGACCCCTTAGTATAGTGAGGATAACTCACCTCGCAACTGTCGTCGGAAATAAGAAATCTCAACTCCCGGGTCCAACACGAACTCCACCACCTAAAAGTACCACACAACCTTTTTCATAAATCTCCCAATCCCAGAAACCCATAGAATTCAATTGGTCAACCCTTGGTCCAAGTCAAAGTTCACAGTCAGATTCAACAGTCTATGTTGACTCGAATCGCCGAGTGCAGATCTCCGACTCGCCGAGTTCTTCCTGAATTCGAGAAGTCGTGAAATCCTTGATTTGCTCGTCGAGGTCCCCTTTTAACTCGTCGAGTTCATATGCGGCCAAGATTTGGAAGAAGCCCTAGCCAACTCGCCGAGTTTTCTAACAACTCGTCGAGTTCAAGGCAATCTTCAACGAACTCGCCGAGTTCATGGCCATCTTCAACGGACTCGTTGAGTCCCTCATTCAACTCACCGATTCCATGCAGTTCTTAATCCATGCAGATGCTTTTTAAGCCATGGCAAGGCCCCAAATTACAGATCCAGGCTCCTAAGGCACGTTTATCACGTAAAGTTGCAATCTTTACGTACATGCAAAGCTCTAAAGGCCCGAAATGATCAATCTAAGCTCTTTAATGGAGTTTTAAATCTTGGGAGAGTTTCATCCTTGTACAATCTGGGAACTTTATGGATCTAGAGGTCAAGGGAATTCCAGATCTGAAGTTACAACTTCAGATCTTAGCTTAAACATGGAGAGCCCTTCATAACACCCATCCAAGGGAGGTTCAAACTGAAAAGAGCTTAAGGAACAACCTATTACCTTCCAGATAGTGATGTCTGATGCAATCCCTTAGCTTCCCATGAGTTCTTAGCCTTGCTTTTCCTTGCTTCTTCAAGTGCTTCATTCCAAGGTTACTCCTTCAAGCTTGGACACACCAAAGAACACACACACACACGTTTTAGGGTTTGAGAGGGACAAGAAGCATAAGGGGAGGTTGGTGGAGGCCAATGATCCTTTAAATAGGGTGTAAAACCCCCAGAATTTAGGGTTTCATCTGCCAGCTCCTACTCGGCGAGTCCCTTGGTGGACTCGCCGAGTAGGTCACTAAACACGCGTTCCATTCCCACTGTTACTCGGCGAGTAGGGCAACCAACTCGCCGAGTAGGACATAAGACCAATTATTCTTTAATTAAATTCATACCTGGAATCTGGACGTTACACTTTTTCATTGTTGAATTTTTAATTAAATTTTTGGATATGGATAATTTTAATAGTAAATTACTAAAACCGTCCCTAAGGTTTGGTCAAAATTACACGTTTGGTCCCTAAATTTTTTTTTGCACTCGGATCATCCCTATGGTTTCATTTTGTTGTATTTTTCGTCCCCATGGTTTGGTCAAAATTGCACGTTTGGTCCTTAACTTTATGTATGTAAGGGACAAAAAATGCAACAAAATCAAACCATAGGGACGCTCCGAGTGAAAAAAAAAGTTAGGGACCAAACATGCAATTTTGACCAAACCATAAGGACGATTTCAGTAACTTACTCTTTAATTTATTAAAATTTATTGATGATGAGTGTAACACCCGGTTTTGAAAATGTTTCTCTGCTCGGGGTTGCGGCCCAATTATCATTGCAATAGGATTTAGGGTCGTGAGAAAGGAAGGAATTGGCCCAGTTCGAAGGTGGGAGTCATGACATGAGTGACCCAAGTATTTGTTTGTGTCTTCGGAAGCCAAGAGTATGATTGTAAACAAATATCTTGGCCTTTTATGGATTTTGGGTTTAACCCGAGAAGGTTTTAAGGATTGGGAGAGTTGTTAGGAGCGTAGGGCTTCTCGCCACCTTTTCGTGGATATAAGGTTCGTTGGAAACGGACCTCATATGAGGAAGTTATGGCCCTTTAAAGTTATTGATAATTTTAGTCCCTAATAAAGATAAGTGGGAAAGCAGTCTCATGCATACATGGAACGCATGTGCGTGTTTGACTGAGTACGCCCAGCGTAAGCTGGGTTATGCCCAACGTACAAGGTCATTTGATCACGTGTGATTTGTGAGTACGTCGGGCGTACTAAGAGGTACACAGGGCATACTCCATTCAGACCAAAACCCTAATTTGAAGGTTTGGCACTATATAAGGAACATTATGCCTCAAAGGCCAGCCTCCCTTTCACACTAAAGCAGCTACTACAAAACCCTAATCCCTTGTTGGTGTGTTTTGAGCTTAGACATTTTGGAGTGCATTTTGGCGCTTTAAAGGAAGGTGACCATTGTTGAAGCATCATCAAAGGAGAAAAGGATTATAGATCCAGAACCTTATCGACATTTGGCATTCATATAAGGTATAAAGTTCTGAACTTGGTGGTTTTTCTCTTAGATCTCTTGTATTGGGGTTTTAGACCTTTTTGGTCCCAAGAATGGAGCTTTATGATTGCAAATATGTTTCTATGCTTAGGGTTTCCATCCTTAATGCTATTGGAGTTCCCAATACAAAAAAGTTACCATCTTGAAGGTCTTAATGGGTTCATGCAAGAGTTAAGATCATTTTCATAGAAGTAGAATGCCATTTTTGGAGTTTAGGTTTATGTGGGGCATGCAAAGTCACAAAGTCAATGACTTTATAGGTTTAGACGTTAAGTTGAGTTCAAATATATGAATTGGTCCATTGGTTTCAAGCATTAAGTTCTTAATAGCAAAAAGGACTTAACAAAGGAGTACGTTGGGCGTACAAGCTGGTACGCGCATTGTACATGTCTCGAACCTAGTACGCGCTGCATACAGCTGAGTACGCCGCACGTACTCAGTCAGAGTGGATTTTGCACAAGTGGTGTGACATCCCTAGTTTCACGGCCAGAAATAACCGATTTGATTAACTTAGTCTTAATCCACATCTAATCCATACTCCTGGATCTATAACTGTGCCCAATCCATACTCCCGGACTAGGGACAATTAACTTAGTCTTAATCCGTACTCCCATACTAATAGCAAGTTTATCTCTTTACCTGATCCATACTCCCGGATCTAAAACTAACCTTTTGGTCTAATCCATACTCACGGATCTCATCTACCCATGTCCTTCCCAACATATTTGTAGATATAAAATACATATATAGGTTGACTCATTTAAAACTATATAAAACATCCATTCCACACTCATCTCAAATAAACAACAATATATAAACACATAACATGTATTTCATAGCAAATACTTAATATTTATGTGTTAGAAGAGATTGACTACATACTCACCCAAAACATATACTTAATACATTCAAACAATACTTGTATTGATATCGTGTTTATGAAAGGGACTATACACTCACTTGATCAGAAGATGATCGGACAACACTATGGCTCTTTAAATAGTATTCCTCGGTGAAACCAGGATCACTTCTCACACCGGACTTCTCGCGGGCAGAGCTTCGGCTCGGAAACTCATTTCTTCTCGGGATCTTCGAGGCTTCGAGACTTGCTTCAGGTCTCGAGATGATACTGGGGCTTTGGGGGTACTTATTTGCACGAAAATCAAGGTAATTTGGGTGAGAGAAGGGTGAATTAGCAACCTTGGCCGGCTGCCCCTTCAAATCTATTTATAGGGCTAATTTCTCACTTTCCACGTCGTGAGCTTGGTCGGCACTGCATGCGTCATTGCAATTTGGGTCTGGAAGACTCCAAGAGGCGTCAGAAAACATGCCATGTCGTGGGCACTGTTTCCACGTCGTAGCCACTGATACAGCTTTGGGGTTCGCGCCCCAAACTTCAGAAAGTCATAACTTTCGCATACGAACTCTGTTTTCGACGTTCTTTATATCGACGCGTAGGTGAGAATATGCTCTACAACTCTTGTTTAGAATCCATTGGCTAATTTTGAATTTATTTTTAAATTATTATAAATATATTACTTTTATATTATTTTTAGTAGGCCGGGACAGGAAAACTCCATTAGAAATTCATAACTTCTTCATCTGACGTCCGTTTTCATCTGTCTTTTTACCGTTGGACTACTATCGATGATATCTTCGATTCTCGTTTAGATTTTTTCGACTAAAAATCACTCGATCTCATATTCGAGTATTCGAGCTGCATACCGCTAAGTCGAAACTTCGGAAAATCATTACTTCCTCATGCGAAGTCAGATTTGGGCGTTCTTTTTATGCACGCTCTCGGTTTAACATATTCTACGACTTTCGTTTAGATCACTAAGGCTAGATATCGCTCTATCTTAAATTCATATTTTACGTCATTCAACGTCATGCCGGTTTTGTCGCGAAACTTCTACTGGCCATAACTTCTTTGTTATAACTCGGATTTCGGCGTTCTTTATATATACGTAATCCTTGTAACATATAATACAACTTAGTTACGATTATTCATTCTAAATGATCTTCTATCAAAAAGTCATTTTTGACGCTAATCGTCTCTAAATTGACTAGCCCTGATCTACGGGCGTTTCAATTATCTCCCCCTTAGGATGATTACGTCATGGAATCATCAATGAAATCGGGATTGTATAATTATTCCATACGTTATCTCTTCATCCTAGGTAATAATCGTAACTTCTATGTTTCCTCGAAAGAGCACCAAACTCTAAGGCTTCTTGACTGCAGATTATGCTCAATCTTGCATCTGCTTTTCGTACTATGTTGTACTTTCAATCATAACCTTCAATTTACCAAATATGTCTTTATTGTGGACTCCTTCTTCTTCTCAGGATAAATACTTTCCTTTATCTATTGTAGCAGACCGATAGATCGTGCTCTAATAACCTCTCATCGAATGACGCAACGCCTAGACTCAGGTCTTTTAGAGTTAAATTCCAAAATGGAATATACCTTCCTTCATATTCTAATGTGATATAATCACATTTCAGTTTGTAGCATTTCTACCTATAAACTTCTCCAATAACGAGCACGATACGATTGATCGCTTGATTTGAATCTTCTGACTTACGTTAGATGTTACATCGAACGTGGTCCTCTGGACCATGTAACATACTCACCGTAGTCGGAATCAATTTGATATGACCACTAGGGTCGGAATAACAACCATCTTACCAATCATTACCGAAACAACGATAATGACATACTTGAATAAACCGGAATCAATTACTAGTTTCTTGGTAACCTTGCGACTTTCCCTGATCAAAGGACGAGTCCTGTGCTTCTGGTAGTATATGCATCTACTACTTTTCAAACCTACTCATACTCGTCCCAAGTATTGTCCCGTAGTCGACCAAGTCACCATACAAGAAAACCACACAATCATTCAACACATCAGATAGCAAAACTAGGGTTTATAGTATTGCTTGAAACAATTACACAAAGGTTCAATTTCACCCTATACTACACCTCTAGTAGGCTACACTTCCTGATACATACTTTATATATTAATAAGAAGTCTTCATCCTTGAATCCTCGAGTTGTTTTCTACCTCATCGAGGATCATGTGGAATGCCATTGGCTTTGGTGGTACATTTGGCCCTATAGCCTCCTCTCTTGGGCAATTTTGCTTGAAGTTCCCTTCTTCGCCACACTTAAAGCAGGTCATTTCTTTAGAGCATTCCCCAATGTGCTTCCTTTTGCACTTGTGACACCATTGTGCTCCTTCTTCGAGCTTCTTCTAATCAGACTTCAAAAAATTTATCTTCTTATCGGACCTTGAGGATCGTTCAAACTTTCTTTTCTCGCCCACCTCGATTCTCTCCAAACCCCTTTCCTTTAACCGGGTCTCCACATTTTTAGCTGCTCGGACTGCTGTCTTCAAAGTAGTTGCCATCTTGACCATTGGGCCAAAGTCGGCAGGCAATCCATTTGCGACCCTCTCAATTTTTAAGAGTTCAGTTGGCACTACGTATGGAAATAACTTCATATTTTCGGTAAATGCAGTAGCATAATCATCAATGCTGATTTTACCTTTCTTCAGGTTATGGAATTCATTGTTCAAATCAATTAGATCTATCTCTGAACAGTATTGCATCTTTAACTGCTCCAGGAATGATTCCCAAGACATCCTTAGAGCTTCCCCTCAGGGCATCGTATCTGCCACTAACTTCCATCAACTCAAGACTCCAGTCTTCAGTTGTCTAACTACAAATACAGTCTTCTGTTTGTTGCTATAGTCGCAAATTTCAAACTCTATCTCCATTTCGGAGATCCAATCCATAATCTCTATAGGCTTTGGGCTCCCAGAAAGACTTGGCGGTTTGGCGAACAAGAAATTCTTATACATACGCCCATCCCTGTTTATTTTCCTTTCTGGGTCATTCCTTTCTACTACTGGGGCTTCTGTTTGTCCAAAAGTCCTACTGTAGTTACCTCCCTCTGAATGCCCTCCATTCACTTTGGGCTCTTCCCCTTGAAGTGACAGTTCCTCACGATTCTGTTGGAGTAATCGCCTTGTCTCCTCCATTTGGCAATCCAACATCATCTGGATAGTCGCTTGCACCCTAGCCATCGTCATTGGCTGTGGTGCTGCTGCTACAACAGGTGCTTGCTCAATCACTGGTGATTGAGACTGTTGATTCCTGTTTTCGTTTGCATTTCCAACTCCACTTCTTGTTCTTTCCATTTCGATCTATACACCGAATAAGGTGAAATTAGATCCTCCTTCGCGATAGATATTACGATCTTCCATATCACTCTAAAACGTTTACATGCTAGTTCTAATATCGTAACCATACGCTTAGATTCCTAAACACATAAGGTTTCCTGATCCGGTCAGCAACAGACCATAGATCCGAACAATTAATATCATATATGGCAACATATAACATTTAGCACATAAAAGCATTTTAGGCACCATCCCTAAAATAAACGAGTGTTTGCGTCCATTTAGGTGTACTACTTAACATATTTTAGACACGCTCCTCACTATTATTACTTAGCATTCTACGTTTAAGTCTAGAATTTCCTACAAATTCCTAGTTCGCTTAAACTAATGCTCTAATACCAAATGTGACATCCCCAGTTTCACGGCCAGAAAAGACCGATTTGTTTATGCTTTGTTTTTAAAATCAGAGTAATTTTTTAAAGAAAACAATTGTGGAATTTGTTCCCAAAACAAAATATGATTAGAATTTATCAAATCATTTCTTTAAAGAAATGTATTTTCATTATATAACAAAATCTCGGGATGTCATGTTCAATACATACCAAAAGCATAAGCAGAACAAAATAGACCTTACAACAGTTATTCATAACTACTGGACTATAATCCAAAATCCCTCGTTATGTCAGCCAACTTATGCTCTCGTGCCATAACATGTAATACAAAGAAAGCTGAGATGGTCAGGTTTGGGAGTCTGGTGAGCATATATGGTTTTCATCCCACAATGTTATATCATATATTTATATAAATAGAACATTCAAACTTGTACAATTTCACCATATAAAGGCAGCTCTTATCCCACCCCATCGATCCTCACAACGACATGATCTAAACTCTCGTATCCAAAATTTTCCTCTTTACCTGATCCCTACTCACAGATCGAAAACTATCCTCTTCACCCGATCCATACTCACGGATCTAAAACTAACCTTTTCACCTGATCCATACTCACATATCTAAAACTACCTGATCCATACTTATAGATCTAAAACTAACTTCCTGATCTGATCCATACTCCCGGATCAATAATTGTACCTAATCCATACTCCCAGAATAGGACAATTAACTATACCTTAATCCTGATCTGACCCATACTCCCAGATCAATAACTATGCCTAATCCATACTCCCGAACTAGGGACAGTTAATTTAGTCTTAATCCATATCTGATCCATACTCCCTGGTCTATAACTGTGCCCAATTCATACTCCCGGACTAGGGACAATTAACATAGTCTTAATCTATACTCCCAGACTAATAGCAAGTTTATCTCTTTACCTGATCCATACTCCCGGATCTAAAACTAACCTCTTGGTCTAATCCATACTCACGGATCTCATCTACCCATGTCCTACCCAACATATTTGTAGATATAAAATACATATATAGGTTGACTCATTTAAAACTATATAAAACATCCATTCCACACTCATCTCAAATAAACAACAATATATAAACACATAGCATGTATTTCATAGCAAATACGTAATATTTATGTGTTAGAAGAGATTGACTACACACTCACCCAAAACATATACTTAATACATTCAAACAATACCTGTATTAATATCGTGTTTATGAAAGGGACTATACACTCACTTGATCAGAAGATGATCGGACAACACTACGGCTCTTCAAATAGTATTCTTCGGTGAAACCGAGATCACTTCACACACCGGACTTCTCGAGCTTCAGCTTGGAAACTCTTTTCTTCTTGGGATCTTCGAGGGTTCGGGACTTGCTTCGGGTCTCCAGATGATACTGGGGCTTCTGGGGTACTTCTTTGCATGAAAATCGAGGTAATATGGGTGAGAGAAGGGTGAATTAGCAACCTTGGCCGGCTGCCCCTTCAAATCTATTTATAGGGCTAATTTCTCATTTTCCACGTCGTGGGCACTTTTCCACGTCGTGGGCTTGGTCATCACTGCATGCGTCATTGCAAGTTGAGTCTGGCAGACTCCAGGAGGCATCAGAAAACATGCCACACCGTGGGCACTGTTTCCACGTTGTGGTCACTGACACAGCTTTGGGGTTCGCGCCCCGAACTTCAGAAAGTCATAACTTTCGCATGCGAACTCTGTGTTCGAGGTTCTTTATATCGACGCGTAGGTGAGAATATGCTCTACAACTCTTGTTTAGAATCCATTGGCTAATTTTGACTTTATTTTTAATATATTATAAATATATTACTTTTATATTATTTTTAGTAGGTCGGGATAGGAAAACTCTATTAGAAATTCATAACTTCTTCATCTGACGTCCGTTTTCATCTGTCTTTTTACCGTTGGACTACTATCGATAAGATCTTCGATTCTCGTTTAGATTTTTTCAACTAAAAATCACTCGATCTCATATTCGAGTATTCGAGCTGCATACCGCTAAGTCGAAACTTCGGAAAATCATTACTTCCTCATGCGAAGTTAGAGTTGGGCGTTCTTTTTATGTACGCTCTCGGTTTAACATATTCTACGACTTTCGTTTAGATCACTAAGGCTAGATATCGCTCTATCTTAAATTCATATTTTACGTTATTTAGCGTCGTGTCGGTTCTATCGCGAAACTTCTACAGGTCATAACTTGTTCGTTATAAGTCGGATTTCGGCGTTCTTTATATGTACGGAATCCTTGTAACATATACTACAACTTAGTTAAGTTTATTAATTCTAAATAATCTTCTATCAAAAAGTCATTTTGACACTTATCGTCTCTAAATTGATTAGCCCTGATCTACGGACGTTACGAGTGGGCCTCGGTTTGGGTTATTCGGACTTCTTAGATTTGGGCCTTGTGGGTCATCTGGAATTGAACCTATGGACTAGAGAAGCATTATTGGGCCTTATATTGAGGCCCATGTGAAGGGATTGGGCCTAATTGGAAATTGGGTCATATATTAAGCCTTGTAGTAACACCTTTTTATACCTGTGATATGTACCATGGGACATTACTACTTAGGTTGAGGCCTATGTGAAATGAACATGTGATAACATAACTACAAGCCATGGTACATATCATAGGTATAAAAAGGTGTTACTACTTATTATTTACCTTTAACCATACATAATTTAATGGGAAAAAATAAACTTTCCCTTACCAAACAGGCTATATATAAGTGTTTTTATTAGCTGAGGACGTTGATTCTGCAAGGAGGGCATATTGGGAAATCGGGGTTTAATTGCCGATGTTTTCACAGAGGAGGATAGTGATGGCGCATATGTAAGTCGAGGTTGGAAGAGGTGATTCTCTTATTGATATTTTCATTATTTTAACTTTTTTAACTTATTCTCTTTTTTGTTTTGTAAGAATGTTATTGTAGACTATTAACCTATAACTACCCGGATGTCTTTATACAAATACGTGTATATACTTCCCAATTTACTATTGATTCTGTAAGGAGGGGAAATTAGGAAATTCTGGCTTCACTGTTGATGCAGTGACAGAGGAGTATAGGAGGGCAAAGGGGTTTTTACCACATATCATCATACATGCTAATTACACTATAGAAAGAATCCAAGGTATTCATTTTTCTTGGATCTTGATAGCTTCTTATAATTAAAATAATATTAAAACATATTCTTTATGTGTTCACATTTTGCAGAACTTGGTATGGAGACTTCTGTTAAGGACTACCACATATATTTTCAGCCTGCAAAAAGTGAAAGCAAGCATGATAATGGAAATACTCCTGAAAAGGAGGGTAGGCTCAGTGTGTAATTGCTTATCTTGCTTTAGATATATGAAACCTCAATTGGTGAAATTTTACATCACAAAACCAATCAAAAGGTATTTATAGCTTTTGGTTCTCAATAAATTTAAATACATGTTTTTTTTTTTTTTTGTATTTTTTTAATTAAACTAACTACATTATCATTAGATTAATGCATATATATATATATATATATATATATATATATATATATATATATATATATATATATATATATATATATATATATATATATATATATATATATATATATTTGTAGGATATCTTGTGTTAGAAGGTGTTGAATTACAGGAAAGATGGTTAATGTGAAGCATCGGTCTCATTTCAACACCCTCCAACTTTTTTTGTTTTATATAAACATAAATAAAAAATATGCTCCTAATCTGGGACTAGCAAACATGTTTAATGTAATCAGTTCAATGTAACTTAACAAAATTTTCCTGGTTTATGCATTTCTTTGGCATATCCAACCCCGCAAAGTTTACCATTATAAAAGAACAAATGTTATATGATTTATTTCATTTCAGATCAAGTCTAAAATCATGAGTGGTACTCCGAAATGGTGTTTCTGGAATAAGTGGTTCCAAAATAGATTTCACCGAAATCTAAAGTACTTTTTTACCAACATTTCCAAAATGCTATAAACAATTCTACATCCTTTGAACATGTTTTTAAATTTTTCTTTTTGAAAAGTATAAATGTGTTTAAAGTATAAAAAAAAGGATTATTTATCAAATTTCATGTTTCTTATTGAAATTCATGAAATTTGTAATGGTTCAATGTCTTTTGTCCATACTTTTAATTAGAGATAAAATAGTTCAAAATGTCCTATTCCAAAACAAATTTAAATTTAAGATTAAAATAACCTCAAATCTATATAATTTATATAACCGACTAATATCCTAAAGTTTGTTTTTTTCATGATTTAAATTTTTAAATAACCAAAAATTCAATACTATAAATTTTGTTTAGTTTTCACTTTTCATTATAAAAAAATAAAAATTCCATAAAAATCCTTATATTTTAAACCTCATAATTTATTTATGTATACGTTATTTTTATTCAATTAAGTCTTAAATTTCAAAAATTATATTCATTTTGACTCTTTGAGCTTATCAATAAATTCTCCAATTTTTAAAACTTATACTTTTGGTCCAAATTATAAATTATATTACAAATTTGATGGAACATTTACACTTTTGATATTAATTTCAAAATTTTTATTAGGAACTCAACCTTTAGAAAATTTTCCCCATTTTTATTTAAATTTTGTTTTGAGTATTTATTTATTTTTATTTTTTTTGTATAAAATAATACTTATACAAATAAAATATTTACAAATAAAAATCTTTTTTCATCTTAATTTTTTTAAAAAATATATTTTTGTATGTAAAATACGTATATAAAAACTTTAAAACATTTTTTTATGCAAAATACATGTTTATAAAAATATTTCTTTTATTTTAAATACATATTTACATAAGCATAGTTATGTTAAATAGATATTTGCATATATATTTTTATAAAAACATATTTATATACATTTTATAAAATCCATAATTGTATAAATTTTTTAGAAAAATATGTTTATGTACAAATAAATTTATTATAAATGATGTCTGTATATTTTTTTTATAAAAATAAGTTTGTGTATATTGGAACTTAATTGAATAAAATACATAAAATATCAAAAGATAAGGATTATTATGCCTTTTTCTTATTAAAATGAAAAACCTTTAATATATACGCAGGGAATCGTTCTAAAGTAATTGAGACCAAACTTAACTCCAATCAAATTAATTTAGTTATCTTCCTATAAACACATGTTACGCATAATATTATATTAGAAAAACCAGAAATAATGACGTTACCTTAATTTAATGATACTATATTTAAACTGTTAATTCCGATTCTTTTGTGATTAATAAAAAATTGATTTGAAAGTCGTAACAACTATTTTACTAATTTATTCAATAGTTTACGCAATTTGTTCAAAAATATTCTACGGTCTAACAAACAATAGACTATGTATCCATTGATATTTAATATTTAATTCACAAATTAATAAAATTAAAAAGTATAAAAGTCATAATAAAGAATAATATAGTTCTGACGTAAATCACCGTCAAAATACACCAAGAATTAGTATCAATAGAATTCAAAATTTTCAAGATAAATCTGCATCCGAAACAATTAACAATCTCACAATTCATTTTTCTCTCAGACAGATGAATAAAGAATAACTTCAGCCGGGCTAAAGAATCCGGTTTTACTGGACGCCTCCGCACCACCGCCACTGCCGCCGTAGATCGTCTTCATATTTCCACCGTGCGAATGGTTGTCCGCCGGTGGATGGTAGTACATCCGAGCAGTCTGTGGACAGTGTGAATGAACCCTGCAAGCGATTCTGAATGCATCCAAAATCTCTGTATACTTTCCCATCGCTAAGTTTTTCTCTCTCTAAAAGAAGAAGAACAAGAAGAGAGAGAAAAACTTTGGAAGAGAATTTGAAGAATTGAAATGGAATTGAACGAATGAAGAATCTAGAAAACTGGCCAAACGTCGGAAGAGCCCATAAAATTGGGGAGATTGCTTGAAGAGAAGGCGAGGCACGTTATGGTTTGGGGTTGGTCATCCATTTATATATACACAAGCCGCGGCGTTTAGGGCAAGTAGTTTCTTTATGCTTTTCGAAATGTTTCACTTTACACCCTTGGTATATTGAATAGGTTAGATTCTTACCCTTGATTATATAGAAACTCACTGTGTAGGACAAGGTGACTGTTGTTTTATGCAAAAATACAAAACAAGCAAAAACAAAATGGTATTAGCTTTTTGAACGATTGTATTGTTTTTGGTTGTGAATAAATTGTTGTCAATGAAACGGAAAAAATATGTTTTATAAGTATAAACAATTTTAAACAAAAAAGTATGAAGAATGATTACGTTTTCATTATGTTTTCGGTGTTTATAGATTTATATATGATCTTAATATTAATTAGAAAAAAAAAAATCAACGATTATAAAATAATAAGACTTTAAATGTTTTTTTATTTTTATTTTGTGAAGAAGGGATCAATACTCATCATGACGTAGCATCCTATATTTTGAATCGTGATTAAAGCAAATATAATTTTATGTATTAGAAGCTTTAAAAAAAATGAGCAATTGTATACAAGATAAAAATTATGGGTAAAAGATGTAAAATTATATCCAACAAATTAGATGTTAGTCTAAAATGAAAAATCTCACTTTTCTTACTTTTCTTCTTCTAGTATTTTAGATTTTTTTTTAATTGTCGAGCAAAGCGATTTGAAGCTTCTAACTAAACAAAAGTTATAGAAAAATTCAAAAGGGATCAAACCAATGTTTAAAAACAATTTTTTAGTTGAATCGGTCTAATGATCGGTTCTCAGTTTAACTGATTCGACTGCTAGTTTAATTGACAATCTACATCTAACAGTTTATATCTAACGGTGACGTACGCCGACCTTCAAGTTGTGTACATTTAGGATACTTGATCAATCGAGTTATTCAATTTTTTTTTTTTTGGAAATGAACTTTTTTAATGGATTAAGTGAAATTCAATTATCCAAGTTCAATGAACCGGTTCAAAGAGTTTTTTTATCCATTCTATCACACTGGTTTAATCTAGTTTTTGAAGAATATCACCGGTTCTGAGGAGCGTGAGAAGACGGATACATGATTCTACACACATAAATCAGTTGTTTTTATTATTTGAAATTTCACGATGTTTTCTTATTAACTATGATTTGGATTTTGGTTTATAAACAAATGGTTTTATTTTGATTATAACTTTATAAAATTAGGCATTTATCTTGATTTTAAGAATGAAAAAAATATTATTGTAATAATTGGGACGTAACAGATAGTTGTAACTAAAGTCGTCTCCACAACGATTTAGATTAAAAATATATGTGTGAAACCAACTAAAATGAGAAAATTTTGTTCAGTCAGTGTAAAAGTTATAAAGGAGTGTGTAAAAGTTATAAAGGAAGTGTACATGCAATGATATGATTATATGAAATGAAAACAATCAAATGAGAAAGGTCCAAACTTAAGTCCATTACACTGTTTACTAACTTGGATGACGTGAGAATTTGGTTTCATGATTTAAGTAGAACTGCTTATTGTTTATTACAGTAAGCTAATTTAAGTACTTGGATAAAATCCAGTTTATTAAGCTAACAAGCTAATTTTAATAAGCATCTCTTCCCATGCTTATTGCTTATTGTTTATTCCCACCACAAATAAGATATAAGCAATAAGCTAAAAAACTAATCCAAACACCCCCTAACATCATGTTCTAATATGATGATATTTGCACGATATATTGCTAAAACGAGTTCTTTAACTAAACCAAATTTAATTAAGGAGTCGTTTGATAATTGTTAACTGAGTTACATCGGACTGAGTTTGAAGCTGACTGGAATAGAAGTTTTGACTAAGTTAACTTCCGACTGAAACTTGTTGTTTAATTTTGCTTCTGACTGACCGTATAAAATAACTATATTACCCTCAAACAACATTTTTTATAATAATTCCTTTATGATTTACCATTTTACATTTGGGATGACATATTTTTATAATAAGCAAAACATTATCATATCTAAGTCCTAATTTGATTAGAATATACCAAGATAAAAACAAATACCTTCATAAGAGCAAACACCTTCCAAGTTTCAAAGTTCTATAAATCAAAAACAAAAATGAATGCAATCTCATAAGAAACAGAAAATTAAATTACACAATTGAGTTCCTGCATCTTCACGTCTAACTTGACAAATTATAGATATAGTTTTACTAATTACACATTGTAAAGACTATCCTTATAGCAAGATCAATCACTATTATCAAAATCACGAGAAGCTCTAGCATACAAACATCAAACTGTTGTAGATGCTACATCTTTCAAATCATTTGGATTCATGTGAAGATCCGTAAATTGGTTGTAGGAGCTCCCATGGAAGAAGAATTTTTATCCCTCTAGAAACTGATAAATACAAATACGATTTAGAGCAACAAATTCCTTGCACAACAACAACAAATAATCATGAGCATAACAACAAAATAATGAACAAGAAAATCGTGTAGAGCAGGATCAAGACAAGAAAATCAAATCAATTACTACTCCTAGATCATCAAGTTGTTCATCAGAACTAACAATACTATAGTGTCTGATAGGATCATAATCAATTTCTCCACATTACTAGTTGGACCCCCTCAAATCCAACTCATAAGAAATCAATGATCTCTGTTCTTGTTGTTGATTTAACATTAGAACATTAATTAATAAGCAACCAATAGTAAAACATCAAAAGTATAATTGAAATATTAAGCAATTTGAAGCAGGAAAATGATCTAGAACTCTAAAAAAAACCTACGAGCTCTAGACCTCGAAAAAGCTTGTTGTTGGGGCTTCAATCTAGAAAGCAGGAGGTGTTTGGTAGTCCACATCCTTGCATAAATCTTTCTTGATGATCTTTGAAATCGAAATCAGGTAATAGAAGGAAAATCAAATTCGAAATCAAGTGCAAGATAAAAAAAAATGAAATTAGAGCATATTAACAACAGGGAAAACTGAAATCAGGTGCATGATGAACAAAAATTGAAATCAGAGCACATCAACAACAAGATAATCGGAACACAAAACAACAACAATTTCACCTGTTGAAATCGATTTTGATTTTGTGAAATCGATCCAATCGATAGCTAAAATCTTGTTGTTCAAAAAAAGAACTCACCTGAGCAAGACGATGATGTGGAGGGGGAATCTGATGGCATCGACGATGACATTAGCGGAACAATGAATGAAGAGCATGATTGATGGTGGCTAGTCTCGTTTCAACGGTCGTTTTATGAAGAAGGGTAATAAAGGGCGACGTTGTCTTAGGGAGAAGGCAGTGAGGAGGAAAAAGTTGGATTGTGATGTCGATCAAGCGCCATAGGCCAAAAAGGGCAGATAATGAAGATGACCCAGTCAGGTGCTTTTTTTCCTTAGACCGAGTCGGAGGATTTAGGAGAGTTTTGGACCGAGTCATAGGTTAGATAGATGGAATCAAACATATGGACTCAGACCAGGTAAGCAAAAACTTCTAACGGGATTGGGTTAGAAGGCAATCAAACTGCCCCTAATTAATTTTTATTAAGTTCCTAAAAATTAACTGAGATATTGCATTAACAAAGCAAGTTTCCCGGCAACGTTCTCCCTCTCTAGCAAGTTCATAAGTTATAAACGTGTAATACATGTTATGATGCAAGTAAAAAAGTCAAAAACATCATTTGTTACTTAGCAAGACTTCTACAACGATTATGAATTCTAAAAAACTTACTAACATTCCTTGAAAATAGTTTAATCTAAATAGACAATTCAAACTAAGGGGGTGTTTGGCTAAACTTGTGACTTTTCATAAGCACTTTTCAAATTATACCTTATAACTTATAATCTAAAAAGATAGGGGGAGTTACTTATAGATTTTGACTTATTTCCGGTATGGCACATTGATAAGTTATTTCTATCAAAACACTTCTTTTAACTTATACCGGTGTGAGACTGATAATAAGTTAAAAAATAAGCTTTACTAAGCTTAGCCAAACACCCTCTAAGTATATAAATAACAATTTAAAGGATGATTCAAACCTGTATTACTAAACCCAAACCAAAATCTAACAATCATCCATCAAATGTTACATAAACAAAATGTAAAATCAACTTAAATTTATTTAACAGGGTTTTAGCCATTTATGATAGCTAAAACAATAAACAAACATAGAGAAATAAAGTATAAGTACTTATAATTTGAAATTACAAATAAAAATATGAATAAGAGTTGTACTCATTGTGTAACACACTAACACCTCAAAATTTTCAAACTTTAAAATGTTATGTTTAAACAAAACCATCATTGGTATTAATTAACCCACATTTAAAAAAATTTGGTCCCATAAAAAACATTGGATGTTCCCATTAAGCATCATACAAACCATAGGAAACAAATAATAATTACATCAATACCATAAATTTTAAAAATAATAATAAATTAAAAAAAAAAAAACTTAACAAGTTTCACTCTGTACTTTATCTCATAACTTCTACTTCCATCTATCATCTTTCTTCTTGAATACTTACTGGGATACATGACATTAAAAAGAGATACGTAAGACAATAATGTCTTGTGAGCTATGTGAGTTTGTAACCCAAAAACATTTATCACATTTCACATGAAAATCCCTTCATTCATACCAATAAGCATTTTCAATCTTTTTTCATATCATAAACCATTCTCAATCATTTTCATACCATAAAACATTTTAAATCATTTTCATACATAACATAACATTTTATATTGTAAGTGTCATTTCTTATCTTATCATTTCATTTGCTTCCTTTCCATTCCCGTTTCCAAGACCAAGATGGAAAGAGCAAAAACCATTCCACAAAGGCATCACTTCCAAGACCAAGGTGGGAAGAACAATTCAACCCATGAAGGCATAATTTCCAAGACCAATGTATAAAGAACGGAATCAATCCAACATGGCATCATGCTTATGACATCCACTTCGCGACAGGGAAGGTACCATTGCAGTAGATTCCTCTAGACCTCTTATGAGGCGTCATCGCCCGAACAGTTTTCTTTTCATTAATTTTCAATTATTTCCATTACTTTTCATTTCCTATCATTACTTTCCAAGCTTTACACATTTCATATGTTAGTATCAAAATACTAATTTCAAAAGCGAAACATCTATATTTCAAAACATTCAACCTTCCAAATCGTTCTTTGCTTTAAAAAATATTCTTTCCTTTAAGGCACTATTTTAAATTATCCTTTCCAAAAACATGTGACACTTTCATTTCATAACATTTCATATATCAAACATTAGTGTTTCATTATCATAAAATCATTTTGTCATTTACTCCAAAATGGTAAAATTCCAATACGTACTCACCTAGTTTTCTAATGAAGGTTGCTACTCCCTTCTAGCTTAACTTCACTAACAATAACCCCTTAAACACAACCTATACAATATAGACATAAGTCATTAAAATGACCAAAATACCCTTCATGGGTTCCATTACTAAATTTTATTGTTTCATCACATTCCTTATGTAAAAATATGAACATGGGTGAAAATCGCACGTAAATTGGAGTTCGTATGCAAAAGTTATGAAAAAAAAATACATGGCATTGATCAGATCATTACATGCTTGTGGAATGATTTGTCTTGCCATTCCACGTTCATGGAATGAGGTCTGCATACACAAAACTCTCAAATTTTCTCAGTATAACACTCTGCTTTGCATAGTTCTTTAAGACCTTTTTCCCATTCACTTTGTACCATTTTTATAGGTTCTCACACATGATTAAGATGTGTTTTATCATCTTAAAACACACCAATTAGTCCATTAAGTGCTTACTAAAACCAATAAAGATATGATGATTCTTAAGCTTAAATGAAGGTTTATCTAAGCTAGTTTCCAATTGCAAATTCTAAAGTTCCAAAATGTTGTCAATTTACCGAACACCAAATAAATATTGTTACGTACATGAAACCATAGCCAAACTCATTGTAATTATCTAATTTGACTATGGAATCCTTAATACCATTTCTTGTTCCCAAATTGCCTTTATGGGTAATAATTCCATTTATCAATCTAGGAATCAAATAAAACCTTATTATTTGAATTCCATTAGTATCCACGCATGCTTATGAACTTCCTTTACTCATCAAATGTCCAATAATCAAGGATAACATTGCTTTCATCAGTATTTTCCTAAAGTCTATTTTAATCCAATCTCATACATGATTCTACCATCATGGGTGAGTTTGAGCATTCTCAAAGGGTTTATTGTTGTTAAAAATCATCCAGGTTAGTGAATCTATTCCAATCTAACATACAAACATGAAATCCCCAATTTGAATTTCTAGGGTTCATGAGGGTTTTCACCCAAATCCTCAAATACATCAACAAGATGGTTGAATGAAGATTAGGATCATCAAAACAACGCAAGGGAGGTTAGAAACCAAAACCCTAATCAAGGAATTGCATAAAAATTGCCATTGGGGTTTAACCCACTTCATAAATTTGAATTTCTAGGTTAGAAATAGAATAAATTATACCTAGGAAGCCTTTGATTCATCTTCCTTTTTCTTGGACATTCAAATATCCACTTGCATCGATCCTAGAAGCTCTTAAGAATCAAAATCATCACTAGCTCTCTCCCTTTCTCGTAATCACGTTCTTCCTAAGAAAATGAGAGAGAATACCCATTTACTAGCTTTGAACTTTCCCAACGTGTCACTTTTTATCACTCCATGCAAAAAGGTCTTTCCAAGTAACTCCAAACTAACTTAGAAGCTTTAACTAACTTCCAAAATGTCCCCTCACCATCCTAATATTCACAAGCTTAGTTCAAGTTATTAAGTTGGTCAAATCTCTAGTCAAACCTATGTTTCACCCGCTTGTCACAAATAGCCCTTTAACTTTTAACACGTTATTATTTTCACTTATAATTTTCTAAACTTCATATAGATTAATGAAATAATTATCCCTTGGTGATTTATCCATATAAATCATATTTCATTTATTTACTTTGTTAATTTAGGAACCCGATCTTAAATTTTAGTTACACCTTGCTTCCTTGCTTTCTCTCATATTTTTATCTTTTGTTGAAAATGTGAGTCTCCTTACTTCCCAAGTCGTTCATATAATTGATATAGGTCAAAGATAAGGATCTCATAACTGAATGTCAAAGTTCATGCATCCTAATTGAGTTCGACTTCCAATATAAGTATACTTGATCGAATTGGCAGTCTGACAAACTAAAATGATGTTTGTATGAGACTGTTCGGGTTTTACCCAACTCAATAAAGACAGAGGGGTTTATTTGGTCATGGATTGGTCCGAGGAAGGTTCAACACAACTTCAAATTACACTCTCTTTCTTTTAGGCATTGTGGACCTGTATTCCTATATAAATGGGCATGTACAGTTTAACTCCTGTTTAGATTCACCAACTTTTTCCAAATCGACCGTCTTCCATTTGTTTTGTTTAACATTTGCTCCTTACACCCCTTTGAGTCTCCAAATTGCTCCAACCTACAAAACAATCCAAAAGTTCTCTAATAAACATCTACAAACCTAAAAATAATAAAAAAAAAATAGTATGAAATACATAGAAAAATAGTATGAAATACATGAAAAGATGCATCTATCAGTAATGATTCATTATTAGAGCTCATTTTAATGTTTTTTCTAATGTTTTTGCACCAATTTAGTACTTTAATGAAATACAATAAATAGGACGTTTATGAGCCATAAGTTTCAAGATAAAGTAATAGTAAAAGCGTTTACTTTATAGTAAACCTTGAAATGCCATTATTGTAATAAATTCCAAAAAGGGTTGTTACTAAGATTAACAATATGTTTTAAACCATAGATGAAGGGTTACAATGAGTGTTAAATTAGTGATTAAAGTTTTACTATTTTTGTACATCAATGATAATAATAAATGAAAATAATTCTTTACTTACCAATACTTTATATGGTTATTTTGTGTTGATTTTAAGATGTTACACCATAGTAGTTTACTACATTTATAAATTTTATAATTACAGTCAATATGATTTTGGATACGATAGGCAATATCATAGTTATTTTTTTCAAACACTAACAAATAAAAGATGCATCTTTTGGTTATCAACTATTTCTATCACACATATCCTTAGTCTGTTAGAAATTTTTAATACACATTATAGGGTATGGATTTCATATCAATATATTTTAATAAGGTAATCAACTGTGTTAGAAATATTGTAAGTAAGGAAGTTCTACTGATGGATTGCTAATATGGCTGCTCCAAAAAATTTTTTTGAGGCCCAAGGTAAAAACCAAAAGGACCCATATAATAAAAAATAAGTCAATTTAACAAAATTAAAGCTAAATACATCGACTCGTCAAGTCTCAGTTGTTCTAACTAAGACTGATTAAACAACATATCAATATGGTTAACATTCGTATCCACTGAGAAAATATATTAGTTTTTATTGGTCCTCATAACACTAGAAGTACAAGATGTCCCTGTAAAGGCTTGAATAATCTCCAACACAACTCCAAACTTTTTAAGAACCATAATCTTGTTGTAAACTATTGATTTATCGGAGTTCTTGATGAAATCAATCCGATATTATCATTAAAGATTAAAATATCTTGAAGTAGGTTTACTAAATACAACATCGACTCCAATCTAGCTTTTGCATTTTGCTGATAGACATGTGTTATCGTCTATTTGTCAAGTATTATGATACACACTATAATAAAATAGATTTATGTATAGAGTAATGTGCATCTTCTTATGCTTGTAAAAGGACATGTAAGACTTAGATTAGAATAAATAAACCAAGTTTCATGATCAATCATACAATTCAGTTTCAGAATTTTGACTTCTTTACATACATATAAAAAATAAAAATAAAAAGTGCAAAAATGTCACAGTTTTAAGCCGTTAAGTTGAAAAGAAAAAAACTATGTTTCTATTATAATATATGTGGTGAATATCACTTACTGATTTCCATCATTGTTGTTAGAAATAAGTAACTGCAAAATCAGAAAAATAGATAAATCAGAATAATAATTCAGATATCAAAATAGTTACCCTAGTAAGTTTATTGGACTCTTTTAGTAGTGGAAGTTTTGTTTATCCCTTTATCTAGGTTAAAACTAGATTGTTTTCCTTATAATTTTCTTTACTCTTCTTTGTAATATACAATTTTCTTTCAATAATGAAACCATATTCGACGTTTTGTTTCTAGATTGTTATTAGTTTACATGGTATTATAGCGTTACCCGATCCAATTTTTTTTATTTCCGATTTGTATTTGTAAGTTAAAATAATATATATTGTTCGCTGACTCAGCACTGTTCATTGGTGTTATTGTTCATTCGAACCGGCACTATTCATTGTAATTTTTTTATGGTACCATTTATACATTTGGTCATTGCTTATTAATGTTCTATTAACTTTCGTCGTCTTTCTTCAGTTGTTTGATTGTTGTTTGTTCGTTTTGTATTCATTCGTTGTGGTTATTGTTGGTGTTTATTCTAATTCGCTGCCAATGTTCATTTGTTTTGGTTACTATTCATATGGCTCTTAATGTTATGTTAGGCCCCATAGTTTCTTTTAATGAATGGACTTACTGCAAACAGAACCATTGGAAGTCTTAGTTCCCATTGTTACTCAACAAAGCAAACCTGCAACATATCATACCATTAAGATCGTTTTAGCCACCGTTCCAATGATATAACCCTTGTCCATAAAAATCTATTACTATTACACCTACGATACAAACTAATGTTCATGCAACCATCACCCCGCCTTTTTTTCCTTGGATAATACAATCATGAAACCATGTATACATATGTGTCTCAATCAAGTATTCATTTATCCTTATAGAGCTTATATTCTGGTGCATTATATGTTACATTGTTTTCCATCATTTGTTTCTTTATCTTATGGTTCACCATTTCGTTCATGTTTGTCAATAATATGTCTACGAGTGTAAAGGATGTTGGTCATGTTGTCACCCCTCATATATAACTTATTAATGTCTATTATATTTCAACTCTTGCTTTAAACATTGCTTCAGTCAGTCAGTTATGTAAATCTAGTTTTTAGGTTTCTTTTCTTATTTTGTATGTTATGTATATGGTCCATGCTACCATAGATTGTTTGGGGTTGGTCGTAAGATAGGATAAATATGTGTCATGGATCAACTTAAAGTGTTTGATATCGCTACTACGATTATTATATATATATATATATATATATATATATATATATACACACACACACACACACACACACATTTGGTCGAAAATGGTCCAAAAATAATAAACCTCTCATAATTTAATATTTTCAAAATATTATGTCCAACAACTTGTTTGAGTAATTTCTTTGAGCAATTCCTTGTGATTCTTAACATAAGGTTTATGAATTTTAGTTCATATAAACACTAGTTTTTTATTTTAATTCAACAAATAATATGTGAAATATAGTCCAGACTCTTGAGACTTAACCAAAATCTCAATATTTTGGACTTCTCATTCGGAGTTTCATAACCTTAAACACATACATCATAACATACAAGTATAAACAAGTAATTATACCAATATTTCATAAGATCATTGACTTGTATCCTCCCCCAAAATAGTAAAAACTAAAATATAAGGGTATGAAGCTCACCTCGGGTAAAAGATAGTGTGGTTGAAGAGATGAGGTGAGAAATTGGAGCCTAGAACACCTGAAGTGTTGGATGAACTTCTTGAGGATTTTTGTTAGCATAAGGTTATGAACACATAAATTTATGTATGAGTAGAAGATTTACAATAACTAAATGTATGAATCATTTACTAGACATGAATTACTTACCAAATACTTAGAAGAATTGTGAAGAAAATGGTTTCTGGAACTTGGTTGAATGCTTGAGATTACGGAGATTTCACAGAATGTGAAATGAGTTTGTGGAATGAGAAATGGGGTTTACGCCCCTTCATATGGGAATAAGGAAATTGATTTGATATGTGCTTGGTTTACTGGTGGGCAATGCATAGGTTACTGAGATTTGTATTGTAAATAGTCAATTACAACTCACAATCCATAAACACATTGAATTGGAAATGAGTTCACGGTCCAAATGGGTTTAGACAAGGGTTTACGCTCCAAGGGAGGTCCACTAAGGGTGGTTTACGGTCTAAATGGGTTTCTTAAAGAGTTTACGGCCAAATGGTTGCTTAGGATGGTGTTCATGGTCATGTTTCCTTCCTCAAATGGTGTTCACGGTCTAGACTAGTGGCTTAGGGTGGTTCACGGCCAAAGTGGTTCCTTGGAAGTTGTTCACGGTCAATGTTTGGTGGTTTGAGGTAGTTCACGACCAAAGTACTTCCTAGGGAAGTGTTCATGGTCCTAGAGTGTAGGAACTCAAATATGTTGGCTTTATTGTTTGTGTGATTAATATGTTGACGTAAATCCAATATCACATTCGATTGCTTTGCTCATGAGAGTTTAGGGTAGCATAACTCTCAAAAATTACATTACTATAACATTATAATAGTAATATAGTTATAACTATTACATATACAAGACCCCTTTTGACTTCGTTTTCAGATCGAAGAAATTCTAGTTGTGACAAAAACGTATGAGATTGCTTTAAATTATATTTCTAAGCAAGTAGCTTAGTGACCACTGAAAGTGGCTATTAGATTAAATCTCTTATAAATCAAACATATAATTGGTTATATAATTAGCCTATAGCATGATCACTTAGTAACTATTCTTTATAATTATTAGTGTTAGTTCATTGTTATCAAGATTGCTAATCAATAATGACATGGACAACATAAATCCATATTACAATTTTGTTGATTGACCATAAGAAAAAAAAAAGGGATTCAAATCTAAGTAGAAGTAATTCGTAATACTTTTTAAAACAAAGTTCTTTTGCTATCATTACTAGTTTAACTTGCGTTAATTTAATTTTAAAAAATTCCTTAATTTAATTATATTGTTTTAGATTAGTTAATAGTTTATTTTTCTAATTCATAATCATAATCATAAAAATGTCTGAGATCATTACTCGGTTTCGTCTCATAAGGGGACTTTTTATTTTTATTTTGTATCATGATGCAACTACTAAAAAAATTATGCAACTAGTATTAGATCCAACATCAAAGAAATATGGTGTACCAAATTTTAGTCCCAACTTTGATGTCACTAGTGCTATAACTTCTTGCGTTTATCCATGGATATATATATATATATATATATATATATATATATATATATATATATATATATATATATATATATAGGAGTATGATCAAATGAGAACACCTAAAAGGTTGAGAACGCGAGAACAAATCTAAACCTTCTAAAATTTAAAATCAAAGGTTAATATTAACGGGCCATTTATATAAATTCTGAAAGTCATAGGATTAAACTGTAACTTCCTAATTACCTAAAAGGGTACTATAGTCATTAGGTTTTATCTTATTTTTATCAACTCCTAAAATCTCTCTCTCTCTCTCTCTCTCTCTCTCTCTCTCTCGTTTCCTTTAAACCCGATGGAAGCCACTTCTTTGTAAACTATCAAAGAAAAGGGAAAACCACTTCTTTTCCTTTAAACCCTAATCAATCAAGGAAAGGGAAATGAACGAAGGAAGACGGCGAGAAGGAAGAACGAAGGCTCACGGGCGGCACGAGTTTTCGTCGATCGATTATGTTAAACAGATCGTCTACGAAGGTCGATGAGGCCGAAGGGAAAGAAGATAGCAAGAAGCAGCGATGAAGACAATATCTTCGTAGGTCGTTGGTCGATAGAAAGAAAAGGGAGAGCGAGGGGTGAGGCCAGAAGATGTCCGATAAGCAGTGACAGGGTTGCAGGTGGGGTTTTGGTGGGTATTGCTCGACCGTAGAAAGTGTGAGGTGCAATGGGGGAAACGATCAGCGATAACAACTTTGGTGAGGGTGGTTTTGCAGCGAGGGTCGACGGGAAGGAAGGGAAAGGGTCTATGGTAATCTCCTTGCATCCTCTTCTTTGTTATTTGGCAGCTAACACAAAGGATGATGAAACAGGTAGAAAAATCGATCAAAAGGGTGTTTGTTTGATTTTTTTTGACAGGAAAAATAAGAAGGAAAATGGGAGGGTGTTGCCTCTATTATTCACCGGAAGAAAACTCCATCTCCGGTGGTGTCTTTGACAGTTCAAGAAAAAGGAAAAAAAGGAAAAGAAGTGGTTTTCCCTTTTAATCGGAAATGACATATTAAGGTTAGTTGATTATACTTTTTTCTTGGTGGATTTTGATTTCGGAATCGTAGGAGCAATTTGAAGAGTAAAAACAAAACACATTCTTGACAGGATGGCTGGGAAAGTTTGTGAATTGCCAATTTTCTCCAAACATCATTGATTTGTTTGCAGGTCTTCACTGTAGCAGAGACTCTAGAGTTCATCATTGATTGTTTTTGTATCTTCAAGTGATCCATTATACAGGTTGCGTGGGAAAGTTTGTGCTATGCCAATGTTACATTACACATACAAAAGAAAGGGTAAAAAGGGAAAAGAGTAACCAATGAGCAAAAGGGGCATCATTGGATTTGTGTTACTTCCAGCTTTGTATAAGGATTATCTTTGGTTGTGGAGGGCGTATTTGACATCAGGTTCATTGGTTTTGTATCTGGGACGATTGGGTTGTTTGATGAAATGCGTGAAAGAGCTATTCATTTGCGAATAGCAGGGTATTCATTTGTTAATAACAATGTATTCATTTGTAAATAACAGTGTAATCATGTTTGAATAAGTGTATTTATTTATGATTAGATGTATTCTTTTATTCATTTGTGAATACCAGGTATTCATTTGTTAATAACAATATATTCATTTGTGTGAATAAGTGTATTTATTTATGATTAAAGGTATTCTTTTATGAAGAAATGATAATTTTTACACCTCTTTTATTATCGGTAGATTAAAAGAAAAGTGGATTACTTGTAAATTGATATGTATTCATTTGTGATTGTAGTAGTATTAGTTTTTTTGAAAAAAAAAATCGTTTATGAATACAAATATATTGATTTGGGGTTGGATTTCTATTAATTTTTTCGAAAAAAAAAAACATGAAATACGAGAAAAAATTTTATTTTTTAAGAAAAAAAATTAAATGTTTTTATTTATTTTTTTTATAGAAAATATTTTTTATATTTATTAATAAGAAAAATAAAAAATAATATTTCCTTCTTTTTTGGTAACTGATCTTAAATTTAAGGGAATTTGATTGATTTTATTTTATTTTAATTTAATTAAAATATACAATTACTAATATAACCTTATATATTGATTGGTCCAGAACTGTTCTTGCGTTCTCAACCTTTTAGGTGTTCTCATTTGATCTTATATATATATATATATATATATATATATATATATATATATATATATATATATATATATATATATATATATATATATATATATATATATATATATATATATATATATATATATATATATATATAAGTGAGAAATATAATGAAGTAAAAGTTAGAAGGTGAAGTTGGATATGATCCAAAGTTGAATGGTGTAAAATGTTGGTTTCTTTGTAAAGAAATGAACAATACCATTTGGAACTATATTGCATTTTCTAGTGGCACAAGTTGATAAAAATATATTTTAAAATTTGGATAGGTAAAATACGTAGACATGCTATATATATCATGTTGGCTACCAACCTACCACTAATTATGGGATTAATATCGTGCATGCCAAACTGCAAGCTTTATGTTTCCTATCCGTGCGTGTTTCAACAGCATCCACAATTTAAAACGTAAACGGATTCTAAAATCTAAAACATTGTAATTAACGTTACGTGATTCCGACCAATAATGTTATTCTTTTATATCTTTTGCTAGCTCCTACGTCATGTTTTGATAACGAACATATAATTCTCTTTATATACCATTCTAAGAACCAATACTTTGCGATCAAAATTCGAACTATAAACGCAAATAGTTATGTTTCTTTATGCTTGATATCTGTTGATCGATACCTATTTTTTAGGTCATGGAAGGTAGATCCGATCCACATATCATGGATAGAATATAATACTATGATAAAATTTATTCTATAATTATTATTTGGTTAGAATATAATAATTCTAAAATAAAACCTCAAAATTAATTAAAAGTTGGTATGTTGATGTGGTTCATGAATCATGATCTAATTTAAATGAACCACACAACTTGATCCTGTACATAATAAGATCGCAATTAGATTCATGAATTTAATGGATGGTCCCGCATGAATAATTTGTCTTACAAAAATTAGGTAACTTTTTTCTAAAAAAACCTGTAAGATCTTGCAACCAGTTTGCGAATTATCTTTAATTTTGTTAATTTATTTTTCTAACAAAACCTGTAAATCTTGACTTTTTAGGTTTCGCACCAAATTTGTGAAAATTTGTTTTTGCAAGATATGATAAATTTGTTTATGAATACCGTCATTTAATTAAAATAAAATCACGCATTCAAACATAAATTATTCTCATTAGAAAATGAATTATTAAAACGAAATATTTGAAATATTGCTTTTAGTGAAAGATTATAGGTGAAAGTTAATGTTTTGGAGTATGTGACCTTATATTTGATAAGTTCTTTCTTGGACTTGCTGGAAAGTTTCGGATTGGAATAATTTGGTAATGAGAAAGTTACATTTAGGAAATATCATATGTATTTTCTCTTTTAAACATCCTGAATTCGGTAATAATGTCAAGCTACTTGATGGTGATGATGTGAAAAGATTTATAGAAATTATTCTTTATATGCTGCCACAAGTGGTGACACTATTTATTGTCGATGGTGGTGGTAATCGTGGAAAAGAATCAGGTTAAAATCGAGCAGATGCCGGAAGCAATCAAGGAGTACTTTTTTCGCCAGGTACAATGACTACACAAACAACTTCTTTTGAGTATATCTCTAGGTGAATATGTATGCTTGTAAGAATAAGCAATGGAGTAAGTACTTTTTCCATATCTTACATTTAGTTCTTATAGTTTTAGCAAAGAAAAGAAAAGATGAGGAAAAAATGAGAGAAAAAAAAAAGAAAATAGAAAGGGAAAAAATATAATATTTTGAAATAGTAAAAGGAAAATAAACATTTAAGTGTTCCCAAATTGAAAAGAAAGAAAAAAAAATTAAGTATTATTTTCAATATCAATTTTTTTCCTTTCAAATTGGAAGGCAAGTTAGAAGGAAAGATTATCCCTCATTGTTTTTCTCATAATTTCAGTTATGTATATTGAAAAAACTCAGGAATATCAATGTATCATCAAAGAAAAAAATTCTGAATGTCTTTGACGCCAAAAAAGAGATTAACATTATTTTTTTTCTTTTTTTTTTAGTTGTATAAATTTCGATTTTTAAGTACGACTTGGAAACTAAGGGCATCCACAATAGGGATGTCAAAAAGTCCCGTGGGGCCCCCCGTCCCGTATGGGGACATTTGTTGAAAAAAATCGGGGGCGGGAGCAAGGTTAACCCCCGTTTTAATTTCGGGGGCGGGGGTTAGTAGTTCCATCCCGAAAACCTCGTGGGGATCCCGTTAATAAATTATATAAATTGACATGTACTAGTTATATAAATGTGATAAATAATAAAATGATTTTTACAAACAAAAATTCAATATAAAACATGTTTTTAAGTTGTTTGTAACATGTAAAATTATGTTATAAATCTCTACTTGTTACCCAAAAATGGTTTCTTTTAGCTCAAACAATAACTTCTTTTAGCTCAAATAAGGTAGCCCAAAATCAATCGGGGGCGGGGGCGGAGAGCAGAAGGTGAATTCGGGGGTGGGAGCGGAGGTGGAAAGGATGGAGATTTCGGGGGCGGGGACGGGGCGGGGGAACGGGAAAATTTTGGAGGCGGGGGCGGGGATGCAATCCCTGTCCTGTTTGCTCCCGTTGACATCCTTAATCCACAATGCATTAAACTTATTAGAGTTTAATGGATTGACATATCATCATTTTACTTACTATACAACTCTATATTAATTTCCTATAATGCATTCAACTCAATAGAGTTCAATGAATTTATATTTAATAGTTAAAAGATTTCTTTTTTTCCCATTGAAGAGTTCAATGGCCACTGAACTTCATATCTATTGAATGCCAACATGGCATCCCACTATGGTAGGGTTTAATACATTAAATGCCAATTAAGCATCTTACCTCGTTCAACTCACCCAATGAACTATGCATTGTGGATGCTCTAAGCGTTAGAGTAAAACTTTTAAAAATCAAACTCAACCCACCAACTCAATACAAAATTAGCAGGTTTGGTTGATAGTTCTAGTTCATCTAAACATTTTAATTAAATCAGTTAGGTTAGGGTTAATATTCTCGACCCTATTTCAATCCGTCAACCCCTTTTATATATTATATTAATTTTATTTTACATTCAATTTAATATCAATATTTAAGAGACCATGCCAACAAACATTTTACTTGATCCATATTGCATTCAAGTTTTGACCATGAAATGGACCCTTCAATATGGCCCCATTGAGACCTATGAAATACCAACCCAACCTTCAATTATTGCTTCAATGCACCAAAGCAAATATAAATGCATTTGGACATCCTTTTTTCCAAAGACATGTTTGATTCACTTGCACACTTCAAGCTTCATTGTAGTTTTAGGATTGCATGACTAGTTCTGGGATCACATGATTGTAGTGTAATACATGACATAATTAATTAAAATAATATTTTGTTTTTCATAATCCATAAACACATACATTTAGGTTGTGGCCTTTTCCCACATACCTTCATATTTGAAATTGTAAGGGCGTTATTTTTTTTACAACTCCTCATGTAAAACTTTTACAAGATGTGAGGTTACGTTCGACTTTTTGTACAATGGTGTTCGAAAAAAACTTAGATGTGCAGGCTTTTACCAACCAAGTTTGCAAGTATATATACTCATTTACTAAAGTTTTTACCATTCAATCATCTTCTTCATTGGACCTATAAACAAGAAGTACCTAACTACAAGTGCTTTCTTTCGAAATTATTAAGTTGAATTTGCGTTTAACTTTACTTATGGTATCAACCCCACTAGTCAACTCATGTACTATCCCTCTATACTTTACCCTAAGCCTTGTCTTATATGTATTTACACAATATAGGTCTTCTACTTGTATGAATCAACTACAAATCAATTAATTCTTACTTTCTTAGACTTCCTTCTTGTCTTGAATGTTTGACCAACCTTAAATGTTTTTTTCACGAACTTCACCCAATGAACATGTCAATGGTTTGGTTACTCGTTTCAACATCTCTTTTCCAAGTCTTTTTCAAACCCCAAGTGAGTGAAAAAAAAACCTTACTTTCTAACACCTGCAAAGAACTCTCAGCTTTTATTTGGACCGGTTGTTTTGTTTGACCAATCTTTGCCAGGTCAACATCTTTTTTCGCTAACCTATTAAATTCTTGCATATGTACTTTCATATAATCCACCAAATTAACTATAACAACTATAAAATCCCCATCCGTACTACTACCATCATCACTATCATGATGCTCTATTTCTCATTCAAAACTTTTGATCACCAACATGCTTATATATATATATATATATATATATATATATATATATATATATATATATATATATATATATATATATATATATATATATATATTATGTTCTAAATTTAAGAATTGATCATAATCTCCCACCTCTTTCTCAATGAGCACATTTTCATTGTTGTATATGAAAGGTTTTGAACATACTAATACAAAACATATGGTAGTGGAAGCATATTATAATTTTCAAGTCAAATGTTCAATCTAAACCTACAAGGATCCTATGTTCATACTATTTTTGCAACTACAAGAAAGTTAAGATTACATACCTCTTTGTTGGCCAAAGATCTCCTTGCTTGTGATCTTGTTCTTGCCACTTTCATTTGATGCAATGATCCAAAGGAGAATCCCTCTAATGGAATCGTACCTAAGAACACCAACTGAGCAATACGACATACGACATACTCTTGGAGAGAGGAGGAAAATTGCCAACTACAAACCCTAGAAGGGTTAAGTTGCATTAGCTTATTGAGAGAGAGGCAAGGGGGTCAAATTTTCGAGCTAGGGATCGAACAATTATGGTTTCATCTATGGATCCCTATCTATACACATCCAATTATTTAATGTCAAATCAACTGCCTTTTTGATGAAATCGTCCCCTAGACTGTTCCAATTAATTAAACATTCTAATTAGTCAACATTCAGTTTGTGCAATTAATTAGTTCATAACTAATTCCAAAATAGCTTCTAATTGATTTATCATAACATGAAAATTAATAAATTAATTTTTTCTAAATCCCTATTTTCATTTAATTGTTCAATTAGGTCTTAGGAGTAACCCAAAAGACCCTCTAGTATTAAAAATATTATCAATAGTTATAATATTTGACACTATTTCCAAGAGTATATTGGAACTTCATTATTAATGCAATTTAGAGCATTTTCAATGTTGTCAACTTGAACAACTTAATGATTATGCACTAGTATTTGACTCATCATTTACATGAGTACTTTGGATGACTTGGATTGTCTACCAAAATGTTTGTAAGGCGAAGAATAGTCATATTGGTCATTAACATCTACCATAATAGTTAGGGACTGATCTATAACATTCCGGAATATCAAGAGTAGAGTTGAAGGGCTAAAAGTGTAAAGTTGAAGGGCAACTCGACGAGTCCATGGATGGACTCGGCGAGTAGGGTCGCGACTTTGGTCGCGTGTCAAGTGGCCTACTCGGCGAGTCCAAAGATGGACTCGGCAAGTAGGTGCTGAGTGGAGAAAACCCTAATTCTCGGGGCTTGAGCCCTATATAAAGAACATAAAATCCATTCCCCCAGTCTCTTTACTCATCCTCAAGTCCAGAAACCCTTAGCATTCGTGTGTGACTGGATCAAAGTGCATTTGGGAGCTTGAAGGGTATTTGTTGAAGGAATCTTGGGAGTTTGGAGGCTTGGAGCAAGGGGCTTTGCTTGGATTCGAGTTTCATTGCAGTAGGGGCGTTCTTTTGAGGTAATATCTCGTTCTTGGGCTGTTACTCATATGGATTCATCATTTTGGGGTTTATAGGGAGCTTATCTTGGGATGTTTTGGAGTTTGGAGGTTAGATCTAAGGTTGCTACCTCAGATCTGGAATGGGGAAGGTCTAGAGTGCATTAAAGTCTCTGTGTTTGAGTGCTTAGTGAAGCTATCCTGTCCCAAACCCTAGCTCTAAAGTGTATAAGGCCTAGATCTCTTTGGATTCACGTAAAATTTGCCACTTTACGTGATGGATAGGTTATAGGAGGCTAGATCTATGTTTTGGATCAATTGCATGGCCTGGAATGCTTCTGTATGGATTCAGACCGGTGGTACTCGACGAGTCACATGGGTAGACTCGACGAGTTGCTTGAAGATGAGCTGGAACTCGACGAGTTGGATGAACAACTCGTCGAGTAGGTTGAAGATAGCCTTAGACTCGGCGAGTCTGTTCTTGGACTCGGCGAGTCTTGTCGAAGGGTCCTAATATTTTCTGGTTGAGTCGAGAATCGGTGAGTCAAGGGATGACTAGGTGAGTTGGGTGCGAGTGGACTCAGAGTTGTTGGACTCGGCGAGTCTCGGGGTGACTCGGCGAGTTAGGTCGTGGATTGAGGGAAGTTCTGAGCTTGGGGACTCGGCGAGTCATCGGGTTGATTCGCCGAGTAGAGTCGGTCAGGGGTTGACTTTGACCTTGTCCAAGGGTTGACCAGTTGTCTTCCAGGGGTATTTTGGTAATTAAGGGTATTTATTGAGTTGAGTGTTTTGGTGTTCAGTGGAGGAGTTCGTGTTGGAGTTTGAAGCAGCGGGATCTTATCTTTTCAGCCGTCAGTTTCGAGGTGAGTTATCTGATAGGTTTTGAGCATTCTAACACTTCCTAAGTGTACATGCAACCCTAATAACCTTGGATCTATGTTTGTCTTGTTGTTGTTTGTGTTCCTTGAAACCTTGTGAGCCTAGCACCCCAAGTGTGATGCCTCAAATGCTTCACACAACACCAAATGCTCTTGGAAGAACTTATGAGAGAACACACACTTCTCAAAATCAGCCAATCCCTCTTGTTTCTTAGTGTAGCCGATTTTAGGTGGAGAACATGTTACTTATATAGTGTTGACACATCTAGGGTTAAACCCTAATGTGTCATGACTCTTCATTTCCATGACCCATGGGTTTGTAACTCCCATGGAGCATCCATGGAGCATCCTATGGGTGGAACCCAACTTGATAATCCATGGAGCCTTTTAGCCCACTATACAAGATATGGATGATTTACATAATCAACCCATATATTTAATTAGTTATCTTTTGATCACATAATTAATTCTAAATTAATTCTTGATCAAACTAATCAAATAATATTATTAATATATTAGAACTTATAGTATATTAATAATCTCCAAGTGTTATTTCTCTCATTTAGTCTATCCAATTACATGGTGCCATGCAACCCAAATGGACCATGCCGGGTCGGGTCAAGTACATACCAGAAATAGTTATGGACTTAGACACCTTATCCAACAGTCTCCCACTTGGATAAGTCTAATAACTATTACTACAAGTATGACTTCAGGAACCGATCGGCAATCGTAGCTCTTTACAAGATTTCTCGAAACTGAGAAGATGATGGCACGCCATTTAAGATAAGTGATCATATAATCCTCTGTTCTAGATATCAGTCGGACAAATACATGGAACAATGTCTTACTTATTGTCCAACAATTTGTTTCCCGATTTCCGATTTGTTTGACAAAGAACTTCATTGAACACATCAATTTAGTTCTGACCGGGCCCGGTACATAGGTCAAAACAAAATCATCGAGGGGCCCAGATATCAGCTTCTAATCCAAGAAGGAACAGATAAACTTCGACTCATATGTTTGTTCTACTACTCATTGAATTACACACAAGAGCGCGATTTATAACATCGAGTTACCAATGCATTTTTCGTACAATCAATGCATAACCAACTTGTAAGTAACAAATCATATCTCTAGGTTTAAAGACTTATATGATATTACCGTCTCACGATCACTCGAGATAGAATTCCATGAAGTGATTCCAGTGAGCGTGGGTTGAGTCCAATGCTCAGAACTTATGAGCACTCATGATTGCTGTAGCCTTGTCCAAGACCTCTACAACCAAACATGACAGTCTTGATTCATATCTACTTCCGACATATGACCGACTGTGGAGGTTTGAATAATATGTTATACCAAACAAAATTATTCTGGAAGTCAAAACATGCAAAAGAAATATAGTAAACGATCGACAAGAGATAGCAACACTTTACTCATAAATAAAACACTTTTATTCATCATCAAATGTCAATTACACTTTACAAATTTCGAGGTTATCTAACTACTAAAACTAATATCATCCTTCAGCCCTATCCTCCGAGCATGCTGGAGATGCTTAACCCGAGTCAGTCCCTTCGTGAGGGGATCTGCCGGATTCTCATCTGATGATACCCTCTTTGCCACGAGGAGTCCTTCTTCGATCCGATGTCTGATGAAATGGTATTTTCTGTAGGTGTGTCTGGATCTCCCGTGATCCCTTGGTTCCTTGGCTAAGGCAACAGCACTTTCACTATCACAGAAAATTTCCATTGGCTCTTTAATAGCTGGTACAACTCCAAGGTCTCCAATGAAGTTCCTCAGCCATAACGCCTCCTTTGCCGCTTCGCTATCTGCAATATACTCTGATTCACAAGTAGAATCTGCCACTGTCTCTTGCTTGGAACTCTTCCAAGAAATTGCTCCTCCATTTAGGGTAAAGACCCAGCCCGACTGAGAGCGGAAGTTATCCCTATCAATCTGGAAGCTAGCATCACTATACCCTACAACTCTCAAGTCATCACTCCCACCGAGGGTAAGGACCCAGTCCTTAGTCCTTCGTAGGTACTTGAGAATATTCTTTACCGCAGTCCAGTGTGCCTTGCCAGGGTTCCCCTGAAACCTGCTAACCATGCTCAGGGCAAAAGCTACATCAGGTCGAGTACACGTCATAGCATACATGATCGATCCTACAGCCGAAGCATAAGGTACTCGACTCATTTGTGCTATCTCAGCCTCAGTGCTAGGGCTTTGTGTCTTACTCAGTTTGGCGTTACTCTGGATGGGCAACTCTTCTTTCTTGGAGTCTTGCATTCTGAATCTCTTTAGAACCTTCTCCAAGTAGGTACTTTGACTAAGTCCAATTAGTCTTTTACTCCGATCTCTCAAGATCCTTATCCCCAAAATATAGGCAGCTTCACCAAGGTCCTTCATAGCGAAACACTTTCCAAGCCAGGACTTTACTTCCTGCAGGGTTGGAATGTCGTTTCCTATGAGTAGTATGTCATCCACATACAATACCAAAAAGCTAACTATACTCCCACTAGCCTTGACATATACACAAGATTCATCTTCACTCCTAGAAAAGCCAAATTCCTTGACCTTTTCATCAAAGCAAAGATTCCATCTGCGAGGTGCTTGCTTTAATCCATAAATGGATTTCTCAAGCTTACACACTCTATTAGGGTACTCGTTACTGACAAAACCCTCTGGCTGACTCATGTAAACATCTTCAGCCAACTTTCCATTAAGGAAAGCGGTTTTGACATCCATTTGCCAAATTTCATAGTCATGAAATGCGGCTATGGCTAACAGAACCCGAATAGACTTAATCTTGGCTACCGGAGAAAAGGTCTCATCATAATCCACTCCAGGAATTTGAGAGAAGCCCTTTGCAACCAGTCTAGCCTTATAAGTGTGTACTTTACCATCCATGTCGGTCTTCTTCTTGAAGACCCATTTGCACCCTACAGTCTTTCGACCTGGTACATTCTCAACCAAGTTCCAAACTTGATTGTCATACATGGATTGTATCTCGCTATCCATAGCCTCTTTCCATTTAGCAGACTCGGGGCCTGCCATGGCTTCCTCGTAGCTGTTAGGGTCATCTTGACTTACTAGTGTTCCATCACTAATAAGTGTCTCACCTTCTGCAGTAATATGGAAACCATAGTAATGTTCAGGTGCACTCCTAACTCTCGTGGAACGCCTCAGAGGTACAGATTCGTCAATTGGCTCAACAGGAGTTTCCTCCTCAAGTTGAGGGCTAGAGTTTGAAGTTCCTTCACCACTTGACTCTTGAATTTCTTCAAGATCAACTTGCCTCCCACTGTCTCCTTGGCTTATAAACTCTCTTTCTCGAAAGACTCCTCTTCTTGCTACAAAGACCACATTGTCACTAGGTCTGTAGAAGAGGTAACCAAAGGATTGCTGTGGGTAGCCGATGAAAATACACCTCTCGCTTCGGGGTTCGAGCTTATCATGAGTCTCGCGTCTCACGAAAGCCTCGCAACCCCAAATCTTGATGTGGTCTAGTTTAGGTACTTTACCAGTCCACATCTCGTGAGGAGTTTTGGAAACTTTCTTTGTAGGGACTAGATTAAGGATATGGGCGGCAGTCTCTAAGGCATACCCCCAGAATGAGATTGGTAGCGAAGCTCGACTCATCATGGAACGAACCATGTCCAACAAGGTTCGATTACGCCTCTCAGCCACACCATTCAACTGCGGTGTCCTGGGAGGTGTCAATTGTGAGACAATCCCACATTCCCTTAGATAGTCAAGGAACTCTGAACTAAGATACTCACCACCCCGATCGGATCGAAGCATCTTAATGTTCCTGCCCATTTGATTCTTGACTTCCTGTTTAAATTCCTTAAACTTCTCGAAAGTCTCTGACTTATGCTTGATTAAGTAGACATCTCCATATCTACTGTAATCATCAGTAAAAGTCAAATAATAACGATTAGCATCCCTTGTGGCATGTTTGAATGGTCCACACACATCCGTGTGTATAAGGTCCAACAAACCTTCACCCCTTTCACACGAGCCTGTGAAGGGTGACTTTGTCATTTTTCCAAGTAAGCATGATTCGCAACTATCATTTGACTTTAGGTCAAACGACTCCAAGACTCCATCCTTTTGGAGTTGGCCTATGCGTTTCTTGCTTATATGTCCAAGACGACAATGCCATAATGATGCTTTATCCAATTTATTATTAGTAGTAGAATCAATATACAAAACATTATTTCCTAAGTTATCTACAACAGATACAGCTTCATACACACCATCACAAGGTAATGCTTTAAAATAAATTACATTATTAAAGAAAGCATTAATCGAACCAACTTCATTATCAAACGAAAAGGTGAAACCTTGTTTGTACAATGCATGAAAGGAAATAATATTTCTTGCCATTTCTGGCGAATAACAACATTTATTCAAATCTAAATCTAACCCACTACTTAGCGATAAAGTATAAACTCCAATCTTGGTGACAGGTGTAACTTTCCTATTCCCCATGATTAAGTTTATTCTTCCTTGCTCCACATTCTCACTTCTTCCTAGTCCCTGCAAGTCACAACAAATATGAATACCGCAACCGGTATCAAGGACCCAAGATTTCGAATGGGGTGAGTTATTAGAAATGATAGTGTAAATACCTGCATGGTTGGGTTTGACTTTCCCATCCTTCACATCCTGCTGGTACTTTGGGCAGTTCCGCTTCCAATGAGCTTTTTCATGGCAATAGAAGCATTCAGCCTCTTTTGGGTCAGAAGAAGGAGTAATGAAACCTTTCTTGGTTCCACTTGAAGAAGAGCCATCAAGGGTCCGAGCCTTGGTACCCTTCGAAGATCTCTTTCTCTTCCTCCCTCGACTTTGCCCGATTGCGAAGACCGGAGTTGAGTCTGGAGTAGGAGTGATAGCAACCGACTTCCCCTTAAGACCTGTTTCTGCGGTCTTGAGAAGTCCCTGAAGTTTGCTGAGGGTGACCTCTTCCTTGTTCATGTGATATGTCATGCGGAATTGATCATAGCACGATGGTAAGGAGTGCAAAATGATATCTATTGCAAGCTCCTCAGGGAAGTTCACATTGATCTTCAGCAAACGATCCACATACCTTTGCATTTTCTGCATGTGGCTCGTGACGGACTCTCCGTCCTTCATCATGGTTGTTATCATGGAGCAGATGACTTCGTACCTCTCTTGTCGTGCACTTTGATGGTATCTTTCCATCAAATCTTGGTGCATTTCATAAGGGTAGAAATCTTCATAAGACTTTTGGAGTTCAACTGTCATTGTGGCCAACATGATGCAAGCCACCTTGGTTGCATCTCTTTCATGAGTATGAAAGTCAGTGATCTCCTGGGGAGTTGCAGTGGACTCATCAATTTCCTTAAGCTCCTTGTCAAGGACATATTCTTTGTCCTCGTAGCGGGTAATCATCCTGATGTTTCTGATCCATTTATTGAAGTTGGATCCATCAAAGGTGACTTTCCCACACAAACTCATAAGAGTAAAGGAGCCATTAGGATTCGAGCCAGAAGCATTATTTGAAGACATCTGAAAGAGAAGAACAAGTTTAGTATAGATTTAAGGGAGTCCTTAATAAAACACCCAAATGTAATATTAAGGCTAGGATCCAATCACAATATAATATAACTTAGAAGAGGTATGCCGTAATCTAAGCTATACCATATTTGAAAGGTAGGTGAATGACGATTCACCAATTTCCACCATGAAAACCGAAATATTAGATATTTAGTTTTTATTGGTTTTAGAAATTCCTAGATTCTTTGAGATCCAATGAACTTTTCAAAGGCATGTTTCAATCTCGAGAGTGCCCTCCAAGTTTTGTGACTGGGATACCGAGGATCACAAAACGAGGTGTGAAGTAACCATGCAAATCACTTGGTACCCTTAAAGTTTATCACTCAATCGATGTGCCGGTAAACCACACACGCTCCACCGATACTATAATAAACCTTAAGTCACCCTTTACCTACCTTGTTAAGTCCAAGTTAGTGTGCCGGTTAACCACACACGCTCCACCAACGACTTAGACAAGTGTAAAGTGTAATTTCATGGATTAGCACCTTATTCACATTTTCCTAAAGTAACTAAGATTGGGAATTTAATAAACATTTAGTTACTTTATTATATTCATCATACTTTGAATGAGAATTTATAAGTCCTTGTCTTACCCGTTCGGCTAACGACCCTCCACCAGTCAAGCAAGCGGTGGGTGAGAATATACAGCCATTAAGTCACCATTTTATAGGCAACAACCTTATACCCACCTTATAGACCGACTTCGTGAATGAGGCGTACTAGCGGTAAGACGACTTTATTCTTATACATATATATATATATATATAATTATTAAATCATCATAATATAAGTATAAGGGTTGAATTTTAACTTTTAAAATTCTAGGGGTTGGAACTTAAAGTTTTAACTTAACTTTACTTGTTCCAAAACTTGAGGGCAAGTTTTGTAACTTTCAAAACTTTTCATTTCTTGTAACTTATGAGTTTAATAGAGTAATAAAATGAAGACTCTTCATTTTTCTAACTCTTGTATTTGTTTTAATGGTTTTAACTCAAGTGTGACTCTTGGTTTTCCATAACTTAAGGATAAGTTATGGACTCCATTAAAACACATTATGATCAAGAATTAATCTACCACATAGGTTACAAATAATTCCTATGATCATCTAAAACATCATAAGAACAAGAACATGAATATGAACACAATCAAAAATTACATTTAAAACTTTGTAATTTTGATAACTAGTTGTTGTAAATGAGTTAGCAAAGACATTACACCACCAAAAACAAGTTTTCAATTACCAAAACAGTTTAGGGTAATGTTTCTAATTCATTTCCAGCAACTGAATCAAAATTCTGCACTCAGTCGACCCTACTCGCCGAGTGCATGAACTCACTCGCCGAGTTGGTTGAAGATACTCATGGACTCGACGAGTCCCCCCTATAGACTCGACGAGTCCATTCGCAGACAGCAAGATTTCCGATTCTGTTTTCAACTTTTAAGCACAAATAAGAGCAAACAAGCCTAGGCTCTGATACCACTGATGGGTTTTGAGCATTCTAACACTTCCTAAGTGTACATGCAACCCTAATAACCTTGGATCTATGTTTGTCTTGTTGTTGTTTGTGTTCCTTGAAACCTTGTGAGCCTAGCACCCCAAGTGTGATGCCTCAAGTGCTTCACACAACACAAAATGCTCTTGGAAGAACTTATGAGAGAACACACACTTCTCAAAATCGGCCAAGCCCTTTTGTTTCTTAGTGTAGCCGATTTTAGGTGGAGAACATGTTACTTATATAGTGTTGACACATCTAGGGTTAAACCCTAATGTGTCATGACTCTTCATTTCCATGACCCATGGGTTTGTAACTCCCATGGAGCATCCATGGAGCATCCTATGGGTGGAACCCAACTTGATAATCCATGGAGCCTTTTAGCCCACTATACAAGATATGGATGATTTACATAATCAACCCATATATTTAATTAGTTATCTTTTAATCACATAATTAATTCTAAATTAATTCTTGATCAAACTAATCAAATAATATTATTAATATATTAGAACTTATAGTATATTAATAATCTCCAAGTGTTATTGCATGGTGCCATGCAACCCAAATGGACCATGCCGGGTCGGGTCAAGTACATACCAGAAATAGTTATGGACTTAGACACCTTATCCAACATTATCCTCACTATATAAACAGGGTCTAAGGCTCCAAGGTCGGCCCTTATCGGATTGAGATCCGGGTATCTGTGGTTATGTTATTGCTTTGATACGTTTGCATCCAGGTAGTTAGGATGGTATTCGTTAGAGACCTTGTTAAGGTCGGTATCCTGGTATATAGGATGATGGTATGCTAGTGACCGGTCAGGTCGGTATTCTGTTAGAGTGTGTTGTGTTATGTAATCTGCTAGATCGGTTTGACTGTATATGAATTGTTATGTGATTGTATGTTTATGTGCACATGGTTGTTTTGACTAGAGTTGGGTTGAGGCGGGTCCTACTTCGTGCTGTAGGCCAAGATACCCAGGGCGGACCAGTTGTTCCGAAGGCCCAGCGAGCGGTCCGGATAGGCTGTAGGCCCCACGAGGGCGGACTAGACGTGCCGAGGCTAGGAGAGTGGACCAGGCCGACTGAAGGCCCGGGTGCGGGCGGACCAGTCATACTGTAGACTCAGAGAGTGGACCAGGTGGGTTGAAGGCCCGGTGCAGGCGGACCAACCACACTGCAAACTCGAAGGGCATGATTGGACTCGGAGGGTGGACCAGGAGAACTGAAGGCCCGACACGGCGGACCAGTCTCACAGTAGACCCGATATGCATGGCTGTTCTGTGATTCGTTATGATATAGCATGTTATGTGTATGGTATATGTGGTTGGTATTTTAGGGGTATCTCACTAAGCTTTCGGCCTTACAGTTGTGGTTTAATGTTTTTCAGGTTCTTCAGGAGACTGTGGCAAGGCAAAGGCGTGATCGTACCGCTCCTCGTGTTTATGTTTTAAGAAATGGACCTGGGAATACTCTGATAATAAATGTATTGAAAACCTTTTTGTAATAACTTAATGAATTTGGTTGTTTTTGAAAAGTTTAAATTTATTTGAAAATTTTGGTCGTTACAAGTTGGTATCAGAGCCTTGGTTTGAGTGAATTGGAGGGACACTTGTGTGACTCCAGTCTCAAATCGAGGAGGGTTTTCAAAAGAGAATTTAAAATGGTTTTGAAAATAAGTAAAGGAGGATGCGGAGGTACGATCAGCCGGAGCCAGTAAGTAACCCCAAAATACCATACATGATATTTGTTTTATTGAGCTTTGATCGAACAGCATGCTAGAGTTAGGCTAGGGATCTTCAGGATTTCATGATGTGTTGCCTGATTTATGATGCCTGCTAGCCTAGGGTTTCCTTGTGAGAGATTTCTAGTGTTCCTCTAGTTGTGAGGATAGAGCGTTGTTATGTATGTTTTCGCTAGGGTGTTGAGGAAGTACTTCATACAAATATGGGCAGGTGTGGAAGGTAGTATGGGCCCGTACTACTGAAAGCACAGGACCCATACGCGTATCAGGGAAACCATGACCTCTAGGATTGGGTTGAGAGTTGGTTCCTGGGATAGTGGGAAGTGTCTGAGGTTTTGTGGTTTATTTCAGTATGGAGATTTCAAGGCATGCTGGGAGTGGATCCGGGTCAGGATCGGGTGCAGGAGAGGGAGTTACGGACGGGTCATTTCCGCCTGAGGTTATCGGTCAGATGAGTACGCGCGAGTTGGATGCGAGGATTCGTGAGATCCTGCATGATGAGGTTGGTGCAGTGTTCCGGGCCGAGCTGCCGGAACTGTTTGGGTCGATCAAGACCGCCATGGTGGAGTATTTTGATGAGCGCTATGCGGCTCTCACGGAGACGGCTGTCGCGGCAGCTACAACGGCTATAGCAATGGCAAGGGGAGGAGCGAGTAGAGGTTTTCAGTATTGGGACTTCGATAATACGAAGCCTCCCACCTTTGATGGAGTTCAGGATCCGATCGTTGCTATGAGATGGTTATCAGACGTGGAGGGGTGTTTCTTCACGTGTTCATGCCCTGCTGATCAGAGGGTGAGGTGCGCTCTGAACCTGTTAAGGCTCGGGGCAAAGGATTGGTGGAGATTGACCACGGGGTCATACTCGGATGCGCAGAGGGCTGCGATTTCATGGGATCAGTTCAGAGAGATGTTCAGCACTCGTTATGTTCCGCAGGTCGAGAGGGAGAGGTTGGCTCAGGAGTTCCTTGAGCTGAAGCAGGATTCGGAGTCGGTGACGGAAATCACCAAGATGTTTACTGAGAGGGTGATGTTTTGCACTGAGTTTGCTTCGGAGCAGGCTCAGATGTCCTGATATCTGAGTATGCTAAAGAGAGACATCAGACAGTTTGTGTCCACGCAGAGGTGCGAGACCTTGTTGGAGTTGCAAGAGGCCGCCAGGCGGCGTGAGTTAGAGATTGAGTTGCAGTTGCGTAAGCTGAGGCAAGCTCCGGTTCAGTCGCAGCCGGTGATGAAACGGTCTAAGACCGTTGATTCCAGGATGGGAGATCAGGGCAACCACGTTTGTGGAAAGTGTGGGAGGGGTCACGCCGGAGTTTGTCGGTCCGGTGGTACATGCCGCAAGTGCGGAAAGGAGGGGCACTATGCGAGGGATTATCGGCAGTCAGTGCCGGTTCGGGATTTGAGGATATGTTATCATTGTCATCAGGTTGGACACTTGAGGGTCAACTGTCCACAGCTTGCTGCAGGACCGGTGCAGGCTCCAGCACCGGCCACGTTGAGGATCACAGGTGGAGGTCAGGGTGGAGCGGAGCCCCCAAGGGCTTAGGGTCGTGCTTTTCAGCTTGCAGCGGAGGAGGTTAGAGCAGTGTCGGATGCAGCTGCGGGTATGTTTCTTTCTTGTTGTCTTGTTTATTATGATTATTGTGGAGTATCGTTTATCTGCTAGTGTCGTTGGGTGGTTTTCGTTTTGGTATCCGTTGTTCCTTGAGGGTTTGGCATGGTTATGGGTTAGTATTTTGGGTTTTCGCTGGTTATCTTTTGTGAGGATTATTAGTGGATGCGGCGTTGGTTTGAATGTCGGGTAGCATCTACAGTCTGAGGAGTGGATAATTGAAGATTGGGTTCCTTTCGAGCGAGATGATCGGTGTGGAAATGTGTTTTTGCGGAGGTTGCTAGTGCTAGTGGGAATCAGTCTGCGTGTAAGTGTTGGGTTTTGTGCAAGGTTATTTTGGGAGGTCGGTGATGGCGACCGGTGGTTGTTAGTCAGTGTCCTAAGTGGGGGAGAATTGGAAAATTGTCCAGAAGATCGATGAGCAAAGTAGGATGTTTGGCTGCTTGGGTTTCAGCAGTGGCTCTGTCAGTCAAGAGTATAGACCGACATGAGTAAGTGGCAGGCGTGCGGGGTGAGATGCAGACCAAGGGTATTTGATTGAGTAGGGCCTGGGATCAGGCCGGGTTTGAGTATATATGATGGAGATAGAGTTCGGAACCCCTAGGGGGGTTAGAACAGTATGCATGGGAGGATTTCCCGACGAGGTAACTCGGAATGTTGTTTTCTAGTTGAGCAGTCCGGATAGACTGAAGGCCAATAGGCGTACCAGTCAGGCCGAAGGCTTGGTGAACGGTCCAGCTAGACTGAAGGCCTTGGAGGGCGGTCCAGTTGGCTGAAGGCCTGGTAAGGCGACTGAAGACTCTGTAGGTGTCGTTAGATCGGTGCGAGGTAATGAATTGAGTATGTTGCGATGTGTTAGCATCATAAGGTCTGGCCCCGGGTATTGATCTTGATTAGTGGAGATGGTGCATGGACTCGAGAGTCCTTGCGAGCAGATTCAGGACATGTGTGTTGCATGGATAGCGGTTATGCTATAAAGGGGTGGTGCAGCGTTGGGTGAGCACCGTGGCACTTGTTGTGGTGACAAGGCAGCCAAGTGGATTTCCTTGGTAAGGAAAGAGGAAGAGAGGAGTGTAGCTCCGAGAGAAAGAGTAAATTCACGGAAGTGAAAGCGGCAATGTAGAGTTATGATCGGAGTGGTCCGACAGTGGTCATTGAACAGCGTGATTGCGGTGGTGGTATGGAATGACATCATGATGGGGTGTCTGCTGAGGACGCGGAAGGGATTCCGCGGGTGTAGAGCCAAGAGTCTCAGGATGGATGCAGGGATGGAGTCTGGGACTCCCAGCTTGATTCTGATCAGGGAGTCGTGTATGTAGTGGTGGTTCCCCTGGGGATGTTGGAGATGTCGTCAGTGTGACGTGTTTTCCTAACTTGAGAGTGCGAGGGCTGGTGCAGCATGTGCGTGTGATTGCAAGAAGAGGACTCGTGGGAGTTACTCTGAGATTGAAGAATGGGTCTTTCGGTCAGCATGGAATGGATAAAGTGGGATTCGGATCAGGGATCCGGTGGTTCATGGTTTTCTAGCTCATATGGGTCGAGTGATTGTTGAGATTTGGAGCAGTGATGCATCATGGGAAGTACTCAGTTGTTGTGTGTGGTTATCAGATGGTAAAGCCGGTGGCCGGCTTGTGACGGTGGTCAGGACACTACGAGCAAGGAGAAAGTGAGTTTATGGTCTCTATGATTGTGCCTTGAGGAGCCTGGTTGGGTTAATGCCAGGAGTTGTAATGAGAGAGAATTTCTAGAGTCGAGTTATCGCAGGCTTCGAGGACGAAACCTAATTTAAGTGGGGGAGAATTGTAACATCCCGGAATATCAAGAGTAGAGTTGAAGGTCTAAAAGTGTAAACTTGAAGGGCAACTCGGCGAGTCCATGGATGGACTCGGCGAGTAGGGTCGCGACTTTGGTCGCGTGTCAAGTGGCCTACTCGGCGAGTCCAAAGATGGACTCGGCAAGAAGGTGCTGAGTGGAGAAAACCCTAATTCTCGGGGCTTGAGCCCTATATAAAGAACATAACATCCATTCCCCCAGCCTCTTTACTCATCCTCAAGTCCAGAAACCCTTAGCATTCGTGTGTGACTGTATCAAAGTGCATTTGGGAGCTTGAAGGGTATTTGTTGAAGGAATCTTGGGAGTTTGGAGGCTTGGAGCAAGGGGATTTGCTTGGATTCGAGTTTCATTGCAGTAGGGGCGTTCTTTTGAGGTAATATCTCGTTCTTGGGTTGTTACTCATATGGATTCATCATTTTGGGGTTTATGGGGAGCTTATCTTGGGATGTTTTGGAGTTTGGAGGTTAGATCTGAGGTTGCTACCTCAGATCTGGAATGGGGAAGGTCTAGAGTGCATTAAAGTCTCTATGTTTGAGTGCTTAGTGAAGCCATCCTATCCCAAACCCTAGCCCTAAAGTGTATAAGGCCTAGATCTCTTTGGATTCAAGTAAAGTTTGCCACTTTACGTGATGGATGGGTTGTAGGAGGCTAGATCTATGTTTTGGATCAATTGCATGGCCTGGAATGCTTCTGTATGGATTCAGACCGGTGGTACTCGACGAGTCACATGGGTAGACTCGACGAGTTGCTTGAAGATGAGCTGGAACTCGACGAGTTGGATGAACAACTCGGCGAGTAGGTTGAAGATAGCCTTAGACTCGGCAAGTCTGTTCTTGGACTCGGCGAGTCTTGTCGAAGGGTCCTAATATTTTCTGGTTGAGTCGAGAATCGGTGAGTCAAGGGATGACTAGGTGAGTTGGGTGCGAGTGGACTCAGAGTTGTTGGACTCGGCGAGTCTCGGGGTGACTCGACGAGTTAGGTCGCGGATTGAGAGAAGTTCTGAGCTTGGGGACTCGACGAATCATCGGGTTGATTCGCCGAGTAGAGTCGGTCAGGGGTTGACTTTGACCTTGTCCAAGGGTTGACCAGTTGTCTTCCAGGGGTATTTTGGTAATTAAGGGTATTTATTGAGTTGAGTGTTTTGGTGGGTTGAAGGCCCAGTGCGGGCGGACCAACTACACTGCAAACTCGAAGGACATGATTGGACTCGGAGGATGGACCAGGAGAACTGAATGCCCGACACGGCGGACCAGTCTCACAGTAGACCCGATATGCATGGTTGTTCTGTGATTCGTTATGATATAGCATGTTATGTGTATGGTATATGTGGTTGGTGTTTTGGGGGTATCTCACTAAGCTTTCGGGCTTACAGTTGTGGTTTAATGTTTTTCAGGTTCTTCAGGAGACTGTGGCAAGGCAAAGACGTGATCGTACCGCTCCTCGTGTTTATGTTTTATGAAATGAACCTGAGAATACTCTGATAATAAATGTATTGAAAACATTTTTGTAATAACTTAATGAATTGGGTTGTTTTTGAAAAGTTTAAATTTATTTGAAAATTTGGATCGTTACATGATCACATGATTGAGTAAATATGCATATTCACATCCAACTTCGTACTATATGGCCTAACTTTTTTCTTTTACCTCTGTTCCTATTCAGTTCAAGGATACATGGTCATCAAACTCCTTGATAACAACCTTTGATTGAGACATGAAATAGGTGTGCATTATGGTATTGCCATGTTCAATATATATTTTAATTTCTCTATGTTTAGATAAATACATTTATAACTCCACCACATCTTAGTCGTTTCCTAATGGACCTTTTCGTAGTCTGGACTTTAGAAATTTGAAAATGATAATAAATGGTTTTACTATTAACGTACCAATTATTGGACCATTGCATCTAGTTCATGGACATAAAACAAATTGATGTCAACAAAATCGATGTAGTCTATAATATCGTCAATGTAGCAATATCCAATGAACAGGGTGGGGGTGTGGGGGGGGGGGGGGGGGTGGACAGCTGTACAGGGTCCAATTTTTTTTATTATATATTTTTTTTTAAAAATATAAAATTATAATAAAGATAAGGACCTTTTTTTTTTTTCTTGTTTGTCACGAGCCTTTAAGAATATTTCATTTTTACCAATCAATTTGGTGAACATCCAACTATTGAACCCCTTAGCAAGTAGTTATTTATCCCTTCTAAGAAAACAAAGACAAATAAAGAGCCGGAAATGTGACCCATTGAAGTGATTGTTTAAAGAAGGAATCTCAAAAGGTGAGTTTTTGACTCGTTGTGCTTGTTTGTGAACACAAATGGTCCATAAAACTAACACAATTTCAACAATAATCAAGTAATCCCAGAGAAGAAGATTAATTTTGTCCAAGTTAATCAAATAATGAAGAAAACTAGATATGATTCTTGGGGGTCGAGATTTAAGTGTTGTTTTTTTTTTGGAAAAAAAAACATTTTCAGACCTCGCAACTATTTGTTTTTTAGAAATCTTCGGATTAAAATACATATGCATATATTCTTCTTGGCGCAACACTTGTTTTGTCTTTTCCTATCTCTTCCAACCTCTTCTTCTTCTTTTTTTTTTTTTTTTGCTAAAATGTTGATTGTATATTGTTGAAATCTTATTTCACATTTTTTTTTTGTTTTTTGTTTTTTTTTTTAATTCTTGTTGAATTTTTTTTTTCCTTTTTTTATATTGAATTATAATAATTTGTTGATGAAATATCATTATTTTATGCTAAAATATCTTTATTTTTTGTTAAAATATAATTATTTTTTTACTGAAATATCATAAATTCTTGCCAAAATATCATATATTATTAAATCTTCCATATTAAAAAATTATTTTCTGATTATAAAATCAATTTATTTTAATTTTTTAATATCTACAGCAGCATACAATGTTAAAAAAACAAACACGTTTCTTATTACAGTCCGCAGCCGTTTGATCCACCTCTTCTACTGCAAAGAGTTGCAGAGATGGTCCGCAAACTTTATGAATTTTTGCTTCGAAAAAACAAACAGTACCTTACAATTAATTAGAGATTAATGCTATGATTAAACATAATTGCGATGAAATTGACGCCAATAAGAAAAACTAAATTACCATAATGCAAAGAGCTTACATGGTTATCTACAATCAAAAAACAATGTTATCAATAAGAACAAAACACGTAGCTTTTTGAAACCACTTGTGTTCCATTTCACTTCTGGATGAGAAGTTGATAAACATGAAAAAAAAAATACAGCAAAGATTAATAATTCCGATTCAATTCTGAGATCATTCATCAAAAAACAAGCTCTACCAAGCAACAAACTTTCAAGAAAATCACAACCAAACTACCACTGTCAAAAAAAGAACTACATCCTCCCATAAGTTCGCCATTAAAATTTAAAAACATAATAAATACACACTACCACTTGAAACAAAAACACCTCCCTATTCAGGCTTTTTAGCCAAGAAGAAATACATCGGTGTAAAAATCTCCTTCCTGCCACAAAAAAAAACAAGATTTTATTCATCTTTTTTCGAATTCCCTTTTTTTCTTTCACTTAATCATATAAGGATATTAAACTAAAGGTAATTAAAATGTAAGTAAATAAATTCTCACTTTCCACCAGCAACAAGTCCTTCTGCAGCTTTCTCTAAAAACGATTGAACCCTTTGGCTTCCTTTAGGAGCAAGTCCCACATATTCAAGCGCTATCACCTAAAAACAAATCCAAAACAATTTCATTAAATTAACAATTTTTCAAGACAACAAATACTCCAATTACAACAAATCTTACCATATTCTTTGTAATAAAACGTCCAGCAGCAGTTAAACGAAAACTACTAAGAGAGAAATGACTCGTATCCAAAGGCAAGAACCAAGGAACAGGTGAATCTTTTGCAAGATCTTGCTCCCATATAACCTTAATTCATACCCACAAAAATAAAAAATTAATCATTTTCTTTTAAAGATTAGGTGTGTTGATAATAATAAACTTGTAGTTATTATGTTGTTGTTGGATTCTACATTTCTACTCACCTCAAAACCTGCTTCTTTTAAAGCTGCAAGACATTGTCTTGTTGACCTTATATCTGGAAGCCCATCACCAATCTCAATTTCAGCCTACAACCATCAAAATTCAATTTTTAAAAATGGGTTTATTTTAAAATTTCATAATATGATAATTTTATTGTATTTGACTTGGTTTTACCTTGATTTTTTGGTGTTCTTGGTTATTTGGGTCAAATGCATCAGTCATGCACCATTCATATGCAGAAAATGATTGGCCAGGCTTCAAAACTCTAAAGATCTCTTTGTAGCATCCCACCTTATATTATATATAACATTATAGTTATATATAGTATAAAACTTTAAAATATAGTAAAATTGATATTAATTAATTAAACAGCATTTACATACCGCATCTGGAGCATGACAAGTAGCTTCAATTGCATAAACTGCATCGAAACTGTTATCAGGAAATGGCATCTTCATGAAGTCAGCCTGTAACATTGTATATATATATATATATATATATATATATATATATATATATATATAACAATTAACAATCATGTCATGTCATATGCATCAAAACTATATGCCCTTTTAAATAAAAATATAAAATACAAGACCTTTGTAAAGTCACATGTCTTGTCTACTCCTGCAACACGGTTCAATGCCTAGAAATTATAAAAACCATAAAAGGTTAAAAGTTTTGAAGAAAAGCTTATGATTCATTCTACTATTGTAGTACATAAATAAGATGATTTGTTTACCTTTCCTCTTGATATCTGATATTCATTGTTGTTTATGCCCATAACAGATGTTGAGCTGTGAGAAGCAGGGAACAAAGTCAAATAGTCAAAAAGTCAAACAGAAAAAGCAGAATTACTAGTCATGAGTTATGAGAGTATAATATTAGTTTACCTAAATCTAGCAATTTCCCTCAAAGGTCCACCAATTCCACATCCTACATCCAACACCTTTTGTCCAGGCTTCAAGCCTAGCTGTAATGCAAGAAAATGTTCATGTCTCTTGATGCTCTCTCTAAGTGATTCTCCTTTCCATCTGCATAAAAAGTTGGATGTTGGTTGTTGGATTGGAGATAAGGTGATAATGTAAAGAGTAAAGACTAAAGAATAAGAACAAGAATATAAGATATTAACCTTTGGGCAAAATGGAATGATTCTCCCCAACCATATTCGTAGAAGCTAGTGACAAGATCATAATATTTGTTAACCTGAAACAGATCAGAATGGATAAGAGAGATTATATACTTGGATCAATCGAAGCATTCTTATAAATCAGAAAGAATTTCTCACCATATCAGTGTAGTTAGCCTTTCTGTCTTCTTCCACACCTCCAAAACTTGCATGATACTTCTCATACCTATGTTAAAATCAAAAACGAACGAAAACCAATATTTAAACAGAGTTGATTTCTGCATTTGTAGATTTGAGGAAGATCTCTGTACTTGCTAGTTGCGACATGCAAGATGCATCGATTTCGATGTAAATTGAAAGCAACATTATTGTATATGACTATATGTTGTACAATTGCTTCATATGGTTTGAGTTTTAAATTGAAAAGGTTGAAATCAATTTGAATTGTGAAAGAGCATTAAGTTATGTGGTACAGATCTCGACATAATTACACATACACCTAACAACAGCGAATTTAAAAAGTTGAATAGATTCAGCAGTTTATAAAGAGAAGTATACTTATCGACGGCGGAAAGGACGTCATCTTTCTCAATTTTGCCACCGAGTCCCGATGCAAGATCAAATGCTCCAGCTTTCGACATGTCTAATCGATCGTCACTTGGTGAACAAACAATACCTGATTGAGATCTGATGAAAACAGTTCATGACATCAAGAAATACTGCGTTATATAAAGCAGAAAAGATGTAGACAACACATCCAGAGAGAGAAGAGAAGGAGAGAGAGGGAGATCTTACGGGTGAAAAGGCAGGATCTAAGATGAAGAGCAAAAAGGCTAATGAGTTTTGATGAATGAAATGGGAGCGTGAAGAGAGTCAGGAGAGTGAGTAGAACAGCGAAGAAGAAAGTGTCGTATTCGAAAAAGGATTCGCCAAATCATCTTACGAACGTGGTGCTGATTTGGCCGGCATCCATCCTTGCACCAATCCACTCCACTCCACTCCACTCAACTAAAACTCTTTTTTTTTTTTTTTTTAAATCTTTTTTAATTTAAAATTTTAATCTTACTTACAAATATTTGAATCATATTTTGGAATATAAAATTTTTGGAGATGGATTCCAAAAGTTGTAAAAACTTATTTATTAAAAGTTAATATAGTCAAGTTTTAAGGTGGAGCCCACATTTGAAGGCGACCTTCCACTTGTCCATTTTTTTTGGTTTGCTCACCATAGAGTTCTTCATGATAGTGGGGCTAATATCTTAAATTATCACGTGATGATCTACATCATCCACAAAGTTGACACCACATGGAAGATAGAAGAGCATTTGGTTAATTCAACTGCCATTGAGATTGATTCTTTAGGTGGTGGTTGTGTAGGAAGTGCATGAAAGCGGTGATGTTGATAATGATCACATTAATGACAACATAGAGATCCAAAAGCTTAACGTGACACACAACATACTAAATCGTAGAGAGTTTGTACATGACAAAGACTACATCAAAAGAACGGCTAATTTCATCATTACAACTATAAAACATTACTAGTGAGATTAACATAACCAAAACCAGCCCAAAGCGGGGCAATATGGGCCACGACTTATTGGCAGCAATGAATACGGGTGAACATATTTTATGCAACTCTTATAGGCATACAGTTTTGGGGACCCAAATAAATTAAGTCCAACTTAGTTCCTAAATTTAGCTTTAGGAACTTCAGCGGAAACAAAAATCCTTTATTTCTCATAGCCCTTCTGTAGAATCAGACTCCAATAATGTGCACACGAAACGCCATTTGCGACATTTGTATGGGAAATACCGGCACCAAACTCCTCCCATAGTTGGGTTGCATAATCGACGGATAGATCATAATAAAGGCCAACGATCATAGCATAAACCTCAAGTTTAGCTTTATCCAGTCCCACACTTCGACCCGTCAAGCATCAAAGAAAAATCTCAAATAAGAAATTCCACATACAATGTAAGGAAGACTTTTTAAATTGACTTATCGGGGCGAGTTGGGGTTGATGACCCATCTTATTGAACATGTGAATCAGTTGTTCATTGGTAACTTCATAATAAGACTCAGCAGTGGGAATCCTTTGGATTTGAGCGAACTATTTCTTCGTTAACTTGTACTTCTTATTATTGGTTAACTGGAAGGTAACCACTTTGGAAGTCTTATTGAAAACAGATGTAGATTGGGCCAAAGATAACCAGGTCATTGGAATGGAGAAAGAAGCAATCATTACGGTGGATCAGTGTTCTAAAATGTGCGCCATGGTATGAGGCGTGGCTTCGCCGTTACTAAAAAACCTTATAACGTTGGTGTTAGGCGTGGCGTGTGGCAAAGCGCGATATGGCGCGCCATGGCGCGTTATGGCCTGTTATGGCGCGTGTTTTTTCGTTTGAGACACAGTTTTTTGCTATTTGTTATGTCTTTTCTAATCGGAGATACAAGTATTTTGGTTTTTGTTAACTTTTTGTTATTAGTTATTGAACTAATATTGCTAAAAGTAGTTATATTTAATATAAATTTATATTTATGTGGTAATATAATTTTAAATTAATGCAAAATTCCCGCCTTACATCATGCCTTGAAAAAACATCATGGCTCGCCATGGCTCGTTAAGCTTGAGGCTTGGCCTTGCCGCCACGCCACGCCTCATGCCATTTAGAACCTTGCGGTGGATAGAACCGAGTGATTAAGAGAAAGAATCAACATTTGCAATCCTTTGGGATATTTCGTAATATCCAGATCTACCATGTAGTTGGAATTTTGGATTTTCAACAATAGTTGTGATAAAGCATCATCAGTTGTTTGTGAAGGATCAACATGCGCAATTTCAGCCATTATTAGGGTTTGAAGATTTGAGAGAAAAGATAAGTATAAGGAAAGAGAATTTGGGGAAAAACTTCAGCCAAGAGTCGTAAAGTTTGAAAATAGAACCCCTAAAATCCTTTAATACTTAGTTCTCAAATTCGAATTTGAAGCGATTAGCCATAAATTCATGCCACGTATACCCTTGAAAAATGGACCAGTTGCCTTAAAAGTTGTCACGTCTGAAAAGTGATGAACACTTTTTCCTTGAAAACTGTGAGGCAACCAAACCGTCACATCAATCAATCATTTCGCATGCCCCAATAGGATAAGAACCATCACAAAACCTTCCATAGGAGGATGGTCTCATTCTTTTTTAGGTTAGAAATGAAATCATTTCCGAACTTTTGAAATCTAGGTTTGGGTTGGTAATACCCAAGACCTCAAGGATTTTTGTGCTATTGTGTGCCAACAAAACACTATTTTTGAAACACTTGTTAAATCCATTACACTAAAATATATTTGGTGATTAAATCACCAACAATAGTTATCTAGTGTCGTGTTCAAAATTTGATGTTAATGAAAAATGTTTCTAACTCAGTGATATTAGGTGTTGTCATCTTTCTTTGAGGTTGAAGGTTCAAGTCTTGTCAGAGACATGTGAATTTTACAGTAGTTTAAGATTAGATTAGTTGACATTAAAAAAAAAATTATTGGATATAAGCATGTTGTATTCCATGTTTTGAAAACCAGACCGAAAACGGTCGGTTCAACGGTTGAACCGGGAACCAGGACCTGTTCTTAGAAGCCAAAAATTCATCTATCATGCGGTAAAAACCGGTTGAACTAGTAAAAACCGGTGTGGTCGAAGCAGTAAAACAGAGAATTTTAAAAAATACTTATTACCATTTTCATTTTTTGTATTTTTATATAATTAAAATTAATAATAACGTAATTATGACATCATTCAGTTTTTGATATGTTGGACCAATTGAACCATCGAACCGGTATGACATTCGATTCGGTCTTCAGTTTTCAAAACCTTGAATGTATTTGGATATTGCCATTTTCATTTCAAGACCTTAATTTCAATAATTTTGAATTTGAAATTTTAGTTTGGAAACACTTATATATTTAACATCCCAAAATAAATCGAATTCATCTCATTCTAATTAAAATAAAGGTAAATCGAGTAATCTAACCTTTTGTTTATTTTGCAAAATAACCACATATTCTAGAATGGGTCGTTCCATAACGAATTCCAGATTATTTTTCGGATGACCAACCCATTGCATTGGATCCGGAATGCTTATTCCGGATCAACCGTATATGATATGGATTGGGATTTTGTATTTCAAAATCTGGAATATAATTTGAGGTGGCGACTTCATTCCAGAAAGGCACATTCCGATTCTGACGTTCCAATTCGATTTCGACTCGACTCCGACACGTAACTCCCTTCTTCGACACGCATCGACACCCATCTCCGGCATGGAAGACGTGCACTACGACCCCGTTATTTTACGGGTACGTTCTTCATTTTCTCTTTGTTTGTTTAAGGCTCCTATTTTTCTACTATTATTGTTGTGGAATTCGTGGACCACCTCCGGAATGAGCTGAAAACGTTTTAGAGTTTAAATTAAAGATGTCATTGTTATAGGACCAACTGAAAAGTAGTTTAGATGTTTAGGTATTGTTGATTTACATGGAAATGTCGTATTCTAGATCTTAAAAGTTTATTCTAGAAGCCTACGGAATGCAAAGAACTATTCCAGAACACGATGAACTCGTCGAGAACATGAAGAGCAGGTCTAGAACTGCTCCGGAATATTAATCATTTCATTTTAGAATGAAGTGATAAAGCCTTTTTTATTTGTGCAACACGACATGGTTTTTGATGCATTAATTACACTCTCGTGTAAACCCAAAATTAGCGGGGAAATTCTTGCGACATTCAGAAACACACCTGAATGCGAGACTATGTTCCAAAATACATGTTTCGGAAGGTGGTTAGACATTTCTAATGTAGATGAGAATCCTTTGCTTCTATATTACGTCTTTTGCCACAAAGTTATCACCGACCCCGAAGCCAACTACATGAAATGGTTTTCAAGATTGGGGGTTACGGGCTGTCTTTTAGGAAGAAAGAATTTTGACTCATCAACGACTTCCAGTTTGGTGACTATTTTCTTGATTCTGCATCCGGCGCCGCCTTCCGTTCTTGTGTCTTTCCTATGGTCCTGCCAATGTCTTGGTCAAATTAGACCACGTTCCGAAGGTGTTTCAAAATTCATAAATGAATTATCGGACGAGGTTGCAGTTCGTGTATGTCTTCTATACATGTTAGAGAAGGGTTTCAATGGTTGGTTGGTTAAATAACCTGTTACAGAAGATTATTTCGCTTTGCTATCCAACCTTGATGAATTCAACATATATAATGTCGTTTATTTTATAGTTATTTATTATAAATACTTATCGTTACTAATATATATATATATATATATATATATATATATATATATATATATATATATATATATATATATATATATATATAGAAATTTAATGGTTAACTAATTTTTATGTGGCAGATATCCATGAAGGAGGATACTTTTGGATCAGTTGTACAAACAACTTTGTACTGCATTCAATAAAGTTAAAAAACTTATATATCCAAAAGAACCGAAAGAGAACAAACCTCAAAAATAGACTTACACCCTATAGGGGTTTTTATATGATTTTTAAGGTAAGTATATGATGAAAATTTTATTATTTATTTATGTTTGCTATCATTCTAACTATTATTTATTTATTTCTTTGCTAACATTCAGATATGGAGTTTGGAGATTTTTTCGGTGAATAGTTCGTTTGGTACCCGATAACAGAATGTGATCCATCAGTCTGTTGCATGGTCAAAACCGAGGCTATTACAAAAGACTCACTGCAACCAGTATTTAGAAATCGACGATGTATGGTTACTTTATTATTTACATATTTATTTATTTTATAATTTATGTTTACTTATAATTTTATAATTTTGTTAGCAGGGTAATAGACTAGTACAGAAGTTGGAGCAGACAGAAGATGAGATGCGTGCCGAATGGTGGATTGTTAGCTCGACATAGATTGATCACCCTGATTTTCCTAATACTGAAGTTCACAGGGCACCTTCCCTAACACCATCACCCAAACAATCTCTTACCCGTGAGCTGTGACATCCCCAAAATCACGGCCAGAAAAGACCGATTTTGTTTATGTTTTATAAAAATCAGAGTACTTCTTTTAATAAAAATGTTGCGGAATTTGTTCCCAGAAAAACATGATAAATACGTTTGTAAAACATTTTCGAAGAAACGTATTTTGTTCATTTTAAAACATTTGGGATGTCATCGTTAATACAGAAACATAAGGATAAACAGAACTTACATTTATTTACACTAGTGATCTACATCTCTTTAAATCTCTCAGTGTAATGTGACTTCATATCAACACCTGTGATATAAATAAACTGAGTGGGTCAGGTTGGAAAACCTGGTGAGCACATAGGGATTTCAATCCCACAATGTTATACCATATATATAGTTTAAAATTCACAAAATATACAATTTCAGCATACATATATATAAACAACTCTTATCCCACCCCGTCGATTCTCGCAACGAGGCTATCCATACTCTCGGACCTAAGATTAGTCGTTTTACCTACTCCATACTCTCGGATCAGAAATGAACGAATTTACCAAATCCATACTCTCGGACTAGGGACGAATGACTAATCCATACTCTCGGATTAAAGATGAATGATTATGCCTAATCCATACTCTCGGACTAGGGACAATAGCTAATCCATACTCTCGGATTAACAACGAATGATTATGCCTAATCCATATTCTCGGACTAGGGACAATGACTATGTCTAATCCATACTCCTGGATAAGTGACATATACTAACTTCTATTCTCTGAGTTTAACTCACTTGTACTCGTAAGAATATACTACCCAATATTCCTCATATTTAATTTAGGTCTACTCTTTATCCTAAATTATCAAATATAATCAGGTATGTTCTTTAACACGAATTTCAAGCAACATCAATTAACTCGCACATAAACATATAATTAATACTTCAATCAATACTTGTATTAAAATCATGTTCATGAAAGGGACTATGCGCTCACCTGAGAAGGTGGTGACTCGGTACTCGGACAGCGCTTCGTTTACTTTAAAATAATTTCCTTCGACGAAACCTAGTATTATCACCAATAGATTTTAGTCTATTATTCGCCGAGACTAATTAATAGTCTAGCTATTATTACTATTATATAAGCGTTAAAAAAAAAATACTTATATAACCCATAATAATAGCCCAAGTATTTATTATATGTTCTTAATAACGTTAATATAATTAAATAAAAACTATATTAAAAATAGCGTAGGCGTAGCTCACTTACAGCGGGTTTTATAGAAAACCAGGCTTTGCTTGGAACAGCGTTTTCGAGCCGAAAAGCTCTTCTTCTCGGAGCCGTTGAGCACTCCGGGGCTTCTGCCTCGTGCTAGGGAGGTTCCCTAGGCTTTTCGGGGGATTTCGGGGCTAGAGAGAGGTTCTAGAGAGAGAGTAAAGAGAAGAAAGAATGGGAAAGGTGTGAAGAAAATGAGGGTGGGAGAGGTGGTATTTATAGGGTGAAAATGGTTGAACTTGGTGCCACATGTCACCATCTAGTGGCAAGACTTGGGGAGAAAGCAATGGCCAAGATTGTGCCACATCACCCATTTTCGCACAACACACTTCCGACTTCTAAAATCCGTAACTTTCACATACGACCTCCATTTTTGACGTTCTTTATATCCACGCGTAGGTAAAAATAATATCTACAACTTTCATTTTGACTCCGTCGGCTAATTCTCGACCGATCTTAAATTTAACAGTACGAGGCGTTTAGACTGTTAAATGACCGCGAAGAATTCGTAACTCCTTCATACGGACTCCATTTTCGTCTGTCTTTTTACCGTTGAGTTTCTATTAATGAGATCTTCAACTCTCATTTATTTCACGTAAGCCAAAAACCGCTCGAACTAAAATTCGAGTTTCGGGCTGTACACTGCTAAGCCGAATCTTAGAAAAATCATAACTTCCTCATACGAAGTCAGATTTGGGTGTTATTTTTATCGACGCTCTTAGTTTAACATATTCTACGAATTTTGTTTAGATTTCTAAGGCTAAAAATTCTTCTATCGTAAATTCACTATTTACGTCTTTCGGTGCCGTGCCGGTTTTGCCGTAAAACTTCGGCGGGCCATAACTTCTTCGTTATAACTCGGATTTCGGCGTTCTTTATATGTACGGAAACCTTGTGACATATTCTAAAACTTGGATAAGACTATTCATTCTAAATAATCTTTTGTCGAAAAGTCATTTTTGACCCCTATTGCCTCTAAATTGACTAGCCCGGATCTGTGGGCGTTACAATTATCTCCCCCTTAGGATGATTACGTCCCGGAATCATCAACGAAACAAGGATCGTATAATGACTCCATACGTCATCTCTTCATCCTAGGTAATAATTATAACTTCTTTATTCCTTCAAATCTATCTCTTAGACTTATTGATTGTAAGTAGTACTTGATCGTGCACCTGCTTTCTACCTCATATTAGACTCCAAATTATGACGTATCATCCTGTGATGTACGTTTAGACTCAGGTCTCTTAAATTCTAAAACAGACTAAGCCTTCCTTCATGTTCTAATGTGATATAATCATACTTTAACATGTAGCATTTCTAGCTACCAACGAGCGCGATACTTCTATTGATCGCTTTGATTTTTAATCGTTTGGTTTAAGTCGGACGCTATATCAAACTTGGTTCTCTGAACCACGTAACCTACTCATCGTAGTCGGACTCAAGGTGATATGACCACTAGGGTCGGGATAACAACAATCTTCTTAGTCATTGCCGAAACAATGGTAACGGCATACTTGAATAAAACGAAATCAATTACTGGCTTCTTGGTAACCTTGTGACTTTCCCTGATCCAAGTGTGAGTCCTGTGCTTCCGGTAGTATAGGCCTCTACTACCATTCACACCTACTCATACTCGTCCCAAGTATTGTCCTGCAGTTTTTCCAAGTCACCATACAAGAAAACCATACAACAACTTAACACATCAGATAAAAAAACAAAGGGTTTTATATTATTTCTTGAAACTGTTACATAGGTGTTCAAGTTCACCCTAGACTATGCCTCTAACGGGCTACATCGTGAGGTACTATCTACATGATTACTCCATAACTCGATCCTCGGATGTCAAGCCTTCACTCTTGAATCCTTGCATTGTCATCTGCTTCGTCAAGGATCATTTGAAATGCTCTCGCCTTTGGCTTTGGTGGCACATTTGGCTTTGTAGCCCCTTTTCTCTTTGGGCAGTCTTGTTTGAAGTGTCCTTCTTCTCCACACTTAAAGCAGACTTCTCTCTTGGTTGTGCATTCGCTGGCGTAATGACCAGTCTTCCCGCATTTAAAGCATGTCGTATATTTAGAGCATTTCCCGATGTGCTTCTTTCTACACTTGTCACACCATTGCGTTCCTTCTTCAAACTTCGAGAATTTTCTCTTCTCGCTGGACCTTGAAGATCCTTCAAACTTTCTCTTCTCGCCAACCTCCATCTTGCTGGAGGCTCTTCCCTTGATCATATCTTCGACAGACTTGGCAGCCCAGATAGCTGCCTCTAGAGTAGGTGCTTGACGTACTGGCACCGCGTACTCCCATGGAAGTCCTTTTGCGTACTTGTCGATTTTCGTCAGCTCATCCAGAACAAGACGCAAGGCGAACTCCATCTTCTCTGTGAAGTTGTTGGTGTATTCATCGATTGACATGCTTCCCTTCTTCAGGCTTAGAAACTGGTTCTCTAGCTCAAGCAGGTTTTAAGCTGAGCAGTACTTTCGTTTGAATTGCACCAGAAATTCTGCCCATGTCAGTTGCAGAGGCTCATTAGGGCTCAGAGTCTTCCCTAAGGTATTCCACCAACGTACAGCGCCTCCTCGAAACTGACGCACTGCAAATGTGGTCTGTAGCTTCCCTCTACAACCGCATGTCATGAAGGCTAACTCCATCTCCGAGATCCAATCCATGACCCCGATCGGATCCTCCTTTCCAGTGAAAGTCGATGGCTTGCAAGTCAGAAAATCCTTGTACTTGCATCCATTCCTCTCAACCTCGTCATCTTGGTTGTTTTGTCGAACTATTGGTGGGTTGACTTGACCAACAGTCCCACTGTAGTTTCCTTCCTCAGTCTGCCCTTCGTTCAACTCGGGCTGTTTGATCTGAATAGTGGCTTCCTCACGATTTTGCTGGAGCAAACGTCTACTTTCCTCCATTTGACGATCCAACATCGCTTGGATCATCGTTTGCACTCCGGCCATTGTGACTGGCTCAGCGGTGGCTTCCATCACCGGTATTTGCTCAATCACTGGGGGTTGGTTTCTGTTCCCATTTGCATTCACGTTTCCGCTACGGGTTCTTGCCATCTTGATCTATACACCGAATAAGGTGAATCTAGATCTTTACTTAGGATTGACGGTTAAATCATCCTTATCACTCCGAAACGTTTATATGCTAGTTCTAATATCATAGTCGTACGTTTAGAATCCTAAACACATAAGGTTTCCAGATCCGGTCGGCAACAGACCATAGATCCGAACAACTAACAGCATATCAGGCACAAGTATTTAGCACATAAAAGCATTTTAGGCATAATTCCTAAAATAAGCTAGTGCTCACACCTCACAATCATCGCTTAGCATTCTAAGTTTAAGTCTAGAAATAAATCCATATTCCTAGTTCGCTTAAACTAATGCTCTGATACCAACTGTGACATCCCCAAAATCACGGCCAGAAAAGACCGATTTTGTTTATGTTTTATAAAAATCAGAGTACTTCTTTTAATAAAAATGTTGCGGAATTTGTTCCCAGAAAAACATGATAAATACGTTTGTAAAACATTTTCGAAGAAACGTATTTTGTTCATTTTAAAACATTTGGGATGTCATCGTTAATACAGAAACATAAGGATAAACAGAACTTACATTTATTTACACTAGTGATCTACATCTCTTTAAATCTCTCAGTGTAATGTGACTTCATATCAACACCTGTGATATAAATAAACTGAGTGGGTCAGGTTGGAAAACCTGGTGAGCACATAGGGATTTCAATCCCACAATGTTATACCATATATATAGTTTAAAATTCACAAAATATACAATTTCAGCATACATATATATAAACAACTCTTATCCCACCCCGTCGATTCTCGCAACGAGGCTATCCATACTCTCGGACCTAAGATTAGTCGTTTTACCTACTCCATACTCTCGGATCAGAAATGAACGAATTTACCAAATCCATACTCTCGGACTAGGGACGAATGACTAATCCATACTCTCGGATTAAAGATGAATGATTATGCCTAATCCATACTCTCGGACTAGGGACAATAGCTAATCCATACTCTCGGATTAACAACGAATGATTATGCCTAATCCATATTCTCGGACTAGGGACAATGACTATGTCTAATCCATACTCCTGGATAAGTGACATATACTAACTTCTATTCTCTGAGTTTAACTCACTTGTACTCGTAAGAATATACTACCCAATATTCCTCATATTTAATTTAGGTCTACTCTTTATCCTAAATTATCAAATATAATCAGGTATGTTCTTTAACACGAATTTCAAGCAACATCAATTAACTCGCACATAAACATATAATTAATACTTCAATCAATACTTGTATTAAAATCATGTTCATGAAAGGGACTATGCGCTCACCTGAGAAGGTGGTGACTCGGTACTCGGACAGCGCTTCGTTTACTTTAAAATAATTTCCTTCGACGAAACCTAGTATTATCACCAATAGATTTTAGTCTATTATTCGCCGAGACTAATTAATAGTCTAGCTATTATTACTATTATATAAGCGTTAAAAAAAAAATACTTATATAACCCATAATAATAGCCCAAGTATTTATTATATGTTCTTAATAACGTTAATATAATTAAATAAAAACTATATTAAAAATAGCGTAGGCGTAGCTCACTTACAGCGGGTTTTATAGAAAACCAGGCTTTGCTTGGAACAGCGTTTTCGAGCCGAAAAGCTCTTCTTCTCGGAGCCGTTGAGCACTCCGGGGCTTCTGCCTCGTGCTAGGGAGGTTCCCTAGGCTTTTCGGGGGATTTCGGGGCTAGAGAGAGGTTCTAGAGAGAGAGTAAAGAGAAGAAAGAATGGGAAAGGTGTGAAGAAAATGAGGGTGGGAGAGGTGGTATTTATAGGGTGAAAATGGTTGAACTTGGTGCCACATGTCACCATCTAGTGGCAAGACTTGGGGAGAAAGCAATGGCCAAGATTGTGCCACATCACCCATTTTCGCACAACACACTTCCGACTTCTAAAATCCGTAACTTTCACATACGACCTCCATTTTTGACGTTCTTTATATCCACGCGTAGGTAAAAATAATATCTACAACTTTCATTTTGACTCCGTCGGCTAATTCTCGACCGATCTTAAATTTAACAGTACGAGGCGTTTAGACTGTTAAATGACCGCGAAGAATTCGTAACTCCTTCATACGGACTCCATTTTCGTCTGTCTTTTTACCGTTGAGTTTCTATTAATGAGATCTTCAACTCTCATTTATTTCACGTAAGCCAAAAACCGCTCGAACTAAAATTCGAGTTTCGGGCTGTACACTGCTAAGCCGAATCTTAGAAAAATCATAACTTCCTCATACGAAGTCAGATTTGGGTGTTATTTTTATCGACGCTCTTAGTTTAACATATTCTACGACTTTTGTTTAGATTTCTAAGGCTAAAATGTCTTCTATCGTAAATTCACTATTTACGTCTTTCGGTGCCGTGCCGGTTTTGCCGTAAAACTTCGGCGGGCCATAACTTCTTCGTTATAACTCGGATTTCGGCGTTCTTTATATGTACGGAAACCTTGTGACATATTCTAAAACTTGGATAAGACTATTCATTCTAAATAATCTTTTGTCGAAAAGTTATTTTTGACCCCTATTGCCTCTAAATTGACTAGCCCGGATCTGTGGGCGTTACATGAGCCTTGAGAAAAGAAGGTACAGATAGATGATCCATCTCACCCACTACCACCACCACCGCCGACCGCGGATCCATTAAATGACAAAGACTGAATTATTAGTGACTTGCAGAACGAGTTCGTCAATTGAAAAATGAGGTCCGAGAATGTCTCGAGTCGTTGCGGTCTCAGGATGAGCGTTCAACAAAGCATGAGGCTACTTTAGCCATGGTTCTAAAACTTATCAGTAAGACTCCTGGAGACGATTTTGGTACCTCGAAGGGGATGGAGGTACATTTTTAATAATTTCATCATTCATGGTCTTTATGTTTTTGCATTGTTTACAAGTATACATTATTGAACCGTACATGGATACTACAATGACAATGAGTTATGGGAGCATGATTATGTCTTAAGCACCCCCGAAAAGACGCTGAATGACGGCCTTGAACAACCGCTGAATACTCATCAGATGAAAAATAGATTCCACGGGATGAATACAAAACACCACCGCCAACGCCTCTCACCGTGGATACAAATGAAGAGGAAAGGTGTTACACGATAACAACCAGCATTGTTGGACAATCTTTTAAATCCTACCATACATAGTGTATATAAAGAATGGGATGGTTGACTGTTGTTTGGACACGATTATATGCGGATAGTCATGATTGTTGTCATGTGATATAAGTAATATAATTATTTGTTTATTACATAATACGCTTCTAATAACAATACTTACTTTACCGCAAAAAAATTAATTGGCAGCACATCATGATGTGGATCTCATTGCTGCTAGAGCGTAGAGCGGATCATACTCGGTAGACGGTCGTGTCGTCAGCTTTCAACGCTGATATATTTGATTAGAGTGACATGATTGGCAGATCCCTTTACCCAGCTTGGGCACAGTGTAATATGGTATAATTTAGTTTGGATTAAACTACCTGAGTATTTATATGCTAATTAATTTTTTCTAATTTTTTTTGTAGCTTTACATCCGAATCAATATTCCACATACGCATTAGTTTTTGAGTGTTTTGGATTTAAAGACATTCCAAATGACTATATACGATAGTCATTGGAAGGGCGGCCACTGTTTGGAAAATAAGGATTGATTTATAGATATGAGAGCCCGCATCCACAAACTACTAGTGGAAGTCAACTACTAAGGTATCAAATCAACTGATTCAATCCCACTTGAGAGCTTCAAGATGATCCTTGAAAAGACCCTAGACTTACCACAACAGATTGGGAGTAGAGGGGAATGTAGGGTGTTTTTGTATTGGTTCCTGTAGGTGTTGATCACTGGGAAAACGATTTCTATAGAAGTTAAAACCACTGGTGTATGGGCTATGGGTTATAGAAAATGATTAGCAGAAATATTTTGGGGTACAAGGACAAAGATAATTTGAACATCGTATTTGTAATATGACCTATAGACACATCCTTTATTTAGTTTATGCATTTATTAGTTATTTGTTCATTTTAAATGCATTTTATATTTTATAAAACCAAAAATTATACATTTTATTTTTATGAAAGCAAAACTTATACATTATAATGTGGAACCATGTATTACAAAACCATGTATTACATTCTATGAAAGCAAAATTTACACGCAAAAAAGAAAAAAAGTCAAATGTATTCCAGAACCATGGTCCAGAATCGTACTCTGACATTTTGGATACCTCTAGGGAACAATGTGTTCCGGAAAATATGGTTATTTTACAAATTTTCTTTTATTATTATTATAATTTTTGTCAAAAGTATCGTTTATAGAGGTTAAATTACTGAATTTCCCTAAAATAAATATATAAATGTTTAAAGAAGTATCTCGACCAGATTAATTGTGTCAAATTTCAATAGAAAATGGGATTAAGGCTTTAGTGGTTTAAAAGGGTTATTTTTGGGTTTTTAAGAATTTGGCCTAACAATTATTAAATTTTGTGGGCTCAATTTATTGAAAAACCGGGTGCACATTGACGTATTTAACCCCCAATCTTATGGGCTCGAGTAAGAGGTAAAAATGCCAAAACTCAAACCGGTCAGTACTATTTTATTTTATTAAAACAGGTTCTTCCTATCATAGTTCTAGTATTGTGCAACATATTTTAGACATGTCGAGTCATTATTCAGTAAGAAAAACAAGTTCTAGTGTTGGAACTTGAAAGTTTATTAAGTGAGGCTGTTCTCACATAAAAACTAAAATGAAAATTTCATGTCCTTATAAGCCTCCTCACTTAATGTTTGCCTAAATGGATCCGGCATGAATTTTAGTAGGCTTGACTTGTGGTTAGGATCGTGTATGGGTCGGTTTAAGTCGGTTTTAGATCTAAACCGAACCCAGACCGTAAATAGTCGGTTTCTGGTTTTCAAAACTCAATAGGATCGGTTTCTGGTCAGTTCGGTTTCTCGGGTTCTGAAGTCAGTTTTAACGGTTTTTTGGCTTCTTAGGTTCAACTCATAAATATATTATATGGGTTGGTTTTATGTATGAGTCGGTTTCTTAGTTCAGATTTACTCATCCCTACTTGTGGTCATTGGGCTTGGGAAGCGGAACAATTGGTGTTTTGGGACCATCTTCAGCAGGCCTCAATCTTGTATTTTTCGTGTAGTAATTTATTTGTTTTATTAGTGCAATAATAATAATAATATTTTCATTTGTTTATGTTATTGTTATAGTTCTTGAATGTTTACCTTGGTCGTAACACTTGCAATGAGAGCTAGGCAATATAATTTCACTAATCAAGCCGTACATATTCGGACTTTGGGTAATTTAGTCTTTTTTTTTTTCAATGACAAAACTAATCTATTCGTTAACCTCACTTATGTTCAGTATGAGCCTTGAACCTTCAATCTTAAGGAAAAAGGATAATACCTGATACCGATTGGTTAGAAACCTTTTGGTTTTGGTAACTTAGTTACAAACCAAATTTCCAGTTTCATAAAAGTTGATTTTTATTTTTTATTTTGACATCTCGTAGTTCATGATTCACTTTTTGGTAACTATAGTATGTGTATTTGTAGGTCTATTCCTCACTGCATATATACTATATGAATTTGTAGTTGTAATCATATTCAAAATTAATAAAATACGGCTATTTAAAATCAATTATGAAAAAAAAACATTTGAAAAAAATAATGCAATATGTTTACAAGTAATGGTTATTAGTTATCATGGAAAAGAGCTCAAATGAAAAGACCTTTGTAGGTTCCATGTGTAAGGACGAAGCTTTACCTCCCATTGTTTATCTTGTTGGTTTCCCTCCCGATAATGCAATCGAGTTTTCTAGACATAAATGACTGCGACACCTACGGGCATGTAACGACATAATCACATGACCAATATTTTATAACATATATAAGTCAATAAAAGCTCTTGATTTTATTAATTTCCCTTTAACACAAACTAAATACGATTATGAAAAGAAAGAACTTACGTGTGTTTGTGTTTTAATGATATTTTTTATCCAAAAATTTGTAATTATTATATGAATTATGAAGAGATCCAATAGTCCTCGAATTCATGCAACATAATGACTACTTAGTTCAGATGAAATATGCAATCATATATATTAACATCGATGTAATTGCATTTCTAATGTAGTTTGTATAAATTGATAAAACGATTAAACAATTTTGCATAAAATGATAAAGCATAAATTAAATTTTTTTACATGAATAAATTTGTGACGCGGTGACACGCTCTATGTCTTATGATTTTGTAGGATAATTAAAATATGGAAATATAGAATACCCATTGAATAAATAAGCCTTCAATTCCATCCAATAGTTAACTAGAAATAAGATTGAGATAATGGAAAAACCGAAGAACCACTAAATTAACCAGTTCTTTTTAGCATCGGATGATAACAAGGATTATTTGTGGCTTACCATTTTCTAACACATGATTTTTAAGAATAGACTGAAATTCTTTCTATCATACAACCAAAGACATGAATGCTATTAAAAATAGGATCCCCAAAAGAAAATAAAAACAAAAAGAAAATGATGGGATGAGTCATGAGCCTTCGATCGTCACAAACTCGCATGGCATTCCATCAAAATTTGGTTTATCGTCATCTATCCAAATGTTTCGATCCTGTGTGGGAATATGCATGTATTATCATGAACCCTCATCATCCACCGTTCAAAATTGCACCACCACTTATCCGATGGATTGAATTTCGTCCCTTAGATGGAAATCACCATCCTACTCTCACCTCTATATATACCTACAAACGATCGCACAAAACCAACTCATTTTAATCAGTTCCAAACACCAATTAAAATAGTAAAATATGGCTTCACTCTCCTCATCCACCACCGCCACCATGAGCAGAGCAGTCCCAGCTCAAGCCACCATGGTGGCTCCGTTCACCGGTCTCAAGTCTACCACAGCTTTTCCGGCAACCAAACAGGCCAAAACTGGCTTCTCCTCCCTCCCCACCAACGGCGGCAGGGTGCAGTGCATGAAGGTGTGGCCACCACTCGGGTTGAAGAAGTACGAGACTCTTTCATACCTGCCACCATTGTCTGAGGCCTCATTGGCTAAGGAAGTTGACTATCTTCTTCGTAGCAAATGGGTTCCTTGTTTGGAATTCGAACTGGAACATGGGTTTGTCTACCGTGAGAACCACAGGTCGCCCGGGTACTATGATGGAAGATACTGGACAATGTGGAAGCTGCCAATGTTTGGGTGCACTGATTCGGCTCAGGTGCTGAAGGAGCTTGAAGAATGCAAGAAGGAGTACCCAAATGCCTTTATTCGTATTATTGGCTTTGATAATGTCCGTCAAGTCCAGTGTATTAGTTTCATTGCATCTAAGCCAGCGGGGTTCTAAACAAGTGCATGTACGTACCCTTTGCGGCACGTTTTTAATATTTCCACTTTTTGTAATGTTGTGTGAATTTTTGTCCCCGAATAAATGACATATATAAAACCAAAGTTTTATACTTTGAATAATTTAATATTACAACTCTGAATGAATTTATAGTGCAAAGGCATTTTCTACTAGAACTTCACATTGAATCGTGAACTACCAAAAAAAGAGCATTTCAACTCTTACAAAATGGAACTTCACATTGAATGAATTTATACTTGCCCAATATATACGGATTGGTTTGTGGAAATATGTTGCTTTGTGCCTCGATGGTATCATAGCACTACTTGCCAAGTGTTAGGCTACCCGAAGTGGTACCAAGAAGACGTGTGAGAGGCTGACGTGGAGCCCCCCAAGACGCGTAAACACCGCCCTCGGGCTGGTGCTCTTGTTGTGGCGTGACTTGTGAGCGTGAAGACGGATGAAGACAAGTGATTTGATTGGGCATCTCATTTTGACTGTTGGGGGAGGGGCGTTGGAACATTTCGACCATTTAAGATTATATAAAAAAAATCATTCAATTATTAATAAATTTTTCTCTCTCTCTCTCTCTCTCTCTATATATATATATATATATATATATATATATATATATATATATATAGATATATATATATATATATATATATATATATATATATATATATATATATATAGAGAGAGAGAGAGAGAGAGAGAGAGAAATTTATTAATAATTGAATGATTTTTTTTATATAATCTTAAATGGTCGAAATGTTCCAGCGCCCCTCCCCCAACAGTCAAAATGAGATGCCCAATCATATATATATATATATATATATATATATATATATATATATATATATATATATATATATATATATATATATATATATATATATATATATATATTCAAGATCAAATAAGAAAGAAATTTTTGGTAGGAATGTAACAATTTTTTTTAAATGCATATTTTCTTAGCAAAAAGTGAAATGAATCATTAGATGATTCAAAAGTAACATGATCCACAAGAAAAAATTTCAAAAAAAACACCTTCATGATTCATTTTTAGGTAAGAAAAAAGTTCATTTTTATGATAATTTTAGTGGATATCAACAAAATCATCATAAAAATGAATCATCGAAATGTTTTTTCGGGATTTTTTTGGTGAATCATGTTATTATTGATTCATTTAGTGATTCATTTGTTTTTTTCGCCAAAAAATAAGTCGAAAAAAATTTTCTTAGCTTCCTATCAAAAAAAATTTCTTACCGGATATATATATATATATATATATATATATATATATATATATATATATATATATATATATATATATATATATTCTTTCAACACAAACACATATATTTAACAAAAAACACTCTTTCATCATATATTTTTATGGATCCAAATCAAAATATCCTTCCCATCCCAAACACTTCAAATGATCCATTAGCAAATCGTAGCTGATAACATATCCAATCCGACAACAGCCTCTATTCACCAATCTTTCATACCACCCACACTACTATCAACAACAACAACAACCATCACAATTCAATCAACCCCAATTTCAAGTCTTTCAACAATTTTCTCCGCAATTTCAACCCTAACTTTTCAACGTCAACAACCTTCACAATCATCTCAAGTTCAATTATCTCAATCTCAACCTATAAACCTCGACAATGACGAATGCGACGAACGGGTTGAAGAAACAAAATCAAGCCGTACACGGCACAAAAAATCAAAAGATCCAAGTAAGAAGAAAAGTACGCAATGGACCGAAGAGGAGAAGGAAACTTTAGCAAAAACTTGGATTTTCATTTCACAAGACGGGGATGTCGGCAAGGCGCAAACGGGTTAAAGTTTTTGGAATCGTGTTTTAGACCACTTCCACGCTTTATTAGGAAGGCAAACGAAGTGGACATACGAATTGTTCAATGCAAAATAGCGTGACCTTCGAACGGCTTGCACCAAATTTAACGACGTATTTTAAAAATGTGCATAGAAGTGGTAGTAACGATTTCAATATTTTATTAACCGTGTTGTACCAATACAAAATTACCAACAATTGTAAACCATTCGCCAACCAAACAACGTGGAAAGTTTGTCGTAAGGGTCCAAAATTGGTCATTTATCCAGATACGGCGTATTCAGGATCTACCACCGGCTCCAAAAAAAGGGCAAGAACGCCCGAGTCGCACATTGGTGTTAGCCTCGACCTTAATGATGAGTTTGACGCCACCGAAGGGGAGGGTCCACCGGACGTCCAACTTTGTCGATTACCGAGACGGGACAAAACGAGAAAGAGGACTTCTTCAAGCGGAAAAATCAACCAACGATAATGTACTAGAGGAAAAAATAGACAAAAATCCAAGTATTTTAGAAAGAAAATTTGAATCAACGGAGGAAGTTCGTCTAAGAAAAATAGCACTCACCGATTTTCAAATTTTAAATACGGTGCCGCAATCAAATCTTGACCTAGAAAATTTAAGAGCATTTTTAAAATTTCAACAAGAAGTTATCGACAAATACCGTAACTAGATTCTATGTTTTTTTTAGTAATTCAGGTTTAACTTTCTATGGTTTTTTATGTTTTTTTAGTAATTTATGTTTACTTTTCTATGATTTTTTAGTAATTTATGTTTAATTTTCTATGTTTTTTTAGTAATTTAGGTTTAATTTTCTATGGTTTTTTTTATGTTTTTTATAATGTTTTTTTATAGTAATTTAGCTTTAATTTTTTTTAGCTTTAATTTTCTATGTTTTTTAATCAATGTAATGTGGTTTCAATTAATGTAAAATATTTTATTATGTTTTAATTTAATTTAATCATAAAAAAGTAAAAATAAATAAAAGAAAATTGTGGAGTGGTAACCATTTCCAATGTCTAGTGGGTTGGTGGTGAAGCTAACGTAACGTAGAGGTGTCAACGCTTTGTGGTGAGTTGGTGGTGACGATTTCCCATAGCCTTATAACTAAAGTAAACAATTAGAATTACAACAACAATATGAACAAATGAAAATGTTATAATTGAATTAATAAACGGAATATGATACAAATCATTTACAACAAGAAAATACAAGATTGAGGCCTACTAAATATAGTCCCAAGCTGGAAATTACCCATATATGGTATGTCTTAAGGGTACAACAATCATATTAAAGATGAATGTATCAATGTTAGTTGGAATGAATCAATGCCTCTTTCTCATTCATGAATCAATTTATATAAAAACAGTACAATGGGAATCCTGATAACTATAGGATAATATTCTATATGATAAATACAATATTTGAATGTATATCCATTGCCTAATAGCTAACCCTATTTGAGAGAGAGGTGGACTAATGCTCAAGGTGTATATGAAGTCATGGAAATATGGACGATGCATACCTTTCGTGTGTTAGCCTAATAAAAATTTGGGTTTTATTTTGTATTGGGTATTATCACATTATGTTGGTCTATTTGCGAGAAAACTCTAATCAAATAGTCTATAAATTATGCATTTCTATTTCATTGTAATTGTACTTTTCATTTGATAATAATACAAAACCCTAGCCGTTCTATATATTTTACTTGTTAGTTCACATGAAATCAAAGCTCGGTTAATCATTTGTATTTTTGTTTTTTAGGGATGAGTTGTAGCATGCACAACATTGTGCGGATCGATTTCATGCTTTGTTTCTGTATTTTGCTTGGTATGATTTGTTCGATTTTGTTGATTTTGAGATCTTGATTGTTGTTGTTGTTATTCGTAGCTGCTGTTTGTTTTTGTTATTTTTGTTTAACTGTTATTGGAAATACGGCCCCCAAAGATGATTATCTTCAGTTTATTAGTACCCAACTTGATGGCAAGAACTATGCATCTTGGAGTTATGTTATGAAGAATTTCTTGTCAAACAAGAGTATGTGGGGGATTTTTAAAGGTGACAAGAAAAAACTAACAAATGACAAGGCTGCGAATTATGCAACCTTATTGGATTAATGAGGGACTGATCTGACGTCATGAGCATGGTTTTTATATGTATCGTATAAGATTCAGCCTCCACATACTAGTATTCTAGAAGTTCCCTCCTCACATCGTGAGTTTGGGTTTTCAGCTGAAATCTTCTTCTTTTAAGCTCCAATCCTCCAAAGTTCCAATGCTTGTCACTTATGGTCCTTATTCCTCAAGAGTGTCCTTATTGGCTACAAAATGTAAATTAATTCAATAAGTATCACATATCTCTGCAATTAACCAAAATATTACTTAAAATGTATTAAAATATTGGCTAAAAATGTGTATAAATATGATAGTATCAAAATACCCCACACTTATCTTTTGCTTGCCCTGAAGCAAAATTAAAATTTTTAAGTTAAACTTTCATCACCAATATCACATAAGACAATCTATTTTGAACTCAGCCATTATACCAAGACCTCAATGCATATATGTGTGTCTAAGGTTCCTCAAAACCTCCTAACCTAAATACTCACAATCCTTATTAACCTTCACCCCTTAGTTTATACGACACTGATTTTTGCAACCCTCCAGATCCATCCTTAGAAATCTTTCTTAACCTCAAGGTATTTTTGGTTAAGCTACCCAAGCATACATATGATCTAGAAAGAATTACAACTTTGATACCACAATGGGGCTCTTCTAAATTCATCTCTTGTTTGATATTTGCCCTTTGATTTCTTCGAATTCATCACCTTTTTTTTGGCATCTTCAACTTTTTGGATTTCTTTAGAATTTTGATTTTTTGATCTTCATACTTTGATTGCTCCAAAATTCTTACAACTTTTTTGCAACTTTCTCTCTCTTTTATTTTATATAACTCACTTTCTTCTCTCAAATCATACATGCTTAAGCAATGGAGCTTAACTGTAACATCCCAAGTTTAGGTATATCTTATAATCCTTTATCTTTTGAGTACTTGAACATTTTGGTCCTTGTTAGAGAAAATGTGATAAGCAAGTACACAGGGTGTACTAGAGTGTACACTCAGCGTATTCGAATGCGTGCATGAGATGCGGATGCCACCGAGTATGCTGGGCGTACCAGTGTGTACGTTGGGCATACATGGCCCATAATGAAACCCTAATTGTGAGCAAGCCCCCTATCTAAAGTAGATGATGGCCTCACTCCTGGCTACCATTCCCAGATACAATACCCATCTAACCCTAAATCTTCCTTCTTATAGCTAGAGTATGCATTTGGGAGCTTGTTAGTGTGATTGTGTGTTCTTGAAGAAGAGAAGAAGGTTTGAGAAGAAGAGGGAGAGCTCCAGGAGTTTGGATCTGAGCTTAGTTGTGAGGAAAGCTTCACAAAAAGGTATAAAGCTTCAAGCTTTCTCATTCTTTGATTAGGTTCATTCATATGGAGTATTTTAGGGTTTTGGTCCCAAGAGGTGGAGACTTTATGCAATGATGAACTCAAGAGACCTTGATCTACTCATTTTCAGTGTATTCTGTGAAGTAGAGTCATAAAAATCCAATCTTGGATGTTAGGGATGAACCATGCATGAGTTGTGAACTTCATAAGGAAAGATGATGGATGTTTTGAGTGTTTTTAACCTAATAATCCATGAAAAGGCTTAAAGTGATTAACTTTTTGGATTAAGAGACATTAGGAAGTCCAGATCTGAGATATAAGCCTATGTCTTAACGGATTAAGACCAAAAATGCGAGAAGAGTGAAACTGGGATGTATGTCGGGCATAATCCCAATACGTGCAACGTAGGGGTCGAGCATCCCCGATGCCTGCATAGCTGACGAGTACGCCCAGCGTAGAGGGTCGTTACGCACAACGTACTCCCTGACCATTGACTTTCGGTTGACTTGTAAGGTTTTGGTTAACATATGGTCCATTAAGCCCATTGATGGGTAAAATGGTCTTTTACCCTTCTGTGAGTGTATGGGAGGGTTAGTCTAGCCTTGAGAGAGAAAGACATTATTAATTAGAGATAATCGTTATATGTGTTAGGCAGAGGCTAGACCAGTGATTTGAGTTCGAGATTATTCCGAGTTCTTTCAAGGTGAGCATTCTCACTATACCTTACCTATAGTGGTAACTCTATGTGACCAGAAAGTGTTATGTGCTTACATGAGTTATGTGATATTATGATTCTGTTTATGTGATTTGTATATGTTATATTCTGAGCTTACAAAGCTGGGACCGGAAGGTTAAAAGAGTTGGGACCGGATGGTCAACAGAGTTAGGACTGGAAGGTCTAAAGAGCTAAGGTCCATTAGAGTTATGGGATCGGAAGGTGCCACAGAGACACATTGACCGGAAGGTCTTATAGAGTTATAGCCATGAGTGGCTTATGGGTTGTATGTGGTATCTTGGGGAGCTCACTTATCATGCATGCTTACCGTGTTATGTGTTTATGTGTTTCAGGTACTTCCGAGGATCGCGGGAAGGTGCCAACTTGATTGTACACACAAAGCTGAGATGGAGCTTTGTTTGTGGATCCCGGATTTTGATAAATACTTTTGAAAACTATTTTGAAACATGTTATGACTTTGAAACTTGAGATTTTGAGAATTATGATATGTGATGTTGGTAATTTAAATTGAAAAATTTTGTTTGAAACTTTTACGTCGTTACAAGTTGGTATCAGAGCCTTGGTTTGAGGGATTCGGATACACCTTCGGGTATGTATGGACTCAATCTGAGGATTTGATTAAAGTTTTCAAAAGGTATGAGTAAGAGAATTTTAAGAGAAAGAAGAAACAAGCAGTTTGTACAATCAACCAGCGCCCGAACGATGATTTCCTAAAATACCCTTACTTTATGTGTTATAATTTGTTATGAGATATGTTATGCATGCCAGAGAGTAGACTAGTTATTTCATAATTTTGGACTAGAGTGGCCTGATTTGTGATGCCTTAGCCTAGGGGTTTGCTATCTGTGATTTGCTTGAGTGCAAGTAGGAAGCAGGAATGAGCATGTGATAGATCTACTATGAGAGTAGTCGATGTTTGATGAGATATAGAGTGCTTGTGAGCTAGGATCCTAGGAGGTGGACTTGGAATGAACACAGATGCGGTGTGGAAGGTAGTATTGGGCCCGTACTACTGGAAATACTGGGTCGGTGAGCAGTCCAAGTATAAATACTTAGGGTGTTAAGGAGCAAGTAGGGGTGAGTGATCAGGTGTGAGTAATCTCGGTTGAGTCTCTGATTATTTTGTGTTGTGTTTCAGAGACATAATGGTGGGTACGCGCCACAACCCTGAGAGCAGTGGAGTTAGAGATGATGAGATTCGCAGGATGATTCATGATGAGGTGGCCGCTATGATCCGTGAGGCTATTCCAGAGATGTTAGGGTCTATCAAGACCACACTAATTGAGACGTTTGACGAGCGATACACTACTGCTACTAAGTCGGCTGCTACTGCAGCCACCGCAACTGTCGCTGCTGCCAGGCCACAGGGCGGGTGACTCATTGCTGTACCGAGAGTTCAGCAACACGAAGGCACCAGAGTTTGATGGGACTCAAGATCTGATTGCAGCGATAAGATTAATCTCTGACATTGAGGGATGTTTCTACACTTGTTTATGTTCGGAACATTTGAGGGTATGGTTCGCGCTAAACCAGCTTCGCTTTGGGGCAAAGGACTGGTGGAAGTTTGTGACAGCCAGCTTCACTCCTATAGAGCTCACTGCAGTGACTTGGGAGAGGTTTACTTCTATGTTTCGTGATGAGTATGTTCCTTTGGTGGAGAGGGAATGATTGGCCCAGGAGTTCTTGTCCCTCAAGCATGGAACAAAGTCTGTGACAGTGATTACGAGGATGTTTCATGAGAGGGCATAGTTTTTCCCTAAGCGTGTGTCTTCCAAACGGGCACATATGAGCCGCTATTTGAGCATACTGAGGAGAGATATTCGTGAGTCTGTGGCAAACTCGACATACCGAACATTTTCCAAGCTCTAGGAAAATACCCGGAAGAGGAAGATTGAGCTAGAGACCTAGGCCAGGGAGGAGGCGGAGTCTCAGAGGAGGGATAGGCGGCCAACATAGTTTCAACCGACAGCCAAGCGGGCAAAGCCCGCTTATTCGAGATCTGGAAGCCAGAAGGGCCGCACTTATGGGAAGTGCGGAAAGGGTCACGAGGGGATCTGTCAAGCATGCACTTGCTACAAGTGTGGCAAGGAGGGGCACATAGCCAAGGATTGCCTCAAGGGGTTCACAGTCTATTTTCACGGTAACCAGACCGACCATCGGAAGTCCGAGTGCCCGCAGCTACAAGGGTTATCGCAGGGATCTACACCTGCTACTATTCGAGCTATTGAGAGTCGGCCGATGAAGGCCGAGGCACCGAAGGCTCGTGGGAGAGCCTTTTATTTGACAACGGAGGAGGTCCGTGCAACACCCGATGTAGTGGCTGATATGTGATCTCTTACTTATTTTATTTGAGTTATTATGTGCTTATACTGTGATATACGTAGGTACTTTTCTTGTGAATTATGTACCTGCTTTGGTGTTATTTGAATCGGGTGCGAGTCGATCCTTTGTATCTTTAGCATTTAGTCGTCACATCAATATCCGACGAGAGGCGTTGAGTCGACCTCTGTGAGTCTCCATAGCCAATGAGCATGCGGTGTTTGCGACTGATGTGATCCAGGGATGTGTGCTTGATATTTTTGGAGTTGAGTTTTCGATAGATCTGGTACTGATTGCGATGGGTGATGTCTGTGTTATTGTGGGCATGGACTGGTTGAGTCGATTCAGAGCTATGATCGATTGCGAGTGTCAGATGGTGACGATACGAGACCCCAATGGGGGAGTGCTTACTGTATATGGAGAGGGTACCAGATCTGGGTCAGCCTTTTGTTCGGCTGCCAGAGCGAGACAAAGTCTTCAGCAGGGTTGCTGGGGTTTTGTACCGTATGTGATGGATACGCGGGTGACTACCAAGAGATCGAGTTCTATCGCAGAGATTCCGATAGTGAGTGAATTTCCAGATGTTTTTCCCGAGGAGTTACCGGGTGTGCTTGTCGAGAGGCAGGTGGAGTTCCAGATCGATTTAGTTCCAGGAGCAGCGCCTATTTCCAAGGTACCTTATCACCTTGCACCACTCGAGATGCAGGAGTTATCCTCGCAGCTTTAGGAGCTGTTGGGAAAGGGTTTTATCTGACCGAGTAGCTCGCCATGGGGAGCGTTGATCCTTTTTGTCAAGAAAAAGGATGGTTCACACCGGATGTGCATTGATTACCAGGAGCTGAACAAGATGACGATTAAGAACTGTTATCCATTACCGAGGATCAACGATCTGTTCGATCAGTTACAAGGCGTGTCTTGGTTTTCCAAGATTGACTTGAGGTCTAGATATCATCACATGAGGGTTTGCGAGGAGGATATCTAGAAGACGGCCTTTAGGACTCGTTATGGGCATTACAAGTTTGTGGTGATGCCTTTTGGGCTTACCAACGCACCGGTATCGTTCATGGATCTTATGAACTTGGTGTGCAGGCCTATGCTGGATCGATCGGTGATCGTGTTCATCGATGATATTTTGTTATATTCGAGATCTAGAGAGCAGCACGAGGAGAATTTAAGAGAGATTATGGGTGTATTAAGATCGGAGAGGCTTTATGCCAAGTTCTCCAAGTGTGATTTCTAGTTACGAGAGGTTTAATTCTTAGGACACCTTGTTAACCAGAATGGGATTTTGGTCAACCAAGCCAAGATAGAGGCAGTTATGAGATGGGAGGTGCCGAGGTCCCCTACCGAGATTAGGAGTTTTCTGGGATTAGCTGGCTACTATCGGAGATTTATCAGGGATTTCTCTAAAATTACCATTCCTCTCACCAGGTTGACTCGGAAGGGCATTACTTTAACCTGGGGTCCCAAGCAACAGACCTCGTTTGAGACTCTTCGCCAGAGATTGTGTGAAGCCCCGGTGTTATCCCTTCCTGAGGGAATGGAGGACTTTGTGGTTTAATGTGATGCATCTATATCCGGGTTGGGTGCGATGGTTATGAAAAGAGGGCATGTGATAGCATATGCATCAAGATAGTTGAAGTCTCATGAGACGAGGTATCCCACCCTAGATTTAGAGTTGGGGGCGGTGGTGCTCACCCTAAAGATTTGACACCACTACTTATACGGGGTTTGGTGTACCATATACATGGACCACAAGAGCCTGAAGTATCTTATGGATCAGCCCAACCTGAATATGCACCAGAGGAGGTGGTTGGACGTGGTGAATGACTGTGACTATGAGATCCTGTATCATCCGGGAAAGGCTAATGTTGTAGCCGATGCCCTGAGCAATCGGGCAGAGAGTGCCCCGATTCGAGACATGTGTATGGGGATGACAACAATGACTCCGGTTTTGCATACCATCTGAGAGGCCCAGTCGGAGGCCATAAAACTGGAGAACCACAAGAGGGAGCGGGTGATTGGACAGGTTTCAGAGTATGTGATGGATAGTTGAGGGCTTATGACTTTTTGAGGATGTATTTAGGTGCCCTATACGGGCGGAGCTCGGGGTATACTGATGGAGTAGGCGCACAGATCGAGATTCTCGATCCACCCCGGGGCCACTAAGATGTACTTGGACTTGAAGAGGGACTACTGGTGGCCCTGTATGAAGAGGGATGTTGCGTGGGTAGTCGAGAGCTGCTTGACCTGCCGCCAGGTCAAGGTGGAACATCAGCAACTGCATGGTCCCTTGCAGCCGTTAGAGATTCCCCAGTGGAAGTAAGAACAAATCTCCATGGATTTTATCACCAAAATACCGAGGATGATGTGTGGTGTTGACACGATCTAGGTGATTGTGGACCGACTGACGAAGAGTGCTTACTTCCTTGCTATTAGTGAGAGCTCTTCTGCAAAGAGGTTGGCTGAGATTTATGTGAGAGAGGTGGTAGCACGACATGGAGTGCCGATCTCGATTGTGTCAGATCGAGTCGTGCGATTTACTTCCAGATTTTGGAAGAAGTTTCATGAGGAGTTGGGCACGCGTCTTCATTTCAGCACTGCATATCACCCTCAGACAGATAGGCAGAGTGAGCGGATGATATAGACACTCAAGGACATCCTGCGTGCTTGTGTCATGGACTTCGGAGGAAGTTAGGATACCTACATACCACTGGCTGAGTTTTCTTACAACAATAGCCAGCATTCGAGCATTGGTATGCCACCTTATGAGCTTCTTATGGGAGAAGGTGTCGAACTCCCATTTTCTGGGGAGAAGTGGGACAGAGAGTGATGGGTGGCACCGAGATAGTGTTGAAGACGAGGCAGATTCAGTAGGTCAGACATAGATTATTGACGACACAGAGTCGCCAAAAGAGTTATGCGAACAGGCGACGATCCGAGTTAGAGTTTTGGGTTGAAGATGAGGCAGATTCAGTAAGATATGAGCCTATGTCTTAACAGATTAAGACCAAAAATGCGAGAAGAGTGAAACTGGGATGTATGCCCGGCGTAATCCCATTACGTGCAACGTAGGGGTCGAGCATCCCCGGTACCTGCATAGTGGACGAGTACGCCCAACGTAGAGGGTCGTTACGCGTAGCGTACTCCCTGACCGTTGAATTTCGGTTGACTTGTAAGGGTTTGGTCAACATATGGTCTATTAAGCCCATGGAGTGGTAAAATGGTCTTTTACCCTTCTATGAGTGCATGGGAGGGTTAGTCTAGCCTTGAGAGAGAAAGACGTTATTAATTATAGATAATCATTGTATATGTTAGGCAGAGGCTAGACCGGTGATTTGAGTTCGAGATTATTCCGAGTTCTTTCGAGGTGAGTCTTCTCACTATACCTTACCTAGAGTGATAACTATGTGTGACCAGAAGGTCTTCCGTGCTTACATGAGTTATGTGATATTATGATTATGTTTATGTGATTTGTATATGTTATATTATGAGCTTACAAAGTTGGGATCGGAAGGTCAACAGGGTTGGGACCGGAAGGTCAACAGAGTTGGGACCGGAAGGTCAATAGAGTTAGGATAGGAAGGTCTACAGAGGTAGGACCGGAAGGTCCATTAGAGTTGTGAGACCGGAAGGTCCCACTGAGACACATTAACCGGAAGGTCTTATTGAGTTATAGGCACGTGTGGCTTACGGGTTGTATGTGGTATCTTTGGGAACTCACTAAGCATGTATGCTTACCGTGTTATGTGTTTCAGGTACTTCCGAGGATTGCGGGAAGGCATCGGCTTGATTGTACACACAGTGTTGAGATGGGGCTATGTTTGTGGATCCTTGATTTTGATAAATACTTTTGAAAACTATTCTGAAATATGTTATGACTTTGACACTTGAGATTTTGAGAATTATGATATGTGATGTTGGTAATTTAAATTGAAAAATTTTGTTTGAAACTTTTATGTCGTTACATTAACTTCAACATTTATTGGTTAGAGGTATTAGTCTAAGTGTAATGACTACATAAGCTCTCCTGGATAGATTTCAGGTACACGCTGCAAAACTTATTATGCCATATAAACTACCAGGTTATCTTTCATATCTCATGACTTTTAACTAGGACTTGGAAAGCCACAAATATACTATAACATATGTTGGCTCAGTTAAACATTTGAGCTCCATTGGATCATCCCACGCAACACTAGCAACTATAGTTTTTAATTATCACTAGATTTAATTTTTAGATTATTATTTCAAATCTATTTTTAAAATTTTAAATTTTTAATTTTTCTAGTAGTTTTAATTTTGTTTTTTCGACCCCCTACCCCACACTTATTTCATACAATGCCCTCATTGTATGCATAAAACTATAAATAATAAAAATGGAGAAAAAGGAACACACTCCCCTGGGGTAGTAGTGGCGAGATCGAATTCTGAACGTGTGTGGAAAACTTGAACACCTTGAGTCTGTGACTTGAACTTGGAATTCATTGATACGTGAAAATGTGCCAGAAAGATGTGAATCAGAAACTTGCATCTTCAAAAGTGTGGTGCATAAGATCTTCAAAGCAAAGCATCTAAATGTGGGAAAGCAGATGCCACATTGTAAAGTTGAAAAAGTAGAGCAAAATTCCATATTTAACCACTCACAACGTTAGTATGGTATAATATGATATTGAAAACATGATGGCCTCGAGCTCACAACGTGAGGAATAAAGGCTCACACCGTGAAAACTTGGTCTTCATAGGTTGCAGATTTGCAAAAAGTCTTCTTTTCCAAATATGATGCAACTGATCCCTTAATGGATTAAGAATCTTTTAAGACTCTTATTTTTCTGGAACCCTCTCTTTTCTTTAATCTCTATTCGCACACGAAATTCACCCCACACTAATAAAAAATTATGGGATTCGACTCTTTTCTCTAAAACAAACGAATTCTCTCATTTTCTCTTGTCACTTTTTTTCTTTCTGTTGGATCATATTTAAATGGTTTATGTTGGGTTTCTAGTTTATTATTGTACTTGGGCTTAGTAATGTTTATTATTAGTGGGCTTATGGTGTTTTTGGTTATGGGGACCAAAATTACATAGTGATTTCGGTTAGCATGGGCTTAGGCGTGTTAAGGCTTTATACTAGGTTTGTATAAATAAATCTTCAGCCATTTAGGAGTTCTAGTTGTTCATGTCACACTCCTAAAACTGAACGGAGGAAATATTCAGGGGTGGAGGACTTCATTTGTAGTATCACAACAATGCATAATAGAAACCAAAGTACAACATTTATTACATAAGATTTTAAGTTTACAACTATGTTTCAAAAGTATAATTTACAAACATAAATATAAAGAAACTTGGTCCTCCTTTAAACATGTTGGTACCTGTTTACTGCTTTCTTGAAAATACAAGTAGTTTTGAAAGGAGCATCAACAATTAAGTTGGTGAGTTCATAAGTATGTTATATAAATAACTTGTAGTTTGTTCTATGAAATATGTATTTGTTCTTCCAGAAAATCCTATATTTTCTATTGTATATACATTTGTTTTTAGAAGTAGTATAGTCTTAACCTCCCGTAAGGCTTTTGAAAAATAAGTTAACTCAGAAATTATATTGTATTCTATACCTATACTTGTAATAAAACTTGTGAAATAGTATTATAGTTTTAATATATTAAAACTATATGAAGTTGTTACTTATTCTTACACGAAACTTATTTATCAATTTCAAACTTGTGAGTTGTCATAACCATACTTGATGACTTAAGCCTCGCCTGAAACACAACGTTCTTCAGGCGTTGTAATACGGTACGACAATTATCATCCCAAGTCTGCCGGCTTGACTGTAGCTAACAGTCGAGATGTGGGATTGTCAATCTCATATAGATCTATATACAAGTGTCATGCTCTCCCTCAAGGAGACTCTGGTTATAACTTTCAGGGCTTTTGTTTTATACTTGAAGTGTGTCTCACAGATACCTTATTGATAATTATGTGTAAAATATTAAAAAGTATCCTTGTAATAGTCATATTATAACTATATCATAAATTATATTTAATATAATTTATATATCTGATTTCATCAGAAACTCTGATTATGTAGTAAACATATGTAGTTCCATAAAGTATATTAACAAGTTTGTATGAATCATAACTGATACCAATTATAATTTATATGTTTATTGTAGCAAATAGTTCCAAATCAGTGCAATAATTTATTTACAATAATAATAAAACAAAAGAATGAGTTTTATCATTTACACGAAAATTTCTTGTATTTTACTTGTATTTCCCTCCTAAAACATTATAAAAATAGTGAAAACATAGGGGTATAAACTCACTTAAAAAGCGTTTCGTTTCTCAAAAAGAAGCTTGTTTGATGAGAAAACCGGCTTGAATCGGGCAGAGTTCCGACTAGAAAAGATGGATATTCTCGGGAATATCGGGGCTTCGGGGCTTGCTCGGGGTGTAAGGTATGCTTCGGGGGCTTTGGGGGTTGTTGGTGAAGTGTTGGAAGTGAAAGGAGTGAAAAATATGAAGTTTTGGTGAAAAAGTGGCTAAAATCCGAGATGTCTCGCAGCCCTTATATAGGCGCGACGGTTCGGTCCGAAGGGGAGTCACTAGACACGCGACATCAGCAGCAAAGCCCACATGCAAAGTCGGAAGCAGCAGCGTGCGAGGCTCGGATTGGACCAGAGTTCGGTCCAATGGGAAGGGGGCACGTGCGAAGCGGAGCGAGGGAAGGAAAGCCGCGTGGCTCGGCTCGCAGGACGCCACCAGTGCAAGGCGTGTCGGAATCTGATTGGGTCTCGGTTTTAGACGAATCAACATGCGGCATGGGGAGGCTATTGATGCGAGATGACGTGGCCGGGGTACTGTTCATGCAAAATTATCCGGATTTTTACTATTTTTCTTTATTTTTGAGCCAAAAACTTATAAAATTCATAACTTTTGCATACGAACTCCGTTTTTGACGTTCTTTATATGCACGCGTAGGTAAAATTATACTCTACGACTTTCATTTAAACTTCGTCGGCTAATTTTAACTTTATTTTTAATATTATTATTTTTAATAAATTGGGACAGGAAAATCCGTTAAAAATTCATAACCTCTTTATCCGACGTGCGTTTTCGTCAGACTTTTTACCGTTGTACTAGTATTAACGAGACCTTCGATTCTCGTTTAAGTTGTTTCGGTTAAATCTCGCTCGATCTTTATTTTGAGTTTTTAGCGGTCTACTGCTAATTCGAACTTTAGAAAAATCATAACTTCTTCGTACGAAGTCAGATTCAAATGTTCACTATATGAAAGTTTATTATTTTTACGAGTTCTACAACTTTCATTAAGGTCACTAAGGCTAAAAAGTAGTTTATCAAAAACTCACTTTTTACGCGAAATAGCGTTTGCCGGATTTGTCGCGGATCTTCGATTGGTCATAAGTTCTTTGTTATAACTCGGTTTTGGGAGTTCTTTATATTTTTGGAATCCTTGTTAAAATCTCTATGACTTGGTTCATCCCAATTGAGATTATTTAACACTTTAGTTTTGAGGGTCAATTATGTAAATATACACAATATGATAAAATTTCACTTTATTATTTCAAAAAGAACTACAAATTACACTATTACATAGGTTTGAAATAAAGGTTTGTTACAGTTCATCATTACTGTATTCGGCTGTTAAGAAGTTCTTGGTGTACCAAACGACTTCAACTAATAAATCGTGTGCATTAAGTGTTATTTGTGTGTTCTTGAATCACTATCTGATTTATATTCCGTATTCTTTAGATAGTTTGATTGATATCGTATTGATCTAAGTGTTTGGGATTTACAATTGGTATTAGAGCTTTAAAATGGTATCAATCGATTCAAGAGCCTTGGGGACTCGTTTTTAGTTGTTTTGAGATCATTGGTTTAATCGAAAATTGATAAGTTTTGATTTAAATTGATAATTTTTTTTGCTGTTCACCGATTAACTATTCTCGGGATTCTTCATATTCATCGTGTTCTTCGTGGATCTTGATCTGAATTTTTAGGATTAATCTGGATCCTTATCAATTAAAATCAAGAAAATTTACCTGATAAGAAAACAAGGTTTTCGTTTCTAAAATCTTAAGGGTTTTTAGTGGGTCTTGGTTAAAGTTGAAGGTTTTCGGTTAATGTTTTGACTAAAATCTGTACAAGAAATAAGCGTTTTTCCGTTTTTGTTCTCGGCAGAAATCAACAGTTCCTGGTCAACATTTTCGTTGTTCTTGGTCAACACTTTTTGGAGTTTTCAGTTAATTCACATGTTGACTTTCCTTCTTTTTCAGTCAATTTTTTTTAATTTTTTCGTGTTCTCGGTTTTATTAATTAAAAAGGAATCTCAATACAACAGTTCAGTGCATCAGGAGTTCGATTCTATTATGGGGACTGGCACTCGAATTCCTCGTCTTTTGTCTACTGATGGGTTTCCGGAATGGATGTTCAGAATTGAAAAGTACATTAAAATACAGGATGCCATGATATGGAGGAATTCTCAGAGGTCCAGTAAGGATTACAAGAACTTTGGCTAATGCAGCTAAAACTGTTGTTGATAAAAGGATAGAGAACTACACAAATGAGGACTTTGAAAAGATTAAAGAACATGATAGAGCTCTTGCCACTCTTACCACGGCCTTATCTCCTGAAATTGCCCAAGGCTTTAAGTAATATACGTCTGCAAAGGATTTATGGGAAGTTTTGATTGAGGTTTATGAGGGAAATGAGGACACGAGGAAGAGCAGACAAGACCTACTTCGACAGAGGTTCAACATGTTTAATCATGTTCTAGGGGAGTCTCTTGAAGTTCAGCTGCAAAGATTTGTTACTCTCACTACAGAGATGAGTACGATTGGGATCGATCTACCATGCTCAAAGATTAACAAGAGGTTGCTGATTTTTCTTCCCCGTAGTTGGGACATGAATGTGTTAGTAATCAAGATGACTAGAGATCTGAGCAAGCGTTCCCTTGCAGAAGGGATGGATATAATCAAGGCATGTAACATGGATGATAAGCAGCGTGAAATCAACCATGTGAATTCCTATTACTTCCAATCTAGGAAATGAGGAGAAACCTTTCTGGGATGAAGAAGCATCTTTTCTTGATTTATGCTCGATTTTTACAAACTATTTTTGATACCATGCATCCTGAGCTGGAAAGGACCTCCAATACTCTTGATGTCAAATCCCTGGGTCCAAACACCTTTGGACTCATGAAACAAGTACGAAAAGCGTCAAAGGTTGTTTTAAAGGGAATAGAAGCACTGGTGAATTTCGTAGAGAGAGAAGGTATTCAAACTGCTTGTGCTCCAATTGATATGGTGGCCGAAGAACATGTGGCGCCATCAAAATCAAATCTTAGTTTTTTTGTTTTGAGGTTTCTGATGATGATGATGATGATGATGATGATTATGATGATGATGATGATTATGATGATGATGAGGATGTTCGTGTGTTTAAACCATCGAAGGAGCCAGTCAATGAGGATGTGATTTCTCCAACTGAGACAGAGAAAGAAATCAACGTTTTGAAGCAATCAAACGATCCAACGACCGAATAGATGGAACCCTTTATCAAAAAATTATAGTCAATTGTGAGGAAGCCTCCCCAAGTAGTTCCTATTACTACTAAGTCTCCATCTTGGAGTGATAAAGAAGATTCAAATGCCCCCTAGTGCCAAGAAAGCGAAGATGTAGAGATCCAAGGCTAGGAGTGCTTATTATTGAACCACTATAGCAACTAACTTCAAATATTGAACCAAATAAGGTTAATCAAGATGATCAAAGCCCAACTTTTTATGAAGACTTCTTAGCTAAGGAGGAAACTTTTGCCTTAGGATGCTCTTCTGCCCCACCTCCTCCAGAGCACGATTCTACATCTGTCAAGCTAGCCAAGCTACTTGCTTTTCAAGATTCTATTATTCAGTTAAGAGGAAAGGGAATATCTATTGGCTCAGGGCAAGGAGGTGATGGAGACTCTCAACAAACCATTTCTGAGCTCAAACAAGAGATTGTAATTTTGAAGAAAGAGTCCATTGAGAAGGACTTGCTGATTGGCAATTTGGATGTGAGAGTTTCTAAGCTTGAAAAAGAAAATTCTTAAAAGAATAAGTAGATCTCAGACCTTCAAGCTAATCTTGGTGGGTTGATAGCTCTTTATTTTATTCTCAAAGACAAATTAGTTGTAAAATTTGGTGATGAGTTCAAGACTTGAGGTTCTGATGATGGAAAAGCTTCAGAGACATCTGAAAGAGTCGTAGTTTGTCCTGCCCCAGATTCTAACCTTTATTAATTTCTTTCTTTTGGCCCTTTCACAGCTGAAGAATGAAAGGAGAAGCAGAGAAAAGTTGATAAGCTGAAGAAAGACAAAATGCTTCTGATGAAAAAATCTGATCAAAATGCACTTGGTGATCACCCAAAGATGTTTATCAAAAAAACCGGAAAGAGAAAATTTGCTGACAGATATGGTGATCGTTTTAGAATTCTTATGTGGGGATATAAAGCTGATAAGAAGATATGGATTGTAAAGCGAAAGAGAGGAAACATTAAGTAGTATTAGAAGCATATTGACTTTGTGTCTTGGACAAAATTTGATCTTACAGAGCTCGTCCACGCACCTTTCCACAATCCAACAAATGAACCCAAGACATGGGCATTTAAGAAGTTCCTAGAAGACAAATTGAAGCAGAACTTGAAGGTTTGAAAACAACATCATCATTCATTGAAAAGGCCAAGGGTGTCATTGATCCCCGCACCAACAAGACTATGGTGAATGTTATGTGGCCGCCTATAATAAAGCGAAAAGGATCCCTACCACTTATCATGTACCTGATGGCTCTTTGAATGATTTAATATATTGGGTATATGATGAGGCTATACCGACTGTCGTAACCAAGTTGAAAAAGGATCAGATTCTTCTTGTTGATCCTAGGGATTTGTTGAAATTTGGCGAGCATAACATTCATACTTTATCCAAACATCATCTTATGGTGGAAAATGAAATGTTTGAAGTTGCTGCAAACGCTTTCATCGGTATGATAACGACAATCATTGATAAGAGGCTGTGGGCAGGAGCGTTGGCTGATTCTGATGTTCATCTTGTGGAGAAGTCGTAAAGTCAACCAACAATAAACCAATGGGGAGATTGTTGGGTCATATTTAAATGGTTTATGTTGGGTTTCTAGTTTAGTATTGTACTTGAGATTAGGAATGTTTATTGTTAGTGGGCTTATGGTGTTTTTTGTTATGGGGACCAAAATCACATAGTGATTTTGGTCAGCATGGGCTTGGGCCTGTTAAGGCTTTGTACTAGGTTTGTTTAAATAGCTCTTCAGCAGTTTAGGAGTTCTAGTTGTTCATCATTATTGTATTAAGATATTAAGAAGTTCTTAGTGTACCAGAAGATATCAACTAATAAATTGTGTGCATTAAGAGTTATTTGTGTGTTCTTGAATCACTATCTGATTTATATTTTGTATTCTTTAGATATTTTGATTGATATCATATTGATCTAAGTGTTTTGGGACTTACACTTTCTTCTATCGATATTCTAATAATTCTGCGGCCAAAACAAACATTTGGTGGAACGTAGAAAACAAACATCACACAATTCGGTTACAAGTTTTAAAACATACCAACTAAAAATAAAAACTCACAAAATAAAACACACCAAAATTACTAAGAAAATAAAATAACTAAAAATAAAAAGGATAAATATTATTCTTCATCTCTATCGTCTCTTGCTCCAATGGTCCTGGTGCTATCCCCTTGTCGCGACCAATACTCGCTCCAAGACAAATAGAGTATTGATTTCCCAAATTAGGTGGTTGCTCAACATTAAAGTGTTGTATCATGTTCTCCATAGTACCACCAATCCAATTCATGCTCATGCTTATTATGCCAAAACACCCAACCATCATCTCATAATGAGATGGTCCTCCTCCCATGGATGTATTTTGTTGCACCGATTGACCTCTCTCACCTCTCCCTCTCATGTTCCTTCATCCTCTTTGTCTCGGTTTTAGGTTGATCAAATTGCTCCCCCTTAACATCACCCACCAATGCATACCCATATTACCAATATATTCATAACTTCTAAGTAACCCATTGTAAGATCGGTATCCTTGATGCATGTTACAGTAAGCATCACTTTGGCACAAATACTCCATACAAATTTGCCAATCGGGTTACAAAATTCCCTCCCGCGATTGGGCTCCTAGCTCGTGACGTTACCTCCTTGCTTGCCAAATATTGCGCCAGAAAGTAAGGGATATTGCAGCAAACGGTCGGTGTGATGATGCTCCTTATAAAAAACAAGTTCAAAGTCATTATTTTATCACCATGTTTTTTGTGATTAATCGAAAACGTCACTAGACAGTGGATGAAATGATGATTTGGAGATCGGATTTGGCTTTCCTGTGATACCCCGTAATGAAACTCACCAATTGGAACTGTCTTCCAAAATCCATACCCATTTATTCCTTGAGAGAAATCCTGAGCAGCTGAACGTTAAAACCTATACAAAAATGGGATACATTGTTTCTTGTTGTTCGTACAATCCCATTCTCCAAGAAACTCGGCCAAGCTACACTTATGATATTGATAACCAAGACGAAAAACCAAGGCATGCGGATAATAAGGATCAACCGTGTTTGCCTCAAAAGAAACCTTCGAGAAAAAATTCCACACACAATTCCTTGAAAACCTCTTCCTTAATTGAAAACAAACTCCTTCAACCGTTACAAGTAAAAGATACCCCGTTGTAAAAAAATGTCTTCGTGAGATACGGGTTCAATATCTCTAACATCCTAATCCCGTTTAGCTTGTTCCAATCTATGGTTGGCGATGTGGCAAACTCACGATTGTAAATCCAACCCAACTGGTTTTTTTAGTTATTCAACATTTCTTGCGGAAGGTCATTGGGAAATTCATAAAACCAGTGTAGGCTTGAAACATTCCTTTGTTGTTGTAAAGGATCTACTCTTGGACCCATATTAACTGCAATAGAACCAGCAAACAAACCCAACAACGAAAATCATAGGTCAAATAATAAGCAGAAAATCACCAAAAACTATGAACCTGGTTCTCACGTCGTGGTCATGAAGGCCACGTCGTGAGTTTGGTCGACAAAAAACTTAGCATCGAACATCACAGAGGTAAAATATAATGAAAAGCAGGGTTGGGGTTTGCTTAGGCTGTTATTCTAAGTCCTTTTAAGTAACATGCAACATCTAAATCGCAAAATATGAATCAATTTTGACCTTTAGACTTCAAGACAATCCCTAACTCTAAATGCATAAAATTAAAAAAAAAAAAATTATAGAGCGGAGATCTTACGAAAATCGGAGATTAAACATGAAAACGAGAGAAATTCAAAGAAAATTAGAACAAAATCGAAGTATGGGACAGCCTCTTCCGTTCATGCGAGTGGTTGAAAAGGATAGTTTAAAGTAATAGTCAAATGTTTAAAGTGGGGTATAAAATGGTCCCCCATATTGTTTAACAGCTCATGTCGTGAGGGGTAAACTCACGTCGTGAGTTTCAAGTTGTGCAAATATCATCGGGCAAAAATTATTTACCACGTCGTGGTTTTTTTTAATTACAAAAAACTTTAAATTTCTTAAAAAAATTCAACCACTCTTAAGTTTAATTAACCCCACAGTTGATTTTTTCCTATTTCTAAAAATTAAGATGACTATGATATTGACCTATCCTAAAACTTAATTGAAATGCAAAAAGTAAAAAAAAATACAAAAACGAAAAGAAAAATGAAAAATATGCAAACCGGCTTGGGTTGCCTCCCGAGAAGCACTTCTTTTGATGGAGTCATTAGCCGGACTTCGTTCCGTTCTACATGGTATTGGTTGGAGGTATGATCTCCATTTCACCTTCTTTTCTCTCCACCTTCATGGCAGTCTAGCCTCAATACCTACTTCCAAAGTGTGATCGACTGTAGATAGTTTGAATAATCTTATTATTCGGGAAGTCAAAACATGCAAAATGAAACACAAGAATAATCAAATCCAATATGGTCTTAGAACTTATGAATACAAATAAAAACCTTTTATTTAATCACCATATTGATTACACATTATAATGTTTCTACTAATCAACTTAATACTTGAATTAAAACAATAGTTGTCCCATGCTCCAAGCATGCACACTGTGTTTATCTATGGTTCTTACTTTGTGAAATAGATCAATTGAAAACATCTTCAATGAAACTCATTTTATAATTCCAAATCTTTACCGTAAATATATGAATACCAATTCCTGCCATTTACTGTAATATTTTAGGTTCTAAACTTATATGCAATGATCCTCTTGCAATGATTATGCACAAAAGTCATTGAAACTTGGCAACAGACACTACAAAGTATTATAGTGGAGAGCAATTCCATGGAAATGAAGTCTCACATTCAAAGTATATTCCTTTGAACATCCTTCTTGCATTAAGCTTTCTAATCTTACATAGGTTTAATGAATAACTTCCACCTATGGAAACATTTCCATATTTCCGTTTTGACTATCACTTCTGAACAAGAGTTGCCTCTTTTCAAAATATGTTAATATGACCCTTCCAAAATTTACACTATACTTCCAACTGTCCATGAGCAATCAATCTTTGGTAAACCTCAGATTGTCCTCGACAATTGATTAATCATTTTCGTTATATCCAGTTCTAGTCCTTTTCCCTCTTAATGCCCTAGGAATTTGGAAAAATGGAACACTTAAATATTATAGCATATGCAATTTATCCTATACCCGAAGCATTTGGGATACGATTCATAATGTCTTATATAAAGACGTGATACTTTACCAGTCTCTTGCTATAATATTTCCACATATAGAATTTCCTTATGTTGAACCATTCCAACATAACATCCATATATGTTCTTGAATAATTTGATTAAAATCTCAATCTAAGCTTTTAGTTTTGAAATGAAGTATGGATTCCTTTCCCTTAATTATAACAAAACAACTTTTCAAACCCTACAACTTTGCGAATTGAAACTTTTGTTTTCTATAATTAACATTGCTAACTCGCAACACTTAATGTAATACTTGTGCTCCCACTAGATTAATAATTACATTCTTATGAGCATAACCTTTATGTTCCCACTAACTTTCACATGTACCCAAAAATAATCTGGACTTCTAGAAATCAATACTTGTTGACTTTCTTACCAAAGTTCAGATTTCTGATACGAGATGCTTCGATAAGACTTCATCTAAGCTTCTCAAACTTATACACCTTTCCTTAAATAGCTCACATGTGTATCTAAACAATTTTAGAACTTATAGACATAAGTTTCAAATGTTTAGACCTTTTGCCATTTCTGACAATTCGAACTATGAAGAGAGATGTCGTAATCATAATCGAATTTGAGAATGCAAATATCACAATTTCTATCTCATTAAAATCTACTTAGTGAAAGAGTTTCCTCACAATCATTTTCATGAATTGGAGAGAAACCTTATGAAACTTAGATTTTGTGGTGTATGTGTTCCTATCCATGTGAATTTGTTAAAACCATGACCACAGGACAAGATTAGTGATAAATACAAACTCGTACGGATTGAACTTGTTCAATCTTAATTTCTTGCCACCCGGCAGCACGAGGGCCTACCATTGCTTCCAGGTTGTTATGCAACCAATTGAGAACTATCAGAACTCACATCCATAGTCAACTTTAACTGGAATGGGCACAGAAACAAGACTATGTCAACACGATAGGTTACAGACCTCAAGTCATGTGCTACTGATTAATAACAGTTTTACTCTTGATTCATTCTTGAAACTTTTCAATATCTTTAAGACTCTAACTGACCTCTTAACATATTAGTTTCTCTTTGTCAAGAACATTCCTTGACAAACAAATATTCAAGAGTTAGTGCAGTTTCTTGTCAAGACAAACACTTTTGACAATCGGTCTTAGTTGATCTTTGTTTTATCCAAAACATCACAACTTACCAATTTCAAATGTACAATAGTAAGTAACATTTTACTCTACATTTGATAAGTGTTATAAACATTTCTTAAGATTATGTCACTCAAGGCACAATCTTGGAGTGCAATTTTAAGACTTGATTTTGGAACGAAGTATGATTAATCTATTTGATTTAACCATTTCTAAAATTCACGATTCCTCTTCTTAGCCATACAAATGCACTAAGATATCCTTATAGAATCAATTGTGATATGGTTTTCCATAAGCATTAAGATGATCATAAAACATGATACTAAAGTACTCTCCCATCTTTTCAGATTGGAGAAACTTTTATCTTTCTGCCTAATTTGATTCTTCTCATTCGTTCTGCCATACATTGAAACTTTTCCAATGTTTCAGAATTATACTTAAACTTGTAAGCATAACCATATCTACTAACTTTTAATAAATCATGACGAATAGTGTAATTGATCTTTGTGGTGGACCTGACCAGAGCACAACCAAGTGTCCCCAATCTCCTAGTCTTTCACTTGCCTCACATATTCATGTGAACAAGGAATTAATCTTAATTTCCCAAAGACAAAGGTTCTCATTCTTAACACAATACAAGTAGTATGATTCCAAGTTTCTATCCAACTAAAACTTGGGCGATGAGAATCTTTCCTTATTTGGTAAATTTTGACTCTACCACAAACGAAAGAATCAAATCCATTTTCCAATATTGCTATTAATGGAAACATATAAACAACAATTTTCACAAATGCCATTGTAAGGAAACTTAAAATGAAATAAAATCAAAAATTTTCTTTTATTTATAAAACTGCAGAAAAACTTTTCCTTACATTGCAAATACAGATGAAAAGTATGTTGTTATCTATTCCTAAGCAATCTATCATAACTCTTAAGCATCGGCTCAGAATTCTGATCATCGAGCCATGCAATCGAAATCCATCTCTTCGCGATCAGAATCAACTTACTCCTCCTTTAAGCTTCCTTTATTTTCTTCGATTTTACAAAACATCAAAATGTAATTACATTACATCATGTATTAAGAATCTCCAAATAGGAACTTAATAGAGTTAGATAGTAGACTTACCTGAAGTAGAGTCAAACATTTAGACTTTACCATCTCTTAGATCTCTCAGGTAGTCAGGGCAGCTTCACTTCCAATATCCCTTTTATTGGAAATAGAAACAAATGGATTCTTTCGCATCGACACTTGACACAATTCTAGAACCAGCCTTTCTCTTAAGTTCAAACTTTTTTACTTTAGCCAATCTCTCTCTCCTAGGAGAAGAAATCATTTTTGGATTGTCACTTTTGTCCTTGGAAACTTGGGAAGTAAATCTTCCAATTAAAATTTGCTTTACTAGTGTGCCAAATCATTTATGATTCAGCAACAATAAGCAAATAGGTAAGATCAATAAGAGTCATGTCGTGATCTATCATATAGTAGTCTTTAACGAACTCACTATATGACTCTGGAAGTGACTGAAGAACCAAGTCAATAGCTAACTTCCTTGGGAACACGACACCCAACATTCACAACCTGTCAATATGCAGCTTCATGTCCAAGACATGAGCACATATACACTTTCCATCTTTATGTTTACTAGCCAATATCGATTGAGTGATCTTGAACTTTTCAAGTCTTTGAGCTTGTGCGTCAGGGAGAGTAATTGGAGGAGGTGGAGGAAGTGAAGTATGATTTCCACTTCCACGATCGAATCGTGGAACATCATCTTCAAGAGGAAAGCTTGTTCCAAAAGATTTGGGAAGACAATAGTTGTCTGAACTAGACATCTATAAGGGAGAAATTCAAGTTAGTTGATTAAGTCCTTAATATAACACCCAAATGAAATATTAAGGCTAGGACCCAACACAATATTTTACAATTCGGAAGAGGGATGCCGTAATCCAATTGCAAAATATTTGAAGGTATGTAAATGACGATTTGCCAATTTCCACCATGAAAAACGAAATTGATTATTAAGTTTTAAATGAATTGAAATTCCTAGATCTTTTGAGATTCATTGAACTTTTCAATCGCATGTTTAAATCTTGATTGTGCCATTCAAGTTTGTGACTGGGATGTTGAGGATCACAAACAAGGTGTGAATAACCATGCAAATTAGCTTGGTACACTTAATGTTACAGATCACCTAATCAATGTGTTGGTTAACCATACACGCTCCATTGATCTATAATTAACATCAAGCTACCCTTTGCCACACACTCTCAGTCCCAGATTAGTGTGCCAGTTAGCCACACGCCTCCACTAATGACTTAACAAGGTGCAAAGTGAAATTTCATGGGTAAGCACCAAATTCACATTTTTCCTAAGTAACTAAGATTGGGAATTTATTAGTGTTTAGTTACTTGGTATTTTCATTATACTTTTAATGAGAATTAATGTCCTATCCTACCCGTTCGGCTAACGACCTTCCACAAGTCAAGGAAGCGGTGTGTGAGAGTGGACACCCATTAAACCACCATTTTATAGGCAATAACCTTATACCCCCCCCCCCCCTTATAGACCGACTTCGTGAATGAGTCCTACTAATGGTAAGACCGACTTTTTACTTATACATATAATATATTAAACTAATATTCTAAACTTTTGAAATACTAAGTGGTTTAATCTATTAATTAAATTATACTCTTAATTTACTTAAACTTAAACCATGTCATTATGAAATTATTAATTCTCTTTTTATTTAACACTTTAATTAACTATTAATAAAGTCAATAAAGATGTAATATGAATTATTCAAAACATCAAGACGCTAAACAAAATTAAAATAATTTAATTTATTATTAAGTTATGAACACATGAGTTACACTTTTGAAAACTTATCAAATAAATTTAGTTTTAGAATTCAATGTCTCATAATGTTTTTTTTTTCAAATTCCAAAACTTGAGGCAAGATTTGTAACTCTTGAAAACTTTTAGAATTCCATAAAAGAAACTTACCAAGTTAGGGAAAGTTATGAAACTCTTCAAAGCCATTTATAACAAATTTTGTAACATTTGAAGACTCTTGTAATTTATAACTTAAAGAGTTAATGAATGAGACTTTTCACATCCATAACTTATGGAAGTTTCAAAACTCTTAAGATCATAACTTTAAAAAGACTTTTGAGTTCCAAAAGTTTATGAAAATGTTGTAACTCTTTAAAAACATTTAGATCAAACTTATAAAGCAAATAAAATAATCATATCATTCTATCTTTTAATAAATTAACCAAATTCAAATCTTGTAGTAAAATGAGTCAAATTTTACAAATAATTAGTTTTTCATAAAATCAAGTAATTATCTTAAAATTTGACAAATTTCATGTTTTTTTCTTTTGTTTTTTTTAACTTTGAAAATCAAACATTTGCATCAATATAACAGAAAACAACCCATGGGGTTGATACCATTGTTAGGCAACCCTAAATGCTTTGGATCTATGTTTTCTCTACTTATAAATGCAATATTGTTTCCAAAGCATTAAGCCTACAACTAGCATACAATTGACATTAACAACATAAAATATTAGTTAGGAGTTTAACTCTTTATGTAGCTTGTAGAACTTGTTGTATTTGGCCTTTAAGAACTTATCACCCCAAGTATGATGCCTCAAACGGTTCACAACACATCCTTGAACAATTGGATGACTTGAGAGATATTACTAGGCACACAAATCGGTTAAGAACTCCAAGAACTCTTAGTATTTCTGATTTTAGCCATGGGGTCTTTTATATATATATATATATATATATATATATATATATATATATATATATATATATATATATATATATATATATATATATATATATGTAGGAATCCAAGAGTCATGGGTTAAACCCTAATCCATACTCTTAGGTTATGATCCATATTTCATGTGTGCTAACTCTTCATGGAAACTTAGATAATCTTAGCCCATCATGGATCAATAGCCCAAACTATATATATATATATATATATATATATATATATATATATATATATATATATATATATATATATATATATATATATATATCATTGATTTACATGATCAGTCCCCGTTAATTTAATTAGTCTCTTTTGATCACTAAATTAATTCCAAATTAATTATTGATCAATCCTAATTAAATAATATGATTTCATATTAATATATTAGAACTTATAATATATTAATAAATCATAAATAACCTCTTACTCAAATATCCATCCTCAAATTGTCCTGGTGATATGCAATCTGAAATGGTTCATGCTACTCTCGGGTCAAGTACATACCAATTATAGTTATGACTTAGACACATAATCTAACAGAATCTTGCAGCTAATCAGGAGTTAGGGTCACACATTCGAATCCTACAACCCAATATGAATAGTAATGGAGATGTCGACCTGCGCTTGGTAGTTTCCTGAACCACCCCCACCAGTGCAACCTTAATCTGAACAGCCACTTAACTCTCCCCCACTTGGACTCGGCGAAGCTCTCTCACCTATTTTTCCTTATAGATCTCTGACTCATCTCCTTCAAATAGAATGAAGTGCCCATATCTTGCGCTAAATAATACTAGCATTCAATTTCTAGCTAAGTCATTGATCACTTGATTTCTGAAACCCTGATGGATGCCCTTGAAATCTCAACTCACCTGATAATCCAGATCACCTCCCATGACACCATTCCTGAATTCTGATGCTAGCGAATAAAACTATAACCCTTTCCCTGAACCGAAGAACCTTTACCCCAACTTCCAGTTCCAAAGAATTATTGGATTCCGACTGACTGCAACCCATGCGAATATAAAGCTCATCTGACACTTTCGATGGCCAAACAACCCATGCAACTGACAATACCATCTTCCTGCCATCGCTCTCTCCTAAAAACAATACTGCTTGAACCTAAAAGTTCTTCGATAGGCAACCCCGCTCCTACTGAAATAAATACTATAACCAATGAACCCTGACGGTTATTAGAGAACAACTCGCTGAATCCTGATCATATATTTTCCACATAATTTCCCCTGACTAATCTCGACCAAACACAGAATATCAATTGATCACATTGGATCCCCCTCAACAATAACTGAGCAATACCCCGAAGATAACGCTTGGTCCAATCAATATCAAATCCCAAGCAACATGAAACCTGATAATAAATGAAAAGAGTTCAAAAGATAGCATGCCCGCAAAATCACCTGATAGAGCATGGAACTCCCCTTTCTAACCTTGTAATGACCGACTCTTCTCTGCTGGGGCTCTTGCCCTATCCTCATGACTATCAAAGATCCGCAAAATAGTCGAAGTAGGAGCACCCATTGCTCCTCACCTTCTCCTCAGACATACGACCCTCTGGGGGCCTATTTAGACGCAGAGAAAACATAACGGGCTTGCACCTGATGACAACCTATGCTGACATGAGCAATCTTACTACACTTATAGCAATTTATACCCTTGGAACAAAAACTCCATCATGTAGTTTCCTACACGTGCTGCACTGACCCAAGCCATACAATCCTCTCAAATCTCAATTAGAAGTATTGGGTTTCTTCCCGAGACCCTCCACTATATGCATCAGACCTAACCGAGAAATCATCCCCTGATATAGCATCAAGAACACCATCACCCACTTCACGACCAATATCTCTCCACCAATCCTACGCCATGAACTTCAATAGGCAGGAAGCATATGTGGCCTTCACCTGCCCGGGCAGATACTCGTCCTGAATGTGTTATCCATAAGCACTAACCACCTCCTACTGTTAATGGCGACCCTCTCCCCATAGAATATAGGAGTTCCATAAGCTCGAAACTCACGAAAGGAAAGAGTGTGAACTCCAACGATAACCATAACCTTAGCACGGAATACTCCCAAATGCTCATCCAAGACCTCCAAAATCCCTCCTTGACCAAAGCAAAGATCACATGAGTCTTCTCCAAAACACCGCAGGTAGACTCCGATGAGATGAATTCCCGCATCTACTTGCTAATCAGCCTAGTACCCTTACCTGAGCCAGAACCAGAACCTAAACCTCCTTCCCGAAAGCTCATCACCAAACTAAAATATAACCATGTAGAAGATCAAAACATACTCAAGAATCTTATTCCCCATGTTTCTTAGATTCTCCAAGACTCTCCCCAATTCGAGTATGGATCACGTACTTTCAGTAGTACAAATCCAATACTACCTTCCATACATATCTATACTTTCCTCAAGGATCATCGTGAATCCTCTAAGTCCCCCACTCCACTGATGCACCAAGGCTCACTAAACAATGCAACAACACCTACTGAAGAAATCCTTAGGCTCTCTTAGGTTCCCGAACTCACCCTACCATCAGCTGCTGAGGAACTCCCCATAATGCCAATCTTCCACCTCATGAATATCATCATTTTCACTTAATAGCTGACTCCCATCATTTAAGAGTTACAAAAAGCACAAAGCAAGTAGCATTCATGCAGTCACGCTCCAAACCATAGAACTATCATATAACGATCAACCCATTCACCACCACTTATGTCAGAAATTCCACCCTTAATGTCGATTGCCTTATACATGCAAATTATACATAGAACAGGATCAAATAGACTATCAAATAGCATAATCTACCCTAGAACCACAACCAGATAAGGAACAAGAAATAAGACCAAATCAATTATTCTTGGGCTATAAGATGCTAACCGTATACAACTTTTAAACCATACACTTAGTAATTTCTGATTACAATAGATATCCCCAATGCAACAAAGTATCACTTATTAGATCAAGCTACTACCAACTAATCAGCACTAGCATATAAGCCTACTGGCTCATACAATATACATACAAAGGCATCTCTCCTAGCATTCTATCATGCAAGAACTGAGCAGATACTTAGCCCTAACTAGCATGCAATTCACAAATTCATAAATCTATTCATAACAGATAACATGTATGGGTATTCTGGGAAAGATTAATTGAGCTCGGATGATTGCATGCACCACACCCTTCTCTTGTCTTACAAAACTCTTTTCTTGAAAATATTTTTCTTTTGAAAACTTTTCCAATCCTCAGTTTGAGTTCATAAACACCCAAGAGTATGTTCGAATCCTTCAAACCAACGCTTTTATACCAACTTGTAACGACCCAAAAAGCATGACATAATTTTTTTTTAGATTAATAAATCATTAATACAAATTGCTTCCATAAAACCAGAGTAACCAATATTTTTCAAAACATCATTTACCCAGAGTGGTTCATAGAATACGGAAACATGTGGTGTGTGCTTTGCAATCACCCCGAGCTCTTCCATTTGAAAACGGGAGTACCTAAAACATAAACTGAAAACCGTAAGCACAAAGCTTAGTGAGTTTCCTCCAAAATACCTTACCACACACAAACACAAATTATCATGCACATACATATAAATGTCATGGGATCCCCCCATGTTTTTTATCTATATTGCCATGGGCTCCCCCATGGTCTTTACCTAGAATGCCATGGGATTTCCCCCCCATGGTCTAACATCCAATTTCCACAGGCTCCCCCGGGGTCTTCCATGCAAGTATCACAGAGACAACTAGCATACCACATAACATATAATAGGTTGGAATTGGTGCCTTTAACCCATGGATATAGTAAGAAGACTCACCTCCTACTGCTGAATCACATAGAAAACCATTGGCTGTTGGTTGATAGATCCTCAAACTACCAATAACAAAACAACACCCAATTAACAATTGAGTTTTATAACCACAAATCGATATATGGAGTAAAAAGAACATTTTACCCCTAATCTAGCCTTGTCCAAATCTATGACCCAAAATATAATTTGAAAGGCCCAAAGGCCAATCAACCAATGGCTCAATTTTCCAAATTGGTCCCAAACCCCTTATATGGGCCTTACCTTAAGGCCCAACCATTATTTCAAGTCCAAAACACTTAGTATTATAATGGCCCATAAATAACTCAAACACTCAAGCCCAAAACTACAATATCCACAAAGGCCCACTAATGGCCCAATTTTCCAAATTGGGACCAACCCCCATATAGCCTTATCCTAAGCCCAAAGCTTTACTCAGTCCAACAATAATCTTAGATAGCGCAAAGGCCAAACAATAAGTCCAAGAAAGCGGCCCAAAGATATAAAGCCCATAACGCAACAAGCCCAAAAACCCATTTGGCGATGAATGTGGGGCGTACACTCAGCTTATGTTGGGCATACTCGAGGAATCCTAGTTGCGATCTCAATTCAGTACACTGAGCGTGTAGTCAGTTATACAGTGCGTAACCTGGCTTAACCCAAAATCGATTTCTGACTTACTCGATTAAGTACTTTGCATCCAAACTTTATGGAACCTCAAAATAAAGCTCCTAATGCATAAAGTAAGCACCTTTATGCATTTTCATGACTCAGTGGGACCCAATGACCATTTTAATCCATTAAGACCCAACTTAATCAACCTAGAACATGCATAGGTCATTCTTAAGCATCAAGCAAGCATTTTTATGGACTAGAAACATCAGAAGAGGCAAGATCTATCACTCTAAGCTCCTGGAGTGGCTCAAACTCACAAGGAGAACATAATACCATAAAACCATTAATCTTGCCCTAAACTGAAACTAACATACAAAGAAATCAAGGTAAGAACTTTTTACCTTGAATAAGCTGGAATTAAAGCCAAAAGTATGGATCTAAGCGTCCTCCTTTGAATCTGCAAGCTAGCACCAACACCCTGTTCATGGAGCTGAGCAAGAACACAGAAAAAACCACACTTAGATCACTAAAACAATAAAAATGGGATTAGGGTTTCCAAAATGAGACTAGAATGCAATGGTGGTTGAGAAAGGAAAGAGCCTTGAGCTCATAAAGACGTTTATATAGTGCCCAAACCCTAAAAACTAAGGTTTGGCACACTGAGCATTACGTTTGGCGTACCCCCAGCTTACGCTAGGCGTAATCACCCAGTCACGTGCCTACCATGCCATGCACACATGGGATTTAATTGCAAACCTTTTCCAATAAGGGCCATTTCTGCCAAAATCTTAAAAATGCCATAACTTCCTCATCTTCGGTCCGTTTCCAACAAACCTTATATCCACGGAAAGGTGGAGAGAAGCCCTACGCTTCTAAAAACACACCCAAGCCTTAAAACCTCCCAAAAAAAACTCAAAATCCATATAAGACCCGAAATACCAAACTACAATTATACCCTTGACCTCCGAAAGACACAATAGAACACCTGGATCACTTATAACATAACACCTACACTCAAAAAGGCCAATTACTTCCTTTCCCAAGGCCCTAGGCCTCATGACCATTAAAGATTGGGCCGCAGCCCCGAATAATAAAGTATATCCCATACCGAGTGTTACATTAATATTCAACTCCTATCTGCCAATACAGTCGGGAATGGATACCATATAAGAGAGTTATGATTTTTAACGAACTTTAATAGTCTAAGCTTGTTAAAAATATAAATTTAAAAATAAATTCAAAACTAGCCAACGGAGTCTAAATAAAAGTTGTAGCTATCGTTGATAGCGACACATGGATATAGAAATCATCGAAAAGAAAATCTGCATGCAACCACATGCACAAACAGTTTATGCGGCGTACACTAACACTCCACCAGATGCTCGACATGTGTCACCACCTAGAAGTTGCCATGTCACCTAGTCCAACTAATTGTGCAACACACACTTCTTTCCAGCCGTGTAAATATGTTCGATTCTCAAATCATTCCTCCACACCCACTTCGATTCTCTCTTATTGCTATTTTGTGTCTGTAGTGTTTTTTAGTCCCTAAGTTCCCGAATCGATTAGCAAGGCCTTGCGGTGTCAGATAACTAGAGAATAGGAGCTCCCAAATCAGAGTTTTGCCTGCATAATTCCCGGTTTTATTATAATACTCTTTTACGACAAAGGAAAATTCAAGGACTTTGGTGAAGCGCTTCCGAATTCTCTAGTCACCTACCTAAGTCAGGTAAGTGCATAATCCTTTTCATGAACATGACTTTAATATAATTATTAATTAAAGTATTAAATATATGTTAAAAAGTTTATATGTGAGATATCTGCTTATTGACTGGAATATGTGTTAAGAACATATCTGATAATATATGGTATGCAAACCAAGTACGGTTCTATATGTGTTAAGATATATATAAATTATTTCATGATAATAATAATAGAAGTATTATTAGATAGAAGGATAAAGGTTTACTAATACCTAAATACTTTGTATACACTGAAGTAGGATAGTGTTGCCTAAGCAATGTTGGTACTAAGAGTTGAACATTGTAGTCTTACTAAGAGATAATATAGAGATTTGCAATAGAGGCTTAAGTTTAATTAAGTTTGATAAAGGGTAGCATCTTCTTAAGAGTACATACGAGACATAAACAGATAGTAGAATTCTGACACTCCTGGTACAAGATAATGGATTAGGCATAGTCATTTGTCCTTGGTCTGAGAGTATAGATTATACATAATAATTCGTCCCTTGTTTGAGAGTAAGGATTAGGCATAGTCATTTGTCTATGGTATGAGAGTGTGGATTATGCATAGTTATTTGTCACTGATCTGAGAGTATAGATTAGAGATAGTCATTTATTCCTAATCCGAGAGTATGGATTAGAGATAGTCATTTATTCTTGATCCGAGAGTATGGATTAGGTAAAGCCATTCATTTCTGAATCCAAGAGTATGGATTATATCATTGAATAGGATTAGAATGTGAGGACTGATGGGATGGGGTATACTTTTTATATGATGTGTGTCTATATATATATATATATATATATATATATATATATATATATATATATATAACATCGTGGGATTGAAATCCCTATGTACTCAATAGGCTTCCGAACTTGACCCACTCATTTTCTTTGTATCACAGGTAATGATACGAAGGTACATTATGCTGAGAGATTAAAGGAGATGTAGATCATTAGTGTAAATTAATTTAAGGTCTATTTATGCTTATGTCTTGTATCGCTTATGACATCCCATGATTTTAAAACATAAAATAAAAATATTTCTTCTGAAATGCCTTGATTTTGATATTATATCATGTCAATGATATTTTGGGACCAATTCCACAATAACAAATGTTTTAAATAAGCGTAAATATAAAGTTTTAAAATAACCATAAAAATAGGGAAATCACACGTTATTTCTTGGGGATTGAAGTTGCTTAACTTACAAAGGGTTATCTTTTATATAAAAAAAGTATATTTCAGGTTTGTTTGAACAAGCATGACTCATGGAAAATTGGACAAGTGATGTGCCTATAGAGAGTAATGAAAAGTATTCTCTAACTGATGGTGTCCCCTAATCAGATCCAAGCCTTTATCGTACCATTGCAGGGAGTTTGTTTTACCTCACTGTCATGAGACCAAATATTGCTCATGCAGTTCATTTGGTTAGCTAGTTTGTGACTACTCCTTCTATTGTTTATAATGGAGCTGTTCTTCATATTTTAAGATATCTTCATGGTACTCAGTTCCACACCCTTGTGTTTCCATCTACATCCTCTCTTGAGCTACGTGCCTATAGTGATGCTAATTGGGATAATAATATTTATGACCGTAAGTCCACTATTAGGTATTTTGGTTTTTCTTAGAGATTCATTGATATCATGGAAAGTAAGAAACATGATGTTGTCTCTCGATCTTCTACATATTCTAAGTATCGAGCCATGGCTATCGCCACTTGTGAGATTGTTTGGTTGAGATGGCTTCTTGCAGATATGGGAGCTCACATCGCTCAACCTACCCCTTTGTATTGTGACAATTAGAATGCGATAATGATCACCAAGAATTTAGTGTTTCATGAGCACACAAAACACATTGAGATTTATTGTCATTTCACACGTCATCATCTCCAAAAGGAAACTATCTCCCTTCCTTATGTTCCTTCCACTTTGTAGATTGCTGATATTCTTATAAATTCATTGACTGCTCCTCGATTTCATTTTATATTTGACAAACTCTTAATGTGTATTGTTGTTACATTGTGAGTTTAAGGGGGGATGTTAGCCTAATAAGATTTTGGGCTATATTTTGTATTGGGTATTATGTTGGCTCATTAGCTAGGAAACCCTAATTAGCTAGTTTATAAAGTATGTCTTTCCTTTTCATTTTAATTGTACTTCTCATTTGATAAGAATTTGAAACCCTATCCATTCTATGTTTTTTACTTGTTAACTCACATCACGAAGATGTGTGTGTACTGGATATTGTATTTTTGGGCTATATTTTGTATTGTGTGTATGTATTTATATAGATCGTAAAACACATACTTTTTTTGCATAAAAAAATACATATCTATGTATAAGTTAAAATTGTAATTATATACGACGTAAACACTACTTTTTGGGTTAAAAAGTATATATCTATATATAAGTTGAAATAGTACTTATATAGAGTGCATGTATTCTCAGTCAGGAAATTAAAACGTTGGAAGTCATACACACTTGGAATAATCATGGCATCATAGTTTGTGACAACCCGATATTTCAAGACAATGAAATGTAACACCAGTCAAATATAGGTAAAAATTTAACTTTCCTAAAATCTTATTTGGATTAAATAAAGTGGTAGGAATCGTATCAAGGTTTTCGTGCATATAAAAAACACTAAAATTCGAGTTATAACGAAGAAGTTATGACCATTCTAAGATTCGCAGCAAAAATCAGCAACACTGATAGACGTAAAACGCGAAGTTTCAATACAATAATTTTTAGCCTTAGGTATCTAAATGAAAGTTTTAGATATCCCAAAACCGTAAGCATACATAAAAAGAATGCCCAAATCTGACTTCATATGAGGAAGTTATGATTTTTCAAAGTTTCAGACATAGCAATAGACAGCTAAAAACTCGAAATCGAGATCGAACAGCTTTTTGCCAAGATGACCTAAAGAGAATCGAAGATCTCATCAATGGTATTACAACGGTAAAAAGTCTGGCGAAAACAGACATCGGATGAAGGAGTTATGGAATTTTAACGGACTTTTCCTGTCCCGGTCTAATAAAAGTATAATATTAAAAATAAAATCAAAATTAGCCAACGAAGTCTAAATGAAAGTTGTAGATCGTAGTCTCACCTATGCGTGGATATAAAGAACGGCGAAAATGGAGTTAGTATGAGGAAGATATGAATTTTTGAATTTTATTAAATAATTAAAATATTTAATTTAATTAAAAATACCCGATATTATCCGTAGGAGGAGGAGTCACCGGTCTGATCCGGATTACGCCCAACGTAATCCGAGGATTCAGACCCTATATAAAGGGTGTGAGGGTTCCGACGGTATTTGTTTATTTCTTCTCTTTCTCGTGCCGAACCTCTGCGTTTAAACCCTCGGAGCCAACCCGAAGTCTCGGTTGTCATATCCAAGTTTGGAAGGAAGTTTTACGCTCCCGAGATTCCCGAGAATCCCGAGAAATCCGCTTTCTCAAGTAGAAGTTCTTTTGCTATACTTGCTGTTAATTAATCAATCATATAGGATTTATAACTAGTATACAAATGGATTTACTACACGTTTAGCAGTTTTACAAAACATATTACTTCAAATGACTTTCTTATACGTTTTTACATGTTTAAAACTCTTTATCAAACTGTCTTACACACTGTAAGTTCCTTTCAAACTTTGTTACAAAGGTGTTTTCAAACAATGGTTTTCCTTATACTTAAACTGTTACTTTCAATCGTTTTATAAACTGACATCAAGTCGATCTTTTCTTAGATATTAATCATTTTCAAAGGTATTACAAAACTTCTTTTATGCTTTTATATTATCACATGCATGCCCATATATGTATAGTTATATAAGTAATGTTTAAAGGACTTAGGGAGGCTAACTCACTCTATTTCCTTTTCCTCATTGGGATGTGGCTATGGGGTATCAGTTATCCGTCCAAATGTCGTCTAAATATTAGTTATATATCATGTATACATATGTAGACATAAAAGTTTTCCTCAGTCAGTTTAGTACCTTTGGGTAGCAAAGGCATACTTCAGGTTATACACATACATTACTAGTAACTATAATAGGTGTAGTTAGGAGATACTATTTACCATTCCAAGTACAAGGAATCACACAAGAGTCAGTTCATTCATGAGTGTATACAATACATTACATGTTACATGAATACGTTTACATGAATCCTTTTACGTAGATACTTTTACCTAGATACTATATGATGAGATACTATTACATATTATACATGTAGATTAGATCTACCTATCCTAGTACAAAAGGATACTTTGCGGGACTAACCATTCCTATAACCTCTATTAGCTACAGAGGTAAATTCACATCTACGAATGTCTACGGTTGACACCATTATAGGTATACTTTAATGGACTAACTATTCCTACACCCAGCTGTTAGCAACAGAGGTAATTATATTACTACCTTTATGGGATGTACATCTTTGGATGACTACAGTTAATACTATTTGGTAATTCCTATGCCGTGTTTATCCTAGTACCAAAGGATAATATTTAAGTTATTAGTTCATTTCCTTTACTTTGTGATACATTCGCATGAACGATGAGGTAGACTAATACTTATATAATTATATTACTACCTTTATTTTGTGACACATTTACATAATCGATGAGGTAGACTATAGTTTTATAACAATAGTTAATCAGGAAAAAACCGTCACATTTATAGTGATGTGTACTTTCAAAACAGTTAGGTCTTGGTAGAAGACTACTCTTTATACTAATAAAAATCACAGGGATTTGCTAGGGTGTTCAAACGTTTTCAACTACTTTCAAACAGTTCATACTTACACATACTTTTTCCAAATGTCTACAAGTCTTTACTTTCCAGTTTTGCAAATCAAAGACACATTAATACTTATGAATTCACCAGCTTTATTGCTGATACTTGCTTTCAAAATAACTTGTATTCTCAGGTCACAAATAAGACATGTACGACGATCAGGTGTTGTGAAGACGGAGCAGTCAAGACTTGTCTTTTATTTTGAATATTCATTATGTAGATTTATACTATGAAAGAACTCACATGTACTTGAAATTTATACTATTAATGCAATAGATGATGTTGTTTCTTGTTTACTACTTTACATTGTTGTGATACATTACATGACGTCCTCCGCCCCAGAACCTTTACGCCGTTCTCGGTTTTGGGGTGTGACAGATTGGTATCAGAGCATTATTTATAGTGAATTAAGTATATCAACCCATAAAAGATATACTAACTATAATTACAATGGGATTAAAAATACTCTGACCAAGAGTTTATACTTTTAAATAATAAAATACTTGATTAAGTATACGTGCCTGCATTCATACTAAAATCCGTGTCACAATGAAAAGAACAAATGTATTACGATTGTTGAATATCACAGGTAAGCTCGGGGATGTATGGTCGTCCTGGGAATGGCATAGCCTAGGGATGAGCAAATGGACCGGGGAACCGGCCGGAACCGGTACCGGAACCGGAACCCGATGGAACCGGTCGGGTCGGGACCGGGACGTTATTTTTGTGGATTTTTGGAACCGGGAACCGGTAGGAACCGGAACCGATATAACCGGAACCGGTAGAACCGGCAAAAACCGGTAGAACCGGCAAAAACCGGAACAATATTATGCTATTTTTCAAGGACCGGTTCCAACATTTGAAGACACGACAATAACCGGTAGGAACCGGGAACCGGTAGAACCGGAACCGATAGAACCGCCGGGCCGGTTCGGTTCTTGATTTTGGCCGAAGCCGGTTCCCGGTTCCGGTCCGGTTCGGGCCGGTTCCAGCCGGTTCGGTCCTTTTGCTCATCCCTAGCATAGCCTGATCAACTATGCTGGTCCGAAGTGATTAGCACATGCCCAAGAATGGTTGTGATATGTCAACAAGTCTAAAAACTTACCAACACTACCACAATGAGAACATTATAACATAACCTAAGTCTAAAATACTATAGGAGTATTTTGTGTTACTATAATTACTTACTTGAGAACTAAAAAGGATCTTCATTACTAAGTTGATAGTTGCTAAGTGGATATACTAAGGTTATATGTAACTAGGATGTCATAGACTTAGAATCTGTGAAATTCTGCTTTACCCCGGTTCCTTGTGAATTTGGAGTTGAGGTCACTTATTCGAAGGCCTATCCTATTTTGATTACATATAACTGGTATGCACTTTACAAATAATGATGTAACTAATGAAGATTATCTAATAATTATCTAGATAGTTCGTCTAATAATTATTTTCTTACCCCAATTCTCACGTAGATAACATGGCTGGACTCCATCACCACGACACCTTCCGAACGAAGACAATACTGGATGGTTTGGAGAAGAACCCGAGAATGATTATCCAATCCCTTTGAATGATCACCATGCTGAAGACCTTTCGGATGATGATAACTCCGAGCCCGAGGTTAAGAACCTACCCCCGGTAACTCCCATTCTAAATCTTAACCCTCGTCCCAGCTTTTCATGACCCGACGCCTCCTTGGGCAGAATGCTTGGAAACATGGAGTGAAGAGAAAGATCAACCTATGCCGTTTAATGGAGACCGAAGCTTCTACAAAATAAATGAAGGGAGCTCAGCAGACAGAGTTCTACCAATCCTAGTCCGTAGAGTTGCCCGAAACAAAATTCAAGGCATGACGACTCTCCATAGTATCGAAGAGGTTAATGCCATTGCTAGAATGCATACCATCCACACCAATCGTCTTAACAACACTCGTGAGAGATCTGAGAGAGACAATGAGACCCTGCTGCAAGCACTAACCGAAACTCAAGCTAAAGTCGTAGAGCTCCGAGGATGCCAGAGGGTGTACGAAAGTTACCTGCTTGATATGGGACGTCAACTAGCTGAACTACGGGTTCACCATAGGAGTGACCGTTGCCAGTAGAAGATACTTTACTTTACATCTTTGTTTTAAAAAGAACCGTGTTCCTATCTAAGTTTTGTGTAGCACTTTTCCATGTGACTACCTTGTACTGTAAGTACTTTTAGTTAGGACTTTATGCTGTCAAAGACTTTTCTACTCCGAATATGATGTAAGATCTTCTACAAAGTTACTTTTCGCGAACCTATTACATCTTAAACTTAAATTATATTGACAGTCGTGTAACTTCCGTGTTACTCTTTGTTCAAATACTTTCATTATACTATCGTTGGAGTCTATCTGAAACCCACTCTGGTCAAGTTATTGGACTAGGGTTATTTAACTCCGGAATCATTTTCAAGCCTATTTTAAAGGTTGGATCATATTATTCACCAACCAATAATACCCCGGATTATACGACAAACGTCCTAAGACCATTCTACGAACTTACTTCTACTCTTTACTAAGACTGCATCATAGGGATGTAGGTCAAACCCACGAGAACATATTTCTATTCTTTACATGAACGATCAAACTACATCTAGGTTCAACCATATCCGCTCACGAATTCATTTTCTTTCCGTGTAACAGAATCATGTCGCTGAAGAAAAGTGATCAACCTATCAACCAAACACCAACTCTTCAGATTGATGCAGCTACCTTTCAAGCTGCAGTCTCAGCTATTGTGACAGTAGTTCTGACTCACCTTAACGCTAACAACACAAATGTTAGCAGAATTGTTAGAAAAAATTCCAATCCAAGTAACAATAAAGTACCTTAGTGAGTAACAAAATACCACGACACCCCGAATCTCAAGCCCAAGAGTAACAAACAAAAGTTCTGGGATAAATTTAAATGAAAATCACCCCAAGGGGCGAACAAAAAGCAACAACCTGTGGCAACATTCGTAGCCACGACATCTGTACCTCCTACTACCATCCCTTCTAGTATCCCAATTGCCCCTAACCCAGCTAGACAGTATGCTGGAAACCTACCAAAGTGCAATAAGTGCAGTTTCCATCACCTAGGTAGTTGTCGTCTGTTACGCTGCAAGACTTGCAGCAAGAACGGACACACTACCCGCTTCTGCAGGACTCAGATCCAACACATTACTTCAACCACCAATGTTGAAATTTCTCGGATATGCCATCTATGTGGCGTAATGGGACACTTCAAGAGGGACTGCCCAATAGAGAAGAATGACAGTGGAATAGGAGGAGTTTGACCTCAGAATGGAAAAAGGCAATGAAGGACCCAACTATAATAGGGGTTCACTTCCAATCGTCAGTATTAAGTATGTCGTTAAACATGTTTAGAACTAGTGAAACACGAGTCTTATCTTTTGTGAGATCCCGTCAGTAAAGGGGACCCTCGTGCTGTGTATACTTGCCTTTTGTAGTATACCTTGTTCGCAACAATAGTCTTGTAGTAAAACTAAAGTACTGTAACTCTGTTAAAATTTGCATTGTTGTGTTTTGTCTGTAACACCCTTATGATCAAATCTAATGCCTTTATTTCCATGTAAGTCCGATATCATCATCCAACTTGGCTCAATTCGATCCTCACAATACCAGTTTCGTGCGCACATCTCTTTCTCCGAAATCGCCTTTCTAAGCGAAGCCGTCATTCCAAAACTCCGAGGTATTCATTCATAGAGTCCCTCATGTTTCTTATCCTTTCCGAAGAAAACTCAGCAAACCTCCCCGAAGTCCCACTCGTACAGTACGTCAAGTTCAAACCAAGGACCCTTACGGTTGATCTATCGCTGAAGAATGTATACACAAGGGTGGTATATAATCAAGGTGCTACAGGTTTAGATTTGATGATTCCACTTTAATTTCTTTTCCTCGTTTGGATGTGAGCTTAAAGAAGAATCATTTATTCGACTACCTTTTCGTTCTCAATTATATACGACTTGTATAACCAATGACATCTAATAATTTTACCACCAATAGGGTGTGATACCAAACTCCCATATGTGTTGTTTTAGTAAAGCATTAAATTAAGCTGTCATGAAAAAATTCGAATTTTGGTCTTTATAGTCGATTTGAGATTGGTTGGGATTGCAGAGGTGTTTTTAGTGTTTAGTGTAAATAAAGGACAAGGATTGATGATGCCACTCTTAGACCATGTTTTCATAAGGTAGTGGGAAGAGGAGGGTTATGGTGTGGGCTTTGGTTGCATTATGGACTATGTATGAGGAATTTCAAATATGTTTTGCGGTTAGCCTGGGGAGAATAAGCCGATGTGTTCTTAGTAATAGGTTGGTAGGCCATAAATGTAGGAGGGGAGAGTGGGTCAGGAAAATCAGACTTTCATGGATTAATTAGGTTGGGCCAAGGTGGATGTTGGGCGAGTTTAAGGTGTTAGGTTTAATGAGCTTGGGTGATGGTGGGTAGGTGTTGGTGTTGGTATGATTTCAAGGTGATGTTAGTGTAAAATGTAAGGAGAATAGTAAGTGTGATATTGGAATTCATAAGATCGGGTGTTGTATTTTTAGGGATTAGATAGAGAGAAGATGTTTCTGTTGAAGGTTACATGACAAAAGATGATAGGGGTATTTTTAGTCATTTTGGAAGAAAAATTTCCTCGATGGTTGGGTGGGTACTTGATGAATATACATAGGGTGGACCATGGTAAGAGTTTTTGGAGGTTATTGATGATATGTTACGGTAATAAAGGCACCTGAGGTTCCTAACATGAGAGTAAGTTTGTTTTTAGTTGAAAGCATTTGAGTAGGCATGTGGTTTGCTATTGATTAGGATGGGAGTGTCACGACTCGAAAATATTTCTGTAAATGATATTAGCTTTTCCATTACTTCAATATTAATTTCCGTTAGCAATTTTGGTTTTATGATTATAAATTCGAATGAATTAAAATAAAAGGGTGTTAATTATACCTAAAAGAATGATCAAAATATGTAATTTGTGGGTATTTAGGATAAATATCATTCATTAAATGGTATATATGAAGTTGAGGGGCTGAAGTTGTGATTTCAAAAAATTAAATTGATAAAGGAAAGTGGTAATGTGGTATAAACTGCATAAGACCATAAAATTAAGGACCAAATAACTAAAATCATTTTATTTAAACACGTAGGTTTTAGTAACCACCGCAACCTTTTGGCTTCTTCGTTCTGTTTCTTTATGACCCATAAGCCCACCTTATGTCCTAAAATCCTAGTCACACGCTTCTAGTTGTTGGGAATTTTTATTGAATATGCAAGTTAGCTAGTTTTCATTTTCTCGCATTGGTGGGGGAAGAAACATTTAGTAGGTTTATAATGCTTTTTTCTTGATAGGCCTAAATGTTTAAGTGGGTCAAGGGATGGTCCAAGCTTACATTTGCATGCCTAGTGTAGCCTAGCCTAGTCGATGATGCGAGTGCACGACATGGCATAATTTAGGAATACTTGGCATAATGCATCGGTCGTTGGGAGATAAGGAGATTTTATTTTTATCGGTTTCAGGATCGGTCTAGTTGGACCGAAACAGGTGCATGGACCTCGATCTGAACAGTCACTTGGGTCGTCCATCTCCCCCTAGCTAGGATGTGAAACTTTCCCTGGCTCCACACCCTTCCTAACTTCTGGAGATCCGGATCGTTCCTCCCCTACTTGGATTCGAAGAAGCTCTCTCTCACCTCTTAGTTATAATGGATCTCCGACCCGTCTACCACAAATAGCATGAACCGCATATAACTTTTGCATAATGAATACTAACGTTCCATTTCTAGACAAACTCAAGGATCTCCCAAGTCCTGAAACCTTGAAGAATACTCTTGAAATCTTAGCCAATCTGATAATCCAAATCACCTCCTACGATACCATACGAATTCCTCGATTTCTTATACTGGGGACTAAAACCATAACCCTTATCCTAAACCGACGAATCTTCACCCAATTTCCATTCTCAAAGTACCACTAAACTCTAGTCGTCTACAATCCATGTGAATCTACAATTCCCCTAACACATCCAATGACTAAACAACTCATGCAACCGACACCACCATCTTCCTGCTACCGCTCTGCTCCTAGCAATGGTAGTGTTTTAACCCAACAGTTCTTCCATAGGCAACCGCCGCTCCTTTCGAACCATTACTAAAAACACTAAACCCTAATGATTACCGGAGAACTAACCCACTGAATCCTGACCAAAGGCCTTCCACACAATACCCCTAAATCGATTATGACCAAGAACCAGAATAGCAATTGAACACATTGGAGCCCGCTACACGAGATACAACCCATCAGTAACCCCCGAATAACAGAGAACGAAACCAAAGATAACACTTACCTAAAACAATATAGAATTCTAAGCAACATAAAGAATGATAACAACTAAAGAGAACACAAAAGATAACATACCCGCAAAATCACCTACTGTAGCACGAGCCTCCCCTACCTGACACTGAAATGAACGGCTCCACTCTGCTGGGGCTCCTTCCCTACCCTAACGACTATTAGAGATCCATAAAATAGCCAGATCAGGTGCACTTACTGCTCCTCCCCTCCTCATCGGACAGACAGCCTGATTGTGGCCTACTTGGTTGCAAAGAAAACATATTAGGCTTGCCCCCTGAGGACAATCCCTGCTGACATGATTAATCCCACTACACTAGTAGCAACCCATACCCCTGGGATGACAAGATCCATCATGCAGTTTCCCGCACGTGCCACACTGACCCCGACCCTGCTGGCCTCCCAATCACTGATCCATAGTCTTGGTTCTTTTCATGGGACCCTCCTTTGCATGCACCTAATCTTGCCCCCTCCTCCCTGGGTGCTCTAAATCAACCTCTCGCTCACAGAATTATAGAATGCAAGCTCCAACGACAGCCATAACCTCAGCACGGATGGTGCCCAAGCGCTCATCCAAGATCTCCAGAATCCCCTCCTTAACTAAACCCAAGATTACAGGAGTCTGCGCCAGAATACCATGGGTAATCTCCGACAAGATGAATTCTCACATCTGCTCGTTAATCGACTCAGTACTTGCACCTAAGCCGAAACCAAAAGCGGAACCTCCTTCCTGTGTGCTCATCACCAAACTTAAATACAATATGCAAAAGATCAGAACGTACTGAAGAATCCTCTTCCCACAAGCTTCGTAGATTATCCAAGACTCTCCCAGATTGTAGTATAAATCCTGTGCTTTTAGTAGTACGGGCCCAATACTACCTTCCACACCTATCCATACTTTCCTCAACAATCATCCCGAATCCTCTAAGTCTCCTTCTCAAATCGATGCACCAAAAACTCACCAAAAAGCGCAACAAAACCCGCTGAAGCACTTCCTAGGCTCTCCTAGGTACCCGACCTCACCCTGCCATCAGCTGCTGAAGAACTCCCCATAATTCCAGTCACCCACCTCATGAATACATTTATACTCACTTAGTAGCTAACTCCATTTACTTAAGAGTTCCACAAAGCACGAAGCAAGTAACATTCGTGCAGTAATACTCCATTCCATAAAACGATCATTGGACATTCAACCCACATACCACAACTCATGCCAGAATTTCCACCCTTACAGCTGGTTGCCTTATGCATGCCAATTATATATAGAACAGGATCAAATAAATTGACGAATAAAAGACTCTACCCTAGGACCACAACCAAACAAGGAACATGAAATGAGGCTAAATCCATTATACTTGGGCTATAAGATCCTAATCGTATACAATTTTTATAGCATACACTTAGCAGTTACTGATACCAATAGATACTTCCATTACAACATAACATCTAATACTCCCAAGACTACGAAGCATCACACATATTAGGCCAATCTATCGCTGACTAATTAGCTCTAGCATGCAAGTCTACTAGCTCATACAATAGACATACAAATGCATCTATCCTAGCATTCTATCATGCAACAACTAAGAAGATCCTTAGCCCTAACTAGCATCCGATTCACAGATTCATAAATCAAATCATACCAGATAACATGTATGGCTATTTGTGAAAACTTACTTAAGCTCGGTTGATTGCATGCACCACACCCTTTTCTTATCTTAGAAATCTTTTTTCTTAAAATACTTTTCTTTTGAAAACTTTACCGAATCCTTAGTTTGAGTTCAGACACACCCGAGAGTATGTCTGAAACCCTCAAACCAAGGCTCTGCTACCAACTTGTAACGTCCCGAAAATCATGACATAATTTTTTTTGTTATAAGATTAATAAATCGTTAATACATCACTTTCCCATAGAACAAGGTAACCATGATTTAGCAAAACATCATCAAATAAGAGTAATTCACAAAATACGAAAACATGTGATGTGTTCTCTACAATCATTCCGAGCTCTTCCATTAGAAAACCGAAGTACCTGAAACACAAACTGAAAAGCTTAAGCACAAAGCTTAGCGAGTTTCCCCAAAAATACCACATAATATCATGCAACCTACATATAATTTCCATGGGCTACCCCCATGGTCTTTACCTGGAATGCCATGGGCTCCCCTATGGTCTGATATCCAAGTGCCATCCTCTCCCACATGGTCTTTACCTAGAATGACATGGGCTCCCCTAATGGTCTGATATCCAAGTGCCATGGGCTCCCCGATGGCCTTAACCTAAAATGCCATGGGCTCCCCCATGGTCTAATATCCACGTGTCATGGGCTACCACCATGGTCTTTCATGAAAGCATCAGAGATACAACTAGCATTCCACATAACAAATAATGCACCGATATTGGTGCCTTCGACCCATAGATATAGTAAGAAGACTCACCTCGATAGCTGAACCCGTAAATAAATCTCTGACTGTTGATCTGCTAGAATCCCCACACTATCAAACAATTAACACCCAATTAACAATTGGGTTCCAAACCGAATCCAATAATCCATATATGGGGCAACAAGACCATTTTACCCCTCACCTATTTTGGTCCAAAACTAAGGCCCAAACTCCTCATCATAAAGGCCCACAAACCAATAATCATCCAAAGCCCACTTATGGCCTAATTTTCTAAATTGGGCCCAAACCCTTACATGGGGCTTACCCTAAAGCCCATTAACTTTTCATAATCCAAAACACATATTGCCAGCTGGTCCAGTAAAGCCCCAAACAACTAAGCCCAAAAAGGTAGCCCAAACCAAAGCCTAACACTCACAGTCCAATAGACTAAGTATGCTGGGTGTACAAGCACGTACGCGCAGCGTACTCGCTTGGAGGCTTGTACGCTGCACGTACCTGCTTATACACCCAATCTACTCACCCTATCCAACCCAAACTTGATTTTCACTTAACCCATTTAGACAAATATTCCCAAACACATATCTAACCTCCTTGAGTTGGATTATCACATAATGTTGCCAACTTTACGTCCATATATGACTAAATAGAGCTCTTAAGCTTAAAAAGGGACTTAATGTTTGACTTAATTCATGAATTGATGCCATTAATCACATAAAGATTACACCTTTATGCTCAAGGATTCCAAAACAACTCAAATCTAAAAGAACCAACCCTTAAACAACCCAACTCATCTATAGAGTAAAAAAGAAGACCAAAATCATAATAAACTAGACATGAAGTTATCTAATCATACACAAGCCAAGATTCAAACTTGATACCTCAAAAAGCTTCCCTACAAGATGATGATTCTAGATCCAAAGTCCCTTCACCAAGCCAAACAAATTCAAGCTTCTCCTCTTTCCTTCTGAAGGAAAAAATGTGCACAAAAAACCTTCTAAGAGCTCAAGAACACCATCAAGAGGCTAAAAGGGTCAATCTAGGGATTTTAGGGTATGGAGGCTAGCTTATAAATAAACCAACGTGACTAACATAAAGCTTATATAGGGTGCATCCCTAAAAACTATGGTTTTATCCTTTCCATCATACCCCCATCATACTTCTTGTACGTCCAACATACGAGGTCTCGTACCCCGATCCCAGCTTCGCAGTACGCTAAGCGTACTCCTTGTTACGCATGGCGTAGATCCCTTAGCACCAGTACGCCCCACGTACTCTTTTGGTACACATCACGTACTAAGTCCTACCCTCAAACCTTATTTCATTCTGAAGGCCTTAACTTCTTCGATACAACTCCGATCCGGACCATCCTTATATCCATGAAAAGGAAACAAGAAGCTCTATGCTTTAAACAACTCATACCTGCCTTATAATATCCTGAACAAAAATCCAACTTCCATAAAAGGTCGACCTGACAATTTACCAAAATATTGTTGGCTCCAAAACTAACTCCAAATGCACGAATCATCCACATACCATCACCCACACCTAAATACGTAGCGATTCAGAACAGGGCATTACATGGAAAATCCCAGTATATCAAAATCTTTTAAGAACAAGATTGTCTCAAATATAAGCCTAAGGATGTCATAATCGATAAGGAAACATAAGTTACAACTTAAAGACCTAATGTCCCTAAACACCATTCCAAGATTCCTCTTAATCACTCAACATCCAAATCAAGTTCTTGTAGCTTAAGTATCGATACTTGTGATGTATATAAATTGAGTGGGAAAGTTAGGGAAACCTTTTAAGATACATAGAGATTTCAATACCATATTATTTTAATAATATATATCTTAAAACCTACATAATCAACTTTTATCATTAACACATGTATATCTCATATAAGCAATCTACCCATCCTATCGATCCTCACATATTGATCCTAGACAATGACCTTATATGACATTTAGCTAGACGGATTAATGTGAACAACAGTTTGACTATGTTGCTTTGAGGATTCCTTAGCAGTAGACGAGGATCAATAGAGACAATAGAGAAAAGAATGGAATACCCGAATTAGTATACCTAATTAATACTCTCCGATCAATGATGAATGATTGTACATAATCCTTACTCTCGGATCAATGATGAATGATTGTACCTAATCCTTAGTTTGAGTTCAGACACACCCGAGAGTATGTCTGAAACCCTCAAAGCAAGGCTCTGCTACCAACTTGTAACGTCCCGAAAATCATGACATAATTTTTTTTGTTATAAGATTGATAAATCGTTAATACATCACTTTCCCATAGAACAAGGTAACCATGATTTAGCAAAACATCATCAAATAAGAGTAATTCACAAAATACGAAAACATGTGATGTGTTCTCTACAATCATTCCGAGCTCTTCCATTAGAAAACCGAAGTACCTGAAACACAAACTGAAAAGCTTAAGCACAAAGCTTAGCGAGTTTCCCCAAAAATACCACATAATATCATGCAACCTACATATAATTTCCATGGGCTACCCCCATGGTCTTTACCTGGAATGCCATGGGCTCCCCTATGGTCTGATATCCAAGTGCCATCCTCTCCCCCATGGTCTTTACCTAGAATGACATGGGCTCCCCTAATGGTCTGATATCCAAGTGCCATGGGCTCCCCGATGGCCTTAACCTAAAATGCCATGGGCTCCCCCATGGTCTAATATCCACGTGTCATGGGCTACCACCATGGTCTTTCATGAAAGCATCAGAGATACAACTAGCATTCCACATAACAAATAATGCACCGATATTGGTGCCTTCGACCCATGGATATAGTAAGAAGACTCACCTCGACAGCTGAACCCGTAAATAAATCTCTAACTGCTGATCTGCTAGAATCCCCACACTATCAAACAATTAACACCCAATTAACAATTGGGTTCCAAACCAAATCCAATAATCCATATATGGGGTAACAAGACCATTTTACCCCTCACCTATTTTGGTCCAAAACTAAGGCCCAAACTCCTCATCTTAAAGGCCCACAAACCAATAATCATCCAAAGCCCACTTATGGCCTAATTTTCTAAATTGGGCCCAAACCCTTACATGGGGCTTACCCTAAAGCCCATTAACTTTTTCATAATCCAAAACACATATTGCCAGCTGGTCCAGTAAATCCCCAAACAACTAAGCCCAAAAAGGTAGCCCAAACCAAAGCCTAACACTCACAGTCCAATAGACTAAGTATGTTGGGTGTACAAGCACGTACGCCAGCGTACTCGATTGGAGGCTTGTACGCTGTACGTACCTGCTTATACACCCAATCTACTCACCCTATCCAACCCAAACTTGATTTTCACTTAACCCATTTAGACAAATATTCCCAAACACAGATCTAACCTCCTTGAGTTGGATTATCACATAATGTTGCCAACTTTACGTCCATATATGACTAAATAGAGCTCTTAAGCTTAAAAAGGGACTTAATGTTTGACTTAATTCATGAATTGACGCCATTAATCACATAAAGATTACACCTTTATGCTCAAGGATTCCAAAACAACTCAAATCTAAAAGAACCAACCCTTAAACAACCCAACTCATCTATAGAGTAAAAAAGAAGACCAAAATCATAATAAACTAGACATGAAGTTATCTAATCATACACAAACCAAGATTCAAACTTGATACCTCAAAAAGCTTACCTACAAGATGATGATTCTGGATCCAAAGTCCCTTCACCAAGCCAAACAAATTCAAGCTACTCCTCTTTCCTTCTGAAGGAAAAAATGTGCACAAAAAACCTTCTAAGAGCTCAAGAACACCATCAAGAGGCTAAAAGGGTCAATCTAGGGATTTTAGGGTGTGGAGGCTAGCTTATAAATAAACCAACGTGACTAACATAAAGCTTATATAGGGTGCATCCCTAAAAACTATGGTTTTATCCTTTCCCTCATACCCCCATCATATTTCTTGTACGTCCAACATACAAGGTCTCGTACCCCGATCCCAGCTTCGTAGTACGCTAAGTGTACTCCTTGTTACGCATGGCGTAGATCCCTTAGCACTAGTACGCCCCACGTACTCTCTTGGTACACATCACGTACTAAGTCCTACCCTCAAACCTTATTTCATTCTGAAGGCCTTAACTTCTTCGATACAACTCCGATCCGGGCCATCCTTATATCCATGAAAAGGTAACAAGAAGCTCTATGCTTTAAACAACTCATACCTGCCTTACAATATCCTGAACAAAAATCCAACTTCCATAAAAGGCCGACCTAACAATTTACCAAAATATTGTTAGCTCCAAAACTAACTCCAAATGCACGAATCATCCACATACCATCACCCACACCTAAATACGTAGCGATTCAGAACAGGGCATTACATGGAAAATCCAAGTATATCAAAATCTTTTAAGAACAAGATTGTCTCAAATAAAAGCCTAAGGATGTCATAATCGATAAGGAAACATAAGTTACAACTTAAAGACCTAATGTCCCTAAACACCATTCCAAGATTCCTTTTAATCACTCAACACCCAAATCAAGTTCTTGTAGCTTAAGTATCGATACTTGTGATGTATATAAATTGAGTGGGACAGTTAGGGAAACCTTTTTAGATACATAGAGATTTCAATACCATATTATTTTAATAATATATATCTTAAAACTTGCATAATCAACTTTTATCATTAACACATGTATATCTCATATAAGCAATCTACCCATCCCATCGATCCTCACATATTGATCCTAGACAATGACCTTATATGACATTTAGCTAGACGGATTAATGTGAACAACAGTTTGACTATGTTGCTTCGAGGATTCCTTAGCAGTAGACGAGGATCAATAGAGACAATAGAGAAAAGAATGGAATACCCGAATTAGTATACCTAATTAATACTCTCCGATCAATGATGAATGATTGTACCTAATCCTTACTCTCGGATCAATGATGAATGATTGTACCTAATCCTAACTCTCGGATCAGTGATGAATTACTATACCTAATCCATACTCTTGGATCATGAAGGAATGACTATACCTAATCCATACTCTCAGATCAAGAATAAATGGCTATACCTAATCCATAATCTCGGATCATTAATGAATGACTATACCTAATTTATACTCTCAGATCAGGAATTAATTACTATACCTAATCCATACTCTAGAATCACGATTGAATGACTATACCTAATCCATACTCTCGGATCAGTGATGAATGACTATACCTAATCCATACTCTCGGATCATTAATATTAGAGTTCTACCCTTCGTTCACATCTCACACACTCTTAAGAAGATTCTACCCAATATTCAACTTAAATAAACTTAAGCCTCCTTTACAAGTGTTATCTTATCTTTCGGTAAGACTACAACGCTCAACTCCTAATACCAACTCCATTTAGGCAACACTATCCTACCTTGGTGTATTTATTTGACATCGAGTACTTTAGATATTAATATACTTTTACCCTTCTCTCTAATAATACATCTATTATCATGAAATAATAGATGTATATTTTAATAAATCTAGAACTATATCTAGTTCGCATAACATATATTATCAAATATATTTCTAACTCATACTCTAAGAAATAAGCATACAGATTACATATAAACTTTTTGAAAAATATTTTATACTTTAATTAATACTTGTATTAAAATCATGTTCATGAAAATGACTATGCACTCACCTGACTTAGGTGGATGACTCGTGATTCGGGCAGAGCTTCGCAATACCTCAACTTTTACTTTGACGTGACAAAAATTTTCCTAAAAAAATATGGAAATGGCACTTGCAGAACTCTAACCCAATAGCTTCCACTTTTCGAGCTTTTAGAGACCTTGAGCCTAGCTGAAATGCTCAGAAGTTTGGAAAAGTCAGACCGTATGGTCTTGAGAGATTTTCAGATATAAATGTATGAAATGGGATGATAAATGAGGTTGTTTCGCAGTTTATTTATAGGAGGATTTAACAAGCATGACATACCTATCATGGTGCACGCTGTGCACTTTGATCGACGATACTCCTCCAAAATGTTGCCAAGTGTCAAGGTATCTGTGGTTCACGTCACCCTTTTACAAGGTGTGCACGCCGTGCAACCTTCCCGTGCATGGCGCTTCTTGAAAAACTTCATAAAATCGTATCTTTCTCACACGAGCTCTATTTTTACGTTCTTTATATCCACATATAGCTCTCTACGAGATCTACAACTTTCATTTAGACTCCGTCGACTAGTTCTCACTTTATTTTTAAAGTTATATTTTTATAGGCTTAGACTGTTAAAGTCTGTATAAAAATCATAAGTCTCTCATACGATATCTATTCTCGACTGCCTTTATATAGACAAATAAGTATTGATGAGACCTTTAACTCTCGTTTACATTGTTTTTCCTAACAATCGACCAATCTAAAATTCGGTTTCTGTGTCACATACTGTTATATTGAAAATTCAAAAAATCATAACTTATTTATATGAAGTCAGATTTGGATATTTTCTATATGCATGTTCTTTCTTTTATGGCTACTATGACTTTCTTTTAGATTAATTATCCTAAATAATATGTTATCAAAAAATCTATATATCGACATGATGAAAAATTATCGTATTATTCTTTAATAATCTAGTCCTAACTTATGGGCGTTACAGAATGGGAGGCGAGCTACTCATGGACTAAAGGCAGATGCGTATATGCTTGTATCTATATTGTGGTGTGTGGTATTTTGGGGAACTAACTAAGTTTTGGCATACAGTTGTAGATTAATTTTTTTTTTTTAGGTACCGACGATAATCGTGGGAAGGTGAAAACGTGATTGTACACAGTCATTTGCTGCATTGGAGGTCTGTATTTATTATATCATTCTAACTTTCATATAATTATACTTTAAAAAAAATGAGTTTTCTTAACTTGAATTTTTATGAAAGTTGCGTTTTACCTAAATTAAAAATGAAAATTTTGGTTTTTTTGAAAATGAGTCGTTACAATATGTAAATTTCTTTTTAGTTCTTATATGGAAATAGAAGTTAGTTTTTAATTTTCTTTCGGTTAAAACGATTCAATTTGGGGTTTCAAGGGCATAACCCCGGTGTAACCAATTTTGGTTATAGGAAAACTTATTTTATTTCATCGGGTTCAATATAACCTGAAAATGCCTATTTTTTACTCAAATTTTACTCCAGCAAAATTTAAAGTTCGAATTGCATAAAAAAAATAGTTTGAATTTCAAATTACATAAGTAGCAATATAGTTTGAATTTCGAATTACAAAAAAAAACATCGAAACTAAAAATACTAGATATTATATTCTTGAAAATGGTCTTTTCGTGAAACTGATCATTTCTAATGTGAGAACACTTCAAAATCACCATCATCTACTTGGACCATTGGACATCAATGTTTTCCTTAATGAATGGTAAAAGTGGCCCTTCAAGCTAAACACAAATTTATATTTTCTCACATCCTCCAAGTAGTCCTTCAACAAAACACATGCTTCCATCAATTGGGCGGAGATTTATGGCATTTGTTCCAATATAACCCTACCACTAAGAGAAAAACATATTCTTAAACTACCATGGAAGCTTGGAAAGTTAATAATCATGGGCCATAACCACTAGAATAGAAAATTACAGTTCATTTTCACCAAGTCAAAATGTCAAGGTTGTTAAAGTCCTCGATGTAAAAGTGGGCTAAAAAGTTTGATGTCATATAACTTCCTAATTTTCTATATGAGGCCAAAGTTCACTGGTGTTTCATATTGTCATCCATCAAAGTGTTATATATTTACTTAGTTAGATATCTACATTTCGATCACTTCTAGATGATTCCTCTCTCTCCCTCTGTATATGATCAACTATTGGATTACTTTGTTGACCATATTTGGTTGCATAATGGTGGAATAAATTATTTACAAGTGTTAATGAATAAAAACTTGAGATTCAACCAAATGTTATTTAAGTTCACTTAAACCTAGATATGCAACTATTTGTCCAGTTAAAACTATTAAACCGTCTACATTTATAGTAGGATTTAAGGTGATGGTACAAGAGAAAATCAAAAGTATCTCCTCAATTTTTTTTAAAAAACTTGAGTTTCATAACATTAGCCATGTTAAAATATCTTGAAAATTGGCAATGAGTTAATTTATTTGTCATAACATACATTTGACATAAAACTAACGAATTTGTAGGATAGTAAACGACTGACAATAAAGTTGTTGCTTCCTTAAAAACTTATAAAAAAATTAATTCATTGAGTAGTACCTAACCAATTCGGAGAAACAAATCATCTTTTTTTTTTTCCAGAGTATTTCAATTAAAGTGTTTAATGCAAGTTTTGTCGTATAACAATCTTAGTTAAATTATTTAAATCATAATCTTTAATTTTAGATGATAGTTTAGTAGTATCATATGATATTTTGAGCTTTAGATGAAATATTTAATATTTATTTGGTTTAAATCCTATGTAAAATATGAATTTAAATATAGATATGAATTTAATAGTTTTAAATGGACTTATATATAGTTTTAAAATTTATAAGGATATATAAATAATATTTAAAGTTGGTAAGAATATAAATAAAAATATTCAATTTTAAAAAGTGCTAGGATTATATATATATATCCGGTAAGAAATTTTTTTTGGTAGGAAGGTAAGAAGTTTTTTTCTACATACTTTTTTGACGAACAAAAGAAATGAATTATTAGATGAATCAAAAATAACATGATTCACCAAAAAACAAATATCAAAAAAACACACCGATGATTCATTTATACAATGATTTCATTGTTATTCACTAAAATTGTCATAAAAGTGAATTTTTTTTATTAATTGATTTAAAAATGAATCATGGAGATGTTTTTTTTGAGAATTTTTTCTAGTGAATCATCTTATATATAGGAATGTGATCAAATGAGAACACCAAAAAGGTTAAAAATGCAAGAACAAAGTATATTCATTTGTGGAGAAATGATAAATTTTACGCCTTTAACTTCAATTGAAGAGAAAAAGCATATTTATGTTGAGTGTGCGTAAAAATTTATTATTTCTGCACAACTGAATACATGTAATCACAAATAAATATAAATAATATTGTCGTTTTTTCATATTTTAAGCCATATATATATATATATATATATATATATATATATATATATATATATATATATATATATATATATATATATATATATATATATATATATATATATATATATATATATATATATATATTAACCGTTGAGCAAAGTTGTCAATCACAAACAACTCCAAGCAACTCAATTAATGTTAACCGTTGGTTGATAACTTGATATTAGGTTAGTAAAAGTTGGACAAAATACGTGGGTTGTAATATTCGACCCAATTGAGCAAAGTTGATTGAAAGTTCACCTACTAACATAAATTTTAGTAGTTATTGTTACGAAACGTCAAGGAAAAGTGAGCTTATACAATGATACCTTTTTGGTAAATAACATTTTCAATCCATATGAAAAGTACGAGTAAAAGATTTATATAATATTATTAAAATAATAAGATAAAATTTTGTTTAAATTTTTGGATTGATTATTTAAAATTAATTTAAATTTTATTTCAACATCCAGTATATATATATATATATATATATATATATATATATATATATATATATATATATATATATATATATATATATATATATATAAAGACATTCAATAAAATTATAATTTATAGAATATAATATAAATCCAAATAGAATATAAAAATCTTGCATTTTGACTACATATGACCATAAAGAAACTGGTAAAAGAATATCCATGCCAGAAATTCCTTTTTTTATAATAAAAAATAGTTTAAGGCTAAGATGAGAGTACTTGAAATTGATGTTCTTAGTGAAAACTTTATAGTCTCTTAACCATATGTACACAACTAACAAACATGTTAACACTAAAACAAATAAAAATTGAAAATAATAATAAACATAAAAAATATTCAAATAACCCATTAGTTACAAAATAACAGTTAAAAATGAAAAACATTATTAATAATTGCAAATCTTAATAACTAATCAAAGATTTATAAAAAAACTATTAGTTTACAAAGATAGAATTTTCGTCTAATTAAAATATACAATGTTACGAAGATTCAATATTCGGTCTCTATGTGTAGGTATTGATAAAATCATGAATTTATACAATGCAATATTAATTTGAATAGATTGAAAAAAAAACCATCAATCAAAGAATAAATATTGTTATATGACAAATAAAAAATAACAATAATGTAATAAATATAGATAAACATAACACCATAAATTATAAATTAAAATGATGAATAAAATATAATTTACTAAAGTTAAGTAAAAGATAATATTTAAATTAAAAGTTCTTAATCAATTAATGTTTTTCAGAAAATATACCTTGATATATAAATTACAAATAAATAAACACAATAAAAGAGAAGTGAAAGTAAAATGCTATCAATGTTTTTCAGAAAATATACCTTGATATATATATCATTTTGACCTTATGCCAAAAAGCTTTTTTTTTTACCATAACAAAAAAAATATTAAAGTAAAATGCATAATTGTCATTTTTCCCGAAAAAAAAAATCTCATTTGTTCATTTCCATTTGTTTACTACTTAACCCTAATGACATTCCTTTTCACTACATTACCTAAATGACATTATAGTCAGATACATATAAGACACCAAAAAATTACTAAACAAGATAAAAATTCATAATAAATAGTACATACTACTTATATTCTTCACCACATTCCTTTTACCTCTTCCATTTTTAAGTAGATTAAGTCCCATCATCTTCAAAATCTTCATCTTCTCTTTCTTTATGCAAATAATCACCTTTAAAATCAAAATAAATAATAAATAATAAACATACAAAAAGGAAGAAAACACAACAATCATAAGACCCTCAAGTAAAAGATACATTTACAAAGCACTTCATTAGAACATCGTGTATAGATAAAAGATCCCGAACAAAACAAAATCATATCATAAGCAAGATCCATCATCCATGTCCTGACGATCATTTCTTAGGCATTTCATTAAACACCTTCTAGGCAACATCAAACAACATTTATCAAAATCTCATAACATTTACCTGTTGACAACATATAAAACCAATCCAATTCAATCAGATTATAGAGTAAATAAGCTGAAAGCTAAAAATTAGGATGTGGGGGTTTAAGAGTAAGAACATGATGATAGAGAGTGAAAACAAATTCACTACAACAACAAACAAAAGGGAAAATAAAACTAATATTCAACATATACATAAACCTTTGGTTTGGTGAAACAAAATTGACGCCCTCTTGATCAATTAACAATTGTCAAAATCTATCCAACAACTTCAACTTCTTTGTACCTAATTTAAAAAAAAAAAAACATAAAATCGAAATCAACAAATGACAAGAATTAAATGAAGCAAGAGGAAGATGTATGGGATTACTGAGATGAAGGATAGGATTGCCACCATGGATTTAAACCATAAAATTGGAATGTGTGGTGATGTTCTCAATAAAACCACAAATGGGTTCATGTCATAGAATATATAACTTCCACAGGGGTTCTTGACAACACATAATTACCTCAAACTGTTTACAAATTAGACCTCGATCGGGATCACAATACAAAAAATGCATAATATCAATTTAACCAGGTTTTATTCTATGAACAATTAAAAAACTACCCAACCTACAAAGTATATGAAATCATAAAAAAGAGGAATTAGAGAATTCAATATATGACACTAAACTATCATTCAAAAATTGATCATCCATTTTGGTGTGCACGTTAGTCTTTTTTAACTGTTGAAAATGTGTCTTCCACACTCGTTAATGCAACAGGTAACACCAGTGCAAGTTTCAAGAGAAGATAAACCTTAGAAAAAGATTGTATTCTTCTTTCGACCATCCTTTTGTCAAGTTTTCCAATGTTTTTCAATTGATTAAATCGTTCAACTTCTCACACATAATTAATGTAATTTTTAAGTTCTACTTCAAGAACTTAAAGATCATATTATGCTGGAAATCTCTTCACAATAAAGTGAAGTCATTTGCATTAGTTTGTCCAGATCAATGTAGTTTGATTGTAGAAATGTAAGAATATACACTTTATTTATGTGTAATGCTTTTGTGTTTAAATAATAGACATATAAAAATACAGAAGGAAAAGGAAATTCTATACTTTATTCATATGTGGTAACATTGGGCATAAACTCAATACTATCGTCAACCCAAGAATCTGAAGGATTTTATAAGTTATAAATTTTTGCATGTGGCGAAAAATAACTTAAATTTTAAGTTCACGTGCAACCTAATTAGATCTATGTTTTCTCTATTGGTAACAATAAACTATGAACACCAAGAACCCTAAAAGAACTCTATAATAATCGAGATAAACATAGAGTTAGAGTTTACATACCTTTTGATTATTATAGTAAATAACCAAACAAAATTTCCTCCTGAAAACATTAGAAAGAAAGCACCAGAAGTTTAGTGCCTCTAATGGTTTGTATCCAAAAGCCTAAAACCCCAAGAATGATGAGGAGAGAGAGGAAAGATGTAAAAGTTTTGTTCACAACCTTTTAGGAAGTGAGATCTATAAAATTTAGTCCCCTAAGAGTCCTATTTATAGTTTAGGTAACTTAAGGATAAAGCAAGATTAGAATGATTACATAATAGATTTAATCATATTTCAAATCATTTCCTTAAATACTACCAGGAGGCTTTTGGAAACCCTAAATGAGCTCCCAAAACCGTATATATGATTGTAGGTTCTAAAATTTCTTATTTGGTTTAACTATTGAACAATTACAATTCACCCCTTGCACCTTTAATTATTTCCAATTAATCCCAAATTAATTCCCGATTAATTCTGATTAATAGTTAATTAATTCTAATTGATTTCTTATTAATTTATTAACCATATAAATTAACAAATAAATTATTTAACTATTGATCTCATATTAATTTATTAATCACATAACAAATTAACATATCAATTATCTATTCCTAATTAATATATTAATCACATAATATATTAATGAATCATTTTTTTCTCTTTCTTTCTCTCTCTCTCTCTCTCTCTCACTCACTCACTCACTCACTCTCTCCTAATATCATTTATAGCTATTTCTGGTTATGAAGGCAAACCAAAAATGACTTTGCTTTAATTTGCAAGTTTATACCAATTTAATTATAAGCTTAGACGCCTTAATCCAACATAATCTTGAAACCATTGGTAACTATGAGGAAAAAAAATGTAGTCATGGAATACTTAAACGAATGTAAATATTGAAGAAGTAAAGATGATAGGCTTCAAGGATATGAATAGAAACCAATGTGCAAAGAAGAAATCCAAAAGGATAACAATATGTATATTTACTATTATTTGTAACTCACAACTTGAATCAATGAGTCTCTTTATCCGAGACTACAAGAGAATGACGAATAAAAAGTCAATTACTTAGTCCAAATAAGTAGAGGTGACTACCTTGTAGACACTAAAACATAGAATTTTAGACACGACAAAATTCCATTTTTGAAACATGTTAGCAATAGATTACCAAAATTATTTGGCTGGTGTACATTGGTAGCTAATCCTTGGTCAGAACAACTCCATTTCAACATCATAGATATAACACTCAACCCAATTCGAAACTGGATTGTAAACTCCATTTCAACATCATAGTTATAACACTCAACCCAGTTTGAAACTGGATTGTAAACAATAAGAACCATGAGTTTTATGATGGATAATCATTGACACACATTTAGCGACATGTCTATTTTTGTGACTTGTTGTTTTAAGTATCAGTTAAGGACCATACTTTCTAGGATCAAGTTTGCTAAATGTCCCTACATAAAACCTCTCATTCTTTAGAAAAATCATTACTCTGTTTCCTTATGCAAACAATATACTACACCTCTTTATATCAACAAACTCCTTCTACTTCTCATTTCTTTCTTGAGAATTTTCTTTGACTTCTACTTGCACATCAAGCATTGATTTGTATATTCTTTGTTGCTATGCTCTTGTTAGCCTTTAGTAGTCTTGCTATATCTAACACATGCCTTAGGTCTTGCCTATAAAAGAAAGAAAAAAGGGGTTGCCATGTTATAGAGTGAATTGTGTTGTTGTATGCTAAGTCCGCCCATATTAGTGCTACATCCCATTTTTATGGCTTGTCACAAAAATGCTACAAATTAACTTACCCAATATACAATTGAGATTCTATGTTTTTCCATATATTTGAGGGTATGATGTATTGATGAATTTTATACTCATATTCATCTGCCTCCATAAGGTAACCAAGAAATGACATTAGAATTTTGAATCTTCATCAAATGTTATCAACTTTGGGACTCCATGCAAACAAACCATTTCATTTAAAGAATAACTATGGTACATGTAAGGCTTTTAAGGTCTTTTTCATAAGATGAAGTGTTCCATCTTTCAGAACCTGTAAAAAACTATAAAAATAGAGTCTACCAGATAGAGAGTATGTAGGAGTCCTAAAACAAAATCCATAGCATGATACTTTCATATAACATTTCAAATTAGTAATGACATATAAATACATCCATGCAAACAAACCATTTCAACAAAAAGATAACTATGCTACATGTAAGGCTTTAGATGTATTTTGCATAAGATGAAGTGTTCCATCTTTCAAAACCTATAAACAACTAAAAAATAGAGTCTACCACATAGTAAACACGTAGGAATCCTCAAACAATATCCATAGCACGATCCTTGCATATAACATTTCAAATTTGTAATGACATATAAATAAAAATGTTTTATGCATGTCCTTTTGTTGTTTGACACATAACACTTACGAATGAACTTTCGTACTGTAACATCCTGTTCCAAATCAATTCCTAGTCTGAGGCTATAGTCCGAAGATCAGTCATAATAAGGATTATGGCTTTTGGAAAGGTAAGATCTAGGCCTATTTGGGTGCGAGTGATGTATTACAAGTGATATGGGTGTTCGGTTCGAATTTTGAGTGTAAGGGTATTTCGGTAAAGTGTCAGTTCGGGCTTTTGTGGAAAATGGATTCTTGTTCGGAAGGTGTTAAGAAATATTTAAGTTTTTAGAAGTGTTGGGCTTCTCGTTACCTTTCCATTGATATACAGATCGTTGGAATTGGGCTTATAACGAAGAAGTTATGGTCTTCGAAAGTTTCGAGGGTTTCAGGCTTAGTTAAGTACACGTGGTGTACACAAAGTGTACGCAGGGTGTACTAGTGAAAAAAGAAGTATGTTGGGAATAACTTGGAGTACGTTGGGTGTACTAACCAGGATGGTCGTGAATGTTCTTCGGAGTATGTTGGGCATACCAGAATTATGTTGGGTGTACGCCAGTCAGATCAGAACCCTATTTTAGGGTCTTGGACCCTATTTAAGCTCATTATCTCATAACGTAACCCTAATATCTTCAGCTTCCACCCTCTAAAACCCTAGAAATCATCATATATCATTCATTGTGACATTTTGAGCTTATGGAGTCCATTTTTGGGATGTTTGGCCCATTTTTAAGAAGATGGAACTTGTTGCAAATATGGGAATCAAGGAGGAGCTTATAGATCTGGCTTTTAGGACTCATTCTCAGCTTGATGAAGGTATAAAGCTTTGAACTTAATCATTCATCTCTTGGATCTACCATTATTGAGTTTTGGTTACTTTTTGGTCCCAAGGAAGAAGCTTTATGGTTCAAATCCGATTCTTAGACTTAGGGTTGCCACTCTCAGTTTTAAAGGAGTCCCTAATGCAGAAAGTTGCCATCTTGGAGGTCTTAATGGGTTCATGTATGAGTTAAGACCATTTTCATGGAAGTAGATTATCATTTTTGGAGTTGGAGATTATGTAGGACATGCAAAGTCACCAAGTCCGTGACTTAATGGATTTAGATGTTAGGAGGAACTCAGATTTGTGGTTTGGACTTATGGCTTAAGGTATTAAGTTCTTAATAGCCGTTTGTGTACGACTGACTTGTACGCTGCACTTAGCAGCAGGTACACAGCGCGTACTAACCAAACCCTAGTATGCTAAGCATACTGAAGGGGTACGCTGAGCGTACGCACTCAGATGGATTTTGGGCTGTAAGCCTTTCTGGGCCTTGACCAGTTTTGGGCCTCGACTTAGGTCGGATTGGTGGACCAATTTATTTGTTTTGGGCCATGGTTGTGATGGCGGGGATTTATTGGTCCATATGGCCTATTTGGATAGTTTTGGACATAGACTTTAGGCTCGTTATTAAGGAGAGACTTTTGGGCTATTGTGAAAGGTTTTGGGCTAAGAAGGTGTTTGGTCCAATTTAGAAAATTGGGCCATTAATGAGCCTTTATGGATTTTATGGTTTTGGACTTTATGTTTTTGGGCCCTGTTGGGCCATCAGGTTTTGGGGTTGATATTTAGTTGTGGATAATTAGGTTTGGGCCCAATTTGGAAAATTGGAACATTATTGGATTAATTGGCCTTTGGTGCCTTTCAGATTATAGCTTGGGCTAAAGTTTTGGTCAAGGAATAGAATAGGGGTATAATGGTCTTTTACCATGGGTATGAAGTTATAGTTATGGATTAGAACCCAATTGCTAATTGGGTATATTGATTGATTGATAGTGACAACTCGGGAAGCTGGTGGGGCAGCAGCTAAGGATGTCATTCAGGAAGCTTCTGCATTCGAGGTGAGTCTTCTCACCATACCAGTAGGTATAAGGCACCAAGGCCAGCCCATTTTATGTTATGTGGTACACTAGCTGTAGTAAGGATATGTGGTATGATAGTTAGCTTTATGCTAAGTGGTATGCTAGTGATTATATGATATGTGGTAATTGGTATGCTAGTTGTCTTTGTGATACTTGCATGAAAGACCATGTGGGGTAGCCCATGGCACAATGGTATAAGACCTTGGAGGGAGCCCACGACATCCTTAAAGGTTTATGTACATGTTATGTGTAGATACTTCTATGATACATGATATGTTATTTGATTATATATGATATTGGTAGGGAAGCCCTAGGGGAGCCTGTGGCATTGGATGTAAGACCATGTGGGGTAGCCCATGACATTCCTAGGTAAAGACCATGTAGGGTAGCCCATGGCATTGGATGTAAGACCAAGTGGGGTAGCCTATGACATTCCTAGTTAAAGACCATGTGGGGTAGCCTATGTCATTGGATGTAAGACCATGTGGGGTAGCCCATGGCTTTCCTAGGTAAAGACCATGTGGGGTAGCCCATGTCATTGGATGTAAAACCATGTGGGGTAGCCCATGGCATTCCTAGGTAAAGACCATGTGGGGTAACCCATGACATGAAGGTGTAAGACCCTGGGGGGATCCAATGACATCCTTATAGGTTTATGTATGCATCGATTATACGGTTTATGTAGCTTTTATAGCTAATATGGATTATGTGATTATGTGGATTTTGTGTGGGGTATCCTCTGGGGAACTCACTAAGCTTCGTGCTTACAGTTTTGTTTATTGTTTCATGTATCATCAATTTGGAAAGAAAGGGGTCCGGCTTGATCACAGTGCACACACCCATGTTTTCCGCAATGAATGATTTTGGGATGACCTATGATAAATGTTTTAACTAACGATGTTTTGGAATGTTTGGAATAAATGTTATCTATGTTTTGGCTATATTAAAAATGAAATTTTTACCCTTGATTTTTGGGTCGTTATATGTACATTTGACTTTAGTTGAGACCAATATAACCTCTCTTCCACACCATGTACTGATTTATGACATCACAAGTGTCCTCTCAATCGATTATTATGAAAATCTCTAAATTATTTCTTTTGCAACAAACTTTTTCGTATAGATAATTGATTAGTCATGTATAAACAATCCATTCATGACATGGAATTACCCTTTAACTCATTTCATCATACACTAATCCCATAAATCACTAAGATTGTTATCATCAACATATAATTCATTTTAAAATTTTAAATCCACAACCTCTTCTTGCATAATCACCAAAAAATTAGCTCGACAACTTGATGTATTATCCACCTAATTTAACACATCGAGTTTGTGGTTTTGAACAAATAGAAACTTCTAAGTGTAAATTCACCATATTACATGCATGTTACTTATATGTTTCTAGATATTTAAATACTTCAAATTGTGATGGTCAGTACTAACAATATTTGCTTCTGAAAAAGTTAAGGCTCTTGGTGCTTCAAAGCTCTGAAAACCACACATATATTTTTTCTCACATGTAATCCAAATTTTCACCTGTCATTAGTTTTTAACTAAAAAATGTGCCATTAACTAGAAACTTCTTTCTAGAAGCATATTAAGTGATGTTTTTTGAGTCAGGCGTGTCCCATAATTCCATAGCACTTTCAACATTTGTGGTATATATCGCATAGAGAATCAGACATATCGTTCAACAAATAACCTCTATACTTGTGGATCGTGTAAGATCACTTTGATATTCTTATATTTATACATATATTTAGGCATTATTTTAATACATTTTAAGCTATAATTTGGTTAATTGCAAACATATTTGGTACTTATTGAGTTCAATTATACTTTACAACTTAATATGAATTTCGTGAAATAAAAGAAAATTGAGTCAAGTGGAAGCTTAATGACTAAAACCGACAAAATTTGGAACCTGGAAGAACTGGAGCTGAACCAAGAGCTTAATGGAGCTTAAAATAAAAGAAAATTAAGTCAAATAGAAGCTTACAACATTAGCCTTTACTTCTCACGGCGTGAGAATGAAGATTCCAAAAGATAACTATGCGGAATGCATTTTCCTTGTCGAACACAAATTATACTGAGCTCACGACATGAGCCTTAATGCTCACGCCATGAGACCCGATATTTGGAAACTATAGATATCCATTTACATATCAAATTTTTAGAGGTTTGATTTGATTTATTTGGATAGATAATCGATTTTAGAGGCCGAAGATCCGCGAAAAACAACTCTTTGGAAGAGAGAATACTTGACGATTGAAGATTTAAAGATTACACATCACATTTGGTTTGCATTGGATTAACAATGTCGAATTCTTATGCTTTCTTGAGCTTATTTTATGCTATGAATATCTAATCATTAGGCTTTTGTTTAGTGTAGATGAACCCTAATATAATGTGCTAGTTTCTTATATTTAGATTTTAGTAGTTTATGATCATTAAATTGCTAGAGCTAGGATTAATCACATCTTAGATTATGTAATAAAGGTAACAACTTTAACTATGTTGGAGAACAAAATTTGATCATAATTAATTGTCTTGATCATAGATTATTATCTAGATATATCTTACATAGCCCATTATCATTAATAATCAATTTTGTTTTTGCTTGTGTATGATCATCACATAGTATTTCATAAATTTGTGAAAAATATTAGGAGATCGGATCAAGACTGCTAATTACATCTAAATTGGTAACCAACTGAATACATCTATACTTAGAAACTAGACATAGGAAAAGGGCGGATTCTAAACTAAACGGAAGTGTCTTCTTAATCTTGTTTACAATCGTTTTTAGTTAAATGCTTAGTTTTAAGTTAACCTGAACTTACAAAATCAAATAGAAACTCCTTCTTTAATTATAGTTTTTAGATTAATTTTTAGTAATTATATTATTAGCTAAATCCGTTCCTTATGTTCGATAACCAACATACCTAAACTATTCTATAAATTTGACTAGGTACACTGCCTAAGTGCAATTAGTTAATTGAGTAGGTTAGGATGATAAATTTACAACTAGGTAGTATATAAATTGCACATCAAGTTTTTGGCGCCTTTGCTAGAGAACAGCTATTTTAGTTGTTAATTTAATTGTTTTAGGTTAATCGATCATTTTTGTGGGGTAAAAACCGCAAAAAGTTAATTTTTTTCAAAAATTTTATTTTATGTTTGTTCAATTGTCACAACATGAGGTTTACGTCTCACAATGTGAGTTCAGTAGTTAATACTTTTTTGTTTTATTTTCTTTCTAGTTCCTTTTTACGTGTGTTTTTCTAGTTTTGTTTTAGCAGGAAATATGGGGGACATCACGAGCATGCCAATGGAAGAGTACAAGCAACATATAAAGAATGACAACAAATGGGGTCTTAATCCACCAAAAATTCCAACCACTACAAAGCTCGAACAACCACGACATATTCTTGGCATGCTAAAGGAACTACCTTTTTATGGGAACACTTAGGAGCATATAGAAGAGGTGGTGGAGATTTGACATTATTTAAATGCTCCAAAGTAAATATGCAGTGATGCTTTGACTTTTATCGGTCACATTGAAGGGTGAAGCTAAAGAATGGTTAAAATCACTTCCCTTTGGAGAAATTACAACATGGGCTAATTTTAAGACTGAGTTCATAAACCGGTTTACTCCTCATTTAAAAGTGGTGAAGCTTAAAAGAAACCTACAAAATTTTCAACAATTAGAGTGGTAGTTGTTATGTGGAGCTTCGAAATGATACAAGAAATTTTTATTACATTTCCCTCAACATGACTTCAGTGTGTAACAAGAAATCTCAATATTTTATGATGGAGTCAATGTGTGCACTCGCCAACTTGTAGACTCACAAGGGGCCCATGACAAAGAAGGATCTGACAACAAATAAAGCTTTGATTGAAGAATTCGCTAAGCATTCAAGAAAGTATCACATCTCAAAGGAGGATTTTTTTGGATTAGGTGTCTAAGCCCATAACTATAAGATTTGATAGTAGCGTGGTCCTTTTGGGTTGCCTTCACCATAGCTACTTGACAGGATGACTGTTGGAGAAAGAGGTTAATAAATGATTTATTAATATATTATAAGAATAATATATAAATTAGAAATCATATTATTTAATTAGTATTTAATCATAAATTAATTTGAAATTAATTTTGGGATTAAAGGAACTGATTAAAAGAACGGGGACTGGTTTTGCAAATCATTGATAGTTGAAAAGTTGGGCTGATGGACTCCTTTGGGAGGAGTAGACGAAATCTATAGCAGACCCAATAGAATTTCGTCCAAGGCTTCAAGATAGGAGGCTCATGGTCTTCTTAAGGCCTAAGCAAGGAAATTAGGCTTTCCACCTGGAAACCGCAGAAACCTCATCTATATAAAGACCCCTAGCATATGATATTCTGCCCAATGCCTTTTTGGAAAACCCTAGTCGATTTTCATAGTGTTTTACCTCCTCTCTCCTTCATACTTTGCTATTGGTGTTTGTGACTCCATTAGAAGTGCAACACTTGAGGTACTAAAGCTTTCAAGAGTCAAGATCATCCAAGAAATTCTTGTTGTTGCTAAATAGCAAGCGAGGTAATATTCTAACCCTAGTTTTCATATATATTTCGAAATTGTATGCTAGTATTAGGGTTATTGCTTTGGAATTTCAATTTACATGTATAACTAGTGAAAAACTTAGATCCAAAGCAATTAGGGTTGCATAATTAGATAGAATGTTGTCAAAATCCATCAGTGGTATCAGAGCCTAAGATGTTTTTCAGTTATATTTGATGCAATAGTGATCTGTCAAAATCGATTGCAAAACAAAAAACACTTTCTATTTCATAAACTCGACGAGTTTACTCGTTTGTTAGCTGATTTTTCGATTTTCAGATCTATATTAGATTAGGATAATTACCATAATTCGTTTTTATCACCTTAAGTTGAATTTTCTAAATGGTAATCTGATTTTCTTATCAAATTAGATGGATTTGGTCAAACTTTAAGATAATGACAAAATTATTTGATTAGTTTAATTATTTGAAATTTGATCTAGTAATTTTGAAAAGTATCAAATTGTACCCTTTAAGTTTTGGAATAAAAAATGTAATTAAAATTTTAATTTTGAAATATTAAATTCCAACACCCTAGTATTTCAAAAGTCGAAAATACACCCTTATACTATTATAATATTAAAAGCTTATTTTATATATATGTATAAGATTAGTCACTCTTACCGTTATTAGGACTCATTCACGAAGTCGATCTATAAGGGGGGGGGGGGGATAAGGAAACTGCCTATAAAATAGCGGTTGAATGAGTGTCCACTCTCACCCATTGCTTCTTTAATTGGTGGAGGGTCGTTATCCGAACGGGTAAGATAAGACATTAATCCTCTCATTAATAAGAATAATGAAAATATAAAGTAAATAAATGTTTTTATCAACTCCCAATCACAGTTACTTTAGGAAAATGTGAATTTAATGCTTATCCATGAAATTGCACATTGCACTTGCCAAGATGTTAGTGGAGCGTGTGTGGTTAACTGGTACACTAACTTGGACTAACAAAGGGTGGCAATGGGTAGCTCATAAATTATCTTTGATCAATGGAGTGTGTGTGGTTAACCGACACATTAATTATGTGGTAAATGACATCGAGTGTACCAGACTAATTTGTATGGTGATTCACACCTTGTTTGTGATCCTCGGTATCCCAGTCAAAAACTTAAAGGATATAATCGAGATTAAACATGCTATTGGATAGTTTAATGAATCTCAAAAGATCTAGGAATTTCATTTAATAAATCGTAATTTATTTAAATTTCGTTTTTCGTGGTGGAATTGGTAAATCATCATTTACCTACCTTCAAATAATTACAATTGGATTACGGCATCCCATTTCTGAATTGTGAATTATTTTGTTGGGTCCTAGCCTTAATATTTCATTTGGGTGTTGTATTAAGTATTTCCTATCTAATCAAAAACTTGTCTTTCTTCTTTTTTAGATGCCTGGCCCAAATAAGGCTCCTGGCTCAACCTCTAACAACAAAATCTCCTCGAACCCACTCTCGTTGTAGAACATTTATGGGAGGGTCATATTTGATGGATCAAATTTCAATGATTAGATCAGAAACATCATAATGGCCTTACGTTACAAGGATAAGGAACATATTTTCAACAATAAACTCATCGATATAGATAAAGCCACTGCTACTCCTGAAGAAATGGCTTAGTATAGGGCCAAATGCATGGAAGCGACCAAAGTGTCATGCATTATGGTGGCCACTATGGCTCCTGAACTACATCGGTTCTACAAGGACTATTGGCCCTACGAGATGTGCCAGGACTTGATGCAAAAGTACCATCAAAGATCACGTCAAGTGAGGTATGAAATAGTCACCTCTTTCATAACAACCAGGGTGATGGATGGAGAGTCGATTATGACCCACCTGCAAATGATGCAGAGGTATGTAGATCGTTTGCTCAAATTAAATGTCAAATTTTATGAAGAGAGTTGGCTATAGACATAGTCTTGCACTCTTTGCCTCCTTACTATGATTAGTTCAAGATTACTTATCATCTGAGAAAGGAGGAAGTCACCTTGAGAAAACTTCAAGGTTTGTTAAGAACTGCTGAAAGTGGATTAAAAGGAAAAGTGTTGAATCCACTCCTGTTGCTACCCTAGTCCTGGTTATTAGTCATGGAAAGGGGAACAAGAGGAAAGCTCCCTAAAAGAACTGGAAGGGAAAGTCTCATGATGGATCTTCTACAAGTGGATCCAAAGGAAAAACTAGTTCTGCCCATCCCTCCTCAGATCCAAAAGAAGCAACATGCTTCTATTTCCATGATAAGGGGAATTGGAAACTAAGCTGCCCGAAGTACTTGCAGGACATCAAGGATGGGAAGATAAAGCCCACATTTGCAGGTATTTATACTATTCTGTCTAAAAACCCATCACATGCTAGTTCTTGGGTCCTTGATACAGGATATGGTTTTCACATTTGTTCTAACTTGTAGGGATGTGGAGTATGGGAAGAAGAAGTAGGGATGTGGAGTATGGGAAGATAAACCTGATAATGGGCAATAGGAAATCCTCGCATGTTACCAAGATCGGGGTTTACTCTTTAGTGCTTAGTAATGGGTTAGGTTTAGATTTGAATGATTGTTGGTACTCTTCAAAAATGACGAGGATTATTTCTTTTCATGGTTTGTACAGACAAGTCATTAGATATTCGTTTAATAATGAAAGTGGTTCTTTTAATGCTTATTATAATGGAATTTTTTATTTTGAAGCATTTCCTTGTAATGGTATATATCAAATTATGATGGTTGTCGATAACTTAGGAAATAATGTATTACATATTGATTCGTCTAATGGTTTAGACAAGGCATGCATGTGGCGTTGTTGTCTTGGATATGTCAACAAGAAGCACATTGCTCAACTCCAAAAGGATGGAGTGTTGGAGTCATTTTACATTAGGTTAGATGACACGTGTGAGTCTTATATGCTTGGAAAGATGACTAAATCACCTTTCACTGGTACTTATGAAAGAGGTGAGGGATTGTTGGATCTCATACACACAGATGTGTGTGGGCCCTTCAGATCCAACACATGGGATGCTAATCGCTTCTATGTGAGTTTTACTAATAATTATAACAGATATGGATATATATATATATATATATATATATATATATATATATATATACACTTAATCAAGCATAAGTCAGAAACTTTTGAAAGGTTCAAAGAGTATAAGTAAGAAGTAGAGAATCAATTGGGCAGGAAGATAAAGATGCTCAGATCTAATAGAGGTGGTGAGTATCTTAGTATCAAGTTCCACGACTATCTTAAGGAATGTGGAATTGATTCATAATTGACACCTCCTAGGACACCAAAACTTAATGGTGTGGTTGAGTGGTGTAATTGGATCTTGTTGGACATGGTTCATTCCATGATGAGTCGAGATTCACTACCAATCTCATTCTAGGGGTATTCCTTAGAGACTTCCACCTGGATCCTTAATCTAGTTCTAACTAAGAAGGTTGAAAAACACCTCATGAGATATGGGCAGCGAAGGTTCCGTCGTTGGCACATATCAAGGTTTGGGGTTGTGAAGCTTTCGTAAGAAGAGAGACTCACGAAAAGCTTGAATCTTGAAGTGAGCGGTGTATTTTCATTGGCTATCCAAAGAAATCCTTTGGATATCTGATCTACAAACCTGGTGAGAACGTGGTCTTCGTAGCATGGAGGGGAGTCCTTCGCGAGAGAGAACTTGAAGAGATTCAAGATTCAAGCGATAAAGGAACCTCTAACACTAGCGCTCAACCCGAGGAAGAAATTCATGTTGAACCGATTGACGAGTCATTACCTCTTAGATGTTCCACTCGAGTTAGAATGACACCGTAGTTTTATTGTTTTCATATTACTATGGATGGTTATACGTTTATCAGTGATATTACACTTGTGAATTTGGATGAGCCTTATAACTACAAGGAAGCCATGGTGGGTCCTGAGTCTACTAAGTCGAAAGAGGCAACGGACAGCGAGGTCCAGTCCATGTATGACTATAACGACCCAAAAATCATGACTAAAAATTTCCTTTAAAAACATTACTAAAACCATATTTATAAAACCATAACATAATTCATAACATAAATTCGAAGTATCAATTCAAAACATGTTCTTGTTATCAGAGAAAACATGCCAGGCTGACTAACTATGGTGTGTGCCATGTGATCACCCCGAGCTCTTTCCTCCACTACCGGAAGTATTTGAAACCAAAATTGAAAACCGTAAGCAGGAAGCTTAGTGAGTTCCCCAACCTACCACATACATACACATAATCACATACTAGGCCTTGCGTGGCTGCATTAGGAATGGCCCGACATCGGACTTGCTCCGGCATCAGGCCCCACCCAGCATCAGGCCCCGCCTGGCTTCAAGCCCCACTCGGAATACAGATCTGTTCCCTTACGCCTGCCTATCTATGGGCCTTGCCCGTTAACATATACTAACATATAACTATATCACAACACATAATTAACATACACTATTGTACCCTGTTTTAAGGCCTCGCCTATCTTGGGCCCCGCCCATGTCGTGCTACTGATGAGTCATGGAACCCCATCCACACTCCTACTAATAGTGAGATATGGGCCCCCGCCCACACTCACTCCTTTCCTAACTCGGGCCTCGCCCCTACTCTGCTACTAATGAGATAAGGAACACCGTCCATACTCTGCTATTGGTGAAATACAAGACCTCGCCCACACCCACCTGCCTACCAGGCACATACAAGTATCACACAGACAACAAGTATAATCTATCATGCAAGCAATCCTTGGGCACCCGCCAGACATCGGACCTTGGTCCGAAATATCATATTAGCATACATCGCCTAGGGCTAACCCCCAGGTCTTCCTACTCATAACTACATAGGCCGGCATTGTGGCCGTAGACCCATTCACACAAAGGGAAACTCACATGCACTGCTGAACTTGCTGATAACCCTCTGGCTGCTAACCAAAGTTTTTCCCCGACTACTGCTCCCTTGGCTCCCCGAACTACCAAGATCAAATAACACTTAGCTCAATGCAATAGTCCTTCTCAGGGTAAAATGACCATTTTACCCCTATCCCCAAAATTGTCCATAACTAAGGCCCAAAACATATTATAAAAAAACCCAACCCTAGATAGGCTTCCCAAGTCCACTATTGGCCCATTAATGGCCCAATTTGCTACATTGGGCCCAATCCCTTTATTGGGCCTTACCCTAAGCCCAACACCTATACTTGGCCCGAATTCACTAACTCCTGATGGCCCACTAGGCCCCAAAGACCCAAATTCCAAAATACAGCCCACACCGAGGCCCAAATACTAAAGGCCCAAACTAGCAGCGTTACGCTGGGCGTACTCCAATGTACGCTTAGCGTACATGCTTAACGACGAGTATGTTGAGCGTACCTGCCCTTACGCTCAGCGTAGTACCTTGTTAAGCCATCTTTCCATTAAGTGCTTAATACCTCGATTCAGAAGCTACAAACTCAGATCCAAGTCATATTCCATGTCCTAAATGATAAAGTTGCTTACTTGATGGCTTGGAAGACTCACATAAGCTCAAACTCCAAAAACGATAATCTATTTCCATGGAAAAAGGTCTTAACTAATGCATGAACTCATTTGGACCTTCAAGATGACAACTTTACCACTTATGGGACACTTTTAACTCTAAGGGTGGCAATCCGAAGCTCAAGGACGAAGTTTTACCATAAAGGCCCAATCTTTGGACCTAAAAAGGTCCAAAGCTCCTTATTCCTAGATCTAAGCTTCTATGAGGAAAGTTGGAAGCTTTTTACCTTCAGAGTGTCTCAAATGATGATGCTATCCCAGATCTATAAGCTCTTGTCCCCAAGGTTCCTCCTTGCCATTCTTCTTGTTCTCTCTTCCAAGCTTTAAACCACCAAACTAAGCTTCCCAAAATCAAGATATCACACAATGAAGGGTTGGGGCACTCTAGGGTCTTTCTAGAGTTGGGGAGCCTGATAAGGAGGCTAGGGTTGGAGCCATTGTGTTCTTTATATAGTGGCACATCCTAAAAATAGGGTTTTGAGGCTTTGAGTGTACGATGGGCGTACCTCTCGTACGTTGAGCATACGCCTCTCAACACAGCTATCACTTGCCCTTTTATGTTGGGTGTAACCCACCTTATGCTGGGCGTACCCACGCGTGTTCCAAAAATGCATGCATGGCCTTCCATGCGAACTTTTCTCCATAAGGACCATTATTGCCAAAATCTTCAAAGTGTCGTAACTCCTTCATTCTAGATCCGTTTCCGGTGAACTCTATATCTACATAAAGGTGGCGAGAAGCCCTACACTTCTAACAACACAACTCGGCCCGATACCTTCTTGGATAAAATTCAAAACCCATATATGACCAAAATCACCACTAGCCTTGACTTCTGGATCCATAAATGAATGCTTTTTCGAACGGGGTGTTACAACTCTCCCCCACTTAAACTAGACTTTGTCCTCGAAGTATGCTACAGTCAACTATTTTGTACTCTTCTCATCACATGCCTTCCTGATGCATACATCTCCTGCTGAATTCGATCCTCGGAGGACTGCCTCCAATGGCCTCCTGTCTGGTCATTCTAGCTAAAACTAGTCCTTGTAGGTAATAACCTCGAGTGTACTCTAATCCCGTCAGTCTTGAGAACACAACTTACTTAACAGACAATCCTTCCGATACTCCCTGAGTACTTATGCTGAACATCCTAAGGGTTTACCCATCATTTCCTTGCGGGTTTTCTGGCCTTCCCAAGGAAACGTTCCATAACTAACCACATCCTCTACCACTATGAAGGACATATCCTTCACGTTATCCTTTACTCCAGTCACTCCCAGTGTTGGTCACTACTGTCGATACACACTGAATACTTTTTGCTATTATAACTTAGTGTTGAGCACCCAACCCAACGAATGGATTAGATAATCCTTTGAGTAAAAGATTCATCCCTGTAATGGTTAGACTCATACGCGAGCTGCACAATAGGGCCAAACCCTTCCCTCTGAGATTATTTAACCCTGTTGTGAGATGTGTAGCACTACTCGGTCAACTAGTTGTCTCACACCAAACTCCTCTTATCATTACTCTCTCTGACTGAGAACCCTGCTATCTCTTTATCCTTCTTTCGGATAAACCGAGACCATCCTGGTCCCAACTAATCTGTTGATAACTAGGTTATCGGACTCCCACCGGTTACTACACCCAGGCACAACCTCTCAGTCGCTCCCAACGACTTTGGAAGAAACTTTAGCTATCTACAACTGTTCTATCTACCTTGCCACTTTGGCCCTACAAGTCTTCGGATCATCGATCCCCTATCCTGACCCTACGGTCTCTATTAGGTGCCACCTGTATCACTATAATTACACGGGCCTCGCCCACGGATCTCACCCGAACCATTCTACTAAGCTACTTTGCTCCCAGGTCTCACCTTATACTATTACTAACATACAGGCCTTGACCACGGGTTTCACCCATCTCTATCTTGGAGCGGCCTCTCCCACAGTCTCACCTCTCTAGGGCTATGCCGGCCAACTCCATACTAAATCCCAATGAACTTTCCTTTCTTGATCCCCACTTTGCTATCTAGGAGATACGGGCCCACGTCCACACTCCTATGACTTAGGAGATACGCGCCCTCACTCATACTCCTCTAACTGATTACTACTGAACGTTGCGGCTATCCCGCAGTCTTACCACACTCTCCATACTATCTCAACCATCGACTACTAATCTGAAGGCATCCCAAATTGCACTTACTGCCGCTCCCGACTTCTAGAATAGTTCTCCCCCACTTTGATTCGACTAAACCCTTACATTCCCCAACATAGGAAGGATTCCCAATCCTTTTCTCTATCAAAAAAGGTCAATCTGCTGACATCCAACCCTTACCACTACTTAGCAATCACCAATACCATTACTGAGCCACTCTAGAAAACTAATAAGGCACTTCCCGAACCCTCACTCACACCTGCTACTGCAACTGTATCTTAAGAACCGACTAGAAAAGAGGGTACTACTATGAACAACCGACCAAAACCCATGGTATGCAGATGGCATATAATCCGAACACAACAGGAAAATCATCACATACATTCACTTAACATAATTGCAGCACCATAACAATATAATCAAGAATAAAACTGACATGAAATTAAAAGATACTCACCTGCAACGCCCGGTGCTGCTCGCACCTCCACTGTAGACAACTGGAAAGCTCTGCTCCCTACTGCAGGTGGCTCTGCTCGGTCCTAACGGTTGTCTGTGATCCTCAAGGTTGTAGGGACATGTGCCATCACCTGTCCTGCCGAAAGAAAACTCGGACACCGGGCCTTCTTGTGGTCCCTCTGAATGCAATGAAAACATATCAAGTCTGATCCCTGAGTGGTGGTAGTAGTACAATCACCACTGAAATGACCAGTCCGACCGCACTTGAAGCAACCAGAATCACCACCACTACCAATCCTACACGTACCCTCGTTCGTCCTGTTACACTTCCCGCATCAGCTACAGCTCTGATAATCCCTTGATCTCGAATCTGACCCCTTGGGTCTCTTGCCTGAACCCGTGGCTACCTGAATTTCATCCGACTTCCTCTTCCTGGTCTGTTCCAGGTCAATCTCCCTTTCTCTAGCCTGTACAATCATATCCTCCAGCATTTTGCAGCTGGACCTGCTCACAAAGTTCCTGATGTCACTCCTTAGCATCTCGTGATATCGGGATTTCTTCATCTCCTCGTCCGCCACATACTACGGAACAAGAAGAGCTCTCTCCTTGAACTTGGCGGTGATTTCCACCACTGTCTCAGTAATCTGCTGAAGGTCTTGAAACTCCCGTGCTAACTGCTGCACCTCGATAACTGGTGCAAAATCAGCCTTGAACCCTGACCTAAAACTCACTCCATGTCATCGCGTCCAACACGACATCATCCCGCAAAGCATGACCAATCTCCACCCACCAATCCTGTGCTCTGTCCATCAAAAGACAAGAGGTGAGTCTGACCTTGTCCCCCTTGGGACATCGGATCGTGTGGAAAGCGTTGGCAACATCGGCCAACCACCTACTGCTAGCAATGGGGTCCCTAGCCCCATGATAATCTGGTGCTCCGCAAGCTCTAAACTCTCGGAATTTTAAGGTACGTGCTCCTACCAAATCCATCACCTCTGCGCGAAAGGCTCCAAGATTCTCGTCCAAAATCTCTAGTATACCCTCCTTTACCGTGCGAAAGATCATAGGAGTCTGGTCTAGAATGTTACGCATAACCTCACCTGATATCAACTCCCTCATCCAATCCTCGAGCTACTCGCCTCCTAATCCTGAACCCGATCCCTCTTCGGCGCCTGATCCGCCCACTTTTCTCTCATGCAACGTCACCATGCTGAAAACATATCATAACAACCATCAGAATACTCTTTACTGACGAGGGATCAGACACTCACTATAAGTTTCCTGGCCTCATCTTGGCCCTTCTTGAATCGAGTACGGATCCTATGCTTTCAGTAGTACGTGTCCATACTACCTTCCACATATATCCGTACTTTCCTCAAGAATTACATCAACTCCACCAAGTCCCTTCTACTCACATTACTCCCAGCACTAATCTCATCCTAGGCTTGCCCTACGGTAACCTCCAACCCGCACCCAGTCCTCAGTTACGGAAGGTATCTTCATAATGCTAATTAGCCATTACCTGAATACCATCACATGTGATGAGGCTCAGATAATCCTTCGAGTAAGGTACTCGTCCCTACAACGGTTAGACTCAGACAAGAGCTGCGCAATAGGGCCAAATCCAACACTCTGAGATTATTTAACCCTGATAACATGTGACTTGACGTATTCACCTAATGGCTAACTCCTATCAATCAGACTCCCACAAAGCACAAAGCAAGTAGCATTCAGAAAAAAAAGGGAAAACTAACCAGGAGATAATCAAGCAATTCTACCCACACAATAAGAATCTGTACTAGCATGCAATTCATCAAGCTCATACACATATAACAGGTAGATAAGGCATCCTTCCAAGATCCTCAGTGCTAGTCTAGCATGATGTTTCATACTCATATCATAACACAAACTTGTATGGGTAATTTGGGGTACTTACTTGAGCTCGTTTGATTGCATACACCACACCCTTTTCTCTTTTCGAAGTTATTTCCTTTTCTCGAAATTCTTTTCTCTTTTTCTAAAACTCTTTTTCTTTTCTAAAAATCCATTTTTACGAAAATTGCTTTCCTTTTGAAAATTTCTATACCAATTCCTCAGTTTGAGTCCAGAAACACCCGAGGGTGTATCCGAATTCTTCAAAACAAGGCTCCGATGCTAACTTGTAATGACCCAAAAATCATGACTAAAAATTTCCTTTAAAAACATTACTAAAACCATATTTACAAAACCATAACATAATTCATAACATAAATTCGGAGTATCAATCCAAAACATGTTCTTATTATCAGAGAAAAGATCCCATGCTGACTAACTATGGTGTGTGCCATGCGATCACCCCGAGCATTTCCTTCCCCTACCGGAAGTACCTGAAACCAAAACTGAAAACCGTAAGCACGAAGCTTAGTGAGTTCCCTAACCTACCACATACATACACATAATCACATACTAAGCCTCACCCTACTGCATCGGGAATGGCCCAACATCGGACTTGCTCCAACATCAGGCCCCGCCCGACATCAGGCCCCGCCTGGCATCGAGCCCCGCTCGGAATATAGATTTGTTCCTTTAGGCCCCGCCTATCTTTGGGCCTCACCCACTAACATATACTAACATATAACCATATCACAGCACATAATTAAGATACACTATTATACCCTGGTCTAAGGCATCGCCTGTCTTGGTCCCCGTCTTTGTCCTGCTACTGATGAGTCATGGAACCCCGTCCACACTCCTACTGATAGTGAGATACGGGCCCCCACCCACACTCACACCTTTCCTAACTCAGGCCTTGCCCCTGCTCTACTACTAATGAGATATTGAACAACATGCATACTCTGCTATTGGTGAGATACGGGACCTCGCCCACACTCACCTCCCTACTAGGCACATACAAGTATCACTCAGCATAGTACCTTGTTAACTCATCTTTCCATTAAGTGCTTAATACCCCAATTCAGAAGCTACAAACTCATATCCAAGTCTTATTCCATGTCTTAAACCATAAAGTTGCTTACTTGATGGCTTGCATGACTCACAAAAGCTCAAACTCCAAAAACAATAATCTATTTCCATGGAAAAAGGTCTTAACTCATGCATGAACTCATTTGGACCTTCAAGACGACAACTTTACCATAAAGGCCCAATCCCAAGCTCTGAGGGTGGCAATCCCAAGCTCAAGGACGAAGTTTTACTATAAAGGCCCAATCTTTGGACCTAAAAAGGTCCAAAGCTTCTTATTCCTATATCTAAGCTTCTATGAGGAAAGTTTGAAGCTTTTTACCTTCAGAGTGTCTCAAATGATGATGCGATCCCAGATCTATAAGCTCTGGCCTCCAAGGTTCCTCCTTGCCACTCTTCTTCTTCTTCTTCTCTCTTCCAAGCTTTAAACCACCAAACTAAGCTTCCCAAGGTCAAGATCTCACACAATGAAGGGTTGGGGAATTCTAGGGTCCCTCTGGAGTTGGGGAGGCTGATAAGGAGGCTAAGGTTGGAGCCATTATGTTCTTTATATAGTGACACACCCTAAAAATAGGGTTTTGAGGCTATGAGCGTACACTGGGCGTACCTCTCGTACGATGGGCGTACGCTTCTCAGCACTGTGATCACTTGCTCTACTACGTTGGGCGTAACCCAGCTTATGTTGGGCGTACCCACGCGTGTTCTAAAAATACATGCATGGCCTTCCATGCGAACTTTTCTCCATATGGACCATTATTGCCAAAATCTTCAAAGTGTCATAACTCCTTCATTCTAGATCCGTTTCCGATGAACTCTATATCTATGGATAGGTGGCGAGAAGCCCTACGCTTCTAATAACACACCCCAGCCCGAAACCTTCTTGAATAATACTCAAAACCCATATATGACCAAAATTCCCCCTAGCCTTGACTTCTAGATCCATAAATGAACGTTTTTTCGAATGGGGTGTTACAATGACAATCAGGTTTGGAACTTGGTTGACAATGTGCCATGTCGAAAGATAGTAGGTTAAAAATGGATCTTCAAGAAGAAGACCGACATGGATGGAAAGGTGCACAATTGCACACGTTCAAGGTATGACTAGTTGCAAAGGGCTTTACTCAAAACCCCGAGGGTTGATTATGATGAGACATTTTCACCAGTGGCCAAGATCAAGTCTATTAGGTCTTTGTTAACCATAACTGCATTTCATGATTATGAAATCTGGCAGATGGATGTCAAAACCACTTTCCTTAATGGGAAGCTGGCTGAAGATGTTTACATGTGTCAGCCAGAAGGTTTTGTGGATGCTAAATACCCCAATAGAGTGTGCAAGCTTGAGAAATCCATCTATGGATTGAAGCAAGCATCTCGCAGATGGAATCCTTGCTTCGATGAGAAAGTCAAGAGTTTGGTTTCTCTAGGAGTGAGGATGAGACCTGTGTATATGTCAAAACTAGTGGGAGTATAGTTAGATTTCTAGTATTGTATGTTGATGACATACTGCTCATATGAAACGACGTTCCAACCTTGCAGGAGGTTACGTCCAGGCTTGGAAAGTGCTTCACAATGAAGGATCTAGGAGAAGATGCTTATATTCTAGGGATAAGGATCTTAAGAAATAGGATTAGAAGACTAATTGGACTTAGTCAGAGTACTTACTTGGACAAGGTGCTAAAACGTTTTAGCATGGAGAATTCCAAGAATAGCGAGTTACCTATCTAGAGTAATGGCAAACTGAGTAAGACTCAAAGTCCGAGTACCAATGCAAAGATTGTGGAAATGAGTCAAGTACCATATTCTTCCGCCGTTGGCTCGATCGTGTATGTTGTGACATGTACTCACCCTGATGTGGCTTTTGCTTTGAGCATGGTCATTCAATATCAAGGGAACCTGAGTCGAGCTCACTGGATAGAAGTTAAGAACATTCTTAAGTATTTGCAAGGGATTAAGGAGTGGGTCCTTGTACTTGGTGGTAGTGATGACTTGAGAGTCACAGGGTATAGTGACGCCGGCTTACAGACTGATTGAGACAACTTCCGTTCTCAGTCAGGTTGGGTGTTTACCCTTAATGGAGGAGCAATTACTTGGAAAAGTTCCAAGCATGAGACCGTAGGTGACTCAACATGCGAATTAGAGTACATAGCTGCGAGTGAAGCGTCGAAAGAGGATATATGGTTGAAGAACTTCATTGGAGACCTTGGATTGTAGCAGCCATAAAGGGGCCCATGGAGATTTTCTGCAATAATGAAGGATTGGTTGCCTTAACCAAGGAACCAAGGGATCATGGCAAATGCAGACATATCGATAGAAAATACCACTTCATCAGACATCGGGTAGAAGAAGGACTCCTTATTGTCAAGTGGGTATCGTCAGAAGAGAATACTGTAGATCCCCTCACAAAGGGTCTAAGTAGGATGAAGCACATTCACCATGCAAGGAGCATTAGTCTGAAGGACAATATTAGTTTTAGTGATTAGATAGATATTTTAGAAACTTGTAATAGATAAATGTAATTGACATTTAATGATTAACTAATGGAAATTTATTTATGAGTAATGTTTACTATCTTGTGTCAATTGTTTACTATTGTTTCACTTTTGCATGTTTTACTTCCTGAATAATTGGATTGTTCAAATTATATAGTCGGTTATACTTTAGAAGTAAGCTATGAATTAAGACTTTGATGAATTGGCTTGTAGATTATCTAAGTGCTTGGACATAACAAAAGTTTGTTGCAATGTTCATAAGTACTCCTGAAATGGGGATTTGAGTATTGGATTAAACCCACACTCATTTGAATTACTTCATGGAATTTATCATAAATATGAGATGATAATATCGTATAATATTTAAACCAAGATATATAAGTTGTTGTTTACGAGTTGGTTGTGCATTGATAATGCGTAAACGCATCAGTAACTTGATTTCATAAAATGCATTGTTGTGTATGATTTGATGAGTAAATAGTACAAGCATATAAGTCAAAGTTTATATGTTTCTTTTATCTCAAGGGGTAAAAGCGATATCTTGGGCCCATAGATGATTTTGTGTTGACTTATGTGCCACACCCGGTCATGACTTAATTGATGTGTTCAATTAAGTTTGTTGTCAAACAAATCTGAAACTAGGAAACAAACTATTAGACATTGAGAATGATTCTGTTCAATGTCTTTTTCCACATGATATCATGCAAAATGTAGGATTATATGATCCCTTATCTAAAGGACGCTTCACTGACTAGGTCAAAGTTCAACAACGGCTTTTGAAAGCTACGATTGCCAATCAGATTTTGAAGTCATACTTGCAATTATAGTTATTAGACTTATCCAAGTGGGAGACTGTTGGATTAGGTGTCTAAGCCCATAAATATAATTGGTATGTACTTGATTTGATAGTAGCCTGGTCCTTTTGGGTTGCCTTCACCATATCAGCTTAACATGATGACTTTTGGAGAAAGTGGTTAATAAATGATTTATAAATATATTATAAGAATAATATATTAATTAGAAATCATGTTATTTAATTAGTATTTAATCATAAATTAATTTGGAATTAATTTTGGGATTAAAGGACTATAATTTTTTAAATGACTAGAATTTTTTTAAAAAAAAATTATTAGAAAGATTTGAAATAATAATCTAAAAATTGAATCTAGCTCAAATTTGTTATATTGTTATATTGAGATCTAGGTTGCTAGTGTTGTGTGGGACGATCCGATGCAAGTTTCAATGTTTATTTGAGCAAGTATATGATATAGTGTATTTGTGGCTTCTCTATCATAGTGAAATCATGGAACAAAAACACGACTTTGCTTAGTTTAAGAGCCACAATATCTTTAGCATCGTGTACCAAAAATGTATCCAAGAGAGCTTATGTACTTATTGCACTTTAGACTAATATCTCTAACCAATAAGGGGTGAAGTTAAGTTCCCTTGCTTAAGCATATGTTTTTTTAGGATTTTTAGTTTTGAGTGAAAATGTGAGAAAAGAAAAAAATAGGAAAAAAGAAAAAGAGAAAAAAAAAGTTGCAAAAGTTTGAGAGAATAAGAGTTTAAGAAATTATGAAGATCAATAAATATTATAAAGAAAAGTTAAAAATCATTGAAGACTCAAGAATAAGGCAATTTGCCAAGTTATTTATTGTAATTTTTAATTTCTCGGTTATTTTTCCATATGTATGCTTGGAGGCTTAAGCAAAAATTACCTTGAGGTTAAGAACGATTTTCGATGATATATTCAGAGGGATGCATAAAATGAGTGTTGTTCAAGAAAAATATGGAAGTGTTTATGAAGATTATGAGTATTGAGGATTAGGGAGGCTTTTAGGAAAATTATACACAAATATGTATGTTGTAGTTTTGATATAATGGGTAAGCTCAAAATGGATTGTCTTGTGCAATATTAGTAGCTAGGGTTTTAATGTGATGGTATGATAATAAAATCAATTTTGCTTGAGGGCAAGCAAAACGCAAGTATGGGGTATTTTGATATTGCTATATTTATACATATATTTAGGCATTATTTTAATACATTTTAAGCTATAATTTAATTAATTGCAAATATATTTGGCACTTATTGAGTTAAATTACATTTTGTAGCTAAATATCACATTCTTGAGGAAAATTTACTAAAACTGAAAAAAGCTGGAACTTGGAAGGACTGGAGTTGAGTTGGGAGCTTAAAAGAGAAGAAAATTTAATCAAATAGAAGCTCACGACGTGAGCCTTTACTTCTCATGACGTGAGAATGATGATTCCAAAAGATAACTATGTGAAATGTAGTTTCCTTGCCGAACACGAATTGTACTGAGCTTACGACATAAGCCTTAATGCTCACTGCGTGACACACGATATATGGAAACTATAAATATCCCTTTACATATTGAATTTTAGGAGGTTGTTTATGGTTTTCTGGAGAGATAATCGATTTTAAAGGCTAAAGATCTACGAAAGACAATCCTTTGGAAGAGAGAACACCTTGAGATTGAAGATTTGAAGATTACACATCACATTTGGTTTGCATTAGATTAACAATGTCGAATTCTTATGTTTTTGTGTGATTATTTTCTAGTGTGAATAGCTTATCATTAAGCTTTTGGTTAGTGTAGATGAACCCTAATATTATGTGCTAGTTTCTTATATTTTGATTTTATGAAGTTGGTTAATGCATGTGTTTGATTATCATTACCTAGCATGTTAAAGTTTGCATATTTGTTTCTTAGATTCAAGTTAAGTGTAGTTTAATGACCATTTGAATTGCATGAACTTGTTTACTTAGTACTCTATGATAATTAAATTGTTAGAATTATGAGTAATCACATCTTAGATTAAGTAATAAATGTTACAACTTTAACTGTGTTGGAGAACATAATTTGATCATAATTGTGTGTAATTAATTGTCTTGATCATAGATTATTATCTAGATATATCTCACATAGCCCATTTATTGTTAATAATAAATTATGTGGTTGTATGATCATTACATAGTATTTCATAAATTGATGAAAATATTAGGAGATCAAATCAAAGTGCTAATTACATCTAAATTTGTAACCAACTGAATAAACCCATACTTAGAAACTACACATTGGAAAAAAGGGGGATTCAAAACTAAACGAAATTGTCTTCTTAATCTTGTTTACAATTGTTTTTAGTTAAGTGCTTAGTTTTAAGTTAATCTGAATTTGAAAAATCAGATAAAAACCCCTTCTTTAATTATAGTTTTTAGATTAATTTTTAGTAATTATATTATTAGCTAAATTTTTTTCCTGTATTCGATACCCAAATTACCTAAACTATTCTATAAATTTGGCTCGGTACACTGCCTAAGTGTAATTAGTTATTTGAGTAGGTTAGGTGTAACATCCCAAAATGTCAGGGTAAAAATTTCATTTTTAATATAACTAAAACCATTATTATAACATTGTGCGCACATTGAAAAGTTGTTCAAATAAAACATTTATCAGAGTTTATTTACAAAAACCTCACATTAAGGAAAAACACGACTGTATGTGTTGCTATCGTTCCGACCACCTTTACTTGAAAATTGGAGGTACCTGAAACCAAAACTGAAAACCATAAGCACAAAGCATAGTGAGTTCCCCAATACCACATACCATACATATCAACATACTGCCTAACATATTTGGGTGCTGGCCTACCCCTTCGGTCTCTTTCAACCGGATGCTAGGCTCAACTGGATACTGTCTAGCACATAAGCACATAAATCACATACTATCATACATAGCAATGAGCCATACATATATCATAATCAATAAAGATGCTATGTGCCAAACATAGTCTTGCATTATGCAACGGGTTGCCACGTGGTCTTTCTTGCAAAGCTAGGGGCCACACCTTCGATCTTTCAGACAAGTGCCAAGAGCCACCTCCTGGTCTTCCATGCAACATCACAAAGACAACTAGCATACATACTACTCTACTTAGCTAATTAGCATACAGTATGCCAGGAGCCACCTTCTGGTCTTTCATACATAATGCCTAGGGCTAACCCCAAGGTCTTCTTAACATATATAATATCATACAGTGTGCTAGGATCCACCTCTTGGTTTTTCATACATAATGCCTAGGGCTAACCCCGAGTCTTCCTATAATACATAAACCAAATAGGCCAGCATTGGTGCCTTCGACCCATACAAACAGTGAGGAGACTCACCTTGCACTGCTAAATTCCTGCAGATAAAACTCTAGCTGCTGGATGACAGATAACACCAAAACAACACCCAATTAATAATTAGGTTCCAATACATAACTATAAGTCCATGCTTGGGGTAAAAAGACTACTATACCCCTAACCTAGCTTGATTCAAGTCCAAGGCCCAAACTCACACTCCAAAGGCCCATAAGTCAAACAATAAACCAAAGCCCAACATATGGCCCAATTTTCCAAATTGGGCCCAAACCTCTACATGGTCTTACCATAAGGCCCAACCATTTATTCTAGTCCAAATACTTGGCATTCCGATGGTCCAATATCTCATAATCATCAAGGCTTAATTATGGCCCATCTATGACCCAAATTTCCAAATTGGGCCCAAGCCTTTCTAGTGGGCCTCATCCTAAAACCCAATAGTTTCCTTAGTCCATAAACCTATTCCTACTTAGCCCACAAAGGCCCACAACAATTTAGTCCAAGAAATGACCCAACAAAAACGGAAACCTAATTAGGGTTTTTCACATGAAATGATGATTAGGGTTAAGTGTTCTCACTTAACCTATTAAAGACTTGTCCCATTAATTCCAATACTTCGTTAAGATAATTATAGGGGCATTATTATGTATTATTTAGAAATTTAATTAATGACTTCAACATGAGTCCCGACAATCCAAAACTAACATCCCCAAAATTAGGGTTGTCTGAACCCTAATTAGGGTTTCCGACCCAAACACAAGTTAATTAGTCAAACGGTTAGGTTTTTATGTGAATTAGGGTTTCGTTTGGTCAAGCACCACCCACTGCCACCTCGGGCGGTGGATGGTCGACGGCGGCACACGACGATAACCACCACCTTATGGAGGTGGTGGTTATGATTTTTGGCCCAAAACATCATCAAAAGCATTCCAATCATGAGACCAAACGCACACATAAGCCCATAGCCACCAGAGATGGTGGCTAGTGGTGGTAGAATGGCGACAACCACCATGGTCGGCGGCCATGGTGGTTGTTCTTGGTTTTCTGGCCAATAATTATGCCTGCAAAGAATAACAACACAAGGGAACACACATACAATTGATGTAGACTCCAAGGTGCACATAACAACCCCCCTTGAAATGGTGAAGGTTGATCGGAGTGGATAGTAAGAACCGTATGGGCAGAGGTGGACATGCCAGTTGAGGCATAGCACGAAAGAATGGAGAGAAAATCTGTGACTGAGAACGTCAGCAACAACAATAGTAGAGAAAAGGAAACCCGTTCGCAGCCCTCGTCATCACCAGTAACGTGAGCAATGATGACGCTGAGTGGCAACTCACATCGGTGACAAAGGCATCGGTCTGGAATGCTAGTGCTTGGAAGTCTTGCGTGATCGAAAATGAGAAGGAAGGGTGGTGAGGCTGGAGATTCTCGAACGACGACGGTTGAAGGAAAGGAATAAGGTGGCAGCTAATGTAGAGTTAGGGTTTTGGAAGTGACGACCTTAAGACGAGAGGGAAGGACTACCGGGTTCAAGTCTATCCCCATTCAAACTTATGCTCTTTTTCTAATTCTAGTCCCTCCCCATAAAGTCTTTTTCATCTCAACCCTTAAACATACCAAACAACTCCTGTCTTTTGAAATCTTTACAATCCAGCTCTAGATTTTACCCCTTTAGCCCCCGCTCCTAATAATCTATTCAATACAACTCCAATTGATATAATTTATACTGTAAATTCGTGAACTTATAGCATTTAGCTCCCAAGACTAACACTAATTAAATTATTATGGATTCAGCGCTTCGATAAAATAATACAGATATATAAATTTCGTTTATGCCTTGTGGGTTAGGGTTTATTGTTTATTTACTTATTTTATTCTATTTATTTTATCTTTAAACGGAATGTAACATTAGGAATATAAATTTAAAACTAGGTAGTATATAAATTACACATCACACTTTCAGAATTAATATTTCGACCCTATACTTAAGTATCACCAAAGAGAACCACCCCTAGTTCTCCAACGAGTCTCCGATAAACCTGATATTTTTGGCGACTTCCAACCAAACACACACTTTCGAATCGTGTTCTTGGATTTAAAGACCCTTGTTTGTTCTTAAAATATTGAGCTTCCAGTTCTTGAAGATAAAGAAAAGCTTCGAGGATCTTGGAAACGAAAACCCACATAAGAACCGAGCTTCTAGATTTGGTAGGTTCTTATGGGCTTTGTAACATCCAAAGTCCAGGTATACTTCGAGAACCTTGATCTATTGAGCAATTGTCTATCTTAGCCCTTATTATAAAAAGAGTAAAAAATGAGTACGCGAGGCGTACCTGAGGTGTATGCTTAGCATACTCGTAAGCATGCATGTGACGTTGAGACCACCTAGTACGCTGGGTGTACTAGGCCAGAGTGCAACCCTAATTTGAGGTGAGTCCCCTATATAAGGGATATGATGGCCTCATTTCTGGCCACCATTCCTAGAGAGAAAACCCTAAGAGTGACCTAACCCTCGTTCTAAAGCTTTTGTGTATGTGATTGAGCCTTGAGAGTGTGTGTGATTTTAAAGAGAAGAGAAGGTTATGAAGAAGAAGGAGTTGGATCCCAAGCTTCTAGATCCGAGCAAATCTGAGTGGGAAGCTTCTTATTGAGGTATAAAGCTTCAGACTTTGCCTTTCCTTTGTCATGAGCATGTTGTTTGAGTATATTAGGGTTTTATCCCAAAAGATGGAGACTTTATGAGGTAATGAACTCCAAAGACATTGATCTGCCCCTTTTCAGTGTATTGTGTGTATTAAAGTCATAAAAATCCAATCTTAGGCGTTAGGAATGAGCCATGCATGAGTTATGAGCTTCATAAGGAAAGGGAATGGGTGTTTTGAGTGTTTGTGACCTAATCAGCCATGCAAAGGCTTAAAGTTATTGACTTTATGGACTAAGAGACGTTAAGGAGTCCAAATCTGAGATATGAGCCTATGTCTTAACTGGTTAAGACCAAAAATTAAAGGAGTGTGAAACTGGGGTGTACGCTGGGCGTAATGCTAGTACGTGCGGCGTAGGGTTCGAGCATCCCCGATATATGCATGGTAGTCGGGTACGCGCAGCGTACTCCCTACCGTTGACTTTTGTTGACTTTTATGGTTTGGTCAAATTGTGGACTATTAAGCCTATGGAGGGGTAAAATGGTATTTTAACCCTTTTGTGAGTGTAGAAGGGTTACTCTAGTTCCCGTGAGCCGATACTAATTAGAGATCATTATTATGTATTAGGCGGAGGCTAGACCGGTGGGTAGAGTTCGGGATTTCCGAGTTCGAGGTTTCATTGCTAGCTTACGAGGTGAGTCTTCTTAATATACTTACCTTGTGTCGTAACTTTATGTGTGACCAAAGGGTCTTATGTGAATGAGTTTTGTTTTGAGATATCCTACTATTTGTTTTGTGATATGCTTATTGTGTATTATATTGAGCTGCTGGGTTGAGGGACCAGAGGGTCCATCTGAGTTGTGGGATCAGAGGGTCCCACTAAGACACATTGACCGAAGGGTCTTATTAAATTATAGCCTTGAGTGGCTAATGTGTTGTGTGTGGTATTTTGGGGAACTCACTAAGCTTTACTCTTACCGTGTTATGTGTTATGTGTTTCAGGTAGTTCCGAGGATCACAGCAAGGCATCGACATGATTGTACACACTGGTGGGAGATGGTTTTTATGATTCTGGGATTCTGTTTTATCTAATGACATTTGAGACATATATGATTTTGAAAATTATGACATGAGTTTTATTGGGTTTGAAAATGAAAATTTTGTTTGAAAATTTATGTTGTTACGGGCTTTCTATTGGTTATTTTTCTAGGTTTTCGAGTTCTTCGAGATGAAGAAAAACTTTGGTCTCTTTGGGGTTTTATTGAGATGAATATATGATGGGTTTTTTTGGGGGTTGGTGAGTGTGTGTGCGATATGTGCGAAGAACCATCGAAAAACAAATGATGGTTGAAAACTCGTTGAAGAAGATGACCAAAAAAAATTCAGTAGTAAAGGTAAATGATGTAAAAAAAGTTTGTTGAAGATTACAAGAAACAAGTTCAATGGTACAGTTTAAAAAACACGTTCTATAATAACCACTATAATTTTTAAAACAACCAAAAATAACTTTAATGTAATGAAAAAATAAATATTTTCCTATCTTTTGTTCTTCTATATCTTTGTACTTGTATAAAACATGTATTTCATATTCATTTTATTTTTATTTATCTTTCTACTTGTATAATGTTATGAAAAATTATATGAAATTCATTAATTCTTTCTCTTAATCTTATTTCTTGATTTTGACACTTGAGTTAATCTAAGACTAGAAGGTGTATGCGGGAAGCTTCCCTCATTTTTTGTTTGTCACGTCATCATTTCCTTCACTTTTCTTTCCCTCACCAAACGTTTCTATCACTTATATATATATATATATATATATATATATATATATATATATATATATATATATATATATATATATATATATATAGAATTATATATTTTTAAATGAGTAATAAATATAAAAATTACTTAAAAATAAAAACCACTTCATATATATTATATATATATATGAAGTGGTTTTTATTTTTAAGTAATTTTTATATTTATTACTCATTTAAAAATATATAATTCTATATATATATATATATATATATATATATATATATATATATATATATATATATATATATATATATATATATATATATATATATATATATATATGAAAGTTAGGAATAGTAAACATCCTAAGTGATTGATAAGATTGGTCTATGTTTGCTCCTCTTTTTTTATCAAATTTTTTTGTCACTTTTGGTACTCCAACTTATGTTGGTTTTAAAAAACTACTACCCTTCACCTTTATGCTTTTGTTTACAAACAAGCCTTTCACTTTCATTTGAATTTTTCATAACCATCATCTGCCTTTTATGTATGTTTGCTCCTATTTTTTGTCAATTTTTTTTTGTCACTTTTGGTCCTCCAACTTATGTTGGTTTTAAAAAACTACTTACAACATTGATCCTTCACCTATATACTTTTGTTCACAAACAACCCTTTCACTTTCGTTTGAATTTTTCATAACCCTCGCCTTTTATTACATATTATTAGTATTTAGTCTTTTGGCAGAAATGATCACTCATTATTATTATTATTATTATTATTATTATTATTATTATTATTATTATTATTATTATTATTATTATTATTATTGTAGACAAAATTACACGATTGGTCCCTGTGGTTTACTAGATTTAACACATTGAGGACAACGATGGAAACCGAAATCACTCTTTTACTCCTAATCCGATTTTTTTTATTAATTTATATTTTTCTTTTTGGTTTTAAATTAATGTTTTATTTATTAGAAAATACTCACTCAATACCATAAAACCACCCACCAGCTGCCATCACCACCACCACCACCGCCGCCAAAATTACATAAATGGTCCATATGGTTTACCCGTCGTCACAAATTCAGTCCCTACTACCTTAACAGACCAAATTACCTCACATTAACGGACAAAAAACAACGGTCTATATTTTTCAGATTGGTTTTCCGGCCGCTGCCATACATGGCAATAAAGTTCAATTTGTGAGACCGTTTCTTTATTTTCCTCATTTATTTCAAAAAATAATAATTTACATTTTTTTACTTATGTAGTTAGATGACATTGTTTATCTTCCTTTACTAGATTATCTCAATGCAATTCAACATGTTACTTTACTTTACAAAGCAATACTTCCGACTCCGGCAACGTCGAGGACTCTTATAAAAAGATGCATTAAAATAATCAAAATTAAAAATAAAATTGTATTTGGTTGGTAAATAATGGGGAAAATAGATTATATATATATATATATATATATATATATATATATATATATATATATATAATCTTGCTATTTGAAAGAAAATCGCCAATCAAATTAGAAGTGAAAACGAGAAAAACCCTCCCTCAACTCCTATCTTGCACATCCATTCCCACACCCTCGGTGTGCTATACGAGGTGCGGGATCCGTTCCCACATCTGCTTCTCGCTACACTCTATGTAGCCTAATAAGTAAGAAGATTATAGGTGTAAAATGTAGAAGATATTTGATTTCTAAGACTGAAGGGTGTCGTGAACTCTTTTTCGTCGGGAAGCCAACGTGTCACCTCCGTGGCAGCTTTCGTGGTGTTGAACACCGCATCCAATGACATTATTACCGGTGGTAGGTTTCATCACTCCCTTTCTTCGTGTACCTTTCAACTTGACCCTTTTTTTTTGTTTCTTTTGCCGACTATTAACATAAAAGACGGCACTTCAAGTTTTTTCTAAAAATTGCAAAATGGGCAAAGATGTCCCATGATCCTAGGTGGCAAATGTTGAAAATCGTGTGACACCAATTGGTCTAATAATGTTAAAAGGTGTAAAAACAAATTGACTAAATAGCAAGGAAAGTTTCACTTTTCACAACCATTAAAGTTCCCTTGATATCTATTTCTTCAAAAGTGAAAAAAACAGCCAAATTCATTATCAAACTCTTGATTAAGATATTTAAATTATAAAAGGTCCCAAACCGCGAAATTAAATGATTATTAAAACCAGATTTTATTAACTAAGAGAGAAAAGATATATAGCACATGCAACAACAGGAAATATTTGATTAGTGGTTTCGAATGAAGTCGGAGATTCCTTGGATCAATTTATGAGTCTCCTCAGAGGTTTTTGGGTCCACGTCAATAGCGATCTTATTCAGATAAAAGCTGTGTCCAACTCCATTACTGACCAACAACTCAACCTTCTTCCCAGCTTTCTTCATCTCTTCGTAAAATTCCATCTCCGTATCTATCACCAAGTCCTCCTCCGCCACACACAGAAGATACGGAGGTAAATCCAACCCCTTCAGCGACTCTCCCATTGGACATGTTATAGGGTGGTCTCTGGTGCTTCCCACCGGCAACCCCAGTTTCAGAAACTTATACAACATGTCCAGAGTCAGAAACGGAGACTCGGGTTTTTCCAACTCCGACTTGCTTTTCTCTGACCGGAGAAACCCCGGGTGGATGGGGATTGCTCCGGCGAGTGTAAGTGGATGGAGGTTTTCTCCGGCTGCCTTTTTGGCCAACTGATGAACAATGTTCCCGCCGGAGCTGTCTCCAATGAGGAAGACACGATTGAAGTCTCCTTTAGAAGACAACCATGGTTCGTGTATTTTTTCATCGGCCAAATCTTGGAGCCAGAGAAGGGTGGAGTAGGCATCATCTATGGCGGCAGGGATGCGGTGCTCTGGTGCAAGACGAAGGTAGGTGCTGACAACAATGGCTCCAGCTTCACGTGCAAGACGAGTGTAGGTATTATAATACATGAACCAGTCAGCCTGGCTGATGCAAAATCCTCCACCATGAAAGTGTAGGATTATGGGAAGCTTTCCGGAGTCGGGTATCTCCGGGAGATAAACCCTGACGCGATGATCGGCATCTGGATGAGTGAACAGATCATGGGTTGCAACGCCATTGATAAAATTGTGGTGTGGCGGGACTGGATCAGACATGAACTTGAATTGCGGTGGTCCTGTCCATGTTCGATCAACAAAACCGCCGTCGTAGACAGTGAGCCAGCCGGAAACCTGGTCGACGATTTCTCTTTGAGGAGCCATTTTATTTTTGTTTTTATTATTTTGAGAAGTGGAAATGGCTCGATGTGGATGAATGGTATCAGTATGTTAGGGATTTTTATAGTAGTGGTGGAACTGAGGTTGGTAGAGGAGTGAAAATTATGGGGGTCCATGGCTGCCGTTTGAAAGTTCAAAAGATTGATTAAATTAAAATATCCCTTACAAAAACAGTCGCTTGACCACTCATACCACAGTCATTATAAACGTGAAACAAATATATATTATTGGTTGCCATCATAATAAAAGTTATGGTAAAGCAAAGTCGTGTTATCAGATCAATCTTTTATATACACTACAAGAATAACAGGCAATAGCGGCGACACCTTTAGCAGCGACAGTCACTTTTAGCAGCGACATCAAACAAATGCGTTTTTGTCGCCGCTAAAAGTGTCCGTCGCCACTAAAGGTGTCGCCGCTAAAGGCTTATGTTGGTGATCCGCGTCATTTCAACCTTAACCGTTGATTTAGATGATGATCCAACGACTAGGAGGACATAGAAAACCCCGCGTTATTTTCCCTCCGGTGTGTCGCCGCTAAAGGCGTCGCCGCTATTGCCTGTTCTGGCGATCCGCGTCATTTCAATCCCATCCGTCGATTTAAGCAATGATCCAACGATGTAGGAAACCCCAGATAGTTTTCCCTCCGATGTGTCGCTGCTAAAGGTCGCCCGTCGCCGCTAAAGAGCATCGACAATAAAATCAGTTTCGTCTTCACTTTCTTCCCTGATCTACTTCTGTGTTTTCCCTCTTCCTCTCCATTTCCCATCTTCTTGCCGGAGTATACCGCCACCACCACTGTTCATGACGAAAATTTGATATTTTAGATGTGTATTTGTATGTGTATTTTGTTTGTAGATGTGGATATGTATTTGTATTTGCATTTGTATGTATATGTGTATTTTGAGTGTATTTATATATATATATATATATATATATATATATATGTGTGTGTGTGTGTGTGTTTTTGTATGATCATTTATATGTATATGTGTATTTTGTATGTAAATTATGTATGTGTATGTGTATGTGTTTTTGTATGTATATGGTATTTTGTATGTGTATTATGTATGTATGTGTATTTGTATGTATACAAATACATATAAATAGCGGCGACACCTTTAGTGGCGACAGATAGTATTAGCAGCAACGCGTCTTTAGTGGCGAAAGAAGGCAATAGCGGCGACCAAAGAAGTATTAGCGACGAAGCAATAGCAACGACCCTTTAGCGGCGACATTTTCGACCTTTAGCGGCGACGCCCGTCGCTGGTAATACTCTAATTTCTTGTAGTGATATATACAACCTAGCTCTATATAGGGTTATGTTATTTTGTTTCTAATAACTATGGTGTGCTAGAATGTATAGATCTGAGCCATCAGATTAAATATAATCAAAGATCATGATATGAGGGTTTATGATAGTAGAATAAGATAATATATATATATATATATATATATATATATATATATATATATATATATATATATATATACCATATAATCACATAAATTTCAGTATAAGAGTATTTTAGTCAATTAACCTATATTAAAAAAAGGAAATTTTCGGATTTTTAGGGATAATTAATTCCCTTATTTTTAAAAATATGAATATTTTAAATTAATTCAAAATTAAAAATCCGATTTTATTCTGTCAGAATGATAGAATATCAACCATAAATTAGTAAATATATTTTTCGATTTTATTCTGTCAGAATGACAGAATGTCAACCATAAACTATTAAATACATTCTGAAAAAAATACACAAAATCAATTCTTGAACTAATAATATACCAAATGATTACATTGTATGATTATGATTCATTAAATAATAACAATATTCTGAAAGAAAAAAGTAAAAAAAAATCAAAATCTAACAAAAACACTAATCTATTCTGAGAGAGTATTATTTTTTAGCAACACTTTATACATTATAGCATAACACATTCTAGTATAATACACTCTCGTTCTCTATGTTTTCTTCCTTCTCCACATCAATGTCAGCCTCTTCAAAACCTAAATCCACAAAACAAACATAATCAAGTTTCAAAAATTAAAAAATTCAATGCATTCTAAGAGAATAAAAACTATAAATTCTGATAGAATGTATTAAAGACTATAAAGTTTGACAGAATATAGTAGAAAATAAAAACTATAAATTCTGACAAAATGTAGTAGAGACTATAAAGTCAATCATAATAGTTACATAAAATATACTTGTTGTTGACAATTATTCTCGAACATTCTAACAGAATATATTTATATAAAATAAATTCTAATAAAATACATTACATAATTCAAAAGTTGTGATTGAATACAAAATTCAAGAGATGTGATTGAATCATCAACACACATCTGCATTCATTCCAAGTCATGAATTCAAGAAACAAACACACATTTACATTATCGATTTAGAAATATGAACACGAATTTTGACTTTTTTTAAACAAAATCCAACTTATGACTGTGAAGTGCAAGTTGTATCAGAATATTTCTTCAATCGAACTGAAATAAACCATTGAAGAAATCGAATTTAATAAGATGATGAACACAATCTCGATCTTGAATCAAAATCGAGATAAAATCAATCTTGATTGAGGTAAATAATTTCCAGTTATATCCCCTAGTTGTTGGATTACCGAACCAGAGAAAAAAGAACAAGAGGATGCCAGAGCATACCTCCGACCAAGTACCTGCAATTATCGGGATTTCCTCACCGTTCGCTCCTCGCTTCTCATTCCCGTTCACGAACCCCACAACAACGCCACTGCTCTTTCGTATCCCCTTCTTCAGCCTCATCGACCCCAGAGTTCATCATCGATTGTGAGATGAGAGTATGTGCTCCCTTTTGGATCCATCGATTGTAGAAGAAGAAGCAGAATCGGTGATAATGATGTGTTGATACCAATGATGAAGTGTTCGGCCACAAACATAACTTGGTCAAATATATTTAGTTTATTTCATTAATTGAATGATTAGTTTATTTCCTTAATTGAATGATTTCAATTAAATGATTTCCTTAATTAAAAGTACAAAAAGTCCAAAATACCCTTTAATGATTTATTTAATTATTTATTATTTCTTGAATTCTCATTGGTGCATTTAGACACACAATATTTGCTAAAAACATTTGAATCTAGCTATATATATATATATATATATATATATATATATATATATATATATATATATATACACACACACAGAGAGAGAGAGAAAGTTAGGTTCATATACATCCAACAAATATTGTGTGAATGTAAGGACCAAACATAATTTAAGAAAAAAATAAAATATTAATTAATATGGCTATAGTTAACTGTAGAAAATAATTAAAACATTTAATTTCCCCTTAAATGAGGGATATCGGTTAAATATTAACAAGCGAAATAAACTCCTCCTTGATTATCTATACGAAAATCAATATTCAATTTGAAAAACCATACTCATGGTTAAAACTCATACGATAATTATCAAGTATGTCTCATGTATATTTTTTTCCTTTATTAATTGTTTATATATAAAAAAAAGATTTTTATATTTCACTAACGTCAATTGTCAATTGATAAAAGTTACATGAGCCTAAACTATTTTGCCTTTACATAAGTAAGAAAAAAACAAAAGCAATTAAAGAATTAAAATAATAATTTTAGGGATTTTGTTTCTCAGTATGGTATTTTTTTTTGTATATTATTTAAGAATCTTATCACATTCTTGTAGAATATGTTTAGTTTCTTTTTCTTTTGCACATCTATAATATTGATTTATAATTTGTTTTTAATGCTGAAAGAATGGAGTGTGGAGTGAGAACTAACTTTTAAACGTGATGTAGAATTACAATTTGTTCTTGAAGAATAAAACTCTTAACAAAACCAATTATTAAAGAATGGAAAGCAGAATTGAAGTGGTTTTTGAAGAACAAAGATCGAAATGTTAATTTTAATTTCAAATGTAAATCTTCAAATATATTATCTATTTTTTACCATTTCAAGAATGTTGGTTACGTACTTGGAATTAATGTCTTATTATTTAAGAATGTTAAATTATTCTTCAAAAATATATACTATGACATCTAATTAATGTCTTATTCTACGAGAATTTCTAACAAAAAATGTCATTTAAAATCATTCTTATCATCAAGCATGGAGTTTTAATTAATAAATTGATTCTTAACGATTTTCATGAAATATAAAAAGTTTTATTTTAAAAAAAAGATTCTTAATGTTGTATCAACCATGAGAATTGTTAAAAGATTGTTAAAAGAAAATCTAATTTTTAAAGAAACAAATACGGTTCATGTTTTTTGAGTAATTTATAAAAAATGATTACAGTACATAAATAAAAATAAAAATTTAAATTTAAATTAATATCCCATGAAAATTTACCTTTCATATTTACTTTTTAACCATTATTACAATTAAATAAATGCAATTATATAGTAATGTTACCACATGTTAATAATATGTATTATCATATCCTAACCCTTCATTTCTTTTAATCCAATAGACAAGAAGTAGTTATATATTCATATAATATTTGAAGTTCACATTTGATCCTACCCTATATATATATATATATATATATATATATATATATATATATATTGAAAAGTTCGATAAAGAACCATAATTATTGGTTTTTCAAGGAACCAAATCTTTTTTTCAATTTCTAGAGCTTATTCTTTATCGAAAAAAATCTAAATTCATATATTAACATTGTGAATGTGAAATTATTATTTGGATTCACACGGTGTATCCGGATTCACGTTGTGAATTTTCAAATATTCACATTGCGAATTTGACGTAAAAAAAATCGACTTTTATATCATTGGAAAAAGGATAAAAAAAATTATGAATTTCTATATATATATATATATATATATATATATATATATATATATATATATTATTTTTTTTTTATATAAAAAATAAGTTATAACAGTTGAAAAAAAAAGATTGGTTCATTAGTTCCTTAATTAATTATGGTTCTCTATTGTAAAAATGAAAAATTGTTGCATTTAGGTTGGTAGTGTAAGTTCTAAGAAACTTCAAGGTAATGGGAAGTCGAGTCAAGTGACAAAATTGAAAGGTGTTTCATTTATTATTTTTATTACTTTCTTTTCGTTTCATAGCTTTTAATTATTGTGACATTGGTTGTTAATTATTGTACTTGTTATTGACCTTTTATCGGTGTGAAAATATATGATGAGTAACATCTTATCACTAATTTCCACATGTGTTGTGTTTTTTAAGGATATAAATATAAAAGAGAACTAGGTGAAAAATATATGATGATTCATGATTGATTGCTACATCAGTGATATCTTTTTGTAAATTCATTACAAAATTCCACACACCTAATATCCAAAGAAGTGGCCACAAAGAAATAAATAATTAAATGATATGGGATGGAGATCCGAGTATGACCGTCTTTGGTGAAATTTTGATACAATTTCGTATTATTATTATTATTATTATTATTATTATTATTATTATTATTATTACATTTCAAATTAAAATCCAAAATTATACATTTCATAAAAAAAAAAAAAATTAAAATGTAAATGACTCACCAAACAAACATTGAGATCTTTGGCAACTTCTGCAATGGAAACATTTGAAGGTGATGGACCAACTCCTCCATATAAGAAAACATGTATTAATATTTATTTTATTAACATTTCATTTCACCAATTTTAGATTATAAAAAATAAAAAATGATAACTTACATATTTACACATTTACATGTAATAAATGGCATACCATATCACTTGTAGACTTTTGAATTTCAACTTCTTGAGCTACATAATCTACCTATATAGAACAAATAAATTGTCTATTTAGGGGTAATTCGGTAAATAGTGTTCTCTACCTTATTATTTAAAGATTCCATATGCAACTTACATAACTTGATACAACAACAATACGGGAAACATTCCAACCAATAGAATGAAGCTTTCTACACAACAAATGTCTTAATGCATCCTCCATCCTTCCAGACCTAAGCTATGTCAAATCATAAACATCAGTCAACACATAACAAATTATAAGAATAATAATACAAATAATAATGAAGAAACTTACAGAATTTCATCACCAACTGCTATGATTGAGGATGAAGGGGTGTTTTCTTGATGTGATTCCACACCTTTGACTCCATATTTGACTTTTTGAGGTAACTTTTTGGCTCTTGCAGCTCTTTCTAATCTTCCATCTGAGAGCATATATGCAGGCTTGAACTTTCCCTTACCAAAATCTTTAATGCATAACAATGCATTTGGAGTTGTGTCATTAACACTTCCTATTGATGTATATCTGTAAACATGTAAAAAAAGTTTTTTTTTTAAAAAAAAAAAAAAAAAAAAAAAAAAAAACAAACCCATAAATCAAATTCTTGAAAATCTAAGATATGAATTACCCTTGGTCGTATAGACTATAGTATGGAACCTTGCAAGTCAAAAGAAAAGCCCACACATCTCTGCCATAGAAAATCAAGGAAATTACAAAAATGTCATTCTTCATAATTTGGCATGTTTATGAATTATGATTGAAATACCTGTAAGACCAATCCAAGATTGGATTAACTCTCATGAAAGGTAGCCATCCAGGTGAGCTTGGAGTGAATTGTTCTTAACCCACCTTCAAAAAGTCAACATTTATTTTTCAATTTTTATGAACATATTTGACAAATATCAAGTTTTTATTATTTTTAAAACAATAACATGACAAGAATTATGGCTTGCAGCAGTGGGATCACCGATTCTAACACCAAATTGAAGTTCAAGCAAACCAATAAAATCATGCACATTCACAAAAATAGGCAACTAATAACAACTTCATATCTAGAAACTAACCTACTCCAAGTGGCCTTATGTAGGCATGTTGAGTATAAACTTGTGATTTGTCAGTAATCCTGCAACATATACATTTATCAACATAAAAATGATATGACATAATCTGATAAATGGAACCTAAAAAAAACTATAGGATTAATACCATCTTGCTAATACATAAATAGGCATCTCATAGCCATATTTACAACGAAACTCAGCTGCTTCATTTCTTGCCTGTTGAACCAATGTGTTTGCATTAGCTAGAAAGATGTACAAAAGATTATTTGTTAGTTATTATTCTTGTCCTACACAAAAATATTTGATTTGATGCTGCAAATCATTGAAAAAATAACTTGTAGTTCCATTAGCTAACAATCCAAGGAAGTTGGTGACAGGGAAAAGATGTGTAAGGTTGGTTGGATCCAAGAGCTTACAATAAAAGGGAATCCAATCTTGAAGTGGTGAAATGAAGTTGTTTGTACACAGTTCAACATATGTTTTGGCTGGGACATACAATGAAAATAATAACTAACATGTGCATTTTAACGAACACTTGGGGTGCAATTACTATGGTTGCTAGTTTTGTAGATGTTGAAAGTTGCTGATCTTTAACCCTCTGCATGACTCCCTAACAATCCCGTCCCCATGGCTATGGTTGTTATCTTCTGATAAAAAAAATTGAAAAACTCGGTTTAAGCATTTTATCGAGCAGTTGGTGTGCATCCTAAGCGCTACAATCAAATCTTATATACTCGATTTCGTATCATCCAAAAAACTAATCAATCAAAATATAGAAGAAGAGAAAGTCAAGAAGAAGTCGAGAAGGATGGTGAAAATCGAAAATCGAAACCTTACCAGATGATCGACTGCACCGTATCAACGATTTAGATGAACAAATTCATCAGGAAGGTGGTGAATGAAAGAAACATATGGAATCAAAGAACAAATATGAAGTCAGTGGTGTGGTAGAGTGGAAACATCTGCGTTGTCAGAACAACTCGATCAAGCAAGAGCTATGTAGAAGAGAGGCCTAGCAGTTCAAAGATGTGGAGTAGATGGTGGGAAGTAGATGTGGAGAAGAAGAAGCCGGTGGATGAAGAGAGATAGGGATCACCAACAGCAGGAGCGCCCGTCTGCGTTGCTGCTTCTTCCTACTTCCTTGTCGATTTTGTCCAGTCTCTCTATCTCGGGAGTTCTTTTCCAGTGATTCAAAACACACACAATCTTGAACAACAAAATCAGTGAATTTGAGGTGTTCACCAAAAAGGAAACAGAGAAGAAACAAAAGGAAGATAACGATAGATCGAAACACAGAAAGAAAAGGAAAGTGGTTGAAATAAAGATCAGAAAAAACGCCAGCAATCCAAAAGTGATTGGGTGGGAAAACGGTGAAGACAACAGGCGTCAAGCACGTAGCAACAAAAATCAATAAAATGGCAGAAACTATCCAAAAAACAAAGACGGAAAAGGAAAGCCAAAAATAGACATGTATATGTAAAGGAATGACCATTTTTGCCAAATCGTTAGCAAAGTTATTGTAGCTAAGGATGGAAAAAATTAATATATATATATATATATATATATATATATATATATATAATTAGTAAATCTAATAAACAGAAGGTGTTATATGTCATGAAATTATAATTTGAAAGAGATTATCCGAAAATAATCATTTATTCCGTAAAATAATTTTTGTGAAAACCATTTGGCTTTGCACCTAATTTACAAACCTTTACTCATCTTTGGTCTACCATTATATTAGGCGTAACAAATGGTATAATTTCTTTTTTAATATAACACCATTTTCTATACCAGTGTTATTAATAGTAACAGCTTATCACATTAGAGGCATCACACTTGAGGTGCTAAATCTTTCTAAGACCAAGAACTTCAAACTACATAAGAGATGTTCATCAAACTATGAGTTTTATATTGTATATCCTCTATTGTATGTTAGTTAGGATGTATGCTTTGGAAAATTGAAAATGCATGTATAATTAGAGAAAACATAGATCCAAAACATCAAGGGTTACATGTGCACCTTAGAAGTGTTATAGTACCAAAAACCCAAGAGTTTTGTGTTTACATTTATTGATTTATGTGTTTCATGTACTTCTGAGGATAGCGGCAAGGTGAATGTCAGATTTTACACACTCACTGGGAGGACTGCTACTGGGACAGCTTGAGAAACTCCGATATTTTGTGATAATGGTTGTTTTGGATAATTATGTGTTTGATAACTTGGTTGTGAAACTTGTTTTTGGTAAATTTTTAAATGAAAATTTTGCTCTATGATTTGAGGTGTTACACTTGGTGAATTGATCACGGTTGTTTTTAATAAAGCATCTACATCCGAAAACATGTAAGAACGAGATACTTGGCTTTCGACCATTCACTGCTTCATACGGTTTCATGTTGAGACGAAGATTGATGTGTTGGACTAGTGTCTAAGTCCATAACCATAATTGGTATGTATTTGACCCGATTTTTGGAATAGTGTCTAAGCCCGTAACTATATTTGGTATGTAATTGACCCGATTGTGCATGGTCCTTTTAGGTTGCCTTCACCAAAGCAACTTAACAAGGTAATTTAAGGAGAAAAAGAGAATATTATGGTTTATTAATATATTATACGAATAATATATTAAAGGAGAAATCATACTTATTTAATTAGTATTGGTCATAAATTAATTAGGAATTGATTTGGTGACTAAAAGAGATTAATTAAATAAAGGGGTATAAACTGTCAAATGTACGATAGTTAAGTTTTGGGCTAAGGAAACCTTATGGACTTAAGGGGGAATGAAATTATGATGGAGATCCATCATATTTTCGTCCAAGGCCTTATTTCAGAAGGTTCCTTGGGCTTCTTGGTGATTAAGCTGTCCATTAGGGTTTAGATTGAAACCATAGCAGCCTGCAAGTATAAATAAGACCCATAGCCCATGGAAATCAGCTACACATGCTTCTAAGAGAGGCCGATTTCAACACCTATCATCTTTCCTCATATCGGCTTCTTGCTTGTGGGGTTTGTGAATAATTAGAGGAGTCACAATTGTGACTCTAAGCTCAAGATCAAGAAGACTACAAGGATTTCAAGCTACTTGAAAGAGGTAAAACACTTAGATCTGTTTTCTTTATGATAATTTCAAATTATATATGATAGATCTAGGTTTGTAAGTCTTGGATTCAAAGCATGTACAATAGAGAAACCTACATCCAAGCATTAGGGTTTGTATGAGCACATAAGATTGTTTCTTATGTATAAAACCCATAAGTGGTATCAAAGCCTTGATTGCTTTCAATTGTATGTGATGCTTAACTGTTTTGCTTGTTGAAAATCGAATTTATTGCCTCTGCCCGACTCAACTCGGCGAGTTGGCCCCTACTCGGTGAGTTCAGAGCTGACTCGACGAGTTCGTGCGTCAAGCAGATGATATTTCGGGATTTACATGCTGTTTTGTCTTGAATTTGATGCCTAAATCGTTTTTTGAAGTTAAAATCCGAATTTTACCTTAATTAAATGATTATCCTTGCCAAAACAATAGATAATTTCAAATCTTTTGAATACTGGTTGTTTATGTGATAAATATGGATTATTTAAAATTATTTGGTAATTATCTAATGACTAAAATTGGATTAGGTCATATATAGATAATTATGAAATTAATTGTTTAATTAAAATTATTTGTTATTTGACCCCTTTAGTTTTGAAAAGTTAAAAAACTTGTACTCAAGTTTTGAAATTTGAATTTTGTGATTGAAAGTTTAATTTTGAAGAATTTAAATTTCAAACCCTTAGAGTTTTACAAGTTTAAAATTCAACCTTATACTATTATATTATTACAAGCTTATTGAATATATATATATATATATATATATATATATATATATATATATATATATATATATATATATATAAAATTAAAATGCTAGTCTTACCATTAGTAGTCCTCATTTACGAAACCGGTCTATAAGGTGGGTATAAGGTTGTTGCCAATAAAATGGCGCTTAATGGGTGTACACTCACACCCACCGCTTGCTTGATTGGTGGAGGGTTGTTAGCCGAATGGGTAGGATAGGGCAATCATCTCCTCATTAAAAGTATAATGTAAGATACAAAGTAACTACATGTTTTACAAAATTCCCAATCTTAGTCACTTTAGGGAAAAAAATGTGAAAATGATGCTATTCCATGGAATTACACTTTGTACCCTTGTCAAACGTTAGTGGAGCTTGCGTGGTTAACCGGCACACTAATTTTGGATTGACATTAGTGGCGAAGGGTGACTCGATGTTTATCATAGATCAATGGAGCGTGTGTGGTTTACCGACACATTGATTAGGTGATAGAGACATTGAGTGCAACACGTAGATTCGCATGGTTATTCACAACTTGTTTGTGATCCTCAACATCCGAGTCGCAAATTTGAAGTGCATCTCGAGATTTAAACATGCCATTGAAAAGTTCAATGAATCTCAAAGATCTAGGAGTTTTCAATACATTTAAAACTTAAATCTTCTTTTTCGTTTTTCATGGAGAGAATTAATGAATTGTCATTCACTTACCTTCAAATTATTTACTTTTATAGTACGACATCCCTTTCTAAGTTGTAAATAATGTTGTTGGGTCCTACCCCTAATTTCTCATTTGGGTGTTTAATTAGGGACTCATTTCTAATCAAACTTTGTTCCTTTTCTTTTTCAGATGTCTGCAAACAACAACAACAACACTTCTAGGTCATTCTCGTTGATGAACCTATGTCAAAAGGTGACATTTGATGGCTCTAACTTCAATGAGTGGATGAGGTATATTCGCATGATCACTCGCTACGAGGATAAAGAATATGTCCTCGATGAAAAGCTTGAGAAGATCATCCTAGATGTTGCTACTCCTGAAGAGTTGGCCGCCTTTGAGGCCCACCAGCATGATGTTACTAAAGTTCATTGCATCATGCTGGTCACCATGAACCTCGAACTCCAAAAGTCCTATGAGGACATGTATCCATATGAAATGCATCAGGATTTGTTGGACCGGTACCACCAAAGCACTAGGAAAGAGCGTTATGAGATCATTACTAACATGATCACTGCTAAGATGGGGAGTGGAGAATCCCTAACCTCTCATTTGCAAAAAATGCAGAGGTATGTTGATCGTCTTCTCAAACTTAATGTTAAGTTTGATAAGGATTTGGCTATCGACATAATCCTCCACTCCTTGCCCTCCTGTTACAACCAGTTTAGAATGACCTACCACATGAACAAAGAGGAGGTCTCCTTGAGCAAGCTCCAAGGACTGCTGAGGACTGCTGAGAGCAACCTCAAAGAAAAATCCTTTCCACCATCCCCTGTTGTGGCTGTTCCCGTGTTGGCAATTGGCCAAGGAAAGGGTAAGAAGAGAAAGGCTCCCTGTAAGGGCCACCATAAAGGTAAGACCTAAGATGGTTCCTCTTCTAGTGGAACCAAAGTTGGTTCGGCCAAACCCTCTTCCGACCCCAAAGAAGCAGAGTGCTATTACTGCTATAAGAAGGGCCACTGGAAACGAAGCTACCCTCTATATCTTCAAGACATAAAGGATGGGAAGATTAAGCCCACCTTTACAGGTATGTATTCAATTAAATCTAATAACTCATCATATGCTACTTCATGGGTTCTTGATATAGGTTGTGGTTACCACATTTGTTCTGATTTGCAGGGCCTAAGAAGAAGTAGGGAAATGGAACATGGGAAGATAAACTTGATTATGGGAAACAGAAGATTGTACCCTGTGACCAGAGTCAAAGTTTAATCTTTAGTGCTGAGTAATGGGTTAGGGTTAGATTTAGAAAATTGCTGTTAATCGCCAGTTATGGCAAGAAACATTATTTCATTTCATGGATTGTTTAGACAAGGTTTCAGATGTTCTTTTGATAATAGTAATGGTTCTATTAATGTTTATTTGAATAGTGTCTTTTATTTCAATGCATTACCTTGTAATGGGATTTATGAATCTGTGATGGTTGTTGATAATTTTGGAAATGATGTGTTGAATATTGATTCGTCTACTATCCTAGACAAAGCATGCTTATGGCATTGTCGCCTTGGCCATGTCAACAAGAAACGCATAGCCCAACTCCAAAAGGATGGAGTGTTGGAGTCATTCGACCTTAGGGATGATGATGCGTGTGAATCTTGTTTACTTAGGAAGATGACCAAGTCACCCTTTACTAGCACTTGTGAAAGGGGTGAGGGCCCATTGGATCTCATACACACTGATGTGTGTGGGCCCTTTAATTCCACCATAAGGGATGCTTGCCGCTTTTACGTGACTTTTACGAACGATTATAGCAGATATGGATATATCTACTTAATCAAGCAAAATTCGAAAACCTTTGAAAAGTTCAAAGAGTTTAAGAATGAAGTGGAGAATCAGCTCGGCAGGGAAATCAAGATGCTTCGGTCAGACCAAGGAGGAGAGTACCTAAGTCTTGAGTTTCACGACTATCTAAAAGAATGCGGAATTGTTTTGCAATTGACGCCTCCGAGAACGCCAAAATTGAATGGTGTGGCTGAGAGACGTAATCGAACCTTGTTGGACATGGTTCGTTCTATGATGAGTCGGACTTTGTTACCAATATCTTTCTAGGGGTATGCCTTAGAGACTGCCGCCCACATCTTTAACTTAGTTCCCACCAAGAAGGTTACCAAGACTCCTCATGAGATGTGGACACGAAAAGCTCCCTCGGTAGCACATATTAAGGTTTGGGGTTGCGAGGCTTTCGTAAGACGAGAGACTCACGAAAAGCTTGAACCTCATAGTGAGAAGTGTTACTTCATCGGCTATCTACAACAGTCTTTTGGCTATCTTTTATATAGACCAAATGGAAACGTTGTCTTCGTTGCTAGAAGAGGAGTTTTCCGAGAAAGGGAATTGATAAGCCAAGAAGACAGTGGGAGGCAAATTGATCTTGAAGATATTCAAGAACAAGGCGACGAAGGAACCTCTAAAACTGGCGCTCAACCCGAGGAGGAAACTCATGTTGAACCCGTTTACTAGTCCTTACCTCTTAGATGTTCTAATAGGGTTAGTGTTCAACCCCAGTTTTATGATTTTCGTATTACTACTGAAGGGGATACGTTTACTATTGATGAAACACTAATGAATTTGGACGAACCTAGCAGCTACAAAGAAGCCATGGCAGGCCCGGAGTCTGCTAAATGGAAAGAGGTGACGGACAGCGAGATTCAGTCCATGTACAACAACCAAGTTTGGAATTTGCTTGATAATGTACCGGGTCGTAAGACAGTCGGGTGCAAATAGATATTCAAGAAGAAGACGAACATGGATGGGAATGTGCACACATATAAAGCGCGATTGGTTGCGAAGGGCTTCACTCAAACTCCCAGAGTTGACTATGATGAGACCTTTTCACCAGTTTTGAAGATAAAGTCTATTAGGGTAATGCTTGGAATAGTTGCGTTTCATGATTATGAAATTTGGCAGATGGACGTGAAAACTGCTTTCCTTAATGGGAAGTTGGCTGAGGATGTGAATATGAATCATCCAAAAGGTTTTGTCAATGCGAAGCATCCAAATAGAGTGTGTAAGCTTGAGAAATCCATTTATAGATTGAAACAAGCGTCTCGCAGATGGAATCTTTGTTTTGATGAGAAAGTTAAAGAGTTTGGCTTTCTGTGAAGTGAAGATGAATCTTGTGTATATTTCAAAGCCAATGGGAGCATAGTGAGCTTCCTCGTATTGTATGTTGATGACATACTACTCATAGGAAACGATGTCCCAACCTTGCAGGAGGTCAAGTCCTGGCTTGGGAAATGCTTTGCTATGAAGGAACTTGGAGAGGCTGCTTATATTCTAGGAATAAGGATAGTAAGAAACAGGGAAAAGAGACTAATAACACTTAGTCAGGATACATACTTGGATAAGGTACTAAGGCGTTCTAGTATGGAAAATTCCAAGAAATGGGAGTTGCCAATCCAAAGCAATACCAAGTTGAGTAAGACTCAAAGCCTAAGTACAGAGGCTGAGATAGTTGATATGAGTCGAGTACCTTACGCTTCCGCAGTAGGCTCTATCATGTACGCTATGACTTGTACTCGCCCTGATGTGGCCTTGGCTTTGAGCATGGTCAGCAGATATCAGGGGAATCCTGGTAGAGCTCATTGGATTTCAGTTAAGAATATTATTAAGTACCTACGAAGGACCAAGGAATGGTTCCTAGTCCTCGGTGGGAGTGATGACTTAATAGTACGAGGGTATAGTGACGCTAGTTTTCAGACGGATCGGGATATTTACTGATCGCAGTCGGGCTGGGTCTTTACCCTGAATGGAGGAGCAGTGACTTGGAAAAGTTCCAAGCAGGAGATCGTGGCTGATTCAACGTGCGAATCAGAATACATTGTGGCAAGCGAAGCATCAACGGAGGCTATATGGTTGATGAACTTCATTGGAGACCTTGGAGTTATGCCTTCCATAAAGGAGCCGATGGAAATTTTTTGTCATAATGAAGGAGCGGCTGCCTTAACAAAGGAACCAAGAGATCATGGTAGATCTTGACATATCGATAGAAAATACCATTTTATCAGACATCGGGTAGAAGAGGAACACCTCGTTGTGAAGAGGGTATCATCAGAGGAAATTCCAGCAAATCCCCTTACGAAGGGACTGAGTAGGGTCAAACACTTGCAACACGCTAGGAGCATTGGGCTGAAGTATGATATAAGTTTGGATTAGATAAGAAACGTGTAATAGATAGTTTGTAGTTGACATTTGATGAATAAATAAAGTGGTGTCATTTATAAGTAAAGTTACTGTCTTGTGTTGGTTATATATGTATTGTTTCTATTTTGCATGTTTTAACTTCCTGAATAATAAGATTATTCAAACGGTCCACATTCGTTCATGTTTTGGAAGTAGATGTGAATGAAGACGGTCATGAATTGTTTGTAGAGTGTCTAAAAGGTTTTGGGCATAGCAAGGGTTGCTGCAAAGTTCATGAGTGCTTATGAATTTGATTTGAGCATTGGAATAAACCTGCGTTTGCTGGTATCACTTCGTGATCGCAAAAAAGATAATATCATATAGTCTTAAAACTTAGAGATATGGTTGTTGTTTGCTGGTTGGTTATGCATTGATGATGTGTAAACGCATCAATAACTTGATGTTATAAAACACATTGTTGTGCATGATTCAATTAGTAAATAATAGATGCATATGAGTCGAAGTTGATCTGTTCCTTTTATTCTATGAGAATAAAAGTGATATCTTGGCCACTTGATGATTTGGTTTGACTTATATGCCTGGACCGGTCAGAATAAGGTTGATGTGTTCAATTAAAATATAATACAAACAAATCGGAAATCGAGAAACAAGTGCTGGACAATAAGTATTGCTAGCATGATATATCTAGAACAGAGGATTATACGATCCCTTATCTGAAGGACAAGATGATCAGAGTTGACAACGAAGAATAAGAGCTACGATTGCTAATCGGATTCTGAAGTCATATGTGAGATATAATTACTAGACTTATCCAAGTGTGAGACTGTTGGAATAGTGTCTAAGCTAGTAACTATATTTGGTATGTAATTGACCCGATTGTCCTTGGTCCTTTTGGGTTGTCTTCACCAAAGCAACTTGACAAGGTAATTTAAGGAGAAAGAGAGAATATTGTGTTTTAGGAATTGATTTGGTGACTAAAAGAGATTAATTAAATAAAGGGGTATAAACTGTCAAATGTATGATAGTTAAGTTTTGGGCTAAGGAAACTTTATGAACTTAAGGGGGAACAAAATTAATTATGATGGAGATCCATCATATTTTCGTCCAAGGCCTTATTCTAGAAGGTTCCTTGGGCTGCTTGGTGGTTAAGCTGTCCATTAGGGTTTAGACTGAAACCCTAGCAGCCTGCAAGTATAAATAAGACCCCCAGGCTATGGAAATCAGCTACACATGCTTCTAAGAGAACCCTAGGGCCAATTTCAACACCTTTCATCTTTCCTCATATCGCCTTCTTGCTTGTGGGGTTTGTAAACCATTAGAGGAGTTACAATTGTGACTCGAAGCTCAAGATCAAGAAGACTACAAGGATTTCAAGCTACTTGAAAGAGGTAATACACTTAGATCTGTTTTCTTTATGATAATTTCGAATTATATATGATAGATCTAGGTTTGTAAGTCTTGGATTCAAAGAATGTATAATAGAGAAACCTAGATCCAAGCATTAGGGTTTGTATGAGCACATATGATTGTTTCTTATGCATAAAAGCCATCAGTGGGATGGTTTATTTGGATTGCATGGCATCGGAACAATTTGGATAGAATTTTGTGAGAAAAGGATATTTATGATTTATTAATATATTATAAGTTCTAATATATTAATAGGAAATCTTATTATTTAATTAGTATTGATCAAGAATTAATTTGGAATTAATTTTGTGATCAAAAGACACTACTTAAATATATGGGGATTGATTGTGTAAATCATTCATTCACATATATATGTGGGCTTATGATCCATAATTCTTCATGTTGGGCTAAACCCATGGAGTAACCCATTGATACTCCATGGAGGTTTTAACCCATGGAGCATGAAGAATATGGAAAGACATGAGTTACAAGGTGTAACCCTAATAGCCACAATATATAAAGACCCCATAGCTCAAGAAATCGACCCTAAGGATTCATATGAGAGGGCTAGCCGATTTTGAGCATAAGGAATTTTCTCTCAAGTTATTCTAAGTTGTTGTTGGTGTTCTGTGAACCATTTGAGGTGTCACAATTGGGGCACTAGGCTCTTAAGCTCCTTTGAATCAAGCTACAATACAAAAAGGCATGTTACTCTAACTAGTGTCTTATTTGGTATATGAAAATGCGTGCTAGTTATAGGTTTAATTCCTTGGAAACCATTTGCATGTATAATTAGTGAAAACATGGATCCAAGGTACTAGGGTTGTATGTGCACCATATGATGTTGTAGTATACTAAAACCCTTTAGTGGTATCATAGCCAAGGCTTGTTTTCAATTATACTTGATGCAAAAGGCTGAAAAACGAAGTTTTTGTGCTGTCTGGATAGGGTAATCAACGATTCCATTAAGTGACTCGATAAGTCCATGTACAAACTCATCCAACTCGTCTAGTTTGTTCCTGTACTAGGCGAGTTGGACCCTCTGACAACATATTTTCGAGTTTTTTAGCTGGAATTGGACTAGGAACATTACCCTAAGCTATTTTTGAACTTATAAACCTGTTTTTGATGTGGTAATGTTCATTCTAATCCAATTTCAAAGATAATTGTCATAATTTCAAGATTTGTATTAGTTTGTATGTTCATGCTAATTTCTTGAAGATTGATCATTTGAATTATCTTGTTCTTATGAGTTAGTGAGGATTAATAGAAAAATTATGTGATAATGTGTTTTCAATCCAAATTGATCTAAAAGTTGTTCATAATATGTGTTTTTTAACTTGTCCTCAAGTTATATGAAAAGTCACATTTATGATTTTTAAAAACTTATAAGATTTCCATAAGTTATGAAAATGAAGAGTTTCATTTTTAAATGCTTTAAAGTCTTCCATAACTTGTCCTCAACTTATGGAACTTAAAGAGTTTTTTCATTAAGACTACTTTAAACTCATAAGTTATGGAATTGAAAAGTTTTTTGAATTGTTCAAAACTTGTCCTCAAGTTTTGGAATTTGTAAGCTTTCCCCCTAAGAATACTTTAATTCCAAGTTGAACCCTTAGAATTTTAAAAGTTAAACTTTAACCCATATACTATTATAATATTATATATATATATATATATATATATATATATATATATATATATATATATATATATATGCATAAGAACAAAGTTAGTCTTATCGTTAGTAGACCTCATTCACGAAACTGGTCTATAAGGGGGGTATAAGGTTACTGCCTATAAAATGACAGTTTAATGGGTTTCCAATATCACCCACCGCTTCCTTGATTGGTGGAGGGTCATTAGCCGAACGGTTTTGACAGGAGATTAAGTCTCTCTTCATTAAAAGTATAATGATAAATACTAAGTAAGTAAATACTTGTAAATTATCAATCTTAGTTACTTAGGAAAATGTGAATTTTGGTGCTAACCCATGAAATTACACTTTACACCTTGCTTAAGTCGTTAGTGGAGCGCGTGTGGTTAACCGACACACTAACTTGGATTTAACAAGGTTGACAAAGGGTGGATTAAGGCTTATCATAGATCGGTGGAGCGCATATTGTTAACTGACACATCGATTATGTGATAAAAATTAAGAGTACCAAGTATATTTGCATGGTTATTCGCACTTGTTTTGTGATCCTCGGCATCCCAATCACAAAACTTGAAGGGCATAATCGAGATTGAAACATGCCATTGAAAAGTTCAATGAATCTCAAAAGATCTAGGAGTTTCAAATCCAATTAAAACCGAATAATTTATTTCGTTTTTCATGGTAGAAATTGGTGAATCATCATTCTCCTACCTTCAAATATTTTATAACTTGGTTTACGACATCCCTATTCTAAGTTATAAAATATTGTGTTGGGTCCTAACCATAATATGTAACAGCTCAATTTTTCAAATAAAATTTTCATTTAAAACAAAGCATCATTATTCGACAAAAGGGTTTATTCCAAGTTTATTTCAAAAGTATAAATAATAAATCTCCAGGATCTTCAACAGTGGCAGTGTGTACGTGTCACGCCGGCGCCTTCCCACGGTCATCACTAGTACCTGAAAAACATAAACACAGCTAGTAAGCATAAATGCTTAGTGAGTTCCCCAGTATACGACTTACCCACATACGCCTTCCGGCCCGGACCTTTCGGTCCACATAACATTGCCTTCCGGCCCGTAATATAATCGCCTTCCGGCCCATAACATATCGCCTTCCGGCCCGTATTAGATTGCCTTCCGGCCCATAGTATTTTGCCTTCCGGCCCATAATAGTATAAAACATAACACATGTAACATAACGCACATAACACATAAGTCATACATCATACCGTTCTTTCTGTCACATAAGGTCTCGCCTTCCGGCCCGTATAAGCATACATCACATATAAGCATACATCACACATAAAGCATCTACCTCTCTAGACATAGCATAAATATAACACATACGACCTTCCGGTCTCACAGTCAAACCCTTCCGGGTGAAGTATAGTGAGAAGACTCACCTCGTAGTATGCAAGCTATAAACCCTTCGAGCTACTCGCACTCGATCCGCTAATCCGTAGGTTCCCTATAATACCACATACCTTTATTAATGATCTTATCAAACAAGACAACTGACCCTACTAGGTTACATACAGGTCAACGGTCAATCTTGACCGGACTCGTCGAGTGCAAAGGGCAACTCGGCGAGTATAGACACCCTGACTCCACTCGCCGAGTCTGAAGAACGACTCGGCGAGTCCTAGTAGATCTTCAAGCTACTCGCCGAGTCTGAAGAACAACTCGGCGAGTTCTAGTAAATCTTTAAGCTACTCGCCGAGTCTGAAGAACAACTCGGCGAGTCCTGGTGAATCTTCAAGCTACTCGACGAGTCTGATCATTGGACTCGGCGAGTCCTCGCCATGCAGTCAATCCGCTGCCTCCTGTATTTCGCATGATTTCGAAATATATAGATATGGGGCTTCCTGGACTTTCACATATACTAATACAGGGGTTTTCAAACACTTATAACAACACTACAATCTAACAATCCCTTAAATGGGTTTCCTAAACCCTAAATTCGCATACAACGTAAAAGCTACAGATTTTGATCCGAAGATTACCTGGAAACGTGTTCCCTGTGTCCCCAAACCTCCAGTACTCGATTCCTTTGATCACCACCTTGCCCCTCCTTGTCTAACAATCTCTTCAAGCTTCCTCTAGCCCTCACTATTGCTCCAGATGCCCACAAACTCCCAAGGTATCTTCAAACGGCCAAAAGACGCGACATGACGGCCATAAGATCATTATATACGATTCAGAATTGAAACGGCTAGGGTTTAGCTGAATCAGCGTCTACTCGCCGAGTCCCTATTTGGACTCGTCGAGTCCAGTCGCGTATCTGCGACTGCGACCAAGACCATGGCCCTACTCGGCGAGTCATGCACCAACTCGCCGAGTCCCCTCCTAAATGTGCCCCAAAAATAATTTAGAGAAATACCTGAAATTCCGGGCTGTTACAACTCTCCCCCACTAGAACTAGACTTCGCCCTCGAAGTCTCATTCTGCGAATAATTCCGGATGTTGCTCCCGCATTTCTCTTTCCGGCTCCCAAGTCATCTCTGATCCCTTCCGATGTTGCCACTGAACCAACACCAGAGGTATCTCCTTATTCCGTAGAACCTTGATCTTCCGATCCCTGATAGCTACTGGTCTTTCGGCGTAATTCAGGCTCGCATCCACCTGAATATCTTCTAACGGAACCACTGCTGCCTCATCGGCTATACACTTCCTCAACTGTGATACGTGGAAGGTATTGTGAATCTGACTCAGCTCCGCTGGCAACTCCAACCGATAAGCTACCCGACCTACCCTTGCAATTACCCGGAATGGGCCTATGAACCGGGGCCCCAATTTACCCCTCTTCCTGAACCGGATCACCCCTTTCCAAGGAGAAACCTTTAGGAGAACGAAGTCGTCGACCTGGAATTCGAGCTCGGACCGGCGTCTGTCCGCATAACTCTTCTGTCGGCTCTGGGCGGTCAATAACCTCTGCCTCACTCGCTGAATCTGTTCGGTCGTCTGAAATACAATCTCTGTACTGCCCATCACTCTCTGTCCCACTTCTCCCCAGCAAATGGGAGTCCGACACCTCCTACCATACAACAACTCAAAAGGTGGCATACCAATGCTCGAATGATGGCTGTTGTTGTAGGAAAACTCAGCCAACGGCAGATGCGCATCCCAGCTACCCCCGAAGTCTAACACACACGCTCTAAGCATGTCTTCCAATGTCTGAATCGTCCGCTCGCTCTGACCGTCGGTCTGGGGATGGTATGCGGTACTAAAATGCAGCTTAGTACCCAACTCCTCATGGAATTTCTTCCAGAACCTGGAAGTGAAACGTACATCGCGGTCCGAAACAATCGAGGTCGGCACTCCATGCCGAGATACTACCTCTCTCACGTATAACTCTGCCAACTTCTCTGCTGATGAACTTTCGCTAATGGCAAGGAAGTGTGCACTCTTTGTTAGTCTATCCACAATCACCCAAATCGCATCGACTCCCCTGGCAGTTTTCGGCAATTTGGTGATGAAATCCATCGTGATCTGATCCCACTTCCACTCAGGAATCTCCAAGGGTTGCAACTTACCGTGCGGTCTCTGGTGCTCGGCCTTAACCTTACGGCAGGTCAAACACCTCTCAACGAACCAGGCAACGTCTCTCTTCATGCAAGGCCACCAGTACTCCTTTTTCAAATCCAGATACATTTTCGTAGCACCGGGATGGATCGAGAATTTCGATCTGTGTGCCTCCTCCATCAAAGTAACACGCGTACCGCCCACGAATGGCACCCAGATCCAACCCTGAAATGTCAGAAGTCCCCGCCCATCCGTAACGAACTCTGAAATCAACCCGACGACCCGCTCCTGTTTCTGCATCCCAGACTTCACAACCTCGGCCTGTGCCCCACAAATAGCATCTAATACCGGAGTCATCACCGTCAATCTCAAACATACGTCCCGCAATGGAGTACTCTCCGCCCTACGACTCAATGCATCAGCTACCATATTAGCCTTGCCTGGGTGGTATAGGATCTCACAGTCATAATCCTTAACCACGTCTAACCATCTCCTCTGACGCATGTTTAGGTTGGGTTGATCCATCAAATACTTCAAACTCTTATGGTCCGTGTATATGGTACAACGAACCCCGTACAGGTAGTGACGCCAAATTTTGAGGGCGAACACTACTGCCCCCAACTCTAAGTCATGCGTGGGATATCTCGCTTCGTGAGGCTTCAGCTGCCTCGATGCATAGGCTATCACATGGCCCCTCTGCATCAACACTGCACCCAGTCCTGAAATCGATGCGTCGCAATATACGACAAAGTCCTCCATCCCTTCCGGAAGAGCTAATACTGGTGCTTCGCACAGTCTCTGACGAAGTGTCTCGAAGGAAGTCTGCTGATCGGGTCCCCATGAAAATGTAACACCCTTTCGGGTCAATTTGGTAAGCGGCACCGCGATCGTGGAGAAGTCCCTAATAAACCTTCGATAGTACCCCGCCAACCCGAGGAAACTCCTGATCTCCGAAGGTGACTTCGGTGCCTCCCAACTCATCACCGCTTCCACCTTGGCCGGATCGACCAATATCCCTGCCTGATTTACAACGTGCCCCAGAAATTGAACTTCCCGTAACCAGAAGTCACATTTGGAGAATTTTGAATATAGCTTCTCCGACCTCAATACCTCAAGGACCTCCCTCAAATGTCCCTCATGCTGCTCCCTAGACCGCGAATACACCAGAATGTCGTCGATGAACACAATCACAGACCGATCCAGCATCGGCCTGCATACCCTGTTCATGAGATCCATGAACACTGCTGGGGCATTGGTGAGCCCAAAAGGCATCACCACGAACTCGTAATGCCCATACCGCGTCCTAAAGGCTGTCTTCTGGACGTCCTCATCCCACACTCTCACCTGATGGTACCCTGATCTCAAATCAATCTTGGAAAACCAAGATGCCCCTTGCAACTGATCGAATAGATCATCGATCCTCGGTAACGGATAGCGGTTCTTGACTGTCACCTTGTTCAGCTCCCGGTAATCGATACACATCCGGTGTGAACCATCCTTCTTCTTGACGAACAGAATTGGTGCTCCCCACGGCGAGCTACTCGGCCGAATAAACCCCTTCCCCAACAACTCTTGAAGTTGCGAGGACAATTCTTGCATCTCTGGAGGTGCAAGACGATAAGGCACCTTCGCAATAGGCGCAGCCCCTGGAACTAGATCGATACCAAACTCCACTTGTCTCGCAGGAGGTATTCCTGGCAAATCCTCGGGAAAAACATCTGGAAACTCGCGCACCACTGGAACCTCCTTCAATGTCTTCGGTCTCTCGGAACTCACCCGCGTATCCATCACATACGCCACAAAACCGTTACATCCCCGCTGTAGGCATTGCCTCGCCCTAGCGGCCGAACAAAAAGCTGATCCCGAACGGGTACCCTCGCCGTATACCGTAAGAACTCCCCCACTAGGGTCTCGTATAGTCACCAGTTGATGCTCGCAGTCGATGACAGCGCTGAATCGGCTCAACCAATCCATGCCTACGATGACACAGACATCACCCATCGCAATAGGAATTAGGTCAATCGGAAACGCGACCCCGAAGATCTCTAGCACACATCCCCGAAGAACCTCCGTAGCACAAATCACCCTCTCAGCCGCAATGGAAACGCTCAAAGGCCGACTTAACGGCTCACGACTAATGCCGATGTGCTGACTAAAAGCTAACGATACAAACGATCTACTCGCACCCGAATCAAATAATACTAGAGCAGGCATAGAGTTCACAAGGAAAGTACCTACACATTCATTAACATAAGCATAACATTTCGATCTTTAATTAAATACGTGAATGATAACATACCTGCCACAACATTGGGCGCAGCGCGGACCTCCTCCGCAGTCAGCTGAAAGGCTCTTCCGCGAGCCCTCGGGGCCTCGACCTTCGCCGGTCGGGTCTCAGTAGTCCGGGTAGTAGGTGTAGCTCCCTGACGAAGTTGCGGACACTCGGCCTTCCGATGGCCTGTCTGGTTGCAGTGAAAGCAAACCATAAACCCCTTAGGGCAATCCCTGGCAATATGTCCCTCTTTGCCACACTTGTAGCAACCACCAGCTCGACACGCCCCCTCGTGACTCTTGCCGCACTTCACGCAAGTGCGACCCTTCGAACCTCCCATCCTCGAATCAGCGAACTTAGTCCGCTTGGCTGCCGGCTGAGACTGGGCCGGTCGTCGATCCATCTGCCGAGACTCAGCCTCCTCCCTCGCTTGAGTCTCCAACTCGATCTCGCGCTTCCTGGCGTTCGCCTGAAGCTCAGTGAAAGTACGATAGGTGGAGTTCGACACAAACTCCCTGATCTCCCTCTTCAAAACACCCAAATAGCGGCTCATCCGCGACTGCTCCGTAGATACCAGCTCGGGGCAGAACATTGCCCTCTCATGAAACGTCCGTGTGATCACTGCCACGGAATCAGTACCCTGCTTAAGGGTCAAGAACTCCTGAATCAATCGCTCCCTCTCTACCGGGGGAACGTACTCATCCCTGAACATCTCCGTAAACCTCTCCCATGTCACCGCCGTAATCTCTGCCTGAGTGAAGTTCGCCGTCACGAACTTCCACCAATCCTTCGCTCCCAGACGGAGCTGGTTCAAGGCGAACCGTACTCTCAAGTGCTCCGGGCATGAGCAAGTATAGAAGCACCCCTCGATGTCGGCGATCCACCTCATAGCTGCAATCGGATCCTGCGTCCCATCAAATTCAGGGGGTTTCGTGTTGCTGAATTCCCTGAATAGTAATGAATCACTCCTTTGCGGCCTGGCAGCAGCCACAGCTGCGGTAGCGGCAGCAACTGCGGCTTCAGTAAGTGCGGCGTACCGCTCCTCAAACTCCTCCATCAGCGTGGTCTTAATAGACCCAAACATCTCCGGGATCTCAGCCCGGACCGCCGCAGCTACCTCTTCCTGAATAATCTGACGAATCTCCTCGTCACTCGCACCGCTCGAACTCGCCCCATTGCGTGTGATAACCATGATGTCTCTGAAATACAACATAAAATCATCAGAGACTCCACCAAGTACAATTGTACTCGATACGCGCCCTACCCAGTCTCCGATCTCCAGGGATTCTTACTTGAGTCTTCCACTGGTACGGTGCCTTCGGTAGTACAGGCCCAATACTACCGACCACACCGTATCAGTATTCGTCCCAAATCTTCCTCCCCAAATCCCGAATAATGAGTACTCTACCTCTAGTATGCACTATCTACTTGCACGCTACCAATTATCTCATATAAGCAATCTCCCTAGACTAAGGCATCACAAAACAGGCAATTCTAGTCCTATCATGTATACCTAGTCTTCTAGCATGCATAACAATTCATAATTCAGTGCATAACATAACATTGTAAGGTATTCTGGGGATCTTTACCGTTCGGACGCTGGCTGCACGTACACACTGTTCCATCCTTGTTTTACCGCTTTACCATTTATAAAATGTTGTGTCCTTATTATTTAAAAAGGTTTTTCCTCAAATCCCCGGTCTGAGTTCAGTTGCACCCAAAAGTACACCTGAATCCCTCAAACCTGGCTCTGATACCAATTGTAACAGCTCAATTTTTCAAATAAATTTTTCATTTAAAACAAAGCATCATTATTCGACAAAAGGGTTTATTCCAAGTTTATTTCAAAAGTATAAATAATAAATCTCCAGGATCTTCAACAGTGGCAGTGTGTACGTGTCACGCCGGCGCCTTCCCACGGTCATCACTAGTACCTGAAAAACATAAACACAACTAGTAAGCATAAATGCTTAGTGAGTTCCCCAGTATACGACTTACCCACATACGCCTTCCGGCCCGGACCTTTCGGTCCACATAACATTGCCTTCCGGCCCGTAATATAATCGCCTTCCGGCCCATAACATATCGCCTTCCGGCCCGTATTAGATTGCCTTCCGGCCCATAGTATTTTGCCTTCCGGCCCATAATAGTATAAAACATAACACATGTAACATAACGCACATAACACATAAGTCATACATCATACCGTTCTTTCTGTCACATAAGGTCTCGCCTTCCGGCCCGTATAAGCATACATCACATATAAGCATACATCACACATAAAGCATCTACCTCTCTAGACATAGCATAAATATAACACATACGACCTTCCGGTCTCACAGTCAAACCCTTCCGGGTGAAGTATAGTGAGAAGACTCACCTCGTAGTATGCAAGCTATAAACCCTTCGAGCTACTCGCACTCGATCCGCTAATCCGCAGGTTCCCTATAATACCACATACCTTTATTAATGATCTTATCAAACAAGACAACTGACCCTACTAGGTTACATACAGGTCAACGGTCAATCTTGACCGGACTCGTCGAGTGCAAAGGGCAACTCGGCGAGTATAGACACCCTGACTCCACTCGCCGAGTCTGAAGAACGACTCGGCGAGTCCTAGTAGATCTTCAAGCTACTCGCTGAGTCTGAAGAACAACTCGGCGAGTTCTAGTAAATCTTTAAGCTACTCGCCGAGTCTGAAGAACAACTCGGCGAGTCCTGGTGAATCTTCAAGCTACTCGCCGAGTCTGATCATTGGACTCGGCGAGTCCTCGCCATGCAGTCAATCCGCTGCCTCCTGTATTTCGCATGATTTCGAAATATATAGATATGGGGCTTCCTGGACTTTCACATATACTAATACAGGGGTTTTCAAACACTTATAACAACACTACAATCTAACAATCCCTTAAATGGGTTTCCTAAACCCTAAATTCGCATACAACGTAAAAGCTACAGATTTTGATCCGAAGATTACCTGGAAACGTGTTCCCTGTGTCCCCAAACCTCCAGTACTCGATTCCTTTGATCACCACCTTGCCCCTCCTTGTCTAACAATCTCTTCAAGCTTCCTCTAGCCCTCACTATTGCTCCAGATGCCCACAAACTCCCAAGGTATCTTCAAACGGCCAAAAGACGCGACATGACGGCCATAAGATCATTATATACGATTCAGAATTGAAACGGCTAGGGTTCAGCTGAATCAGCGTCTACTCGCCGAGTCCCTATTTGGACTCGTCGAGTCCAGTCGCGTATCTGCGACTGCGACCAAGACCATGGCCCTACTCGGCGAGTCATGCACCAACTCGCCGAGTCCCCTCCTAAATGTGCCCCAAAAATAATTTAGAGAAATACTTGAAATTCCGGGCTGTTACATAATATTTCATATTGGGTGTTATATTAAGGACTTGGATCAACTAACTTGAATATCTCCCAATGTAGATGTCTGGTTCAGACAACTATGATCTTCCCAAATCTCTTGGAACAAACTTTCCTAATGAAGATGATGTCCCGTGGTTGGATCATAGAAATCATACTTCAATTCCTCCAATTATTCTCCCTTACCCACAAGTTCTTGAATAGTTCAAGGTCACTCAAGCCCTATTGGCAAGCAAAGTCTACGTGTGATCACATCTTGGAGATGATGTCACATATTGACAAGCTGGGAGAGTTGGGTGTCAAAGTCTTAAGGATGTTGGATGTTGACTGGGTTCTTCAGTCACTTCCTAATTCACATAGTGAGTTCTTCAAGGATTACTGTGTAACATACTAGGATATGACCCTTAATGATCTTACCTATTTTCTTGTTGTTGCTAAATCAGCAATGATTTAGGGCACTGGTAAAGCAAATTTGATTGGAAGATCAACTTCCCAAACTTACATGGAAATTGAAAATGGTGACATTCCAGAAAAGCTTTTTTTTTCCCAATGGAAAGGGATCGGCCATAGTCAACCCAGTTGACCACATGGTAAAGAGAATCGCTAAGTCTGGGATAGTCTCGTGTACCATTCCCAAAAGGCCCATATATTTCTTTTGCCAAAAGAAGGGGCATTGGTTGTGAAGCTGCCCAATTTACCTGAAAGTCCATAAGGATGGTAAAAGTCAATGTTTGACTATGCTTAAGCTAAAATCCATTATCTGACTCTATTAAGTTCCTATTTGGAGATTCTTAATACATGAAGTGACTAGGTCACATTTTGATGTTTGGTAGAATTGAAGAAAGGAAGCTTAAAGGAAGTGTAAGCTAATTCTGATCGTGAAGAGATGGATTTCAATCGCATGGTTCGAAGATCAGAATTTTGAGTTGCTACTTAAGAGTTATGATATTTTGCTTAGGAATTGATAACAAGTTTTTCATATGGATTTGCATTGTAAGGATAATTTTTTCCACAAGTTTTAAATAAAAGAAAAGTTTTGATTTTATTTATTTTAAATCTCCTTACAATGGCATTTGTGAAAATTGTTGTTTATATGATTCCATTGATAGCAATATTGGAGAATGGATTTGATTCTTTTGGTTGTGGTAGTGTCATAATTTACCAAATAAGGAAAGATTCTCATTACCCAAGTTTCAGTTGGATAGAAACTTGGAATCATGCAACTTGTATTGTATGATGATGAATGAGAATTTTCATCTTTGGGAAATTAAGACTAATTCCTTGTTCACATGTATATGTGAGTCAAGTGAAAGACTAGGAGATCGAGTATAATTGGTTGTGTGTTGATCAGGCCCACCACAAAGAACGAGAAGGCTATTCATCATGATTTAATAAAGTTTAGTAAATATGGTTGTGCTTACAATTTTAAGTATAATTCTGAAACATTGGAAAAGTTTCAATGTATGGCAAAAGAACGAGAAATCAAATTAGGCAGAAAGATAAAAGTTTCTCAAATCTGAAAAGATGGGAGAGTACTTTAGTATCATATTTTATGATTATCTTAGTGATTATGAAACCATATCACAATTGATCCTCTAAGGATATCTTAGTGCATTTGTATGGCTAAGAAGATGAATCGTGAATTGTTGAAGTGGTTAAATCAAAAGATGAATCATACTTCATTCCAAAATTGAGTCTTAGAGTAATACACCAAGATTGTAACTTGAGTGAAATAATATTAAGAAGTTTTAACACTTGTCAAATGTAGAGTAAAATGTTTCCTTACTCTTGTACATTTGAAATTGGTAAGTTGTGATGTTTTGGATAAAATAAAGACCAACTAAGACTAATTATGTGAAGTGTTTGTCTTGATAAGAATCTGCACTAACATGTTGACATATTCTTGTTTCTGTGTCCATTCCGGTTAAATTTGACTATGCATGTGAGTTCTATGAGTTCTCAGTTGTTTGCATAACTACTTGGAAGCAATGGTATGCCTTTGTGTTGCCAAGTGGCAAGAAGTTAATATTGCACAAGTTCAATCCATATGAGTTTGGATTTGTCACTAACCTTGTCTTGTGATTATGGTTATGACAAATTCACATGGATAGGAACACATACACCATAAAATCTAAGTGTCATAAGGTTTCTCTCCGATTCATGAAAATGATGGTGAGGAAATGCATTCACTAGTAGATTTTAAGTAGATAGTAATTATGATGTTTGCATACTCAAAGTTGTTAATGGAGTGTGTGTGGTTAAATGGCACACTAACATTGACTTGTGAGAAATCACAAAGGTCTAAACAATTGATACTATGATTACGACATCCCTTTTCATAGTTCTACAATTGTTTAGACACACATGTGAGCTATCTAAGGAAAAGTGTAAGATTTTGATAAAGTTTTATCAAAGTATCTCGTATCAGAAATATGAACTTTGGAAAGAAAGTCAATAAAATATTGATTTCTAGAAGTCCAGCTGATTTCTAGGTATATGTCAAAGCTAGTAGGAGCATAAGTGTTATGCTAATAATTATCATGTTGGTGGGAGCATGATTATTATGTTTAGTATTGCAAGTTAGCAATGATAATTATAGAAAACAAAAGTTTTAATTCGTGTAGTTGCAGGGGTTGAAAAAGTTGTTTTGCTATAATTATGAGAGAAGAAATTATACTTCATTTCAATTCTAAAACCTTAGATTAAGATTTTAATCATCTTTAGTCAAGGATATATATATATATATATGAATTTTATGTTGGAATGGTTCAACATAAGGAAATTCTATATATATTGTGTTCTCAAAATTCGATTATGATTACGACATCCCTCTTCATAGTCGAATTATGAAAACATGGCAAATAAAAAAATATTGTAGCAAAAGGCTGGTCTAGGATCATGTCTTTATGTGAGACTTCATGAATTGTGTCTTGTATGCTTCGGGTATAGGATCGATTGCATGTGCTATAATATTCATCCGTTCTAAATTTTCCAAATTCCTAGGGCATTAAGAGGGAACGAGGACTAGAACTAGGTATAACTAAAATGATTAAGAAATTGTCGAGGACAATCTAAGGTTTACCAAAGATTGGTTGCTCATAGACAACTGCAAGTATAGTGTTAATTTTGAAAGAACCATATTGACATATTCTGAAAAGGGGAAACTCTTATTCAGAAGTGATAGTCAAAATGGGAATGTGGAAATATTTCCATAAGTGGAAGTTGTTTTTCAAATATGTGTAAGATTAGAAAACTTAATCCAAGAAGGATGTTCAAAGGAACGTACTTTGAATGTAAGACTTTGTTTCCATGGAATTGATCTCCATTGGAATACTCTGTAATGTCTGTTGACAAGTCTTTGTGACTTTGTGCATAGTCATTACGAGAGGTCAATGCATATAAGTTTAGAATCAAACAGATTTCGGTAAATGGAAGGAATTTGGAATTCTTAATTTACGATAAGGATTTGGATTGTGTAATGAGAATCATTGGAACTATGTTCAATTGATCTATTCCAGAAAGTGAGGATCATAGACAAACATAGTGTGCATACTTGGAGTATAGCATGACTATTGTTTGCACAAACATAGTGTGCAAGCTTGAAGCATGGCCTGCCGATTGTTTTAATTCAAGTATTACGTTGATAAATCGAAACATTATACAATGAATAATGTGTAATCAATATGGTGATAAATAAAAGGTGTTTTATTTATATTCATAAGTTCTGAGACCATATTGGACTCGATTATTCTTGTGTTTCACTTTGCATGTTTTGACTTTCAAAATAACTAGGTCATTCTTCCCGAATGACTAAGTTATTCAAACCATCCACAGTCGATAATACGTTGGAAGTAGGTATTAAGGCAAGACTGTCATGAATTGGCTTTGTAGATGTCTAAAGTGTTTAGACATAGCAAAAGTTGTTGCAAGATTCATGAGTGCTCTTGGAATAAGATTCAAGTATTAGATTAAACCCACTCTCATTTGACTCACTTCATGGATTTTATCACGAGTGATCATGAGACAATAATATCTTATACTCTTAAAACCAGAGGTATGAGTTGTTGACTATGAGTTGGTTATACATTGATTGTACGAAAACACATTGTTAACTTGATGTTATAAAACGTGCCTTTGTGTATGATTCAACAAGTAGTAGAACAAGCATAGAGTCAGAGTTTATCCATTCCTTTTACCCTTGGAGGGATAAAAGCAATATCTATGGGCCCCTCAATGATTTGGGGATGACAAACATAAGTGCTCGGCCAGGCCTAGACTAATTTGATTTGTTCAATTAATCAGTCATCATAAATTGGAAATTGGTAAACAACAGATGGACATAGAGAATGATTATAATCCATGTCTCAGTCCATATGATATCTAGAATGGAGGAATATATGATCCCTTATCTAATGGACACGTCATTGATTTGTTCAGAGTACGACAACGACTTTTAAGAGCTACGATGCTAGTCGGGTTTTGGAGACATACTTGCAATAATAGTTTTAGACTTATCCAAGTGGGAGATTGTTGGATTAGTGTCTAAGTCCATAACTATAATTGGTATGTACTTGACCCGATTTGGCGTGGTCCATTTGGGTTGCATGGCATTGGAACAATTTGGATAGAATTTTGTGAGAAAATGATATTTATGATTTATTAATATATTATAAGTTCTTATATATTATTATGAAATCTTATTATTTAATTAGTATTGATTAAGAATCAATTTGGAATTAATTTTATGATCAAAAGACACTAATTAAATATATGGAGATTGATTGTGTAAATCATTCCTTCATATATATGTAGGCTTATGATCCATAGTTCTTCATGTTGCACTAAACCGATGGAGTAACCCATGGATACTCCATGGAGGTTTTAACCCATGGAGCATGAAGAATATGGAAATACATGACTTACATGGTGTAACCTTAATAGCCACAATATATAAAGACCCCATAGCTCAAGAAATCGGCCCTAATGTTTCATATGAGAGGGCTAGCCGATTTTGACAAAAGGACTTTTCTCTCAAGTTATTCAAATTTGTTGTCGGTATTGTGTGAACCATTTGAGATGTCACACTTAGGGCACTAGTCTCTTACGCTCCATGGAGTCAAGCTACAACACAAAAAGGTATGTTACTCTAACTAGTGTCTTATTTGGTATATGAAAATGCATGCTTGTTATAGGTTTAATGCCTTGGAAACATTTGCATGTATAATTAGTGAAAACATAGATCCAAGATATTTAGGGTTGTATGTGCACCAGAGGATGCTGTAGTATACTAAAACCATTCATGATGATGTTTCGATTTTGAGTGAAGCATGCAGTGGAGACGACTTCGGACCAAAGATAGAAAGTATGGTTTGCTAAGTTCAACATCGATTGAGCGGCTTCAACAAAAGTTCGATTTATTCTTTCAACTACACCATTTTTCTGAGGAGTGTAGCTAGTAGAGAAATTGTGATCGATGCCTTTATCGGTAAGAAGCTTCTCAATGGAGGCATTTGGGAAGTCAGATCAACTGTCACTTCGGATTCTTCGAACATGAAGTTTTACAAGAAATTCAATTCCTTTGATGATTTTATGAGTTTAGAGGCTATTTTGGACTTTAGCCTTAGGAAAAACACCCAAGTGAACCTTATGTAGTCATAAAAAATCACAGGATTATACTTTTTGTGATATAAACTTTCTACAGCAGATGGTCCATAGAGATCAATGTGAAGGAGTTCCAGTGTTTCTGAAATGGACTTTTCAATAATTACATGATGACCTTTCTTCAATTGCTTCCCACATTCATACGCAACGCAAAGATTATTGCTTTCAAATTTGAGGAGTAGTAGACCTTGAACCATTTCACCATATCATTCATGTATTGGAGTTGAGATGAGCGAGCCTCCAATACCATAACCAACTTACGTTAGGATTGGACTTTGAAAGAAGACAAAGGTGAGGCTTACTAATGATTGTGTTGATGTCTAAAGGATACATATTCTCGATACGATATGATTTGATAAGACATTTTTTCGGTCTTCTATCATAACGTAGCTTTGCTTCTTGTAGAATGCAACTCTTCGATTTGCTTCAGTGAGTTAAGCCACAATGATCAGATTATACATGAGATCGGCTACATATATCACATTTTAGAAATAGAAATTTACATTGGTCAAGACACCATAACCTCGAATTTGGGAATTTGAATTTTTGCCATAAGTAACATAACTAGCATTTGGAGCAAGATTCAGATCACGTAGAAAATCTTTCTGCCCAATCATGTGCATGGAACAAGAACTATCAATATACTATATTGTATCTTGTTCTGAAGCACAAAAGCCTACAAATCAGGGAGTTTTGGAGTTTTTAGGCTCCGAATTAGATCTAGGGACTTTAGCATAGGCTTTGCACTTGGTTTGTGATTTCTGAGCAGCTGGTATTTCGGAAGGCTTTTTTCGAGAATCTTTTGGGAAGAGTTAGAAAGTCAAGGTCTTTTCATCTATCCAGAAATCATACTCAACAATTGGTTGTTTGGACACTTCTTTCCTTGGAGGGATAGTTTTCGGGATGTTGTTGGAAGAACTGTGTTCAAAAGTGTTTCAGTTATGTTTTCAAAAAATTTCACTTTCCATTCATACTTTTGTTTCAAACCATTAGTAAGTTTCTGAACAACAGTGTTCTGAGCATCTTTTCCTTTGTTTGTTTGTTCAAAGGCACTTTAGGTTTTGGAAGATGTTTAGGTTAAAAAAATCATGCCATCCGAGGTAGCAATAAACACAGAAGAAGAAACTATCCGAGGAGAGTTGGTTTTCTTAGATGAGGTCTTAACAACAACATTCTTTACATAACTACTAATAGATGTGTTACGAAAATCCGAACTAACATGATTAGATGGCCTCTTAAGGATCTTAACAGACATGAAGGTATTGTGATTCCTAGTAGTTGGACCAACTGTTTGAAACACTTTCTTCTCGGATTTCTCAAGAAACATAGAATATTGCCTAGAGCCAGTTTCTTTTGCAAGAGATTTCCTAGCTTCGGTGTTTAGGTGAACAATGTCTTTCTTGTTCAGCCAGAGTTTCTTCCGAGAGTCAGATGATGACTTGGAAGTTTGTCCAATTGGTGGATTGTTGAAACAAGGCTTAATTGGCACTAGAGTCGATTTTGAGACTACCTTAGAATTGTAGACACATGAATCAGACGAGATGTCATCATTACTCTTAAATTCTACATCCGTATCAAGAGACGCCCAAAACGAATTAGATTTGTCCGGGTCATGCCTGTTTGTCTCAGGATTGATTTCATCAATGGCACAACTGTTAGGAGGACCAGAGTTCAGAAAATGAACTCCAATACAACTTGTGTTTGGAAAGGATTTCGAAGTCCGATTAATTTTTAAACCATAATAATTAATAAACAAATTCCTTCTTTATTGATTCTACTTAATTTGAGTCCTGGGGGCAACCCAAGAGGACACTGCTATAATTAAAAATATTATCAATAATTAATGATTGTGGACACCATTTTCAATACTTTGCACAAGGTGGAAAAGAAAAGTTCATAAATATTATTGCTTCTCTGGATTTGTTAGTTGATCAAGGTGTTGCTACTAAAATAGGATATGTTGAATAGATAAGAGTCGGTAAAAAAAATTAGCTAACTTACTCAACCATGAAGCTAAAGATGTAGCTCAAAAAGCCAATGCTAAATGGGTTGTTGAAGAGGATGAAAACACCAAGTTTTTTCATGGTATTCTAAAGAAAAAATGAAGGCAGGTAGCGATTAAGGTTGTTATGAAAGATGAGAATTTGATGGAAGACCTAAACTTGATAAATTTGAAATTTTTAATCATTTTCGACATCGATTTTCTTCTATGGATGGTCCTCGGGTTTGCTGTGGTTTCATCTTACTTAATCGGTTGTCTTCTATAAAAGTTGATAGCTTAGAAGTTCAGTTCTCTTACGATGAAATTAAATGTGCAGTTAGGAATTTACGTATAGATATCCATTTTAAATATTTATATGAAATAATGTACTTTAATATTAACAAAATGACATCAAAGCCATCTCATATATACTAAAGTTACAATGAAGCTAATCAAGTGTCATATGTATGTGACTATAAAATCCATCAAAATATATTAAAAAAACTTCTTTTGTATGTTTTCTATAAACTAATATATCTCTTTGTTTATCAAGTGTAGCTAAACTATAATAACAAATTTTGCAAGATGGTGGTCAATTTTCATATATCTATCCAAAATATTTTTACATATATTTATATATAGAAGTTTTTAGGTAAGAAAAAAAATGATCATTATACATATGAAAATATTGTTAAAGATACATAAAAAAAAACATTGGTGACAAAAAAGAAATTCTTTTAGCCCTATAATTTTATCCTACACAGCGTTATATGCCTGGTAATCATTAAAACCGAATTTTATAATATATATGCACCCATACTGTATAACAATTTAATTAGTGATTTCCAATGAAGTGGGAGATCCCGTGGATCAATTTACGAGTCTCCTCGGAGGTTTTTGGATCCACATCAATGGCGACCTTATTCAGATAAAAGCTGTGTCCAACTCCATTACTCACAAACAACTCAACCTTCTTCCCAGCTTTCTTCATCTCTTCGTAAAACTCCATCACCGTATCTATCACCAAGTCCTCCTCCGCCACACACAGCATATACGGCGGCAAATCCACCCCCTGCAGCACCTCTCCCATCGGACATGTTATCGGGTGGTCTCTGGTGCTGCCCACCGGCAACCCCAGCTTCAGAAACTTATACAACATGTCCAGAGTCAAAAACGGAGACTCGGGTTTTTCCAACTCCGACTTGCTTTTCTCTGACCGGAGAAACCCCGGGTGGATGGGGATGGCTCCCGCGAGTCTAAGTGGATGTAGGTTTTCTCCGGCTGCCTTTTTGGCCACCTGATGGACTATGTTCCCGCCGGAGCTGTCTCCAATGAGGAAAACACGGTTAAAGTCTCCCTTAGAAGACAACCATGGTTGGTGCACTTTTCCGTTGGCCAAATCTTGGAGCCAGAGAAGGGTGGAGTAGGCATCATCTATGGCGGCAGGGAGGCGGTGCTCCGGTGCAAGACGGAGGTAGGTGCTGACAACGATAGCTCCAGCTTCACGTGCAAGACGAGTGTAGGTATTATAGTACATGAACCAATCCGCCTGGCTGATGCAAAATCCTCCGCCATGAAAGTGTAGGATTATGGGAAGCTTTCCGGAATCGGGTATCTCCGGGAGATAAACCCTGACGCGAAGATCCGAATCTGGATGGGTGAAGAGATCATGGGTTGCAACGCCATTAATGAAATTGTGGTGTGGTGGGACGGGATCAGACATGAACTTGAATTGCGGTGGTCCTGTCCATGTCCGATCAACAAAACCGTCGTTGTAGATAGTGAGCCAACCGGACACTTGGTCGACGATTGATCTTTGAAACACCATTTTTACTTGTTTCTAAAGTAGAAGTGAAAGTGGAATGGTGGATAGATGATATCTATGTCGGGTCTTATATAGAAGTGGAGATGAACAGATGGTATCATGGTGGTTAAAGGCAAAGCAGTGGAAATTGTTTGAAGAAAACAGTTAAAAGACTTAAAGTTATTGAGTCAACGGCTGCCGTTTGAAAGTTCATACTAATGTCCCAAATAGTTTTTGTCTTGTTATTGACCAAGATTTACACCACAAAGCTCAAACATTTCTACTATTTAAAATTTTTTATCCAGTTATGTATTATTTTTTAAAGTTTTTTAATAGCAATAAAATTATAAAAGTTATTTTACCAATAAATGGCTTACTATAGCTTTAAAAGGTTTTCAAAAATGTGTAATAATAATAAATAAATGATAAAAATTATATCAAACAAACCAATTAAAATATTTTGCATAAGACGTTAGATGATTGAGTTCGTTAAAAGATTGTTTAGCCTCAAGGTCATTATTGTAATTTTCACTGTATAATTTGTTATGTTATTTGTAGCTTGACTGTCGGATTCATACATGTATTCATTTTGAATCAGACATAAAAGACTAACATAACCAACTATAGATATATTCATTTTTGAAGGCTCAAAAAATATATGTGTACGGATCACACAATTTAGCTACAACTAACATAAGGAACTATAAAGTGGAAATCACACAGTTTTGGATTAAGGAGCGCCTCTCATCTTTACGTGCTTTGGTTCTTTTAAATGGGTCGACTACAAATGAATTTCCGATTTGGAGGGGTGTTCGCCAAGGTGACCATCTTTCTCCATTCTTGTTCATTATTGCTATTGAGGGTTTAAATGTTGCTTTGAGATCGACCTATCAAAAATCTTTATTTCATGGTATTCAAACTCCTAATGGCGGTCCATTGATATCTCATCTTTTTTATGCTGATGATGCCCTTTTTGTTGGTGAGTGGACACGTTCTAATTTTGCCAACTTAGCTCGTATTTTTAAGATGCTTTCATGCAACTTCAGGTCTAAAAGTCAACTTTCATAAGTCTAATGTTTATGGCATTAACATTTTAGTGAACGAAGTATCGAGTTGTGCTAGTATTCTTTGTTGGGACGAGGGTTCTTTTCCTTTCAAGTACTTGGGAGTGCTGGTCATAGCCAATATGACTCTTAAGAGAAATTGATTACCATGTGTTGATAGAGTTCATAATTGATTCTCGTCCTGGAAGGCCAAAACGTTATCTTTTGGTCGGAGTTTTAACGCTTGTGACGTCGGTTCTTTGCAGCCTTCCCTTGTACTTGTTTTCCATGCTTAAAGTTCCAAAGTCAATTATTGATATTTTAGTGAAGTTACGGAGGCGATTCTTATGGGGCGGAAATGAAGACAAAAATAAATTAAATTAGGTCGCTTGGAATGTAATTTTTGGTGCTAAAGAAAAAGGAGGGATTCGACTTGGATCTTTACAGTCATTGAATTGGGCCTTCCTCACCAAATGGATTTAGCACTTCAAGACATATCCTTTGTCTTTTCGAAGATGTATCATCAGTGGGATTCACAAACTTGGTAGACAATATATGAATTCCATGGTTTAAAAATCTTTCCCTGGAGTTTGGTACAACTTTTCGACGGTGATATATGATCTAGCTGACAATGAAATTGATTTGTAACATCCCAAAAATACAGTTTAAAATTTTCATTTTAATTTAATAATAAAACCATAGTCATTGAACATCATATAAAAATCACAATCAGTGTATCTCAAGATATCATAACAATTGTCAAAATATCAGAGTATAAACATCCCAGGCTGAACAGATGGTGTGTGCACTGTAATCTTCCTGAGCTCATCTTTTGAAAACTGAGTACCTGAAACCAAAAATAAAATTGTAAGTACGAAGCTTAGTGAGCTCCCCCAAACTACCACATACCATACAATAACACATAAACCAAATACTGGGCCTTGCCTACTGCATCGGACCGAAGTTCGGAATAACTTGGGCCTCGCCTACTACATCGGACCGAAATCCGGAACTAACTTGGGCCTCGCCCACTGCATTGGACCGAAGTCCGGAACTAACTTGAGCCTCACCCACTGCATCGGACCGAAGTCCGGAACTAACTTGGGCCTCGCCCACTATATCTGACAGAAGTCCGGAATTAACTTGGGCTTCGCCCACTACATCGGACCAAAGTCTGGAACTAACTTGGGCCTCGCCCACTGCATCGGATCGAAGTCCAGAACTGACTAAACATAGCATAACATAATCATAACATATAACAATAACACATATACTGCATACTACATTGGACCGCAGTCCGGAACACATAACACATAACACATAAATATGCTAGAATCATAAAGACATCAAGCATACTGAACTACGTCTCGGGACCACCCCGGCATCAGACCGCAGTCCGGAGCTACTACTATCTAAACAGGTCGATATTGTGGACATTGAATCGTTCCTACTGGAAGGAAACTCACCTCACACTGCTGAAGTCCTGCTGACAAAACCATAGTTGTTGGATGACAGACTCCCGCCCTGTCAATATCAAAATAACACCCAGTTAATAATTGGGTTCCAACTCATAACCAATAGTACATTCTTTGGATAACTACTACATTACCCTAAGCTTGGCTGATTAGAGCCCAAGGCCCAATCAATAGGCCTAAAGTCAATTAGGAATCAAAGCCCAACACATTGCCCAATTTTCCAAATTGGGCCCAAGCTTGTACATGGTCTTATTCTAGGGCCCAACATCATGTAATCATTAAGGCCCAACCTATGGCCCATTTATGGCTCAATTTTCCAAATTGGGCCAAAACCCCTTACATAGGCCTTACCCTAGGCCCATTAATTTATTCTAGTTTAATTGCTTGCTCTTGGATGGCTCATTATTATCCTAATCATCTAGGCCCAACAGAAAGGCCCAACTTAAGGCCCAAGTGAAATTAGGGTTTCACATAAAATGACAATTAGGGTTAAGTTTCCTACTTAACTTATTAAGACCTTAATCCTCTAAGGACTTAATCCATTAAGTCCAATATTACTTAGATTAATTTTTTTCTGCCAATGATTATTATTTAATATTACAAGTTATTAAATAATTTCCGTGTGACCCGATTAATTCCCAAATTAGGGTTTTCCAATCCAAATACGATCCCATTTATCAATTTGTTGGGTTGTTAGGTCAATTTGGGCTTTATTGGGCCTATTAGGCCCACTAGAATATCATTAACCCCATAAGGGTTTCAACTAAGCCCATTAAGCTTCATTAGGCCCATTAGGGTTTTAAGCACCCCAAACGAGTCAACACAATGAGGCAAGGCACACCGCCACCCGACACGGTGGTCGGTGGCGGCAGCCACCACCCTACGGTGGTGGTTAGGGTTTCTGTCTCATTATTCCATTTCCAACTACATTTCACAAGGCTAAATCTCAAGATGAACACACATACTAAACAAAATAAGCACACACTAACTAACACACACACAACCACACCGTGGTGGCCAGCAGTGGTGCTTGGTGGCAGCCACCACCTCATGGTGGTGGCAGTGGCGGTTCTTGGCTTTCCGGCTTGACAAACACGCACATAAAAATGTTAGACTGCATACAACATGTCACACCCCGACCGTTGGCGGAAACACCGGGTGATGTAACGTCATTCTTCGTATAGTTATATAACATACATTGAACAATATTAAAGAAAATACATACCTTTATTGATAATTGAAAGTTACATAATTGTTTTTCTAGAACCTATTACATAATATTTGACTATGGCATATTTCTTCTTGCCGTTCGTTGCTTCCATTATGGGTTTGACTGCTACTGCCTTGTGTCACTGTTGTTGAAGCCGATGACCACTGAGAAGACGAAGCCACCATCTGCCGCCACTTAGTGGTCGTGTGGGTGGGTATTTTCTTAGGGACCAACCTCTTTTTTTTAGTATGTGTGCATGTTTGTGTGTTTTGTCGGAGTTCACGGAAGAACCACCACCACCATGAGGTGGTGGCTGCCACCATGGGTGGGTGCATTCTAATATGTGTGTGTGTGTGTAGTTACTTTTGGGATATTCATTGTAATTTGTAACAAAAGATGGAATAATGAAAAGAAATTGAAAACCACCACCTTAGGGTGGTGGTTGCCGCCTCCTGCCACCACTGGCTGTCGTGTCGGGTAGCGGTGTGCTTACCTCGTTGAGTTTGATTCGTTTGGGGTGCATGAAACCCTAATGGGCCCAATGAAGCCTAATGGACTTTGTGAAAAAACTAATGGGCTTAAGGACCTAACTATTGGTCCTATTGGGCTAATATGGGTTGGAAACCCTAATAAGGGTTTGGAAAACCCTAAAGCCATAAAACCCTAATTTGGGATTATTGGAGCCGCAACAATATTGTTTATTGAAGTTAAAATATTATTGAATAATCATTGCAAATTAACCTAAGGACATGTGGGACTTAATGGATTAAGTCCTTAATGGGTTAAGTAGGGACACTTAACCCTAATCATCATTATATGTGAAACCCTAATTACATGTCGGTTTATTATTGGGCGTTTCTTCTAGGCCTTGATGATTGAGTATTAACGGGTCATCCAAGATCAAGCAAATAGACTAGAATAATTAATGGGCTTTAAGGTAAGGCCCGTATGAGGGTTTGTGCCTAATTTGGAAAATTGGGCCATGGATGGGCCATAGTTTGGGCCTTAATGACTATATAATGTTAGGCCTTAGAATATGACCATGAAAAGGCTTCGGCCCAATTTGGAAAATTAGCCCATATGTTGGGCTTTGATCCCTAGTTAACTTTGGGCCTATGGATTGGGCCTTGGGCTTGAATAAGCCAACCCTGGGGTAATGTAGTAACTACCCAAGTATGTATTTATGGTTATGTGTTGGGAACCAATTATTAATTGGGTGATGTTTTGATATTGACAAATCGGGATTCGGTCATCCATCAGTTGCGGTTGTGTCTTCGCGACTTCAACAGTGTGAGGTGAGTTACTTTCTAGTAGAAGTGGGTCTAAGGCCACAATGTCGGCCCACTAGTAAGAGTTATAGTAGAGTTAACTGTGTTTGTGATAATTATCTGGTATGTTTTTATCTGTTATGATTATGTGCTAGTATGCTATGATGTGATGTGTTATGTGATAGGAGGGGGTCGGTTAGACCCTAGTACCGGTCGAAAGGGCCGAAGGGATAGTTAGTACCCAGTTATGTTTGAAGGTTTACCATATATGTGTTATGTTATTATGTGGTAGTGGTAGGGGTGAAATTGTCCCTAGTTACCGGTTGAAAGATACCAAATGGGTGGGCAACACCCAAATACGATTGGCAATTACCAGTTGAAAGATACAGAAGGGGAGGCCAGCACCTAGATATGCTAGGCAGTTACCGGTTGAATGATACCGAAGGGGAGGCCAACACCCAGATATGCTTCACATTATGTACTAATATGGTATGTGGTATGATGGGGGGAACTCACTAAGCTTCGTGCTTACAGTTTTCAGTTTTGGTTTTAGGTACTTCGTTTTCAAAGGAAAGGAGTCATCTTGATCGCAACACATCACACTATGGTTTTCCACACATGAGATCTTAACGTAGTTAAAAATGAAATTTTTGGCTTGTATTTTTGGGATGTTACAATCTTAGGCCACATAAGGTGTCACACCCCAAAACCGGAACGGCGAAAACGTTTTGGGGTGGATGACGTCATGTCAAGTATCACAACACATGCATTATAGTAATCAAAGTACAACAAAACATTGCATTAATAGTAATAGTTTTACAAGGTCACATTACAACAATTTAAAGTAATACAAGTAATAGAATAAATACAGCGTGGTACTAAGCTATCTTCATCAACAGCTCCGGGGATGTACCTGTCTAATGCTAACCTGAGAATACAAGTTATTTGAAAAGCGAGTATCAACATTTTTACAATGCTGGTGAGTTCATAAGTATTTAGTGTCATTTAGTCAAATAACTTTATAAAACAGTAGTTTAAGTGATTTCAGTGTATTAATGTTCTTTCCAGAAAATCCTATATTTTCTTTAATAAAAGCAGCCTTCTACCAAGACTGGTCAGTGTAATGTGGTAAGAAGAAGTTTCCCTTAATTGCTAATAATATCAAAATACTGAATTTGATTATTAAAGAAAGCAGAGGCATCAGGGAATAACATATGCCTCAGCAGTGAGGACTGCTGACTAAGGCAAAAGAGTCATAGACTTTAGGAAAGTATCGAACTAATGACACGCCTGGTTCAGTCTAACAAATGGAGAAACAGACCCCCGAAGGTACCAAATGAAAGGTACAACTGGTAAGGTCTAAAACAGTGAACGCAGACCGAAGACGATACCAAATGGAAGGTACATCTTGCAAGGTCATAACAATGAAGACAGACCGCAGACGATACCAAATGAAAGGTACATCTTGAAAGGTCAAACAGAGATAACAGACCCTAGACGGTATCAAACGAAAGATACATCTTGTAAGGTCAAAACAATGAAGACAGACCACAGACGATACCAAATGAAAGGTACATCTTGAAAGGTCAAACAGAGATAACAGACCCCAGACGGTATCAAACGAAAGATACATCTTGTAAGGTCAAACAGAGATAACAGACCCTAGACGGTATCAAATGAAAGATACATCTAGCAAGGTCAAACAGAGATAACAGACCCCAGATGGTATCAAATGAAAGATACATCTAGCAAGGTCAAAACAGTGTGACTCTGAAAAAGGTGACATCAACATACAGTGTAAATCGCTGACGAAATACTGTTACCTTAAAGCCATGAATTATAAGGAAACCCAAGATACTCGTAACCATACTGACTAGAGTACTAGACGCCCTACAAGCATCTATATAATGTGACATTTGTCACCCCTTGGCTTGGTAGGCCGTGGACTGTAGCTAGCAGTCAGGGTGCGGGGTTGTCAATCCCGTATAGGCCTATACACACAATGTCCGCTCTCCCTACAGGAGACTCTGGTTACCAACTAGACGACGGAGAAGGCCGCGTCCCGAAGATGCATCCCAAATAGAGGATAGTGTGTTACTAGGAGGGAGTGGGTTTCTTATGTAAGTCTAGACTAGAGGTATAGACTCTTAACTGAATTGAATGAAGAAAACTCGTATGTCTATGCTCGTATACGTAATATATAACTAATGAATCGAACGACCTTCAGATGGACATCCGATCCCACCAGACCACATCTCAATGAAGAAAAGGAAATAGGGCGGACAAGCCTTCCTAAGTCCTTCAATCATTATTTATATGCATCTATACAAGCATAAACATACATCTAACTACGCTTGAGTGTGTATCATAGGGTGAAGTATAAGTGTACAGTGGAACATCTGAGTCGTGAAGTATAAGTGTACAGTGGAACATCCGAGTCGTGAAGTATACGTGTACAGTGTGGGATAATCGAACCATGAAGTATATGCGTACCAAGTATAAGTGTATCACGAAGCAGAGACGACAATAAGTGATGTAAGAACGTCTATCAAGTATAAGTGGAGTAAAGTCGTTATCCAGTATAAGTGAAGGAGAAATCGTATCACTAAGTAAGAGCGTGAATAAGTATAAGCGTCATCAAGTATAAGCGACTATAGGTATAAGTGAAAATGTTACCGAGTCAGAGTATAAAATAAGTATAAGTGAAGCAGCAATATTTTATAAGTAAAAGTATACGTCGAAAAGGGAAATCTTTAATGAAAAATCTTTATGTACAGAGAAAATCACAAATTGTATTCCTTCGTAAAATACATTTGAAACCTTAGAGGATCTTTCATAAACTAGTTTAGAATGAATTTGAATAAATCAGTATAAGTAAAAGTTATGAAACAGGTAAAAGTCATTTTAGTGTCCCACTCGGTAAAACAGTGTAAAGTGGTAAAATCTTGTGCATGCTGGTTATCAATCATATGCGATTGACATGATAACTGGCATGTTTAACTTGTATTTCCCCCCCCCTATAAAACATTTAAAAGCATTTAAAAGGTTCATTTAGGGGTATGAACTCACCTGGTGTAAGTAGGTCCGACGAGAGTGCTGTTTGGGCGTTCGGTGCCACGTAAGGACTCGAACACACTCAATGACCTATTTAACATATGATAACATATGTTCACATACAATTAGTATATTTAATGCTAATTACACCAATATACGCGCTCAAAGGAGCGGAAAACACTTTTGGTTAAGTGTTTGGGGTCCCGAGTAGTGTTTAAGGGTGCTACGGGTCTCCTATCAGTTGTGGAACTTTGCTAAACTCATATATCAAGTGTGTGAATGGGTTTAAAGCATTAATATGGACCATTTTGGAGTTTACGGCCTAACCCAAGGGAGTTTACGGCCGTAAACTCCCAAGGTCATATTCTTGGGTGTTTAATGCTTCTAGTTTGCTCATTGATTTATTCTAAGCACTTTTCCCAAAAGGCATGAGTGGGTTTGAGGCCTCTAAGGGCATGATCTATGAGTTTACGGCCAAGGAACCTCTCCTAAAGGAGTTTACGGCCGTAAACTCTAAGCCTTAGAGTTTTGGGAAGATTAAAGCCCCTAATGCCTTTCTAGTGATTTCTAATGAAGTATGATGCTATTTTGGAGGATTAAAACCATCATTTGAGTGGGTTTTGGGGAGTTTACGGCCTAGATATATGCTTGGGCCGTAAACTCCAAGTCAAGCCTCATTTCATTGAGTTTAAGTCCTTAAATCCTTCCTAGCATTTTATAGAAATAGTCTAAGGCCATTTGGGGGATAAAAACCAACATTTTGGGCATGTTTGGGGAGTTTACGGCCTAAGCATGTGCTTGGGCCATAAACTCATTTTTTCCCTTCATTTTGATGTGTTTAATTGATCCAAACCCCAAATACTAAGTCCCCAAATTATGTATGAAGCCTAAGGGTGGTTTGGGAGTGTTTTTGGGGCATTTGAACATGATTTTGAGGTGTTTACGGCCTAAGCTTGTGCTTGGGCCGTAAACTCTCTTTTGTCCCCCAAATCATTGTGTTTTGATGTTTAAACACTCCTAGGCAATCCCCTTACTTTATTTCCAAGCCTATAGGGACAAGTTTGGGTCATTTTGGCCTCATTTTGGGTGTTTACGGCCTAAGGAGGTTCTTAGGCCGTAAACTCCTTTTTCATAGCTTCTAAGTACGATTTTTGGGCTATAAACATGATTCAATATGTTTAGAATAAGCTAGGGTAAGCGGACTTACAATTTGGAAGCGTTTGGTTGCGGTTTCGGGACGAAAACGGGTCTAGAGAGAGAGTATAGAGAGAGAGTGTAAAAAGTCTCCAATAGACTCCATTCACCCTTATATAGGGTTTTGAGTCGGAACACCGTGGAATGCTACCCGATACTGCCGTTAAACGGGGCTTTTGGTCGCACCCGATTTAGTGGTCGTGATAATAAACTAATATTTTTCCAAGTAAATGGAAATATGTGTTATGTATTTTATTTCCTTCTATCACGACTTAACGGCATATAAACATACACAATTGAAATGTTTATTGAACTTGACGACTTCTCGTTAACAGAACTTTTGAACAGTGGAATATTCCGTTAACGGTAACGGAGAAATGTAACGGGGCAACTTGGGTTGTCACATCATCCCCCCGTTAGAGGGAATTTCATCCCGAAATTCAGATCTAGGCAAGGAAGTAGGTATGAATGGCCAAGTAGAGGTAAGAGAGTACTTCCTATGTGGTTGTCCTTGCGTTCCCAAGTGATCTATGGTCTGTGTTTGTCATTTCAACAGACCCTCGCGTACGGGATGCGGATTCCGTCTCGTGTAGCTAGTGGGTTCCAACTGGTGTATCTACAAGGTTAGGGTTCTCGATGGATTCTATCAAGATGAGTGAGGTACGAAGAGTGTTGTCGGGAATTCACGTATCAAGTCTAAGAGTGGATAGACCGGTGTGAATCTTGTGGTATATCCGAAGGTAGTAGCGGCCTGGAAAGGGGTTGGACCATATTTCCATGAGGATTCTCGGATGGTCCTAAGCTCTCGGAAAGGAGTAGAGCTTTTCAGTACTAAGAACATAGTGTACTTCTATGGCAAGATCAACACTGGTGTGATCGCCATTACGAAGTTCCTAACGTTCTCACTTGTACTGGATGTGTAGTCCTTCATGTTAGTCCTTAGGAAGCTCAGGTGGTCTTCGGTTTCGTGTTTTCTTTCAACTGGCTGATAGAGACTTTCTAGATCGTCGAGTGGGTTGCGTGACTATGGTTATCGGTTTGCTATAGAGTGTCTATCTCGCGCTTGTGCAAAATGAACCTGCACTAACGAAGCTTGAGATACGGAAACCTTGAGGGTCGAGGAGATAGGGTTTCACCTAACGAGTGTTGGACTATCTCGGGAGGTAGTTCTATTATCTCTGTGTGAGATCGTATTCGTGGAACACCTAACAGTCCAATGAATCTCTAAGACTGTGGTTTATTCTAGTGTGGAAAGTGTATGTTCCTGCATAACCCTTCGATTATCACCAGGGCTGGTGTCAAGTCTATAATCTCTTCGGGATCAGGGTCATGAGGCTTAACGCAACTACGTTCGCACTTTACCAAGTATTCTTGGCTGCGAAGGTTATCCTGTGGTTCTCGGCATTCTAGTGTCCTCTTCGGAGAATGTATTTCATCGTTTACAGGGCGACGACAATTTCCTCCATGCAATAGGGTGGAGGATGATAGGCACTACTTGTCTATAACGAGGTGGACGAAGTGCCTGAGTAGTGCGGGCATATACTGCAACTACTCATCCGAAGGTTCTAGGTTTTCTTGGTCTAGGTCGAATCTAGTGAGTATAGAATCTTCTCACTCGGAACTCTTAAGAGTTCAACCCGTAGTGATTTTCTTGACTCGGGTTCCTATTTTATGGAATGGGGTGAAAGTGTTTTGCGAAGAGGTCTGTGGTAGAGCTCATGCTTAGTCTAACCACAAATATCGGGTGTATGCGAGCAGTATACGATTGAGGTCAGCAGGACATTCAGCTGTGCGACTCCACCCCAAACTCACAACCCAACGAGGAACAGGGAATAGGGAGGAAACACACACCTTAACTCCTTTTGATCTCGATTATATACCACCTTTATGCATATACCTATTTATAATGATCAGTCTCATGAGTTCTGTTCTCTAGGTTCACGAATCTAATGTGCGAGGTGCGAAGGGTCTCTCGGGGGAAATATATGGAGTCTGCTTCGGTCGGTTGTCGTCATCTAGAGTATCTTGTAGTGTGTCACTTCGGCGTTCATCTGCTTACGAGGGGTCGGTAAACAGTGTATGGTATCCTCCTGTGGTTACTTCAAAAGGTTTGAGATAAGAGGGATGATTTTACGGGTCGTATTAGGTTGGTTTATTTGTGTTAGGTTCAGGTTCGGAAGAACCTTTATTTGCCGATATGGCTATGGAGAAAGTTCTTTTTACACAGCACTTAAGGATTTACACACGGTTGCACGAAATCAGACCATGATCAATAGAGTCGTCGAAGTTGGCACACTCCGACATGATATAAAGTGAAGATCGATAGAGTCATGTGCCGAACAGGCACACAAGTTCGAGGCGTCTCGGGTTTCGTCCTACGTATCACTACCACGGATACTTGGACCGATAGAGTCGACGCGGAACTATAGAGAGTTCTAAGTGTTTCCGAATAGAGTATCTTTTCATGAACGGATTCTCACGAGGCATTTTTATAATCGCCTCACATATACTAGTCATGTATATTTAAGGTGGGAATGAATGTTGACTGAGCGACCCCGCCCTAAATCCACAACCAAACGAGGAACAGGAGATGAGACGGCATTCGCTCACTCTAGGTCTGTCCATCTTAAATATACATGGCCGTAACGTATATGTTTAGCCACTATAGTTTTACCTAATGAATTTTAAATTTTATAACAGTGCTGCGACTTTCGCCTTACTAGAAAGAATTTGCATTTGAATTAGTCTTTTATTGTTCTTAGCTTAGTTATCTGAGATCGAGAATCGTACCAAAATCTACCGAGTTCCTTGATGTTTCTCCCTAAGCAGTAGTGTCAGGCTCCTTCTGTGTCTTTGTTTTTCCATTCGGTTGGGCAATCCTTCTTGAAGTGTCCAAACTCGCCACATAGGCGGCAAACCTGTGTGGCCGCCGCATTGGCGATTGATGCAATACATTCCACCGGAGTTCTGCATACACGAGCAGTATGCCCCTTCATGTGGCACCTAGCACAATAGAGTTCTCGGCAGGCACCATGATGATGGTAGCTGCACCTGCTGCAGTGGGGAAGGTCTCCTAGATACGGTCTTCTTGGAGTCGGGAGGGAAGGGTTGGCAGGGGTACAGACTGCCTCAGCTCGTTGCCCTTTGGAAGGTCCTTGAGCCGAGGTACTTCCCTCCTTTATCTTAAGTTTTCTCTTTAGTGGGTTCAGTTGAGGTTCTTGGGTGGCTGAGTATGGAAGTGTGGGTTGATGCTGTCCATTGTTAGGATTGGAATTTCCAACGAGCACCTTGCTAACATTGGCGTTGTTAGCATTCAGGTGAGCCATGACAGCTGCTACGGCTGCTGAAACTGCAGCTTGGAACGTAGCTTCATCAAATAGGAGAGTAGGTTTCTTGCTTGTGGATTGGTTACGCTTCTTCGGTGGCATGGTTTTTCCTACACGGAAAGGAATACAAGGTAATGAGAGACGATGGTTAACCCTGGACGTTTCTGTCCTGAACGTATTAGGCATAATATTTTTCCCGTGCCTCGGGTATTGGTTGTCTGAGTATCAACCTACATCCCTATGATGTAGTCCTGGTAATCGAAGTGAATGTATGAGTATCAGAAAAAGGCCATAAGATGCGAGTCGTTCCTACTAAGTTACCTTTATACTGAGAAAGGTTTCACTCTCCAGCCTGGAGAGATTTGAGAACAGTTCGGAACGAAGCTGCGAAAAGAGAGGCTCATGAGGGCTTATGGCTAAACCACTTCACAGAGGTGTGGGGATCTGCTCTAAGCGTATTACTGGCAATGGGAACAAGGCGATTTACCTAACACATAGCGTGAGCAGTGTAATCACTAACTCACTAAATTGTATTATTTTATGGGTGTATTAGCGTGACGAACACGAGGAAAAGACACTTTTCAGGTTCCACGTACTGGCTCCCTCGGTCTGCCTCGTATCTTTGACTGGAATTGGCGTTGGTTTCCTTCGGGTAGTTTCCTAGGGTTCTCTTCTCGTATGGACATATTAAATTTCTACTCCGCCTTTCTTCTAATTCCAACTATGGGTGTCATCAATTCATGATGGATGACTGGGAATCTCAGAAGTTTAGGCGAATTCCCCACCGATGTCCCTAAAAGAATATGGGCACTTGGTGCATTCAATAGTCTCGACCCAGTTCATTTATTTCCGAACAGGAAGTCTTCTAAATGAACCTCTTCGGGGTCGGGATCAACTCTTCTGTTATGCACTGAAGTGGGTAGGGTTTTCTACAGGGTTCATGCGAGAATGGAAATGTCTAAAGAATCCTAACAGATTATTAATATTTTGCTGGATGATCCACATCGAGTCCTGCTACGATTACACAGGGTATACAAATCAGATATAGTTTAGATCCGATAGGCCTTCGAATACGTGATACTACTCTAGGACCACATCCCAACGAGGAAAAGGAAGTAGAGCGAAACCACACATTCTTAGCCTATGGGATCCTTATTATATATAACCGTGGAAGTATACCCTCTGTAGTTGTAGGTATATCAATAAGGATCTTTTAGTTCTCACACTAGGTTATCTATGTATCCTAAATACCCCTATGGTATTTTAATTCTTGTTTGGTTCTTATCTTTGAATATGAGTTCTGGGATTAGTGTGGATCTTTTAGTGTTCCAAAATACCCCTATAGTATTTTAACTTTATGTTTGGCTCTAGCAAATCCTAGTTGGTAAGTTTCAGACCTGTTGCACACCACAATCACTCTCGAGCACACGTTCATCGCATCTCGAATAAAGGTAGTTGATCAAGTTACATTTATTCCAGCGTACTATTCCATAACTGCCCAGATTTGTCTATAGTGCTCAACATCCGAAGACTTTTATTCTTGTTCTTCTTGTGATACTTTTGTTTGAGTGTTTAGATTCTGGATGTTATTATACTTTGGTAAAATATGGTTATATTTTAAATTATAATTTACTGGTCAGAGTGTTTCATCCCTTTGCATTTATAGGCTGTATATCTTTTATGATTTGATATACTTAGCTCACTATAAACAATGCTCTGATACCAATCTGTCACACCCCAAAACCGGAACGGCGGAAACGTTCTGGGGTGGATGACGTCATGTCAAGTATCACAACACATGCATTATAGTAATCAAAGTACAACAAAACATTGCATTAATAGTAATAGTTTTACAAGGTTACATTACAACAATTTAAAGTAATACAAGTAATAGAATAAATACAGCGTGGTACTAAGCTATCTTCATCAACAGCTCCGGGGATGTACCTGTCTAATGCTAACCTGAGAATACAAGTTATTTGAAAAATGAGTATCAACATTTTTACAATGCTGGTGAGTTCATAAGTATTTAGTGTCATTTAGTCAAATAACTTTATAAAGCAGTAGTTTAAGTGATTTCAGTGTATTAGTGTTCTTTCTAGAAAATCCTATATTTTCTTTAATAAAAGCAGCCTTCTACCAAGACTGGTCAGTGTAATGTGGTAAGAAGAAGTTTCCCTTAATTGCTAATAATATCAAAATACTGAATTTGATTATTAAAGAAAGCAGAGGCATCAGGGAATAACATATGCCTCAGCAGTGAGGACTGCTGACTAAGGCAAAAGAGTCATAGACTTCAGGAAAGTATCGAACTAACGACACGCCTGGTTCCGTCTAACAAATGGAGAAACAGACCCCCGAAGGTACCAAATGAAAGGTACAACTGATAAGGTCTAAAACAGTGAACGCAGACCGAAGACGATACCAAATGGAAGGTACATCTTGCAAGGTCATAACAATGAAGACAGACCGCAGACGTTACCAAATGAAAGGTACATCTTGAAAGGTCAAACATAGATAACAGACCCCAGATGGTATCAAACGAAAGATACATCTTGTAAGGTCAAAACAATGAAGACAAACCACAGACGATACCAAATGAAAGGTACATCTTGAAAGGTAAAACAGAGATAACAGACCCCAGACGGTATCAAACGAAAGATACATCTTGTAAGGTCAAACAGAGATAATAGACCCCAGATGGTATCAAATGAAAGATACATCTAGCAAGGTCAAACAGAGATAACAGACCCCAGACGGTATCAAATGAAAGATACATCTAGCAAGGTCAAAACAGTGTGCTCTGAAAAAGGTGACATCAGCATACTGTGTAAATCGCTGACGAAATACTATTACCTTAAAGCCATGAATTGTAAGGCAACCCAAGATACTCGTAACCATACTGACTAGAGTACTAGACGCCCTACAAGCATCTATATAATGTGACATTTGTCACCCCTTGGCTTGGTAGGCCGTGGACTGTAGCTAGCAGTCAGGGTGCGGGGTTGTCAATCCCGTATAGGCCTATACACACAATGTCCGCTCTCCCTACAGGAGACTCTGGTTACCAACTAGACGACGGAGAAGGCCGCGTCCCAAAGATGCATCCCAAATAGAGGATAGTGTGTTACTAGGAGGGAGTGGGTTTCTTATGTAAGTGTAGACTAGAGGTATAGACTCTTAACTGAATTGACTAAAGAAAACTCGTATGTCTATGCTCGTATACGTAATATATAACTAATGAATCGAACGACCTTCAGATGGACATCCGATCCCACCAGACCACATCTCAACGAAGAAAAGGAAATAGGGAGGACAAGCCTTCCTAAGTCCTTCAATCATTATTTATATGCATCTATACAAGCATAAACATACATCTAACTACGCTTGAGTGTGTATCATACGGTGAAGTATAAGTGTACAGTGGAACATCTGAGTCGTGAAGTATAAGTGTACAGTGGAACATCCGAGTCGTGAAGTATACGTGTACAGTGTGGGATAATCGAACCATGAAGTATAAGCGTACCAAGTATAAGTGTATCACGAAGCAGAGACGACAATAAGTGATGTAAGAACGTCTATCAAGTATAAGTGGAGTAAAGTCGTTATGCAGTATAAGTGAAGGAGAAATCGTATCACTAAGTAAGAGCGTGAATAAGTATAAGCGTCATCAAGTATAAGCGACTATAGGTATAAGTGAAAATGTTACCGAGTCAGAGTATAAAATAAGTATAAGTGAAGCAGCAGTATTTTATAAGTGAAAGTATACGTCGAAAAGGGAAATCTTTAATGAAAAATCTTTATGTACAGAGAAAATCACAAATTGTATTCCTTTGTAAAATACGTTTAAAACTTTAGAGGATCTTTCATAAACCAGTTTAGAATGAATTTGAATAAATCAGTATAAGTAAAAGTTATGAAACAGGTAAAAGTCATTTTAGTGTCCCACTCGGTAAAACAGTGTAAAGTGGTAAAATCTTGTGCATGCTGGTTATCAATCATATGCGATTGACATGATAACTGACATGTTTAACTTGTATTCCCCCCCTATAAAACATTTAAAAGCATTTAAAAGGTTCATTTAGGGGTATGAACTCACCTGGTGTAAGTAGGTCCGACGAGAGTGCTGTTTGGGCGTTCGGTGCCACGTAAGGACTCGAACACACTCAATGACCTATTTAACATATGATAACATATGTTCACATACAATTAGTATATTTAATGCTAATTACACCAATATACGTGCTCAAAGGAGCGGAAAACACTTTTGGTTAAGTGTTTGGGGTCCCGGGTAGTGTTTAAGGGTGCTACGGGTCTCCTATCAGTTGTGGAACTTTGCTAAACTCATATATCAAGTGTGTGAATGGGTTTAAAGCATTAATATGGACCATTTTAGAGTTTACAGCCTAACCCAAGGGAGTTTACGGCCGTAAACTCCCAAGGTCATATTCTTGGGTGTTTAATGCTTCTAGTTTGCTCATTGATTTATTCTAAGCACTTTTCCCAAAAGGCATGAGTGGGTTTGAGGCCTCTAAGGGCATGATCTATGTGTTTACAGCCAAGGAACCTCTCCTAAAGGAGTTTACGGTCATAAACTCTAATCCTTAGAGTTTTGGGAAGATTAAAGCCCCTAATGCCTTTCTAGTGATTTCTAATGAAGTATGATGCTATTTTGGAGGATTAAAACCATCATTTGAGTGGGTTTTGGGGAGTTTACGGCCTAGATATATGCTTGGGCCGTAAATTCCAAGTCAAGCCTCATTTCATTGAGTTTAAGTCCTTAAATCCTTCCTAGCATTTTATAGAAATAGTCTAAGGCCATTTGGGGGATAAAAACCAACATTTTGGGCATGTTTGGGGAGTTTACGGCCTAAGCATGTGCTTGGGCCATAAACTCATTTTTTCCCTTCATTTTGATGTGTTTAATTGATCCAAACCCCAAATACTAAGTCCCTAAATTATGTATGAAGCCTAAGGGTGGTTTGGGAGTGTTTTGGGGGCATTTTAACATGATTTTGAGGTGTTTACGGCCTAAGCTTGTGCTTGGGCCGTAAACTCTCTTTTGTCCCCCAAATCATTGTGTTTTGATGTTTAAACACTCCTAGGCAATCCCCTTAATTTATTTCCAAGCCTATAGGGACAAGTTTGGGTCATTTTGGCCTCATTTTGGGTGTTTACGGCCTAAGGAGGTTCTTAGGCCGTAAACTCCTTTTTCATAGCTTCTAAGTACGATTTTTAGGCTATAAACATGATTCAATATGTTTAGAATAAGCTAGGGTAAGCGGACTTACAATTTGGAAGCGTTTGGTTGTGGTTTCGGGGCGAAAACGGGTCTAGAGAGAGAGTATAGAGAGAGAGTGTAAAAAGTCTCCAATAGACTCCACTCACCTTTATATAGGGTTTTGAGTTGGGACACAGTGGAATTCTACCCGATACTGCCGTTAAACGGGGCTTTTGGTCGCACCCGATTTAGTGGTCGTGATAATAAACTAATATTTTTCCAAGTAAATGGAAATATGTGTTATGTATTTTATTTCCTTCTATCATGACTTTTCGGCATATAAACATACACAATTGAAATGTTTATTGAACTTGACGACTTCTCGTTAACGGAACTTTTGAACAGTGGAATATTCCGTTAACGGTAACGGAGAAATGTAACGGGGCAACTTGGGTTGTCACATAAGGTTGTGAAAAAATGTGCTTGTACTTGTGGAAATTCAATTGGATAGGGACTAAGTTCTAAACGTATTCCTCTTAAATGAGAAACCTGTTTTAACTGTGGGACTCATGGTCACATTTCTAGAAATTTCCCACATCGTTTATATGCTCCCTATTATAAAAAAGGTTGGTAGAACATGCCTAGGGGAGATCATCCAAAAGAAATCCTTCGGGGTCATGTCCCCGTAATAACAATTGGAATGATGACAAGGCCAAGAATCGGGCCTTTAAGAACAAAACGAAAACTGACTCTAGAGATGGCTCAACAAAACCAAATCAGGTGAGGTCAAATTCATCTCAAGGTTCTCCCTCTAGCTCACACACACAATACAATCCTAAATCAAAAGGTAGTCATGTTCCAAAGGTAAGTGAAAAGAGTCCCATTCGGTCCAACAAGAAAGTGCCCAAACCAAATTACCAAAGGGTACCCAAAGTCATTTCTTCCAAATCATCGATTGTTCCAAAAAGGTCTTCAGATTCTTTGAATTCATTATTTGATAAACAAGATATGGTATGGGAAAGAGTATCCAAAGTTGATGGTAATGGTCAATCCAGTTCAAGATGGACTAGGTTCTAAAAACCAATTAATCCTGCAATTTGTACAGGAACAACTATGGAGGAATATCATCGGACTTCGGTATGTTGATAGTGCTTGTTCCTAGCACATGACATGAGACATCTCTCAACTGCAGGACATTCAGAACTTTAATTGAGGGTATGTGTCCTTTGCGATAAGGGAGAAAGAAAAGATCACACAAATGCAAACCATATTTAATGGCGTGATGAACTTTGAATATGTTAACTTCGCTCCAAAATTGAAACACAACTAAGGATGAATATGTTGCTACTTTTGCTTGTTGTTCTCAGGTCATCTGGATGCAACTTCAATTGCTAAATTATGATTTTAATTTTCTTGATACTCCTAGGTTTTGTTAAATTGATTCGTTTTTGAAGACTAACAAATAAATTTGTACATTTTGTATTTTATTTTTGTTTTTGTTAAATTTATTCATATTTTTATTATTATGCACAAATTTAGGGGGAGAATTAAAACCAAACAAAAATCATAAAATTCAACAATCCAAAAATATGTTTATTTTATTTATGATTTTATTTCTTTTTCAAAAAAACAAAAAATCCAAAATTTATTTTTTATCTCAAAATGTCATTTCTCCTAAAACACGATTTAAAAAGAAGAAGAGACTCAAGGAGACTATGTCGTAATTTTGTGTGCAAAAAGAGATCTTGTAATGAGTTAATGGAATTACACTTCACACTACTTTCACAGGGAATTGAAGGCATGAAATCATACAAATTGCCAGTTAGGCAGTTTCTCTTCAAGAACTGTCGTATTCACGGAATTGAAGGCATGAAACTGAACAAACTGTCAGTTAGGAAGTATCTTTTAAGAATGGTCGTTTTAAGGAATTGAAAGTTTGAAACTGTACAGATTGTAAAATTTTGGTCTTGTCAGTTATCTTTACCTAAGAAGTGTCTCGGCACCAGGGCGATTCACCCAACCAGGAAATAGATATCGCTGAACATCCGGCTCATGGTCTTGACATTCTTTGTGTCATGCAAAACTACGGAGACTCAAACGTCTTCTCGGATACATTCTCCACGGGTAAGGAATTAACGTTTATTGGCACTAAGGTGATGGACCTCGCAAGGCATGATTATCACTAAATGTCCCGCCAAAGGGCCTTGACCTCATGTCATGCTAAACTGTGGAAATATGTCTTCGGATATTTTTGTCATGGGATGGTTTTGTGAGTTATTCCTAATTAACTATCATTGGCACTACAATGGTAAACTCTACTGAGATTCAAAAAACATTGAACATCTTGCAAAGGGCCAAGTTAACTTGTTAACCTGAAAAACTGTATTGAGATCTTTGATCAAGGATATGCAGGAGCTAACATCAAAAATTGCCATGAGTAGTTCTTCGATACTCAACAAAACGCAGTGCTTTCCTCTGTGTTCAAATAGATACTGCGAGAAGTCTCCATATGAGCCAAGGTTGGGTCCTTTAACAATTGTGGTGAGAAGGTTCTTTATGATTCTGTGATCCACAGGGACTTTTTAATCATAGTTACATTTGTGATTGATAAAGAATTTTCATTCGAAGGAACAAGAAGTAAAGACTATTTTTCAACATACAACTTTTCAACCCTAGAAGCAAGGTGAAGCTTTATTTTAAGTTATGTTTCAAATTGAATTTAAGCCTCATCAATAAATTTTCTGCTATCTATGAACTTGTTGAAGTGATCCAGAAGAATCGGTCTCTCAGTTATTATCTCTGAAGTTTCTCAAAGTTGAAAGTGCTGACTTACAGGAACCTATACAAGTAGCCTCTATACCCAATGTGAATTCAAAGTCAATTTTTAAAGGAAGTCCAATTATTCAAGATAAAGTTATTCATGTATAAATCCATATGTTCATCTTGAAGTTGTGAAGAAATCGAAGATAAAAGCTAAAGGTCAAGAACAAAGAGAATATTGAAAGGAAAAAAAGCCATAAACCAAGGGGGAGATTGTTAGGACATGATTTATGGTTTATACTTTACTTTTGATGAATTTTAGAGTTCTCGGTCTAGGACCGAAAACACCATGTTTTCGGTGGTATTTGGACCAAAATCACCATGTGATTTTGGTGGGCTTATTGATGATTTCGGTTGGGTTATTGGATTGGGCCTTTGTAATTAGTTCTAGGTATATATAGTGTTATTTCATTCGTGTAAAGAGGTTGGTCATTCTAAGAAGCTGATATCAAGTTTAGAAAGAAAGAGAGAACCAAGAGTAATTGAGAATCTTATGTACTAGACTATTGTTCAATATAGTGTGCATTGAAGATTCGGTAATTGTGTTCTTAATTCGATTCAAGTATTTTTCATTAATCACTTGTTTGGGATTCCACACTAATTCTAGTGACTTCGATTGATACTTAAGATTGGGTTTTACACTAGCAACCTCCAGGGGTTAAAAGGTTCACAACTTGATTACTCTATCTTGTAAATCTAGCAATTTCTTCCTTTAGGGCACTTTTGGTCCCAAATATGGTATTTCTTGAGCATGGCATGTTATTGATCCACTAAGTCATCCTTTCAGACCTTATAAGGGGTATGAAGTCATAAAAATGTGGTCTTGATGGTTAGTTTTACTCCATGCATGCTATAGAAGGTCTTAATGCATTAAGATGTTGAGATTTTGTGTTTTACCACTTAATGGACATGCAAAGTCATAAAGTTGGAAAATTTATGACTCTTGATTGTATTTTAGCCATGGATCTTCAATTAGACATGTTAAGTCAAAGAAATAATCACTTAAATATGCTAAGAGGGTACGCTGCGTGTACGTATAACGGAGTTGACTCGGCTGTGTTGACGCTGTTGACTATGACCAGTTTTAACCAAGGGTATTTTCTGGGGAATTTTATTAATTTAGAATGAAAATGACACTTAGGATTTGGGTTGAGTTGTTTTTTGGGAGCAGAGTATTAATCAGCTACTCGTCAGACTGTGAGGTGAGTTTCCTCACTGTACTTACGTATCGAAGGCACCAAGGTCGGCATTGGATTGATATCCTAGTTTTACCATATTATATTATGCTATAGTAATCTATTACATATGTATCATGGTATATAGGATTTTGCTATATTGTAGTGCTCTGTTAGACCTGTATGACCACCTGTATGTGCTACCTATTGATTGATTTGCTATATTTTTATATGTGATGGGTATTGGGTTGAGGCGGTCCTGCTTTGTGCTGAAAGCCAAGATACCCAGGGCGGTCTGAATAGGTTATAGGCCTTGCGAGGCGGTCCAGTCATGAAGAAGGCCAGAAGATCGGTTCAAATAGGTTGTAGGCACTGCCAGGCGGTCCAGTCATGACAAAGGCTCGGAGAGCGGTCCAAATAGGTTTTCGGCCCTGTTAGGTGGTCCATTCAGGCTAAAGGATCATATTTGCATGATGTTGTTTGTTATGTTTATGTGGTGGCACTTTGGAGTAACTCACTAAGCGTTGGCTTACCGTTTTACTTTTGTTTCAGGTACTTCAGAGGACCATGGCAAGGTGAAGGTGTGATCGTACACATGTTGAGTTTTATGTTATTGATCTTGGGAGACTCTATTATTAGATAATGTTTTGAAAAAATGGTTATGTAAACACTCCTTTTGAGTAAATGGGTTGTTTTGAAAATTTTAATTTTGTGTGATTTTTTAGACGTTACAAGTTGGTATCAAAGTCTTGGTTTAAGAGAACTGGAGGAACTTCCATATGAATTTGGTCTTAAACTAAGGAACTCCAAAAGTTTTAAAAATGATTTTCAAAATTGTTTTAATAAATAATCAAGAAAAGATGTGATTTGTATGATCAACTGGAGCCAGTAGGTGTTGGATTAGGTGTCTAAGCCCGTAACTATAATTGGTATATAGTTGAATTGATAGTAGCACAATCCTTTGGGGTTGCCCTCAAAACTAGATACTGGACAAATGATTTTGTAGAGAGATATTGAATTTATTATTTGATTAGTAAAATGAAATAAATGATTTGTTAATATATTATGAGAATAATATATTGATTTGAAATATTAATATTTAATCAAAAATTAATTGGAATCAATTTTGGGATTAATAGAATTAATTAAAAGTGCAGGGACATAATTGTAATTTTTCAATAGTTGAGCAAGAGGCAATCTAGAACCCTCCATAGGTTATGGACGGTTTGGATGATTTATTGATGCCTAAGGGTTTCTAGAATAGTCCCTAATGGATAATCAGGAAAATGGATAATTACCCGGTTTAATATAATATTGGATTTAGGCTTATCTAGGTTTCCTAACTGCAATATAAATAGAGATATACCCTATGGAGTTCGGCCATCCTCTTCTTTGGAAGACCTAGCCGAAATTTTGAAGCTCTCTCCTCTTTCTCAATCATTCTTCCATTGCTAGTTTTGGGAGTGAACCATTAGAGGCGCGACATTTGTGGTGTTTACTCTCAAGGCTTCAACAACACAAGGTTTTCATTGTTATTACTACATAACAATAGAGGTATGATTTTCTTAACCCTAATTGTGTATTTTGATTATATACTAGTGTACTAGGGTTTCTATTTTGTTGTTCAATTTGTATGTGCGATTAGAGAAAACATAGATCAAATTATTTAGGGTTGCATGCATACATAAGATTGTTTGTTATGCTCAAAATCCATCAGTGGTGTCAGAGATGGGCTTAGTTTTATATTGAACTGATACAATGGTGAACTTGAACAAGGAGGAGAAAACAAAATCATCATTTTTTTCGTCAAACACAACGTGGTGTTCTTCCAACACAGTGTGTTGGCTTACACCACAGCGTGTTTTGCTGTCAGATCTGAATTTTTGTGCATTATTTGCCTAATTTGCTTTTAATTGATAATTACTTGCTAAACTTATCCTCCAAATCCGAATTTGATGTATCTATAATGATAAATTAAAATCCTAGATGTTAGGAGATTAATATTTGGCTTAATTAATTGGCTTTATTGATTAATATGATTATTTGAAGTGTATAAATAAATCAAGATATTAATTAAATAATTAATGTCAAATAATAATTGGTATTTTGAAAAAATTAAAATACGTCTATATGGATCTTATTAATTTAATTAAATAATTCATTAAATTAAGTAATTAATTAAATGACAATTAATAAATCCATAAAATAGTTAAAATTTAATTAAATTAAAAGTTTAGTTTATTAAAAGATTAAACCCTTGGAATTTTAAAATGTTTTAAAATACACATCATACTATGTATATAATTAAATGTTTAATTCATATATTATATGTATAAGAAAAGTCAGTCGAACTACTAGTACGCCTCATTCACGAAGCCGGTCTATAAGGGGGTATAAGGAAATTTCCTATAAAATGGTAATTGAATGGATGTCCACTCTCACCCTGCGCTTTCTTGATAGGTGGATGGAAGTTACCCAAACGGGTTTGATATGAAATAATCTCGTTAAAATTATAATGATATAAAGTAACTAAACTATTTTAAATCTCACTCTTAGTTACTTTATAAAACTGTGAATTTGTATGCTAATCCATGAAATTGCTCTTTATACTTTATGAGTAGTTAGTGGAAAATGTATGGTTAACCGGCACACTAATGGGGGACTTGTAATGGGTGGTAATGGATATATCAAAAATTATTGTTGATTAATGGAGTGTGTGTGGTTAACCGACACATTAAAACGAGACGGTAAATGACATCAAGAGTACCAAACTAACTTGCATGGTTATTCATATCTCGTTTGTGATCATCGGCATCCCAGTCACAAAAGTGAGAGCATAATTGAGATTCAACATGTCATTGAATAGTTCAATGAATATCAAAAGATCTAGGAGTTTCAGGAGATTGAGATTGGTAAAGGCTTTACCTACCTAAAATAGATTTGGATTTGATTTAGGCATCCATCTTCAAAGTTCGAGTCGAAAATATGGATCCTAGCCTTAATTTAAATTTATGGGTTGATAACTAAGGATTAATGTCACTAACTTGAATTTTCCTTTCTTCTTTTATAGATGTCAATTTCTGACAACAATGATCTTCCTCGTTCTTTGGGAAGTGGTTTTCCTATTCCTTATGAAGATGAGCTTTCACATGTTGATCAAGGTGAAAGAATGTCCCCTTCTTTGAGCAATGGTGAAACTGGAGTTCATGCTTCTTCAACTCTTCCTCATCCTCCTCCTCAAGTGACTCTGCCTAAGTCATGTTTTCTTCAAGTTAAAAGGTATGAAGTTACTCAAGCTCTGTTGGCATGTAAACATCAAGATGAAAATTTTGTGTGTGCACATGTTCTGAACATGAAATCGTATATTAATAGATTGGGTATATTGGGTATCTCTTTCCCAAGGAAGCTAGCCATTGACTTGGTTCCACTTTCACTTCCTGAGTTATATAGTCAGGCTACTATATGAGGGATCATGACGTGGCCCTAATTGATATGACATACATAATATTTTTGTTGAAGCAAAAATTCTTAAGAGCACAAGTGAAGCAAAAGTGTTTGAAGGATCTAATTCCCAAATTTCCATGGACATTGACAGTGAAAACAATTGTATTTTAGAAAAGGTTTCTCTTCCCAATGGAAAGGGATCCTCCAAGGTCAAATTGTTTGTCCAAATGGTAAAGAGAAAGGCTAGTTCTGAGATAACTCCATGTGCTGACCCTAAAGAGTCCATATATTTCTATTGCTAACTGAAGGGACATTGGTTGCGAAGTTGCCTTGACTACCTAAAATATCTTAGAGATGGTAAAGTTGAGTCGTATGACTCCACTTCAGGTACATATATTATCTAACACCATATTTTTAGAAAGTTCATATCCACATATTCTTGATACATGATGTGATAATCACATTTTGATGTTTTTCTAGATCTATGAGAAAGAAGGGAGCTTAAGAAGAGTGAGCTAAATCTGATCGTGAGGGATGGATTTCGTCGCATGGTTAAATGATCAAATTTTGGAAGGATACTGCTTAGGAGTTGTGATAATTTAATAAATTTCTTAGGAGATGTTTATAAACGTAGTTTTCATTTTTCATTGTAAGGATATGTTGCAAGTTTTTTTTTATTATTAATAAAAGTGAATTTTGATTTATCTAGTATTTCCTTGCAATGGCATTTATGAAAATTGGAGGTTACATTTGTACATGAGTAATATTAATTATGGGTTTGATTCTTGTTGTTTCATTTGTGGAAATGTCATAATTAACTAAGTGATTAAGAATTCTCATCACCCAAGTTTCAATTAGATAGAAACTTCGAGTCATGCAATTTGAATTGTGTGATGTATGAAAATATTGATCATTGGTAGATTATAACTAGTTCATTGATCACATGTTTATGTGAGTCAAAGTGAAGGACTAATAGATCTGGTACATGTTGATATGGACTATTTAGATCCACCAGAAAGGACAATAAGTCTATTCTTCATAATTTAATGATGTTTTAATAAATATGGTTAGGCTTATAAGATTAGTCATAACTCTAATGCTTTGAAAAGGTTCAAAGAGTAGCATAACGAATAAGAAGAATCAATTAGGCAGAAAGATAAAGATTTATTTGATTTGAAAGGAAAGGGGTACTTTAGTATCATGTTTTGCAATCATCTTAATGATTGTGAAACTACATCACAATTGATCTTGAAATAACATCTTAGTGCAATTGTACGACTAAGAAGAGGAATCAAATATTGTTGAAATGGTTCAATCGAGAGATGAGTCATACTTCATTTCCAATCAAGTTTTAGAGTCATACTATAATTACTAAACATCATATCTTGAAGCTTACTAAGTAGGTTTATAAAACCTCATGAAATGTGGAGTAATAATGTTTTCTTACTCTTGCATATTTGGAATTGGAAGTTGTGATGTTTGGATTAAAACAAAGGATAAACCTAGACCAATTCTGTGAAGTGTTTTGTTATCGGGAATCCACACTAACTTTTGAATATTTATTTTTGCTCATAAAAGAATGCTCCTTGAGAGAGAAAATCATATGTCAAGAGGTCAGTGGGAGTCTTATTGATCTTGAAGAGTTTCAGTAGTCAATCAAGAATAAAACCTTTTAGTTATCACTAGCACACTACCTGAGGTTGATAACCTATCATGTTAAGTTGACACCTTCTTGTTTTTGCACCTTCCAGTTGAGTTAGAAATGCTTATGAGTTCTATGGTTCTCATCTGAATTCATAAGGAAGAGCACGTTGATTAGTGATAGTACATTGGTCAATGGAAGTGAGCTTCTTAAACAACATGGAAACGCTGGTAGGCCCTTGTGCTACCTGTTGGCAAATAACCAAGAACAAGAAAATTTCAGTCCATGAAAGCTAAATTAGAATTTGAATTTATCATAAACCTTGTCTTATGATTGTAGGTTGGAAATGATATATTCACATGGATGGGAACACATACACCATAAAATCTGGGTGGCAAAAAGTTCCGCTCTAATTCATAAAGATGATTATGAGGAAATACTTTTGCTTGTAGATTTTAAAGATTTGATAAATACCCTTATGATTAGTGGTTGTGATAATTGCATTCTCAAATTTGTAATATGATTACGACATACCTTTTCATAGTTCGAATTATGAGAAATGACAAGGAATTGTTTGAACGTTCAGGACTTATAGCTGTAAGTTCTGAAAGGGTTTAAACACACACATGTGCTATCTAATGATGGTGTATAAGCTTGAGAAGTCTCGATGAAGACTTATCGAAGCATCACGTATCAGAAATTTGCACTTTAGTAAGAGAGTCAATAGTATTGATTTCTGGATACATGTCAAAGCTAGTAGGAGCATAATTATAATGCTAAGTGTTGTAAGTGGCCAATACTAATTGTAGCTTATAAAAATTTCAAATTTGCAAATTGAAAAGTTTGGGAATTTTTTCTCTACAGAATGATTTAGGGGAGAGGGTACTCATAATTCATTTCAAATCTAAAAATTTAGATTGAAGTTTTGATAAAACATAGTCTTGGATATATATATGAATATCGTGTTGAATTGGTTCAACCTAGGAAATTCGATGTATGGTAGTATTATAGCAAGAGACTGAGCAGATATCAAGTCCTTATGTAAGACATTATGAATCAAGTCACATATGCTTCAGATATATGATTGATTACATATGCGATAATATTCACTTGTACTGATTTTTCCAAATGCCTAGGCCATTGAGATGGAAAAAGGACTAGAACTTGATGTGACTAAAGTTGTTAAACAGCTGTCAAGAACAGTTTGAGGTTTACCAAAGGATTGGTTTCTTATGGATAGTTGGAAGTATAGTATTATATTGGACGGACCATATTGACATAATTCTGGGTGGAGGTGTTTCTTATCTAGAATATATGGTCCTATGAGAATATGGAAATCTTTCCGTAATATGAGTTGATTATTGAAATGTACATGTGAGTTAGAAACTTTAATGCAAGGAAGGTGTTCAGGGAGTGTATGTTGTACTTGAGACTTCATTACCATGGAATTGTTTTAGTAAAAAAGTTTCAATGGAACATTTTTGAAATTGGCAAAGTCACTGTGACTTTAAAGCCTCGACATCACAAAAGGGATGTTGCATGAACTTTAACACATTTAGTAGCAACAAGAGTTTGAATTTATCAAATGAGAATCTTTGGATTGGTGTCCAATTGATATGTTCACAAAGGAATGACAATAGAGAGACATAGGATGCATGTTTATAACATGGCATGACTGATGTTTAATTCAAGTGTTTAGTTGATAACTCAAAACATTGTGCAATGAATAAAATCTAGTTAATATGGTGATTAAATGATAAGATTTTTTATTTATATTCAATAGTTTTTAGACCATAGTTAGTTAGGTTATTATTGTGTTTTACTTTGCATGTTTTACTTCCCGAATAATTGGATTATTCAAACATCCACAGTCGCTAGTACTTTTGGAAGTAAGTAGCGAATTAAGAATGTCATGAATTGAATTGTAGATTGTCTAAGGGTTTAGACATAGCAATCGTTTTATAAAATGTTCACGAGTACTTGGAAAATGGGGATTTTAAGTATTAGATTAACTCATACTTAGAGAATTACTTCATGGATTTTATCACGAGTAATTTTGAGACGATAATATCTTATATTATTAAAACGGAGATATATGAGTCATTGTTTACAATTCGATTGTGCATTAATAATATGCTTTGACAAAATAAGATTTTTTTTATCAGACCCAACCCACGACGTGAGAACTAAGTATCAGCGGCTTCATATTTTTCTTCCATTTTCTTCTGCTTTGGATATAGATCGGGTTGATTTGTGTCTTCTTCTAATGCCTCAAAAAACTCAAAAATAGTGTCTTCTTTAGTGGATATGGCCATGACATATGGTTGCTTCTTTTGATCGGGAAATTTAGGTGGTAACCTTTCGTGAACTAGTGTGGTTAATTGCTCGAGTTTAGTCTCAATATTTTTCACGGAACCTTGTTGGTTTCTTATTGTAACATAGTTGCATCATGTCATTTTTCAGAAGCCTCCATGAACCAATAAGCAATTAGTCTAAATTCACCTTGTTCTTGGGTTGTGGTTGTTCTTTTTGGTACAAGCCTCATCTGGTTTGCTTATATTTTCTTCTATTTGTTTCTTGTACTCTTCATAGGACAACCATTCTTTCTTTAGCTTTCTCCAATATTCATCATATCGATCTCCACTAGAGTAGCAAACATGCACTTTCTTATTCTTGTTTTCATCTAAATGGCAATCCTTATTCAAATGTGTCTCATTGTAATTTTCACAACCTACATGTATTGTATTGATGGATTGGTCCATCTTTGTGATTCTTTGATTCGTGTTACTCAACATTGCTCCTTAATTTTATCAAGATTCTGCTATGTTAATGGTCCTTGAGAATCAAGGATTATCCTTGTCATTACGTTCACCCCATCGTAGAAGATCGAGACTTCTTGTTGCTCGTTTAGATCATTTTAGGGATAATTCCTTAGTAACCCCTTATACATCTCCCATGCTTAATATAAAGTTTCCCCTGCTTGCTACTCGAAATTGGATATGGCTTTCTTGAGTTTAGAAACCTTTGATGGTGGGCAATATTGTTGGAGAAATTCTGCATGCATTTGCGCCCAAGTGGTGATTATATCAGTTAGGAGTGCCTTCAACCAATCTTTTTCTACTCCTTTAAAGGTAACTGGAAGCATTCTTAACAAGACTGTTTCTCGTGGTACATTCAAAATATTGAAATAATCGGCAATGTCATTGACTTCATCGAGGTTCTTGTATGCATCTTCATGATTTTTTCCGGAGAATGGAATATCATTTAGCTCGGAAAGGATGTGTCCCTTTAGCTCGAAGGTGGCGGTAGAGAGAATTGCATGTTGTAAAAGCCCTGGACTGGTGTCCTCATGTATTCTCTTCTTGTATGCCTCCATAGTCATGCCAGTAATGTCAGTCATGTTGTTTTTGATCTCGCTTTCGGGTTCACTATTTTTGTCTGTTTTTGTTTTGGGATCGTAACTAGCTTCCTTTTTGGTGGGAGTCTTTTCAAAACTTTTAAATGTGCTTTTGTTTTGCAGCTTGTTACTTGATCCTCCTAGATACTAAAAGTAAATTAGCTACTCATTACTAAAAGTAAACGCACAAGTTCATAAGAAATTAGGTTCTCATTACTAAAACTAAACACACAAGTTCATAAGAAACTGACATGATTAAATAATGCAAAACTAATGTAATGATTTAATTTTCAAATTCTCGATCTTCAAACAATCTCTCCTTCCAAAGGATTTTTTGCAGGTTTCCATCCTCCTAACTCGGGTATCTCTTCTGAATATCACCTCTCCAACCTTCTAACTCGAATGAGCAAAGTCATATATATAGTTTTCGAAAATCCATCCTCACATCGTGAGAATTAGAATCTCACATTGTGATCTCAGTGTAATCTGTGTCTAGCAAGGAAATTGGCTTCCTATAGCATTCGATTCTAGGTATTTTCTCTTTGGTCCTTGAAGTTTAAAACATTTTCAAAAATGGTCCTCACATACATTGGGCGTATATTTTGGTACGCTTAGTGTACATGCGCACCTTGAATAGGGAAGCTTAGCCATGTACGTTGGACATATGCATTATATGCAAAGCATAGGCGGCCAAAGACTAAACCCTAATTTTTAGGGTATGATCTCTATTTAAACATAATTATGGTCTTTGGACACTCATCCTTATCATCCTCCACTGCTATTCACGTGCCATTAAGCCCTAGTTTACCCTTTTGAGTGATTCTTGAGCTTGGAAGTCACTTTTGTGGCATTTTGATATGTATTAAAGAAGAAGAACTTAGAGATTAAGCATTTATTGAGGTTGAGCTTCTAGATCCAGAGTCTACATCAACTTAGGAAGCTTTTGAAGGTAAAAAGTTATTACATTAATAATTCTTTTGGTTGTTAGAGTTTAGGGCTTGTTTATGAGTTCATTTTGGTCCCATGGGTTCTTTTGTGAGTTTGGGCAACTCCAGAAGTTAGAAGTGTTAGATATCAGTCACTTTGATGTTTTAGATGCATAAAAATGTCATCTTGGTGGTTTATATGAGCCTATGCATGAATTTAAGTCCTTAATGTGAGCCTTGTTGGACAAAAATGGATGTTAGGTTCCATTAATACATGTTGAGGCAGAAAGTTTCCACCTGTATTTCTTAGAACCCCATAACGGTCGAGATATAAAAGTTGATCGAGTGGTTGTAAGGCATAAGCACCAAATGTGTTAAGGTGGTAAGTAGCTCAGTACATTGAGCATACTAAGTAGTGCGTCGTGCGTACTAGCAAACGAACGATTACGTCGAGAGTATAAAAAGTATGTCGAGCATATGCTTCTCAGTGGGCTTTTGGACTTTGCTAGGATTTGGACTTTTGGGACTAAGTTAGTTTGGGTTTTGGCCTGTTTACGGTGGTTAAGCCTCGAAATTCTATTATTGAGCCTAAAGATGTATGAGTTGGACCTTTTATGCCTTGGGGCCTATTGTTGTATTTTGGGCCAAGGTTGGTTAGGCCCATTATTGGAAAGGTGAATGGGCCTTTATCTTAGGATTTTGGACTTGGGGATTAGGCCCATGATTATGGTTTTTAACATATCTCTGGTTAGGGTAATTTGTGTATGTTTGGTGTGGGATCTTCCGGTTCGGTAGCCGAGCATTTAGTTATTTATCGGCAGACTAAGGTGAGTTTTCTCACTTTGGCCCTCGGTAGGAAATTGTGTGTAAGACTATGGTTTGGCCCATAACACTCTCTTATTTATGTTTGGTATGTGGTACTTTAGGGAAAGTCACAAAGCATTTTCTTATAGTTTGTATTTGTGATTTGAGGTACTTCCAGTACTAAGGAAAAAGGGCCCGGCTTGATGGCGCAACATTCAATCCTCACTATTTTCCACATTTTTGATATAGTACTCTGATGTTTAACAATATTTTTATGTGATGGTTTTTGGAACAATGTGATGGTTTTAACTCTTGTTTTTTTTAAGTGAAAAATTTTATCTTGGTTTTTGAGTTGTTACACTTCCATGTGTCTATCTTCTACAATATTACTCCTCACGTCATGATAATAGATGACTCATGACGTGACTTTGGTTTTTACTAAAATCTTTTTCTTTTAAGCTCCACTAAACTCTATTTTTAGTTCCAGTCCTTCCAAGCTCCAATATTTGTCACTTCTATTCCTTATTCTTCAAGAGTGTCTTATTTGGCTGCAAAATGTAAATTAATTCAATAAGTATCACATATCTTTGAAATTAACCAAAATATTACTTAAAATGTATTAAAATATTGCCTAAATACATGTATAAATATGGAAATATCACATAAAATCGAAATTGTGTTTTAGATCGAGGGAAGAACAATACTGAAGCTTAAAGAAGATACTTCTTTTCGTCCAATTCAACTATTTCTTTTTTATTTCATCTTTGCACTTTCTTTTTTGACCCCAATTATTAGGATTTTTCCCTGGAATACGATCAGAGATGCGATTTAGTTACTTTAATATAGTTGCATTACTAAATCTTCTAAGGCGCGGTTTGATCTCAGGTTGTCCATCAAACAATAGTCTCTCCCTTCCAGCTATGGTTCGTGTTCAAGAATCATTTGTGACCAACATAAGACACCTTTTTGGTCACATAAATGGAAGATGTGTCTTCATGAAAAGTAACCATGACCACTCCATCCAGACAGCATGCTACGTGTTGGGAAATCATTGATAGTACATAACAACATCGCGCGCATATTGAATACAGTGTTGGTTGATGCATCTCTCATTTGGACTTTGTAACATTCTGTTTATTAAATAAATAGATAATATTAATAAATGAATAGTAGGCCTAAATGCGGAGTAATTTAGCAAGGCATTGGTTTGTGGGGGTTAAAAAGTCATAATTGAGAGTTTGGGGTTAAAATGTAATTTTTGGATTAATTTGTAAAGAATTTTGATGGTTGAGGGCTGTTTAGTAAATTATGGGTTTAATTTGAAAGGATTTTTGAAGAAAAGGGATGCTTGGTAATTATTAGGACTTATTATGAAAGGAATTATGGAAGCAAGGGCTAAAAGGTAAATTTTGGATTTAAATTGAAAATGAGTCTGGTGAGGAGGGATTGAACTTGTAAAAGTGCTTAAACGTTTTAAAGAGAAGCATGGGTTAAACATGGTATCCCTTCCCCGTTCATTCCTTGATGGGAACCCTAAACCTAGATCATATACTCCATCCGCCACTACCATGGGAGTCCTCCCTCAACTGCTACTTGCATCACCAAATCCGTCAGCCGCATGCTACCTCGCCGATAAGTGCCGCCACAAAAACTCTTGCTTCCGGAGACATCGTGGGCAACCGAAGAAGCGCTGAGGATGGTGGAAAATGCTAGGTTCATCGTTGCATGGGGCGCGATTTTCCGAGAAGCTCCTGGTAACACCATCTACCACTCATCTTTCTCCTCTCCCTTCGTTTCTTTCGATGATTTGACGTCGAGTATGTCAGCTGTGGCTACCGCCGCCCATTGGTTGCCATTTTTGGTATTCGAGTGACATCATCCGCTTGGGAGGTAGTTGGACATTATGTGTTTGAGTATATATACGTTGTTATTGTTTTCTTAGGGTTGTTTGCGTAATATCTAGTCAAAAAACCAAGGAAGGCCCGTCATCACCACCGTAAGGTGGTGGCTGCCACTGTTTATTGTCGCCTGCTGCCACATGGGTGGTTGTGAATGTATCAATTGGTGCGTGTGACTGTGTTTCCTCCTTGTTGAGATGTTAATTGGGTGTTTTAGGCCAGAGAAAAACCATGGAAAACCCCCCACCACCACGGTGATTCGCCGTCGACCACCATTGCCCAAGGTGGTAGTGGGTGGTGCCCGACATAGTGAAACCTTAGTCGGCCCAAAAGCTTAATTTTGGACTTAGATGGCTTGTGATTGGGTGGAATACCCTAATTAGGGTTTATAAAACCCTAATTTTGGTAATGTTAGTTTGGGAGTTGTCGGGACCCGCGTTTGGACTGTTAGACTGGAATTTTGAATTATGTCCGACTACATTGTATGAATGGCCTAGTGGAGTGGTGGACTTAATGGATTAAGTCCTTAATGGGGTAAGTAAGAACACTTAACCCTAATCATTATTTTATGTGAAAACCCTAATTTTGGTTGGGCCTTGAGTTCGGCCTTTCTTTTGGGCTTTGGCGATTGGACTATTAATGCGCCATCTAAGAACAACTATATGGACTAGAATATTTAGATTGGGCTTTAGGATAAGGCCCATTGGAAAGCCTTGGGACCAATTTGGAAAATTAGGTCATAGATGGGCCATAATTAGGCCTTGATGATTATTAGATATTGGACCATCAGAATGCCAAGTGTTTAGACTAGAAAAAATGGTTGTGCCTTAAGGTAAGACCATGCAGAGGTTTAGGCCCAATTTGAAAAATTAGGCCACATGTTGGGCCTTGGTTGATTATTTTACTTTTGGGCCTTTAGACTATGAGTTGGGCCTTGGTTTTGGACCAAACTATGTTAGGGATAAATGGTCCTTTTACCCCAAGTGTGTATTTATGGTTATGCATTTAAACCTAAATTGTTAATTGGGTTTGTTTTGACGATTGACAGTTTGGGGTCTTGTCAGCCAACAGCTAGATACTTATCTGCGGGACTTCAACAGTGCGAGGTGAGTTTCCCCCTGGTTTGAATAGGTCGAAGGCACCAATGCCGACCTGTGTAGTTTGTATGTTCTTGATAGGAACACGGAGTGTGGGCAGGGCCCGTATCTCATTATAACCTAAGTATAGATATCATTTAGATTGTTGGATTGTTATACTTGTTGTCTGTGTGATACCTGTATGTGTTATTAGGAATGTGAGTGTGGGTGAGGCCTGTATCTCATCATTAGTTGGGTGTCGGCAGGGCCCACATCTCATAGAGTGTGGGCATGGCCCGTATCCTAGCCTTTTTTATGATTCGTAGCTAAGTGTGGGAAGGGTACGTATCTTAGTATTATCTGAGTATGAATATGAATTGGTAGATTATGGTTATACTTGTTGCCTACATGATACTTATATGTATGTTTAGTTAGCAGAGTGTGGGCTAGGGTCCATATCTCCCGGATAGCGGAGCGTGGGCGAGGCCTGTACCTCCTAGCCAGTTGAGTGTGGGTGAGGTATGTATCTTCTAGTTAGTAGAGTGTCGGCAAGGCCTGTAGCTCTAAGATAGCTGAGTGTGGGCGACCCTTAGCGAGTGTGGGCGGGGGGCTGTATCTCCTTAAGTGTGGGTGAGGCTCGAGCTCTTCCCCTTGCTATCGGAAGTACATATATATATATATATATATATATATATATATATATATATATATATATATATATATATATACACACTTATGATTTTTATATGATGTTTTATAACTATGGTTTTATTAATGATTTTAAAATGTAATTTTTGGACTTTATTTTTGGGATGTTTCAGACTTCTTCGGCTCACAAAATTTTCAACTCATCCACCAAAGGCTTCAACTAAACATCAATGTACTTTTTAAGCGATCTAGGGCCAGGAATCAACAAAGTTAACATTAAAGAAGAGTCTTTCATACATATCTATAATTATGTATTGTTTGAAGTCATAATAATCGGCCAAATACTATAAGTATTATTAAAGTTGCCGAATGGATTAAAGTCATCAGTTGCTAACCCTAGACAAAAATTTCTAGGTTCTTTGGAAAACTTTGGATATCTCTTATCAAATTCTTGTTATGAATTCCATCTACCAGATGAAGCATCATACCATCCATCGAGTGTCTAGTATTATGCCAAATCATATTTTTAGCTGTGAATCTGGAAATATACATTCATCGAAGCCTTGGAGTCAAAGGAAAGCACCGCAACATTTTTTGTGGTACTCTCTTCCCCTTTGTAGTTGTGTCCACTCATCTCTCTCATTACAAATCAGGCAATTCTGCATGGAATCATTATCCTTCTAAAACAATGTACAATCATATTTGCAATCATGAATGTATTGATATCCTAACCCTATCTTTCTCAAACAATTTTTCTTAGCTTCATAGTGTGAAGTTGGAATCTTGCTCTTCGGGAAAGCAACTCTTAGTAACTCTACAAGTTGGTCAAAAGAACTATCTGTCCATTTATTGATCACTTTAATATGCTACTACTTTTCCAGAAAGTTTAGGGAAGACATCTAACAATCAGGGTATAACTCGGTATTCAACTCCTCAAATAAAGCATCAAATTTTGGGTCCATGCCTTGTCCTTCCTCATATGTATTTTCTTCCTCCATAACATCATCAATTACATCAAACATCTCATTAGTTGCTGGAGTGTTTATTCTTGGGGTCGAACTATAGCCTAAATCCAAAACAGGACGTTTCTCACCATGATCATGCCATATAGTATACAATTTTAGAAACCCACGGTCATGTATGTGTACATAAACTATATTGAACAACTATCGATACATATTCATACACTTTACGCATGGACAATGCACTTTGTCTTCAGAGACAACATGTTTCCCAACAATCTGCATAAAGTTTTTTAGACCTTCCAAGAATTTTAGGGACGTTCGGTTTTCACGAATCCAACTCTTATTGATCTTCACTACTGTTTCATTATTAAAATTACATTGTATTTTGGCTATATGTGAATGTGTGTTACATGACTGTTTGTTTGAGAAAAAAACGGACATAATAGATAGAGTATTCACAAGTATATAAAGAAATATATAGCCGAGAAGTAAAAGTCAGACAAAATTGATAGAGTATTCACAAGGGTAGGCTTCTAAACCCACTTTTTGAATACCTTATCTCATATGTTAATGTGTATTGCATTACCGTTTGTTTGAGAAAAAATCAGTACCATTTCGCCTTAGCTCCCATGTATATAAAGAAATATATAGCCGAGGAGCAAGGAGAAAATTACAACCAAATTTTTCTTAAACAAACAATCATGCAATACACATTCACATCCTAAATGAGATAAAGTATTCAAAAAGCAGTTCCAAAACGGGGATAACCTGAGTTAATTTCAAAATCAATTTCGGATGAGTATTTCTAGGCTCTTGATGATTATAAAGAAGAGACTTAAACTAAAAATCAATGATGCAATGTACTTTTTTTATTATTTTCATTTATAACTCTAGAAAAAATAAATGAAAATAGATTGTTTTAATAAACAAACTAATAAAAGTATGTTGTTATTAATAACCTTTGTAGTTAGATTATCTTTACTAGTAACGTACTTTAATTAGTTTTTTTATATATAATTCTATTTTATTTCTTTTTCATATTTATAGTGTATATAGCATCTTATTTTTTCAATTACAGCATTGTATTTTTAATAATATTTATAGCGTCGTGCTTTTAATAGCAACGTAGTTTTATTATTTTGTTTTATGTTATAACTATCAAATAGAAATAAAAATAGGATGTTTTAATAGCAACATAGTTTTATTATTTTGTTTTTGTTTTATGTTATAAATTTTAATATTATATTGTTTTATTAGTTTGTTAATTAAAAGCATTATATTTCACTTTTATATATTTATAGTATTTTTAGCATCTTAATTTTTTTCCATTATAGCATCGTACTTTAAATAGTTTGGTCTTTTTTCTATTATAACAATTTACTGTTTTTTTTTCAATTATAACATTGTACTTTAAAGAATTATATTACCTAATTTAATACAAAAAAAAATTCACTTATCACTAAATACTTATCATGAATATAAATACAAACATTTTAACTTAGCAATTAAGCACTTTATCACTTCATGCACTCAAACTAATAAACCTAAACAAGTAACACAAGCATACATATTATACATTTTATGCATACAATTTCATATCAACATAAACAAGTAGCACAATCATACATATTTCACATTTTATACATACAATTTTGATTTCATATAAACCTAAACAAGTAAATTAACATTTTATACATACAAATTCAATTTCATGTAAACCTAAACAATTTCAATTTCATATAACATTGTATAAAAAATATCAATTTCATATAAACCTAACCAAGTAAATTGACATTTTATACATACAATATCAATTTCATATAAACTTAAACAAATAACACAATCATACAAAAACCAAACAAGTAATACAATCATACAAACATATAAGGACCAATTTCAATTTAATATAAACATATACATACAATTTCAATATCAACAAAACTTAGAAAACAAGAAAAAAAAACCTAACCTGGTCTATACTTTTTGTTGTTCTTCTTGTTGTGATGGACGACATTCGGTGTTCGGATTTGATGGTGGTCCTCTCGTGGTCATAAAAAAAACAGCTAAAAACCTATCCATACCTTCTATGGCGAAGGAGATAAGTTGGAACGAGTCTCCTATGGTCGGAGGTGGTGAAAAAACAGCTAAAAACCTATCCAACCCTTCCTCGGGCCCCGCCAAGCATCGGACAGAGTACGACATCAGGTCCCGCCTGGCATCGAGCCCCACTCGGTATATAGATTTGTTTCTACCCAACCCCACCTGTCTCTGGCCCCGCCGCTATACACATATAGACAAAAACATATAATCATACTAGCACATAAAGAATCATACACGGTACTATATATTCTCGTCCTAAGGCCTCGCCTATCATGGGCCCTACCCCTACTCTGCTAATGATGAGATATGGAACCCCATCCACACTCAGCTAGTGATGAGATACGGGACCCCGCCCACACTCACCTCTTTACTAAGCACATACAAGTATCACAAAGACAACAAGTATAACTAAACATGCATTCCTTCATCGGGTACCACCTATCATCGAACCGTAGTTCGGAAACATACCTATAAACATTCCTCAGGCCCCGCCTGACATCGGACCGAAATCCATAATCATATAAACAGTCCTAGGTCTTGCCCCGTCATCGGACCAAAGTCTGGAAACATACTAACATACCTAAATGGGTCGGCATTGTTGCCTTCGACCCTTTCATATAGGAGAAAACTCACCTCGCAAAGCTGACTGCAGAATCCCGCAAATAAACCTTTTGTTGCTAGTTGTAAGATCCCCGAACTGGTGATATCTCGACTCATCGAGCTACTGATCATCATACATATTGGATAAGTCGGGGATTCTCATAACATAACCACAAGTCCTCACTGGGGTAAAAGACCATTCTACCCCTCACAAAGCCTTATCCTAAAATGAACTCTACCCAACCTTAGCCCAAAAGATAAACACTTCCTTAAAGCCCAATATATATGGCCCAATTTCCAATTGGACCTAATCCCTTCACATGGGCCTCAACCTAAGGTCCAAAACGATAATATTAAAGTCCCAATACTAAGTAGACTTCCCAAGTCCAGTAATGGCCTTATTTATTAACTTGGGCCCAACCCATTTAATGGGCCTTTCCCTAACGCCCAAACATATTCTTAGCCCAAAATATCTTACTTCTGATGGCCCATAAGGCCTAAAGAAACAAAGTCCAATGTATGGCCCAAAACACGCAAAGCCCACATTTGATGAGTACGCGGGGCGTACTCCTCTATATGCTAAGCGTATAGGCTGTATGGCTTGTACGTTGCGCGTACATGCATGTACACCCAACGTACTGCTCCGTTAAGCCACCTTTCCCATTAAGCACTTAATTCTCTATTCTAAAGGCTATAATCACAAATCCAAGTCCTTTTCAACGTTTTAATCTAAAGTCACTGACTTTGTGACTTTACATGATCCAAATAAGCCCTAACGCCATAAATAGAATTATACTTCCATGCACATGATCTTAACTCATGCATGAACCCAAGAAGACATTCAAGATGGCAACTTTCTACCTTAGGGGCTCATTTAGCACTGAGAGTGGCAACTTTAAGCCCAGGAATCGGATTTGAACCATAAAGTTACATACTTGGGACCTAAAAGTCCAAAAAAAAACTTAACATAATATTCCTAAGCATTCAAGAGGAAAGTTTAAGACTATATACCTCAAGATGGTCAAAAATGAAACAACAATCTCGGATCTACAACTTTTCCTTTTAACCACCACCTTGCTTTACTCTTTACTTGCTTGGGAAATGGATCCATACCACCAAAATGCTCTCTAATGGCCTTATAAGCTCCAAGAATACTCAAAGAAGGATTAGGGTTTCGTGGTGGATGTCTAAGGGTGAAATGGAGGCTTACCATTGAGGCATATTATTCCTTTTATAGTGGAATATCCTAAAATTTAGGGTTTTGGTCTGAATGGAGTACGCCCCACGTACCTCTATGTACGCCCGGCGTACTCACAAACAACCCGCGTCCATTTTACTCCTCTACGGTGGGCGTACCCTAGCTTACGTTGGGCATACTTTCACGCATATCACCTTGCATGCATGGTACCTTCTTGCCACTTTTCTCAATTAGGGACCAATATTGTCAATAACTTCAAAGTGTTATAACTTCTTCGTTTTCAGTCCGTTTCCGATGAACTTTATATCCACGAGAAGGTGGCGAGAAGCCTTACGCTTCGAAAAACTCCTCGTTACCTAAAAACATCCTGAATAAGAACCCAAACTCCCTAGAAGACCGAGATGTCAAATTACGTGTATGCCCTTGGCCTCCGAAGACACAATCGAACACTTTCAAAAACCTGGTGTTACACAAAAACAAACCTCGTTGCTCGTCGCCGACGGTGAGACCCTTTTCATCGTCGCATATCCGGAGAGAAAGAGTTTGGTCGCTGCTGCAAATGACGATGAATTGGTATCCTCTGTAAGGGTTAAAACCCTATGGAGATGACAAGTCATCTGTATAAGGTTCACATAACGGCAACGTTTCTTTATTTGCTGAAACAAAAAAAAAAGTAATAAATAAGCTGTCGTGACAACTAGTCGTAGGCATAACTATTTCACGCGGGTCACCAAGTGGCATGTCGACGAAAAGTCATCAGTATAGCTTTCAATAAAACTAAATCGATTTATTTTTTTATACCAGGGAATAAAAATAAATAAAAATACAATTTTTCGTAACCTATCCGAAGACCGTGAAAAATGTCATCGTTTCTGCCGTATGTATCATGACGACATGTTGTCAACAAAGGTTTCCAAGTCAAACAATTTTGGTTAAGGTTGGAAAATCTATACTGACGACATGCCGTCAGCATAGCCCTACTTTTCGCGACGATGAAAGTCGTCTGGATAAGTGTCATTGCCATAGAATGTTATCCTTGTAGTGTTAGGGTTAAACAACTTAGCTAATAGGCAGGTGACATATATTGGATTAATTGAATTGGGCTTATTTATAAGAACTAGATTGGACTTAATTTAAATTTGATAATAAAATGTGGACTTGTGAAACTTCTTTATAATTAAATTAAATAATATCTTGAGGTATATAGACGGATTTACCGGATTAAAAATATATGTATATAGAATAGTCTTAAATTATGTTTAGCAAAGTGTACTTGGGTTTAATTATGTTTTAAATTGAGTTCGTAAATATCTAACCATTTATTTAACTAATAACCATATCAGATAATATACATGACAGTATCTAATTACGGGGTTTAGAAGAATAAAACGATCAATACATTATTTAATAATAACATAAATAAGTACAATACTAAGTATTATTAAGGAATATTTAAAATAGAGATTATTGATATAACACCCCCATCCGGCACGTATCATAATATTTTCTATTTTAGGCTCCCGACACGAAAACTTTCCAGATGGTCACCCATCCTGAAATTGCTCTCGTTCGGACATGCTTAACTATAGAGTTCTTATGAGATATGTTGCCCTCACGACTTTAAAACGTGTTGTGATAGAGAAAGTATCCACAACTCTTATAAGGAATGCTTAGTTCTCATTCTTAGTCGATGTGGAATCAGGTGCAACCCACCTGAAGGTAACAATCGTATCGTATTTTACAAATATATTAAACACAACAAAAATAGTGCACATAACATTTATGCAAATAGAATAGTTGTATCTATGTGTAAGTTTGAAAGTAATTGTGCACTCACTTAACAAAAGTGGATGTCTCAGAATTTGGGCAGAACCTCACCTTAGCCCTTTGAGTGACCTAAATGTATAAGACTAAGTGTTAGTCTAGTTTCATAATCCCGCTGACTATAATAATTATAGTCTAGATTCCTCAGTAATCTTAATGTCTGAATCAAGATCTATCAAGTAAGGATCTAGGTAGGACCATTTTGGCATATAGCCTTTCTGAAATCCAACTAGTAAGCCAACATGATCATTCTAGACACTTCTCCAGTAAGTAGATCAATCAATATAACGACATGGAATTGCTAATAAGTCTTATTTATAGATTCATAACAGCGACTACGACTATAAATATAAATTGCACTAAAATAGGGATGAGTGTAATCCAACTTACAGAGATTTCCTAGACAAAAGTTTGGAAATCGCACTTGCAAGGCTTCTACCGGATAGCTACTAAACATCGGGCACTTCGAGGTTGCAAGGCTTTGTCAAAATGCAGAAAAATTAAGGGAAAGTAGGCAAAAATTGAGAGAAACTCGAGAGGATGAATGAAAATGGTGTAAGGATTGAATGGGGCATTACAACCTATTTTTAGCCAAATTTGGGGTGCACGACGTGCAAAAGGGGTACACGCTGCACATTTTAAGGTGACGACTCCCTAACCACTTTTTCCCACATATCTGACTCTCCGCGGTCAACATATTTAGCTTCTAGAAGCGCGCTGCATAAAATGCAGATTTTGTAAATCTCGTAACGTTCATACGATCTCCGTTTTTGATGTTGTTTATATCATCGGAAAGATTTTGAAGAGATCGACATTTTTATTTAGACTCCATCGACTAATTAAGAATTTATTTTTAGCCCTTATTTTTATATAATTTAACGATTTTGCAAAAATCATAACTTTCTCGTACGAACTCTGATTTTGGTGTTGCTTTTACAAAAATTCATATATTAAAGAGTACTATGATTTTCATTTTGTTGAATTTCGAAAAAAGTCAGCTATTTTCTTCATACCTTTTTACGTTAATAATTTTCAACTACGCACTTGATTTTTATATCTTATAAAATTCATATCACCTTCATATGAACTTGGATTTCTACGAAATTCTTATTTTCGAGATCGGTACAACGTGTACTTTATATATATATATATATATATATATATATATATATATATATATATATATATATATATATATATATATATAATGCCGCATTCCTGGTACGCATTGTAATTTGTTTATTTTTTTAGAGTTACTCGACGAGTTGGGAGCCCTAGACTCGTCGAGTAGAAGCGGGATTGGACGCGAGTTTTAAGCCATCTACTCGACGAGTTGAGAGCCCTTAACTCAATGAGTAGGCTTGCCAGAATGAAACCCTAATTTCGGGTTTTTGCACCCTATTTAAGCAACTTAATCCCACCTAATGGCCTCATTTCCAGCCTCCAAGTCCCAAACCCTAATCCACGAAACCCTAGAGCATTTTGTGAGTGTGTGAGCCATTTGTGTGAAATCTTGTGTATTTTTGAGGCTTGAAGAAGAAGAAGAATTTAGAAGGCTCAAGGAAAAGATAGTAGATCCAAAAACTTCCTTCCATCCTCATCATTTTCTGGTAATCAAGTCTCCATCTTGGCTTTTAGTTCATTAGATCTTCTTATGTCCATTTATGGGGAGATTTTGGTTTAAGCACCTTGATCCTTGGGACATGGACGCCCCAAGTGGTTTACCTTTTAGATCTGGGATCTAGAAGGGGTTTCATGGCATAAAGGTGCAAACTTTATGACCATGGAAGCCCCATGCAAGCTTAATGACGTTTCTATGGCCTTTTAAGCCCAAAAGGGCCATGCATGGAAGTAAAGTCCGAGACTTTACATGTTCATTGGGTGTTTAGGACCTAGATCTGGTTTTTCATGCTTTGGGTTGGAGTAATAAGGTTTTGGACAAATATCTATGTCCTAAAGAACTAGGGTTTGAGCTAAACTATTAAGAAGGACTATAAGCCGGTAAAGTTAGAAACCTTACCCTTAAGAAGGTACTTCCAGTACTTAGAGGAGGTATGGTGTTTGGATCTGAAGAGTAGAGGCTTAACCCATTAAGATGGCCTAACCAGATAGAGGAACTCGTCGAGTATATAAAGGAACTTGACGAGTTGAGTCGTGTTATCCTATTTACTGTGACGGTAGAACTCGTCGAGTCTGAGGGTAACTCCACGAGTTGATTCGCCAAATTGCGACCATTAGTATTCAGGGAACTTGGCGAGTTAAGGGGGTGACTCGACGAGTTAGATCGCGATTTCAGGGTTTTAGGACTCAGCAAGTTGATGGAGAAACTCAGTGAGTCGGGTCAACCCAGGATGTTGACTTTGACTAGAATGTTGACTTTGACCAGGGGTGAAATGGTCATTTTACCCATAGAAGGATTTTCAGTTTGCGACTAAGTGTTCCTTGTGAATTTATAGTCGGGGAGTCATTGGAGCAGGCATCAGAGATTCTCACTTGAGATTTCATCAGCCAGCTTGAGAGGTGAGTTTTCCTCCAGTAAGAAGGGGTCGAAGGCACCAATGTTGGCCCCTTTATGTATGTTAGCATATACCGGACTGCGGTCCAATGCCGGGGTTATCCCGATGTAGCTTATATGTTCTGGAATTTGGTCCGACGCCGGGGCAAGCGTGAGGAATGTTTGTATGCTTGATGTCTTCGTGATTCTTGTATTTGTTTCTTTATGTGTTCTGGACTCCGGTCCGATGTCGAGGCAAGCCCCAGGAATGTTTAGCTTATATGTTATGTGTTCCAAATTTTGGTCTGATGCCGAGGCAAGCCCGATGAATTTTTATATGTTTATGTGTCATATGCATGTTGTTATGTTATATGTGTTGGATAAAGTGTCTAAGTCCATAACTTTATTTGGTATGAACTTGACCCGACCCAGCATGGTCCATTTGGGTTGCATGGCATTGCAATACTTGGATAGACAAAATGACAGAATAAGGCACTTGTGATTATTAATATATTATAAGTTCTAATATATTAATAATAGTATTATTTAATTAGTATTGATCAAGTAATAATCTAGTATTAATTTGGTGATCAAAGTGAGACTAATTAAATATATAGGGTTGATTATGACAATCATCAATTCTTTTATGGTGGATTAATGATCCATGGTTTATGGGTTTGGTTATAACCATATGGAGCTCCATGGATAGTCCATGGGAGTTACAAACCCATTGGTCATGAGAAATAAAGAGTCATGACAATTAGGGTTTACACTTGTAACTCCTAATTATGACACACTATAAAAGAAACCGTATAGCATGAAAAATTGGCACTAAAGAGTATTCCTGTGAGGGCATAGCTGATTTTGAAGTGCAGAAGTATTCTCTCTAGTTATTCCAAGGTTGTAGTGTTGTGTGAAGCATTTGAGGCACAACATTTGGGGTGCTAGGCTCACAAAGTCTTGAAGGAATCCAAGCAAGAACAAGGTATGTATTTCTACTAGTTTTTATGTTTTATGTAATCCCCATGCCATGCTAGTTAGGAAATAACCTTGGAAAAGAAATTTGCAGGTATATAGAGAAAACATAGATTCAAGGTTATTAGGGTTGCATGTACACCTAGGAAGTGTTAGAATGCTCAAAACCCATCAGTGGTATCAGAGCCTAGGATTGTTTTATGTATACTGGATGCAAAACTGCTTAAAAAAATGAAAATTATGCACTCTAACGACTGGACTCGCCGAGTTCATGGGGAGGACTCACCGAGTCCATGAACAAATTCATCCTACTTGTCGAGTGGGTTCTTGCACTCAACGAGTAGGAGCGTGTTGGGTAGTTTTTCGAGTTTTGTTGCTGGAAATGGATTAAAATCATTATCCCAAATCTGTTTTGGACTTGTAAAATCTGTTTTTCAAAATGATAATGATTATGTTAACCCATTTTACATGCCTTTTATCAATTTTCAAGTATTGTATATGTTTATATGATTTCTTGAAATTGCTTGACATGAATTTGTGTTCTTATGAGTTTTTAGAAGATCATAGGAATTATTTGTAACCTCCATGTGTGTTTAATTCATGATCTTAATGGCAATGATGGTGTCTATAACTTGTCATCAAGTTATGGATAACCAAAAGTAACTTCTTTAAATTGTAATTAAAGAACTAAAGAGGTTTCATAAAATGAAGAGTCTTCATTTTTATGAACCATTAAAACTCATAAGTTACAAATTGAGGAGACTTGGAATAGTTTCAATTCTTGTCCTCAAGTTTTGGAATTTGAAAAGTCTTACACTTTAATTCCAAATTAAATCATTTTTTTTAAAGTTAAAAAAAATCAAACTTTATGGACTTCATTAAATTAATTAAAGTGTTTAATTAAAAGAGTTAATAATTCCATAAAGACATGGTTTAAGTTTAATTTAATTAAGAGTATATTTTAATTAATAGATTAAACCACCAAGTATTTTAAATGTTTAAAATACACCCTTATACTATTATTATAATTTTAATTATATAGATATGTATAAGAATATGTCATTCTTACCGTTAGTAGGCCTCATTCACGAAGCCGGTCTATAAGGGGGGTATAAGGTTGTTGCCTATAAAATGGTGACTTAATGGGTGTCCACTCTCACCCACCGCTTCCTTGATCGGTTGAGGGTCGTTAGCCAAACGGGTAGGATGCGACTTTAAATACTCATTAAAAGTATAATGAATTATAAAGTAACTATACATTATAAATTCCTAATCTTAGTTATTTTAGGAAAATGTGAAATTGGTGCTAGCCCATAAAATTACACTTTGTACCTTACCAAGTCATTAGTGGAGCGTGTGTGGTTAATCGGCACACTAACATGGACTAGTAAGAGTGGCAAAGGGTAACTTGACTTTATTATAGATCGGTGGAGCGTGTGTGGTTAACCGGAACATCGATTAGGTAATATTGTTAAGGGTACCAAGTCAATTTGTATGGTTATTCACACCTTGTTTGTGATCCTCGGCATCCCAGTCACAAACTTCAGAGGGCACAATCGAGATTCAAACATGCCATTGAAAAGTTCAATGTATCTCAAAAGATCTAGGAGTTTCAAAACCAATAAAACCTAATAATAATATATTTCGTTCTTATGGTGGAAATTGGTAAATCATCATTTACCTACCTTCAACTATTTTATAACTTGGATTACGGCATCCCTCTTCCAGTTATAAATAGGTTGTTGGATCCTAGCCTTAATATTTCATATTTGGTGTTATATTAAGGACTTTAAATCAACTAGGTTGAATTTGTCCCATTATAGATGTCTAGTTTAGACAGCTATGGCCTTCCCAAATCTTTAGGAACAAGCTTCCTAATGAAGATGATATCCAAAATGGCAACCAAGGTGAAAGATCAATCCCTTTGTTGTGCATTAGTGGGACTGGAAATCATAGTTCACTTCCTCCACCTCCTCCAATAAATCTCCCTATCCCACAAGTTTCAAGACTTGATAAGTTCTAAGTCACTCAATCCCTATTGGCAAAAAAAATCTATATGTGCTTAGGTCTTGGAGATTAAGTCCCATATTGACAAGATAGGAGAGTCGAGTGTCGAAGTCTCAAGGTAGCTGGTTGTTGACTTGGTTCTTCAGTCACTCCCTGATGACAGATCACGACATGACCCTTAATGATCTTACCTATTTGCTTGATGATGCTGAATCAGCAATGATTTGGAGCATTGGTAAAGCAAAATTTGATTGGAAGATCAACTTCCATGGACATTGACAATGGTAACATTGGAAGTCCAGAAAACCTTTCTCTTCCCAATTGAAAGGGATTGGCCATAGTCAACTCGGTTGACCAAATGGTAAAGAGAAAGGCTAAGTCTGTGATAGTCCCATGTACCGTTTCCAAAGAGTCTATATGTTTCTGTTGCCAAAGGAAGGGCATTGGTTGCAAAGCTGCCTAATTTACCTAAAAGTCCATAAGGATAGTAAAGTCAAATGTTTGACTCTACTTCAGGTAAAGTCCATCGTCTAACTCTATTAAGTTTCTATTCTAAGATTCTTATTGCATGATGTGACTGGGTCACATGTTGATGTTTTAAGAATCAAAGAAAAGTGAAGAAACTTAAAGGAAGTATATGCTGATTCTGATCGTGAAGATGGATTTCAATCGCATGGTTCGGTGATCAGAGTTTTGAGTTGTTACTTAAGAGTTATGATATATTGCTTAGGAATAGATAACAACAAGTTTTCCATATGGATTGTAAGGATAAGTTTTCCGCAAAGTTTTAAAATAAAAGAAAATGGTTCTGATTTTATTTATTTTAAGTATCCTTACAGTGACATTTGTGAAAAAGGTTGTTGCTTATATGTTTCCATTGATAAGCAATATGGGTAAATGGATTTGATTCTTTCATTAGTGGTAGTGTCATAATTTACCTAATAAGTAAAGATTTTCATCACCCAAGTTTCAGTTGGATAGAAACTTGGAATCATGCAAGTTGTATTGTGTGATGAATGAGAATTTTCATCTTTGGTAAATTAAGACTAATTCCTTGTTCACATTCGCATGTGAGTCAAGCGAAGGACTAAAGGATCAGGTACATTAAGTTGTGCACTAGTTAGGTCCACCACAAAGCTAGATAAGAGTATTCGTTATGATTTACTAAAGTTTAGTAAATATGGTTATGCTTAAGAGTTTAAGTGTAATTCTAAAACATTGGAAAAGTTTCAATGTATGTCAGAATGAATAAGAAGAATCAAATAAGGCAGAAAGATAAAAGTTTCTCCAATCTGAAGAGATGGGAGAGTACTTGTGTATTTTGTTTTATGATTATCTTAGTGATTATGGAATCATATCACAATTGATCCTCTAAGGACACCTTAGTGTGTATGTTGGCTAAGGAGAGGAATCGTGAATTGTTGAAATGGTTAAATCAAAAGATAATTCATACTTCGTTCCAAAAACAAATCCTGAAGTTATACTCCAAGATTGTAACTTGAGTGTCATAGTCTTTAGAAGGTTCATAGCACTTATCAAATGTAGAGTAAGATGTGTCCTACTCTTGTACATTTGAGGTTGGTTAGTTGTGATGTTTTGGATAAAACAAAGACCAACTAAGTCCAATTATGGGAAGTGTTTAACTTGATAAGAATCCACACTAACTATTGAATATTTGTTTTGTCAAGGAATGGTTCTTGACAAAGAGAATCATATATGTCAAGAAGTCAGTGGGAGTCTTAAAAAGATCTTAAGATAGGTTCAAGAACTAATCAAGAGATTTGTTAATCACTAACCCACGACTTGAGGTTTTAACCTATCGTGTTGACATATTCTGTGGTCATCCCAATTAAGGTTGGCTTTGCATTAGAGTCCTGAGAGTTCTTGACTGTTTGCATAACAACCTGGAAGCAATGGTAGGCCCTTGTGCTGCCGGATGGCAAGAAATTAAGATTGCACAAGTTCAGTCCATAAGAATTTGGAAGTGTCACTAACCTAGTCCTGTCATTATGGTTTTGACAAAATTCACATGGAAAAGAACACATACACCATAAAATCTAAGTGTCATAAGGTTTCTCTTCGATTCATGAAAATAATGGTAAGGAAACACTTCAACTAAGAAGATTTTAAGTAGATAGCGGTTGTGATATTTGCATTCTCATATAGTTTGTGGAGCATGTGTGGTTAATCGACACACTAACTAGTGAGAATTGCAAAAGGTCTAGACAAACATGTGAGCTATCTAAGGAAAGGTGTATGTTTTTTTGATAAAGTCTTATCAAAGCAATATAGTATCAGAAATATGAACTTTGGTAAGAAAATCAATATAGTATTGATTTCTAGAAGTCCAGTTGATTTCTGAGTACATGTCAAAGCTAGTGGGAGCATAAAGTGTTATGTTGGTAATCATTACGCTAGTGGGAGCATGATGATTATGTTAAGTATTGAAAGTTAGCAATGTTAATTATAGAAAACAAAATTTTCAATTTGCTTTGAAAGGTTGTTTTGCTATAATTAAGGGAGAGGATTTTATACTTCACTCCAATTCTACAAGCTTATATTGATATTTTAATCTACTTTAGTCAAGAATATATATGAATGTTATGCTGGAATGGTTCAACATAAGGAAATTCTATATATGTTAGCTTAGATTGAGAATTTAATCTGCTTTAGTCAAGAATATATATGTATGTTATGTTGGAATGGTTCAACATAAGGAAATTCTATATATGTTGCGTTCTCAAAATTCGATTATGATTACGGTATCCCTCTTCATTGTTCGAATTTTGAGAACATGACAAATAAAAATTTTATAGCATGAATCGTGTCCCATATGCTTCGGATATAGGATCGATTGCATGTACTATAATATTCATCCATTCTAAATTTTCCTAATGCTTAGGGCATTAAGAAGGGAAAAAGGAATAGAACTGGAAATGACTAGAATGATTAAGCAAATTTTCGAGGACAAACTGAGGTTTACCAAAGATTGGTTGCTCATGGACAAATAGAGGTATAGAGTAAGGACCATATTGACATATTTTGAAAAGAGGCAACTCTTGTTTAGAAGTGATGGTCAAAATGGTAATATGGAATTGTCTCCAGAGGTGGAAGTTATTCTATGAATCTGTGTAAGATTAAAGAACTTAATACTAAGAAGGATGTTCAAAGGAATGTACTTTGAATTTGAGACTTCATTTCCATGGAATTGTTTTCCATTGGAATGCTTTGTAATGTATGTTGCCAAGTCTTTGTGACTTCTGTGCATAGTCATTACAAGGGGATCATTGCGTATAAGTTTAGAATCTAACAGATTACAGTAAATGGAAAGAGTTTGGTATTCTTGCATTTACAACAAGGATTGGAATTGTGAAATGAGCATCATTGGAATATTGTCAATTGATCTATTTCACAAACAAAGAGAGGACCATATGTAAACATAGTATGCATACTTGGAGTATGGCATACTTGTTGTTTGGAAAAACATAGTGTACATGCTTGGAGCATAGGACAACTAATGTTTTAATTCAAGCATAAAGTTGATTAATCGAAACATAAATAATGAGTAATCAATATGGTGCTTAAATAAAAGGTTTTTTTATTTACACTCAAAGTGTTGGGTCCATATAAGATTAGTATTATTCTTGTGTTTCACTTTGCATGTTTTGACTTCCAAAATAATTATGTTATGTTATATATCATATTGTTCAAACCATCCACAGTCAGTCATATGTTGGAAGTAGATATGAATCAAGACTGTCATGAATTTGGCTTGTATGATTTGTCTAAAGTGCTTTAGACAATGCAATGATTGCTACAACATTCATGAGTACTCATAAGGGCTGAGTATTGGATTCAACCCACGCTCACTTGCATCACTTCATGGAATTTATCTCGAGTGATCGTGAGACGGTAATATCATATAAATCTTCAAACCTAGAGATATGAGTTGTTGACTATGAGTTGGTTATTCATTGATTATACGAAAACGCATTGGTAACTCGATGTTATAAAACGTGCCTTTGTGAATAATTCAACAAGTATTTAGTACAAGCATATCAGTCGAAGTTTATTTGTTCCTTCTAGAAATAGAAGCGATATCTAGGCCCCTCGATGATTTGGTTTTGACCTATGTACTGGGCCCGGTCAGAACCTAATTGATCTGTTCAATTTAGTTCTATGTCGAAACAAAGCAGAGATCGAGAAACAAATGCTGGACAATAAGTAAGACCATGTTCCATGTGTTTGTTTGACTAATATCATGAGAACAGAGGATTGTATGATCACTTATCTTAAATGGCGTATCATCATCATCTCAGTTCCGAGCAACTTTGAAAGAGCTATGATTGCTAGTCGGATTTTGAAGTCATATTTGCAAATATAGTTATTAGACTTATCCAAGTAGCAGACTGTTGGATATAGTGTCTAAGTCCATAACTTTATTTGGTATGAACTTAACCCGACCCAGCATGGTCCATTTGGGTTGCATGGCATTGCAATACTTGGATAGACAAAATGAGAGAATAAGGCACTTGTGATTATTAACAGAGTATAAGTTCTAATATATTAATAATAGTATTATTTAATTAGTATTGATGAAGTATTAATCTAGTATTAATTTGGTGATCAAAGTGAGACTAATTAAATATATAGGGTTGATTATGACAATCATCAATTCTTTTATGGTGGATTAATGATCCATGGTTTATGGGTTTGTTTATAACCATATGGAGCTCCATGGATAGTCCATGGGAGTTACAAACCCATGGGTCATGAGAAATGAAGAGTCATGACAATTAGGGTTTACACTTGTAACTCCTAATTATGACACACTATAAAACAAACCCTATAGCATGCAAAGTTGGCACTAGAGAGTATTCATGTGAGGGCATAGCCAATTTTGAAGTGCATAAGTATTCTCTCTAGTTATTCCAAGGTTGTAGTGTTGTGTGAAGCATTTGAGGCACAACATTTGGGGTGCTAGGCTCACAAAGTCTTGAAGGAATCCAAGCAACAACAAGGTATGTATTTCTACTAGTTTTTATGTTTTATGTAATCCCCATGCCATGCTAGTTAGGAAATAACCTTGGAAAAGAAATGTGCATGTATATAGAGAAAACATAGATTCAAGGTTATTAGGGTTACATGTACACTTAGGAAGTGTTAGAATGCTCCAAAACCCATCAATATGTATACTGAACTTCAGTCCGATGCTAGGCGGGGCACGATGTCGGACTTCGTTCCGATGTTGGGCGGGGCCCAATGTATGCTATTATGTGTTTATGTGTATTGTATTTGGTAGTTTTAGGAGACTCACTAAGCTTCGTGTTTACATTTTTCAGTTTTGGTTTCAAGTACTTCCGGTAGCAAGGGGAAGAGCTCGGGATGACTGCATGGCACACACCATAGTTTTCAACATGGGATATTTAGACTATGATATTTTGACATATGGTTTTGATACAGTATTTTGATATGAATGTTTGAGATACATGACTTGTGATTTTATTATGTTGTTTGATGAATTATGGGTTTTTCTTAAATGATTTAAAAAAAATTGGACTATATTTTTTTGGATATTACAATGTGTGTGTGTGTGTGTGTATATATATATATATATATATGTGTGTGTGTGTGTGTGTGTGTGTGTGTGTTTTGAAGCATGTATTTTTACAACTTATGGACGATTCGACTGATTTTTCCTATTTTTCATTAATCTGAAACTTATATTATATAGTATGCACCGTGTATGACTATAGATTATCCTATTCAAAGATTTAATTTTAATAATTATTACTTATTATGTGTAGCCTGAATTTGTGGGTGTTACAATTATCTCCCCCCCTTAGGATGATTATGTCACACAATTATCAATGAAACGGGGTTTGTATAATGACTCTGCACATTACCTTTCCATCCTAGGTGATCTTTTCTATTGAGTTTCTGACTCCGAAACTAATTGACTGTTGCAGGTGCTAAATTATGTATTTTCACTTCCTTCTAAATTCGATCTTCATTGAGACTATTGTTCTTCCTAGAGTAGACTTAACCTATATTAAGGTTCCTACTCTAACTATCGTAACAGATCGATGGGTTATGTTTTAATGACCTCTTATTGTATAATGAGATAGTTAGACTCATGTCTCTTTGAGTCAGGTCCACACATGAAGGATACATTCCTTCATGTACTAATGTGATATAATCACATTGTAGCAGGTAGCACTTCTAGCTATATGCTGCTTAATCATAATGGTGACGACTATACTTCTATCAATCGCTTCTATTATCTTTTCCTTAAATCAAAAGCCAGATGTTACGTCGTACTTACCTTGTAGATTAGTCGGACTCGATTTGTTTTGACTCTTAGGGTCATAATAGAAATCATCACCGAAACAAAGGTAATGATGGAAATGAACAAAATAACTCAACTACTTAGAGACTTAGTAACCTTGTGACTTTCCCTGATCTAATTGTGAGTCGTGTGCTTCCGGTAGTATAGGCCTCTACTACCTTTCACACCTACTCATACTCTTCCCATGAATTGTCTCACAATTCCTACACAACCAAATACTGATCATTCATCTCCTTCTCTCAAGTACCCCAGACAAGTAGCTCCAAATTCTCACCCTCTTGTTTCCTCATCAAGTATTGTAATATATGCCCTCGACTTTGGATTTGGTGGAATATTTGGCTTTGTAGCTTTTTTCTTCATTGGGTAGTCCTTAAACGCCCTTCCTCCTTAGATTCAAAGCACACCTTTCCATCGTACTGACACTCATCAGAATAGTGACCACGTCTTCTGCACTTATAGCAAGTAACTTCTCTTTTGCATTTCCCAACATGCTTCTTTTTGCATTTATTGCACCATTATGGTTAGTTGACACCCCAAATCTATTGTAGTTAGGGATACACTTTGAAGATTTTCTTTTCTTTTTGGACCTTGAAGATCCCTCGAGCTTCCTCTTCACTCCTGCTGCCTAGATGGCTATTTTCAGTGTAGTTGATAGCTTCATCGTTGGATCAAAGTCCACTGGTAGTCTACTAGCAAACTTTTTTGACCTTGGAAAGTTCAGTAGGAACTAGGTAAGGAACTAGTTTCATCTTCTCTCTAAAAGTTACAGGATACTCGTTTCATCACATCAATACCTGTGATACAAAAAATTGAGTGATTCAGGTTGGGAAACATGGGGTGAAGGTAGGTTACACATGATCTCACATCGGCTTAGAAGGAGAACGAAGAATTTCCTTAAAAAGGGTGTCGATATCTTCCTTGTCACAACATATTTTATAGTCGTGAGGGCCACAAATCACATAAGAACTCTACAGTTAAACATGCTCGGGCGTCTCACAACACGTTTTAGCTTCCTTGGGGGCCCATTTTTTATATTTCTCTCTCTCTCTCTCTCTCTCTCTCTCTCTATATATATATATATATATATATATATATATATATATATATATATATATATATATATATATATATATAATATTAAAAATATTATAAAAAAGGATTTTGGCAAATATGATATTTTGAAATTTAAGATTGGCATATATGAAATTCTTCATATATATATATATATATATATATATATATATATATATATATATATATATATATATGTATATATATATGGAGAATTTCATATATGCCCATCTTAAATTTCAAAATATCATATTTGCCCAAATCCTTTTTTATAATATTTTTAATATTTTATAATCATTCTTTATACCTTAGAATTATTATAATAATTAAAAATTTTAACCATATTATCCTTACTTCTATGATAATAGAATGTGAACTTCTAAATTATTGTAGTGTCACCCTCTTAACAAACAAAAAGATTCATCTTTAACCATATCTATGAAATGTATATATTTTGATTGTTTAGTTTTTGTTATTACTGATTATTATCATGTTGTAAATTGAAAATATTTTAGATATTATGATTGATATTTTGATGTTTAAAAAGTATATATACGATATTTTTGATACTTAAGAATGGCGTATATGATATTTTGATTTCTAAAAAGGACATATATGATATTTGAAAGTTTATGAAGGGTAAATATGATATTTAGAAATTTTATGAAAGATATATAATATTTAGAAATTAAGTTGGGTAAATATGATATTTTTATGTTTAAGAAGAACATATATGAAATTCTCATATATATATATATATATATATATATATATATATATATATATATATATATATATATATATATATATAATGACTATTTTTTCTAATTTGTTTCGAGCATTTGAGAATATTTAAATACTCAGAATCGACCCTGATCATCGTTGAGTGGGTCGAAGAGATCAATTTTGTTGGAAACTACTTAAATTTTATAAAGTGTAGAGAAAAATAAAAAATGTTGTAAATGAATTTGATATAGATGATATGTATTTAATGGTGAATAAAAATTAGTTACTTATTTTTATTATTAAAATGATCGTTAATTGATCAGATGTATTCAAAATTGTTCAAATTAATTAAAAATGCATAAAAATTATACTTATAGATCACAAATCTTTTTCTTTGGCTTTATATTTTTAAAAGTCGCAACTTTTTTTTATATAAATTTGCTGAAAAAAAAAATTAAAATCGATTTTTTGTTTTTTATAGTTTTTTATTTTTTTGGTATTTTTTCAACAAAAATTTCAGCGAACCTAAACCTATATATATATATATATATATATATATATATATATATATATATATATATATATATATATATATATATATATATATATATAGAGAGAGAGAGAGAGAGAGAGAGAGAGAGATTAACTTATCTAAAAAAATATCGGAGAATTATTTTTTTTTAGATTAGTTTTTTTATAATGTTATGGTTATATTTGTGTTTTTCAATATTAATAGTGAATTTTGTAAATTTTATAAAATATTTTTATTTTTTATTTAATTTTTATTATATTTATTGCTTGGGTGGTGCTTATTTTCTTTTTATTTCCTTGGGGCCTATTATATCTATAGACCATATCACCTTAATATAGCCCTCTACCCATTACTCCATTACTCTTAGGTGGAGTGGTGGCATTAATATACTTGCATAACTACTTAAATTAGTACACGCGTACTTACGGTTGAGTCTTGGTCTTACTTGTTTAGTACTCATTTAATTTCTTTTAAATTTCCATTTTCTGGAAAAACAAAAGAAATGACAAAAGTTATGAAGTTAGGTTGGTAGTGTAAACCCTAAGAAACTTCAAGCTCATGGAAAGTCGAGTGAAAAATAATAATAATAAAATACTGAGGATGTTTCCTTTATTATTTTGTTACGCTTTTTTCTTTCTAAAATTTCATTTATATTTTATATATATTTTAACTTTGACGAATGAGATTTTTAATTGTGTATATTTTACTATATCATAATCCAATATATGTTAGATTAAAATAAGCTAACATGTTATCTCAAAGGTATAATATATTTTTCGATTCCTACATATTTGGTTAGTGATTTTATTTTTTGTTCATATTTACTCCTTCAATTTGTTAAATTGTATACATTCAGTCCTTATGATCGACTATTGTATGTTAGCTGGTAAAAATATTTTAATAGGGTAATATATTTATCACTTTATATACATTTACTTTTTAATATTTTTGTATACATTTAGTCTTTAATTTTTTTTTTGTTGTAAAATAACTTATTTTTGTTTTTCTACTCATTTAATACTTATGAATAATTTCTTTAGATTTTTCTCACATCTTACAACATCTTACGTGGAACAATCATTAACAAAATGTTTTAGGCTTTTGATGTTTATGTTCATCGCAATCTTGACTACTTTGTTGCTTAGGTCATCTATTTGAAAAGAAAGTCCTAAACTTTATTTTTTTTACAGTAAAGTCCAAATTACCAATAGTTTTTAACATTTTTACCATTTTCCCCGGTTAGCCGGTAATTAGGACATTTTTGTCAACAAAATAAAGTTTAGGGTTTCTTGTCAAATCATCAATTAGGATTTTACTGTCAAAAAAATAAAGTTTATGACTTTTTTTATCAAATCGTTGAAAATATTGGGACTTCAGTGTATATATAATTTTTTTTGTTAGAAATTTAATGGTATGATACTCTTTAAGCATAAGAGTTATTGAAACATTCTATTGAAATCCTTTACGTTTGTTTCTTGTTAAATCGTTTTTTTCGGTTTCTTATTTCTCCATTTTTGGAGCTGCAAAAAGCCAACCCAACCCTTTTTCTTTCTTTCTTTCTTTTTTGATTATCTCAATTTTTTTCAATGTCGATTTGTTGAGATTAAAAAAACGATTTAATAAGAAGCAAACGTTAAGGATTTCAATAGGATCTAGCAGATTAGTGAAGGTTTCAATACTCTTATGCTTAAAGAGTATCATACCATTAAATTTCTAACTAAAAAAATTATATACACTAAAGTCCCAATATTTTCAACGATTTGACAAAAAAGTCTTAAACTTTATTTTTTTGATAGTAAAATCGTAATTGACGTTTTGACAAGGAAGTCCTAATCTTTATTTTTTTTTAGAAAAAAGTCCTAATTACCAGCTAACCGGGAAAAAAGGATAAGAGTGTCAAAAATTATCGGTAATTTGAACTTTACTGTAAAAAAAATAAAGTTTTGGACTTTCTTGTTAAATCGATGAATATATTGGGACTTTACTGTATTTACTCCTTCTAAAATTTCATTTATATATATATATATATATATATATATATATATATATATATATATATATATATATATATATATATATATATATATATTAACTTTGACGAATGAGATTTTTAATTGTGTATATTTTATTATATCATAATCCAATATATGTTGATTAAAATAAACTGACATGTTATCTCAAAGGTATAATGACTTAAAAGGGTAATATATTTTTTGATTCGTACACATTTAGTTACTGATTTTATTTTTTATCCATATTTATTTCATCAATTTGTTAAACTGTATACATTCAGTCCTTATGACCGACAATTCCATGTTAGCCGGTAAAAATGTCTTAATAGATTAATATATTTATCACTTTATATACATTTAGTTTTTAATATTTTTGTATACATTTAGTCTTTAATTTTTTTTGTTGAAAAATAACTTATTTTTGTTTTTGTACTCATTTAATACTTATGAATGATTTCTTTAGATTTTTCTCACATCTTACAACATCTTACGTAGAACAATCATTAACGAAATGTTTTAAGCTTTTGATGTTTATTTCCATCACAATCTTGATTACTTTGTTGCTTAGGTCATGTTTTTGAACGTCATAACTTTTTCATACTATCTTAGATTATAACGATCTTTATATCTATGCATTTTTATTTTAGTCTACTACACCTTTCGTTTATATTACTCCCGTTAAAAGGTAATATATTTTTACTTACGATCTTTATATCCATACGTTTATAAATGCATGTATGAAAGTTTTTTATAAAATTGTAAGTAAAAAAACATATTATATTTTAACAGGGATAATCTTAACGAAAGTTATAGGAAACTTAAAAAACGAACACGTAGATATAAAGATCGTTAAAGTCATATATCATATGAAGAAATTATGATGTTCGAAAACACAAAACATAAGTCAAACCACAAGACATGTGCAACCAAGCAGTCGAGGTCGCGATGGACATAAACATCAACAACCCCAAACACCTAATTAATGATAGTCTCACGTTAGATGTCATGAGAAAAACCTTAAATAAATCATTCATAAGTACTGAATGGGTACAAAAATAAAAAGAGACTGATTTTGTAAAAAAAATATATTAAGGACTAAATATGTATAAAAATATTAATGACTAAATGTATACAAAATGAGAAATATATTACTTTAATAAGTTATTTTTCTTGGCTAACCTTGACTAACGGTCCTAATGATTGGATGTGTACAATTTAACAAGTTGAAGCGGTCAAAACTATATTAACGTTTTAAGTCATTATGCCTATCTCAAACGTCCGCATGTATTGTGTTTGTGGAAGAAAACTCATAAACTGATGCTTGGAAACAAAACGGGGCAAAGGAAGTTAGAAATTCCAAGCAAACCTTTGAAAAAAAATACCTTGTATGATTTGAAGTTTTTCAAAGATTCAAATGCATACATACTGTTTTTCTTTTTGAATTATTGTGATTAGGTTTTTAATTTTAACAAGACATCATGTCAATCATATTTATTTAAAAAAAAAAAGTACAAACTACTCATTCTTTTAATCTCAAATGTGTTTGTGAACGCAAGACAACAAGAAATTTATTGGTCAACTTGACATTGTAATTGGGATATAATTATTTATTCAGTTAACGACCCACTGTTTTTTAGCTAATAATTTTCTCATAAATAATTCGAAATTAGATTTTGTTCTTGACTTGTTTACGTTAAAATTCTGACATTCTGTTACTATTTCTTGACTGAGCTAACTCGTTTTTTGTCATCATAATTTTAAAATTGACTTTTTATTTTTTATTTTTTATTTTTTTTATATCGGCTAACTAACACATCTATTTATTTATATTCCTAAGTATAGAATTTTGGATGTCGACAACAAAACTAACTCATAGGTGGTAAGCATAATCTAGTAGTTTGAAGCTTTGAAGTTAAAGAAAGGTAACTAAAAGTTTGTAGTTAAAACTAGTAGCTTGAAGCTTTGAAGTTAAAGACAGGTAGCTAAAAGTTAAAAGTTTGTAGTTAAAACTTAAAAATTGTAGATTTTATTTTGTATATAAATGTTCAACAAATGTAGTTTTACGTTTGAAACTTTTAAAATATATAAAATTACATAAGATGATATCTACGTAAAAACTAAACTTTAAAACGTAATGATAAAATTAATTTTCTAAACTATAATAACCATAAAAGTATATTCATATATGATTTTTTCTTTCATTTGATCAAAAATCAATTATCATTTCAAGATGGAATGATCCATCTTAGTGATTAGGATCGGTCAATTGGTTTCCTTACCCAAGGTCATACATAAAAAAACAATACCCCTATGTATATACCAACTTATAGCCATGTTTTGACGGTAATACATTTCACATATAAGGAAAATCATAAAAAGTTATTTATTCATACTTGTACCAGGTTATATAAGTATCGTGTCTATAATGACTGGAATTTAAACTTTTTTTAACAGCAAGTAAATTATCATGAATTAAAAGGCAGTCGGTGAGCCTACGTAAAAAACAATAAAATGAAATTAAAAAACATCAACAACTCCAAATGCTCAAACCCAAAAGCTATATCAAAGCCAAAAACAATCAGAACCCCCACTAGCTATATCATAAATAAGCTGATTGCAATAAACGAAATTTTTTGTCGATAGATAATCAACACAACTGGAGCACTCGGGTTACATCAAATGTGCTACTTTGAAAGTTTCTATATGCCCCATTATCCATGAAAATCTTTGAACTTACAACACCTCTCAACTCTCTTAATAATACCACCAAAATCACACAACAGAACACAAAAGTTTGGAAACGAACTCTATAAGACTATAAATATACATCTGAATCTAACCATAAAAACTTTGAAGTTCTACCTGAAATATAGAACAAATCGAGCTTGGTCGTACTCCAACAAGCCTTTCTACTGTAATCGTCCTCCAACAACCCATAAGAAACAAGCCACCTCCTGAAACAAACAATAATCAAACTCACCCAATTCAGAAATCTAACACAAATCGGAAATTACATTTGACAAAAAGGGAATCAGAATATGAGTCGAAGTCACCCAATTCATAAATTGAAAACCTCATAATTACTCAGTCTTTCAGTGTTTGCTTCATAATAAAAATAAAAAACTAAAAAAAAAAATCAAACTCATAATACAAGGGTAAGCAATCGAACTGATACCATAACCACCACAAACACTGGATAATGAACACAAATCGGGTCTCCCAATCGCCACTAGTTATGCAGTAGGTTTAAGAGAGAACTAGAGCAATTAAAATAGGAATGAAATAAGATGAAAAACGTACTCAGTTGATTATCGATTAGAGGCTTCTTGATCTTTGCGTTTTTCTATATGTCGGCAGGTTTGGCGATTACGTTTCTCAAGATGCTTCAGTTATTTGGCGCCCACGCTCTTACATTTCGTCGATATGATACCTCCAAGACATGAGATGTCGGTATATCAACATTGAACTAGTGATTGGACTAACTATTGGGCCAAACTCATATATATACACTATCAATTAATGGATTACATTTAAGCCCTCTATTTTTCTGCTACCTTCGACAGTAGCCCAACTCGCCCATGTATGTAACACTCTAAATCAAGTATTACCTATAAAACCCTTGAAAGTATAAATATTGTATAATAGTCCCTTAAGTACATTGGGCGTACTTCATGAGTACGCTTAGCATACCATGCATGGATGATCGCGGAGGGTCGACATGTACACTGGGCATACCAAAGGGTATGTGGGGAGTACGTGACGGATGTTCAAATCCTAATTTACGGACTTAAGAACTATATAAGCATCCTTATCTCATTTGAGCTTCACCCTAACAAGCCTCCTTCACCTTCAAGCGTCCCTGAAAACCCTAAAATCATTATAGATTGTGTTCTTTAGCTTTTGAGTGCTTAAACACCATCCTTTTTGTGTGTTAGCCACAAAGAAGAAGAGCAAACAAGCTTAAATGAAGAAGACCTTCTGGATCTAACATTTTGAGTAGTGGAGTCTTGATGGGTGTTTTAACCTCATGTATGGATTAAGACTCTTGGAAGGGTCTTAATGGGTTTTTGGGAGCATGTTGTTGGGTTTTATGTACTATAACACTCCTATGGTACACATACAACCCTAATGCTTTGGATCTAAGTTTTCTCTAGTTATACATGCAACAAAATTATCCAAAGCATGACACTTATAACTAACATAAAACTTTGATACTTGAAACATAACAACTAGTTAGAAGAATACCTCTTAGTTGTAGCATGTAGAATTTTGGTCTTTCAAGAGCTTAGCACCTCAAATGTGATGCCTCAAATGGTTCACAAAACACTAAGAACAAATGGAGGATAATGAGAGTGAGTCTAGGAGCACACAAAATCGGCTAGGGTTCTACTTGGAACTCTTGGGGTGCCAATTGTGGAGCTAAGGGTTTACATATATAGTGTAGAATTCCAAGGGGTCACTTTGTAAACCCTAATCCATACACTTAGGCTTATGATCCAATAACTCAAGTGGACTAAATTTTCATGGAATCTCACATAAACTTAGCCCATCGTGGATCAATGGCCCAAACCATATGTATCACTGATTTACATAACCAGTCCCCGTTAATTTAATTAGTCTCTTTTGATCACTAAATTAATTCTAAATTAACTCTTGATCGATACTAATTAAAAAAATATGATTTCTCAATTAATATATTATACTTATAGTATATTAATAAATCACAAATAACCTCTTTCTCAAATATCCTTCCTACCAAATTGCTTTGGTGAATGCAACCCAAAATGGACCATTTTACTATCGGGTCAAGTACATACCAATCCAACAGTCTCCCACTTGGATAAGTCTAATAACTATAACTATAAATGTAGCTTCATAATCCGATTAGCAATCATAGCTTTTTAAAGCCGTTGTTGAACTCTAACCTAGTCAATAACGCGTCTATTAGATAAGAGATCATATATTCCTCCATTATATAAGATATTGTATGAACTGAGACATGAATTATAACCATTCTCTCTGTTCATCTGTTGTTTCCCGATTTCTGATTTATGACGACTGACTAATTGAACAAATAAAATCATCCAGGCTTGGCCAAGTGCTTAGGGTTGTCATCACTAAATCATCGAGGGACCCACATATATCTCATATGCTTGCTCTATTTACTCATCAAATCATACACGACAATGTGTATTATAACACCAAGTTACTGGTGCATTTACATATCATCAATGTGAAACTGACTTGTAAACTGCTACTATATGTCTCCGTTTCAAGAATATACGATATTATCGTCTCACAATCATCTGTGATGAAATCCATGAAGTGATTCAGATGAGCGTGAGTTTAATCCAATACTCTAATATTATTACAGAAGTACTCATGAACACTGCAACAAACTTTTGCTATGTCTAAACACTTTAGACAATCTAAAGACAGATTCATGACAGTCTTACCTCATTACTTACTTCCAAAGTATGATTGACTGTGGATGTTTGAATAATCTTATTATTCAGGAAGTCAAAACATGCAAAGTGAAACACAAGAATAATTTAATCCAATATGGTTTCAAAACTTTTGAATATAAATAAAACACTTATCATTTAATTACCATATTGATTATACATTATTCATTGTATGATGTTTCGATTAATCAGCATAATACTTGAATTAAAACAATATTTATCCCATGCTCCAAGCATGCACACTATGTTTGTCTATGGTCATTTCTTTGTGAAATAGACACATTTTCAATGAAACTCATTTCACAATTCCAAATATTTATCATAAGTGTAAGATTCTAAATTATCATGTAATGATTTCTTTTGTTATATCAAGGTACAAAAGTCATAGAGACTTTGCCAATGATATTACATAATATTCCTTTGGAGATTGGCACGAGAATAATTCCATGGAAGTGAAGTCTCAAATTCAAAGTACATTCCTTTGAACATTCTTCTTGCATAAAAGTTTCTAACTTTCACATAAATTATTAATATCCATATTCCATTATGGAAACATTTCCATATATACCATATGACAACTCATTATTAATAGAATCTTGTCTATTCATAATAATTTTAATACAGTCCATCCATTAGTATACTTCCAACTACAAACGTCCAATTCTTAGCGAACCTTAGACCGTCCTTGACAGTTATTTAATAACTTTAGTGATATCCGGTTCTAGTCCTTTTTCCCTCTTAATGCCCTAGGCATTTGGAAAATTAGAACACCTTAATATTATAGCACATGCAATCGATCTTATACCCGAAGCATATGGGACACGATTCATAATGTCTTACATAAAGACATGATACTTGACCAATCTTTTGCTATAATATTTCCACATATAAAATTTCCATTGTTGAACCACTTCAACATGGTATTCATATATGCTCATGACTAAGTTTAATTAATACTTCAATCTAAACTTTTAGATTCGAAATAAAGTATAAGTATCCTCTCCTTTACTATAGCAAAACAACTTTTCAAACTTTGCAACTTTGCAAAATAGAACTTTGTTTCCTATAAATAGCATTGCTAACTTGCAATACTTACCATAATAATTATGCTCCCATTAGCTTTGACATGTATCCAGAAATCAGTTGGACTTCTAAAAATCAATACCTATTGACTTTCTTACCAAAGTTCAGATTCTTATACGATATGTTTCGATAAGCCTTTATCTAAGCTCATACACCTGTTATAAGAAAGCTCATATGTGTGTCTAAACTATTTCAGAACTTACGGGAGTAAGTCTCAAATGTTCAAACTATTTGCCATTTCTAACGATTCGAACTATGAAGAGGGATACCATAATCATAATCGAATTTGAGAATACAATTAACACAGATGCTATCTCCTCAAAACCTTCTAAGTGAAAGTGTTTCCTTACTATCATTTTCATGAAGTGGAGAAAAACCTTATGTCACTTAGATTTAATGGTGTATGTGTTCATATCCATGTGAATTTGTCATTACCAACCATTATCATAAGACAAGGTCTATGACAAATTCAAACTCATATGGATTTGAACTTGTTCAATAGTAATTTCTTGCTACTTGGCAGCATAAGGGCCTACCATGTCTTCCAAGTTGTTGAGCAGACCACCCTTACTGATCAATGAACTTTCGATGAATTAGGTGCTTTACCTTATGCAAACAATTGAGAACTCATATAACTCACATGCATAGTCAACTTTAACTAGAACGAGCATAGAAACAAGAATATGTCAACACGATAGGTTACAAACCTCAAGTTTTGTGCTAGTGATAAACAAATAGGTTTATTTTGATTAGTTCTTGAACTTTTCAAGATCTTTTAAGACTCCCAGTGACTTCTTGACATATAAGTTTATCTTGTCAAGAAACATTCCTTAGCAGCCAAATATTCAAGAGTTAGTGTTGATTCTTATCAAGAATTTTTTTTCATATAATTGGTCTTAGTTGATCATTGTCTTATCATCATAACTACCAATTCCAAATGTGAAAGAGTAAGAAAACATTTCTACTCCACATTTCATGGTGTTTTTTAAACCTACTTAGAATATTTCACGCAAGACATAATCGTGGAGTATGACTCTAAGAATTGATTTTGGATCGAAGTATGATTCACCTTAACCCTTTCAACATTTCCCGATTCCTGTTCTTAGCCATACAAGTGCACTAAGGTGTCCTCAGAAGATCAATTGTGATATGGTTTTCATAACCATTAAGATGACCATAAAACAAGATACTAAACTATTCTCCTTTCCATTCAGATTGTAGAAAATTTTATCTTTCTGCCTAATTGATTCTTCTTATTTGTTCTGCTATACATTGAAACTTTTTCAATTATTCAGAATTACACTTAATCTTGTAAGCATAATATTCACTAAACTCTTAGTAAACGATGATGAATAGTCTTATTGTTCTTTGTGGTGGACCTGATCAGTGCACAACAATGTGTACTAGATCCCCCAGTCCTTCACTTGACTCGCATATATATGTGACCAAGGAATTAGTCTTAATTTTCCAAAAATGAAGATTTCCATTCATCACACAATACAAGTCGCATGATTCCAAGTTTCTGTCCAATTGAAACTTGGGTGATGAGAATCCTTCCCTATTTGGTAAATTATGACATTGCCACAAACGATATGACTAAGAATCAAGTCCATTTTTAACATCGCTATTAATAGAAACATACAAGCAACAAGTTTCACAAATGTCTTTGCAAGGTAACATAAATAAGATAAAATCAAAATTTAATTTATTTACAAAATTGCAGAAAAACTTGTCTTTACAACGCAATTACAAATGAAAAATATGTTACTACATATTTCTAAGCAATCTATCATAACTCCTAAATAGCAGCTCAAAAATCCGATCGTTGAACCATGCGATCGAAATCCATCTCTTCACGATCAGACTCAACATGCTTTTCCTTTAAGCTTCATTTCTTTTCATCGATCCTACAAAACATTAAAATGTAATCTTATCACATCATATATTAAGAATCTATAAATAGGAACTAAATAGAGTTAGATAGTGGACTTACCTGAAGCAAAGTCATACGATTTAACTTTAGCATCCTTACGATCCTTCATGTAGATGCGGCAACTTCGCATCCAATGCCCATTCTCTTGGTAGTAAAAACAAACAGACTCTTTTAGAATGGCACATGGGATAATCTTAGACTTAGCCTTTCTCTTTTCCATTTAGTTAAACGGTTTGACCATGGCGGATCCCTTTCCATTGGGAAGAAAAGACTTTTCTGGACTTCCAATGTTTCCATTGTCAATGTCCATGGAAGTTTGGGAAGTAGATCTTTCAATCAAATTTGCATTACCAGTACGCCAAATCATTTATTATTCAACAACAATTAACAAATAAGATTGGGAATTTATAAAAAATTTAGTTACTTGGTATTTCATTATACTTTTAATGGAAGTTTGTGTCCTATCCTACTTATTGACCCTCCATTAGTCAAGAGTGCGGTGGGTAAGAGTGGATACCCATTCAATAGTCATTTTATAGACAATTTCCTTAAACACCCCTTATAGACCAACTTTGTGAATGAGGCCTACTAACGGTAAGATGACTTTTTACTTATACATATATAATATATTAAACTTTTAATTTTATATAGTATAAGGGTGTATTTTACACATTTAAAATACTTGGTGGTTTAAACTATTAAGAAATTACACTCTTAATTTAATTAAAATTAAATCATATCATTATGGATTTATTAATTCTCTTTTAATTAAACACTTTAATTAATTTAATAAAGTGCATAAATGTGTAATTTGAACTATTAAAAAATATTAAAGTTCTAAATATAAAAAATTCAAAATTAAAACTATTTACTTAATTTTTTAAGTTATGAAACCAAGAATTACACTTTTTGAAATCTTTTCAAATTACTAGATGTTTTTAGAATTCAATGTTTCATAAAAGAGACTTTTCAAATTCCAAAACTTAAGGGCAAATTTTGTAACTCTTCAAACCTTTTGCATTCCAAAACTTGATGACAAATTTTGTAACTCTTAAAAAATACTTACGAATTCCAAAACTTGAAGACAAGTTTTGTAACTCTTCAAAACATTTAGATCAACTTAAAACCAAAAAAATAATCATATTATTTATCTTTTACCAATTTGACCTAATGCAACTCTTGTAACAAGATAATATCAAATCAAAAATTTACTAATAATTAGCTATATCATATAAACTAATAATCATCTTAAAATTTTGGCAATTATCTTTTAATTGGATGAGGATGATCACTACCATAAAAATGGATTTTATGATACAAAACAGTTTATGGCAATGATCCTAATCCAATTCAGGCCAAAAAAAACCAAAAAATTGCCAACTGATGATCCAACTCGTCGAGCCAGGCTATGAACTCGTCGAGTCCACTCAAGGGACTTGTCGAGTCCAATAGTAAGACAAAAAAAATCATAATTTCTCAACTTTGACAACAATACAATTTCATCAATATAACAGAAAACACCAATGGCTCTGATACCATCATTGGGTTTTATGTATTATAACACTCCTATGGTGTACATACAACCCTAATGCTTTGGATCTAAGTTTTCTCTAGTTATACATGCTACAAAATTATCTAAAGCACAAAACCTATAAATAGCACATAACTTTGATACTTGCAACATAAAAGCTAGTTAGAAGAGTACCTCTTAGTTGTAGTTGTTGAATTAGATGTTTAAGCCTATAACTATTATTGGTATGTACTTGACCCGAGAGTAGCATGGTCCATTTGGGTTGCATATCATCAGGACAATTTGTAAGGATGGATTCTTGAGAGAAGGTTATATATATGATTTATTAATTTATTATAAGTTATAATATATTAATATGAAATCATATGTTTTAACTAGTATTGATCAATAATTAATTTGGAATTAATTTAGTGATCAAAAGAGACTAATTTAAATCTATGGGGACTAATTATGGTAATTAGTTATATTTATATGTGTTGGACGCATGATCCATGATTGGATCAAGTTTATGTATGGATACATAAAGAGTTGTGCCACATGAAGCATGGATCATAACACCCATGGGTATGAATTTGGGTTATACACATGACCCTTGGAATCCTACATATAAATATATCCATTCATAGCAAAAAACGCCTAGACTTCAACTTGGAGTTAATGGAGGTGTTTTTTGTGTGGAAGGAATTTCTCTCTCAAGTTCCACCTTTGTTCACGATGTGTTGTGACTTCATTTGAGGCTTCCACACTATTGGGGCTAAGCTCTTAAGGCCAAATACATCAAGACTTCAAGCTACACAAAAGGTATGTTACCCCAACTAGTTTCTTGTATGATATATGGCAATTGCATGCTAGTTATAGGCTTAATACATTGAATATATCATTGCATTTATAATTAGTGAAAACATAGATACAAGTTATTTAGGGTTATAAGTGCACCATTGGATGTTGTAGTATGCAAAACCCAACAGTGGTATCAGAGCCTTGGGTAATTAGTATAATTCCAAGGAATGTTCCTCTAAAGTTGGATGATTCATATGTAAAGAGTATCCATTCCCCCATGTTTTCTTCTTTTTGGAGTCATTGAGTTGCTAATTCTACCACAGGTTGTAGGTCCTCACTAAAATCAACCACAAAATCCGCTAATGCTTGTGACTTCATTTTTGATCTTGCCTCGTATTTAATGTCATACATGTTGAGCTTCACTGAGCACTTAGCCATTCTACCTGACATTTCCGGTTTTCGCATGACATTCTTGATAGGATAGTTAGTTTTGATGTGTATAGTATGAGTTTTGAAATAATGTCTTTGTTTGGTAGAAGTTGTAACTAGTGCAAGTATTAATTTTTCAAAGTGAGAGTAAATGGTTTCAAGATCCAAGAAACATTTACTTACATAGTAAATATGATGTTGATCTCTAAAAAGATCCTTGGCCAGGCTTGCACTCACGGCATTGGATGAAACTGAAAGATAAAAGAGGAGTGGTTCCCCATTTAGTGCTTCAACAACGGCAGTGTTAAACTTAAATATTTTTTTAAGTTATTGGAAGGCATCTTCATATTCTTTGTTCCATTCGAACATCTTGTTTATCTTCAAGATATCAACGAAAGTTTTGTACCTATTCTAGGATCTTAGATGAATCTATTCAAAGTTGCCACTCTTCCTTTCAATCTTTGAATATCCTTGGTTGAAGTTTGTCTCTAGTGGGATCCTGAGGGAAGATCCTAGATTGGCTAGTGTGTCTACTTCGTCATTATCTTTTCTACGAACTTGGTTTAAACTAAAATTTGTAAATTCTGAGGCTAATGTTTTAATTATTTGAAGGTATAATGCTAATCTTTCAGCTTTTATTGCACAAGATCCATTGAAATGATTAGTTATTGATAGTGTATCGACATATACCTTTAGATCCTTGATCTAAAGATCCTTATCTAGTTGTAGCCCCATGATTAGTGATTTATATTCTGCTTCATTGTTAATTGCATTAAATTCACAACTAACTGCCTAGGGTAGGATGTCCCCCTGTGGTGATTTTAGTATGACCCCAAGGCATGTTCCTCTAAAGTTGGATGCTTCATCTATAAAGAGTATCCATTCCCCCAATGTTTTCTTCTTACTGGAGTCGTTGAGTTTCTAATTTTACCACAGGTTGTAGGTCCTCACTAAAATCAACCACAAAATCCGCTAATGCTTGTGACTTAATTGCCGATCTTTCCTGGTATTTGATGTCATACGTGTTGAGATTCACTGAGCATTTAGCCATTCTAGTTGACATTTCCTGTTTTCGCATGACATTCTTGATAGGATAGTTAGTTTTGATGTGTATAGTATGAGTATTCAAAATAATGCCTTAGTTTGGTAGAAGTTGTAACTAGTGCAAGTATTAATTTTTCAAAGTGAGAGTACATGGTTTCAAGATCCAATAGACTTTTACAAACACAGTAAATATGATGTTGATCTCTATAAAGATCCTTGTCCAGGATTGCACTCAGAACATTGTATGAAACTGAAAAATAAAAGAGGAGTGGTTCCCCATCTATTCCTTTCACCAACAACAATGCTGAACTTAAATATATTTTAAGTTCTTGGAAGGCATCTTCATGTTATTTGTTCCATTTGAACTTCTTGTTTATCTTCAAGATATCAACGGAAGTTTTGTACCTCTCTAAGGATCTTAGATGAATCCATTCAAAGTTTCCACTCTTCCTGTCAAACTTTGAATATCCTTGGGTGAAGTTGGGGATTTCAGATTGACTATGGATTTGATCTTCTTCGAACTTGCTCCTATTCGCTCTTAGTGACCATGTAACCAAGGAACTTGATTTCCTTCATTATGAAGTGGCGGTTGGATGGGTTTAGCTTCATGTTGTATTCATCTAGTATGTTGAAAGCCTCTTCAATATCCCTGAGCTGATCTTTAACTTTTTTGGACTTGAGCACCATATCATCAATGTATACTCCCATGGTGCCCCCAGTTTGTATTTGAACATATAACGTACTAATCTTTGATATGTTGCACCTGCATTTTTTAAACCAAAATGCATATTAATATAGTAATATATACATGCGGGGGTTATAGCGGCAGTATCTTCTTGATCAGATGGTTCCATTTGTATTTGTTGGAACCCAGATGAGGCATCCATGAATGTTATTAATTCATGGCCCGCTATGGCATCTATTATAGAGTCGATGTGTGGTAAAAGGAAAGGATCCTTAGATCAAACCTTATTTAGATCCGTGTAGTCCACACATACCCATCATTTTCTATTTTTTTTGTACTACCACCACGTTGGTCAACCACCTTGTGAATATGAATACTTTAATCATTCCTATCTTAAGAAGTTTTTCAACTTCCTCTTGGATGATTTGGTTCCTTTCAGGTGTGAACTTCCTATCCTTTTGAAATATAGGTCTGAAAGAAGGATCTATATTGATATTGTGAGTTATAATTTAATTGCTTATACTTGTCATATCTTCGTGTTTCCATGCGAAGGTCTTTTTTCTGTGCTTTAGGAACTTCAATAGGTCTTTCTCAATTTCCTCAGGTATTTAGGATCCTAGAAGTACTTTGGCATCGGGATCCTTAAGATTTAAAGGAAATTCTTTTACATCTTGTTGTTCTGCTTCTAATACGTTTCATGCCATTTTCTTTAATTGATATGCTTTCCTCAGTACTGTATAGGGTTCATTGAGGTTTTATATCATTACTTAGACTCTTGTTTATCAGCAATAATCTTCACTGTCCCCCAAGGGGTAGGCATTTTGATGCATTGGTGATATGTCGATGGTACTTCTTTCATGTTATGGATCTAGGGCCTACCTAATATAACATTTTAGGAAGACAACGAACCAATAACACAAAATTGTTATTGATGTGTTCTACTGGGGATTTCATCTTTCTCCGCCTTATATACCTTAGTGTTTCTTTTCACTGCAGAGTAAGAAGTTCCACAAATATTTGAGCCCCTACAAATAACATTAATTACCTTAGCATCTAAAGGAGGGGATCCTGGTTTTTCCAAGATCTTCACAAGACCTTGCACTTTTTCTTTGGATCTTTCTTTCCTTCTTCCTAAGATCTCTTTAAGATATCGTTTTCTCAAGAGATAGTTAATTTCCTTCCTAAGGGCTATATAGTCCTCAGTGATGTGGATAGAATCTTCGTGGTATGTGCACCACTTAGATTTGTCTTTCCAGCCACTTGATTTTCTCACTATGATCATGCATAACAAAGATCATACCTGTAACATCCACAAAAAAACAATAGTCAGTGATCCTGGGGAATTCATCTTCCTCTCCTCCATTATCAAGGGCATTAACCCTATGATAATTAGGTTTGGAGTATGGTTTCGGTCTATAGGGTCTTTGGGCCGAGGAATCGGCCTTCCTATTAGGATTATCGTATGAGTTTGAAGTGTTGGTCCTCTTATCAATTTCCTTGTCTTCTTCTAGTATGATGAATCTTAATACTCTACTTCTTACGTCATCCATTCTCTAGCATGAGGTCATCGCAAGATCTTCATAGAAAGGAGAATCTTTCTTTAGGCCAATCTTGAAAGCTTTTTTTGGCAGTAGCCATGCCAATACTTGGAGTGTTTAATGCTTCCTTGCCAAACCTACTTACAAAATCTCTAAGGGATTCCTTAGGATCCTGGACTACTCGATAAATATGACTAGTGATTATTTCAAATGTCTTGCTACAAGAGAACTGATTAATTAAAAAGGTTAACTAAATGATCAAAATAACTAATGGAATAAGGAGGAACATTGAGAAGCCATTTCAAGGTTGAGCTTGTAAGGGCTGAACCAAAACCCTTGCATAAACAAGCCTCTTTTAGGTGTGATGGACCAGGAATGATTTACATCCTTTCTCTGTATTGTGTTATGTTCTCTTCAAAATCTATAGTTCCATCATAGGGTGTCATGTTGGGAGCTTGGAATCGTTTTGGAACTTCAGTGTTAGCTATCGACGAAGCAAATCTTGAGATTCTATAGCTAGTGTGGGATACTTCAAGTATAGGTTGAACTACTCCCACGTACACTCAAGATCATGTAAGGTCCTGAGAACGGATCTTACCAGAGATAACACAATCACACAAAATAAGAATAGAGGCAAAAAGAAAATAAACCATGCTTGCACATGTTTTATAGCTATAAACGTCTAGTACAACTCGATAGAAATCCGTGAACAATAAGGCATCAACAACCAAAATAGACTGACTAACCTTCTATTTATAGGGACCACGACCGAGAAGAGTTTACGACCGTTGTTTAAGGCCGTAAACTATCTAAAAATACTCCATTTAGACCAAACTACTATTACATTGCAAAGCCTAGACCAAACCACTAATTTGAGCCCTTCAATCTCCCCCTTGGTTTGGGCTAGCTTGAAGTTAAACTTTATTAACTACCATGACGTCTGCTTGCCCCATTTCCCCATTCCACATCCGCTTGTTAAGAATCTCATCAACCATAGTTGTATACACCTTCGCAGCATCCTGAAAAGTATCCTCTGCAACCAAAATCTGAAAGCTGCTTAGGTGATGAATATCCCATTTTCGAAATTGTAACAAATCTCTTTGATCATAGAGTCGAATGATCCATTCTTGAGCTTGATGACCGCAGCGGAAGTAATTTCATCGAAGACCCAAAACTCCATTGAACTTAGAGATCCATCTTGATATTATTGAAGCACACGGAATTGTTTGACCTGCTTGGTTGCAGGCCACATCACGACTTGCATAGGCTTGTCAGTTTTAGGATCAATGATATCAGAATGCTCTACTATGATAGACTCAGTAGTATTCATGGTAGGAAACCCTTTCTTAACATGATCTTCAAGGAAGTGCTTGAACTGAGTCTCCTGAGGATTGTTTGTTAGATTGGAGAAAGGAGCTCGAGACAATTCTGTCAGATCGACCCTAGTCCATGAACTGAAATCATGACTATCTCTGTAGAGCTCAGAGTTGCCACTTTTCCTTAGCACGATCCACATCTTGAGAGGATCATGAAATCCCCAGGAAAAAATTCCCGATCTATCACCAAAAGTATCTCTGAATCGATCGACTTCAAGATCAGTCATTGTAATCGTTGGTTCATCCCAAGAAGCATTCTGATTAGGGTTTCTTTTAAACAGTAGTTTCCCTTTCTTAGCTGCTTCCTCTTGTGTATCACGAATGGTTGCTGACACATGGGGGCTTGAGGAGGCTCATCTTCAACACGATTAACTGCTCCTGATGTTTGACCAGTTGGCAAAGTAAATGGAAAGGCTTGAACATGAAGATTGATCTTGTATTCATCAGCAGACGTCTGGTATTTGTCACCAAGCTCTTCCTCAAGCTTCTTCTTTAACTCAAAATAGCTTGAAGTCAAGAGATTGAAGAGATCTTGGAGATCGGAAATATGTTTTGACTTTAGATCTTTGTCCTTAGCAAGATTAGCTACTTACATACCAAGATTTGAATTATCAGATTGAAGCTCAGACACTTGAACATTAAGCTTTGAATTTCAGCTTGAAGATCTGACACACGAATGTCAAGCTCAATGTTTTTCTGACTCAGCACTGATATCTCCTTCTGTAGCCCTGAGATAGTTAGGTTGTCTTCTCCAGAACCACCATCCCCTATAGAAATACCTTTACCGCGAGGAGAAGGCATCAAAAATTACTCCTCAGCCAAATGCATGGCTAATCTTACAGAAGCCTCATCATGATCAGATCGAGGGGGAGTAAACCTTGCTGGAATAGAGGGACCACTAACATCAAAAACAGTGTCTGGACCCACAGTAAAAAGTTTGGTTGTGGTAAGACTGGGAATAGTAGTAGGTGGTACTGGGAGGCCGCTAACGAGACTTGCAATTAGCTCACTCTGCGTCGGATCCCTTCTTCTTCTTTTGAACGGGGTTTGACCAGTTTGTGTTGTTGCAGAATCACTCACAAATAGCTCTGAAGTAGGAGGAACCGAATCAGGAGGGGAAAATCCCATAACCGTCTCAATTGGAGTGGAAATATGTGCCATTTGATTTGAAGTAGGGGTTGCACTTTTAAAAACATCATTAGATTCCCTTGTCTCCGTTGTTGGAAGAACAAATTCATCGACATTGTTAAAGATTATGTCAAGATTCTCATTCGACACTAGATTAGCACTACTGGCTAGAGAAGCTGCAATATCATCATGATCAAAACCAGTGAGATCAAGATCACTAAAGGAATCATTTTATCACCCTTAACATTTGCTTCAAACTCCACATTCATTCCTGAACCATGTTCTTCTGCCACATGAGCGTCAGGAGTAGGAGTATCTTCCTTTTCAGTACTTTCATCATCAGATACATCAATAACAGCGTTGTTTGGAGATAACTTTTCAGAGGATGCAGGCTCAGAAGAAGCCTGGTCAGATGAACCATAAGATTCTGTAGGTTCATTCAGTTCAGTGAACTTTCCAAACTTTTCAAGCGGGTATTTTCCTTGAAAAATAAACTTTCCTTTTCGATTGTGTTTGATGAGTCCTACAGTGTGGGGACCCAATGATTTCATATCCAGAATATCACCTTCTTTTCTCACATCCGGAAACTGAGCCTCGATGAACAGCTAAATGAATCTAGGATACAATAAGAAAGTATCCCGAGTTGAAGCTCGAATGTTCACAACAAACTCATCCAAAATGAATCTCGAAAAGTTGAACTTCACTCCTGCGGCAAGAGAAACAATTGCACCAGTATTCCTTTGAGAAATCTTATCTGCTCCCGATCTTCTCCCTGAAATGCAACTAACGAACACATGTGCTAACAATCTCCAATACGGATGTAAGAGCTTCTTTAAAGTTGGAAGTGAGGTGCCTTCATAACTCATTCTCCTTAGAATTCTCTGAGTGTCTTCAATCCCAATCCCCGTAGGGTAATTTGGTTGATCGTCAATCAGCAGCGTCTCTCTAATAAAGCTTTCATTAATCACAATTTCGCGTCCTTGAATTGTAGCTTTAACAACAAAATGACCGGCATCACTCATATCCATGTTGGTAGTCGCCCATAATTCTCTAATTAAATTCTGGTAAACAACAGGATTTACTGTAATAGCAGACGCCAAAGAGCACTCCCGAAGTTTGTGAATCATTGACCGAAGATCCGAATGAACAGCTGGAGGATCCGCCAAGACAATAGCAAGATTGTGCATATTTGCAAATTTGAGGTCCGCCATTACCCTGCACTCAACCATACCAAGTAAGTCTGTGATATAAATTTTTTTTAATTAATTTTTTTAAACAATTTGGGTCAAAAATTAAAAAAAATCCATTTAAATCAAATCTAAATTTGCAGTCAACACTAATTTGCGGTCAACACCAGTTTGCGATCCAAGAACCGACCTTGCGGTCCAAGAACCGAGTTTGCGGTCGACGAACAGATTTTACAACCAACACATGAAGATTTCGGTTAATAAGGATTTAGGTCGTAAATCGGGACAATAAACTATCAATCATTCGGAGTTTGTGGTCGCAAGCATCTTGCGGCCGTAAGCTTGGGCCGTAAACTCCGTGAAGTCCTTTTTCTCAATTTCTGCTTCGATAACTCGGTTAATCACACAATAAAATACATATTCCTGATCCAGAACTCATTACCTTCTCGACTATCAGATTAGATTTACAAGATTTAATGAAATTTTTTTTGAAGAGAGAGAGAGAGAGAGAGAGAGAGAGAGTGTGTGTGGGGGGGGAGGTTTGCGGCCGGAATCAAAGATATGAATGAGATTCTGGAGGTAAACTCCTTTTATACCCATTTATAATTTACCTGATAACCACACAGTATTGAGCAGAGGCCAACACATGTCAAAGATTTTAAAAACAACTCTTTTTGAGGATTTTTCTAAAGGTAAAATTAAAATAAAATAAAATTAAATTAACTATGCATAAAAGAATAAAAATAAAATAAAATTATAAAGTTTTTAACTGAAAAAAATAAAATAAAATGAAATAAATAAAAATTAAATTAAATTAAAAATTAAAGATAGAATAAAAATAAAATTAAAATTAAAATTAAATAAAATAAAAAAAAATTAAAGTTAAAATTACAGTAATTTAACTTCAACTAAAATATAATCTTAAAATTTAACTACTGTGACTGAATTTGTGACGCTGGGATCAAAATTATTGGACAACTTTATTCCACTTGTCGGTACCCTTATCTTCACATCTTCGTCTGATCGATCGCCAGTATTGTGGTCCACTTAAACACGAAACATTTGTGATAAGATTTGGACAATTTACCAATGACATGATACATGCATATATCTGATCATAACTTTAATATCATGATTGACCCTAATTCTTAAATAGATTTTTCTTATGACCATTTAACTGACTACAACCATGGATATTGTTGTCCACCTATATCAAGCAGCGAGATATATAGACAATCTGTATGTGTTCAATTTTAATTGTACTAGAACGTGTTTCCTGCTTCCTAATATGCCCCAACCATCAAGAACTTCCAGAGTACTCCTTACATCGGGTGAGCAGACAATCATTAGGAGAGATGATAGATTCAGATTGTTATTACTTATAGTTTTAGAAGGATTGAGAAGTAGAAGGTTGCATATGTTGTGTACCAGGTCGGATTGTAAGTGACGGAAAAGAGACAACATATGGCTAACAGATAAGAAGAATTTCATAGATATAATTTGCAGAGAAATAGAGTTGCATATGTTACAGTCCAGGTCGGATCTCCCGATCACGCAGAGGAGGCAACATGTGACTGACAGACAGATAGAAAGAAAACAATTTTCTACAGACCTAACTCATCGGAATTTACCAATAGCCCCATCCAACCGAAATTAAGGACATAATCCGCACATCGAGGAAAAGTGAATCCACGGTTCTAGATACGGGTTATTTAATGTGACCGGTAGATTCCCATGTATATCTCCCTTCTCGACCTATCCGAGTGTCGTGATGTCAGGCTAAACGGATCTAACTAGGTCAAAGTTTGTCAAGTCCTTAAATTCATTAAGTTTAACTCTCCCTAGTCAAGTACATTTAAAATCATTCATGCCTACCAACGCATCGAGCACAGAGAGTTGACAATTCAACTTAGGTACGTTACGAGGAATCAGATTGCCCGTTATCACTTGTTAATTTCATTTCCCATCACAACACCTGCAAACATAACTATTAGCAATATTTTTTTTTTTTAAATTTTCTAAATTTTTTAATGTTTTTGGATTTTTTTTAATGATTATTTCTCCCCCTAAATTTGTGCATGGGTGAGAATAAAATAAAATAAAATAAAATGTGCAAATTTAATCTATCCTGAGAAATCAAAAAACAAAAACAAAATAAAAGATAAAAAATAAAAAATAAAATTAAGAATGAAAAATAAAATTGAAGAATGTAGAAAGAAAAAAAAAAAAAAAAACTTAATCCTCAAAATGAATCATTTTCAGAAAACCCACAAACACATCGAAGCGAACTTTGTTAAATGGCTTTGTGAACAAATCCGCCACATTATTATCAGTGTGGACCTGTTCCAGCCAGATTAGCGAACGTTCATAACAGTCTCTGATGAAATGAATTTTAATGTCGATGTGCTTGGTTTTAGAATGTTGGACTGGGTTTTTGGCAATTTGAATAGCAGCTTCATTATCACAATAAATGGGGGTTTCTAAAAAAATTCAAACCGTAGTCCAACAGTTGATGTTGGATCCAAATAACTTGAGAGCAGCAGGTCGATGCAGCAACGTATTCCGCCTCCGCTGTGGAAGTTGAGACAATATGTTGCTTCTTGCATTGCCACGAAACTAGTCTATCACCTAGGTACTGACATCCTCCAAAGGTTGATTTCCTGTCAATCTCACAGCCACCATAATTACTGTCAGCAAAAGCATAAAGATCAAATTCAAAATTCTTCGGATACCAAAGACCTAATTTTGGGCTCCCTTTGATATATCGAAAGATTCTTTGGACAACAATAAGATGTGAAAGTTTAGGATTAGCTTGATAATGTGCACATTGACAAACTGCAAACATGATGTCAGGCCGGTTTGCAGTAAGATACATCAACGATCCGATGATCGATCGATAGTGATTCTGATCTACGGATTCGCCTTCAGGATCTGGAGTCAGAAGAGGTCGTTCAGCCATTGGTGCTGAAGCAGATTTAGCATCGTGAAACCCGAACTTCTCAAGAATATCCTCCACATACTTGGATTGATGTAGCAAGATTCCGATCGAATTCTGTTTAACCTGAAGCCCCAAAAACATGGTCATTTCTCCCAACAAATTCATTTCGAACTGTTTCTTCATTACACCTTCGAATTCTTTGCAGAGCTGCGGACTGGTCGACCCAAATATAATGTCATCAACATAGATTTGCACAAGAATTTGATCATTGCTGACATGCTTGATAAACAAGGTCTAATCAATGGTCCCACGAGAATAACCATGCCGAGCAAATGCTTTGTTAGAGTTGTGTACCACGCTCGAGGAGCTTGATGTAACCCATACAATGCCTTGTCTAACTTGTAGACATGATTAGGAAATTTTGAGTTAATGAACCCATGAGGTTGATAAACGTAGATTTCTTCCATCACCTTGCCATACAAGAAGGCAATATTGACGTCCATTTGAGACATGGTAAAGTTCATGTAAGAAGCATATGCTAGAAAGATACGAATAGCCTCCAGGCAAGCCACTGGAGCATAAACTTTAGTGTAATCAAGACCCTCGACTTGACGAAACCCGCGAACCACCATTCGAGCTTTATTTCGCACAATAACCCCTGAATCGTCCTACTTATTGCGATAAACCCATCTTGTGTCAAGAGACTTCTTGCCCTTTGGTAACTCAACTAATTTCCAAACACCGAGTTTTTCAAATTGATGCAGTTCCTCATGCATTGCATCTACCCAGCTGGGCTCATTCAGAGCCATTTTAACATTCTTGGGCTCTATTTGAGAGATAAAGCAATAGTAGAGATAGGTATTAACATCTCCACTCTGACTTCTTGTTTTAACACAGCCACCCAGCTCACCAATGATGTTATCGATCGAATGATCGCGTTGAATTCTTGAAGGTATCTCTTGGCTGATATCATTGAGAGAGACAGGAAGAGTGTGAATGTTGATACCTCCTTCATTTGCTGATTGAGCCGCTCCAGAAGGATCTGCCACAAACTCATTTGAGATAGATTCAGGAAAGAGTAGTTCCATAAAGGTTGAGGTGGTTGCGGAAGCGTCATTGGGCATGAACTCTCTTTCCATAGGTATAGATGGCGTAGCTTCAGCATCAGGAGTATCATTTTGGACTGGAGATTTAAGACTATCATGTTGCGCAGATGACTCCCCCTCTGGTGTAGCAGAGGACTCCCCCTCAGATGTAGCTGAGGACTCCCCCTCGGGCATAGCAGAGGATTCCCCCTCAGGCATAGTAGAGGAATTCCCCTCAGAAGAGACCGGGGACTTCCCCTTGAATGATGAAGAGGATGTAGATGGAGGTATGTACACAACTTCTTCGTCTTCGTCTTCAGAAATCTTCTTCAAACCAGAAACACATCCAGATGAGCCACTCGAAGACACACTTATTGATTTGAACAACGATGTGTAGTCAAACAGCCAATTCGAACCCACTCTAGTGTCGGTCTCATTTTCTTCCAACCAAAGCACATCATTGGATTCCACAATCTGTTTTGTCTTTTTATTGTAGACTCTATAAGCAGTGCAAGTGGCATACCCTACAAAGTAACAGTCATCGGCCTTGGCATTAAACTTCGGGTTGGTATCTAAGTGAAGAAGATTGCAAGGACAGCCAAATACACAGAAATGACTGACTGACGGCTTGTGATTATATAAAATTTCATACGGGGTCTTCATCTGAGCTTTGTTGATCAACACACGATTTTGAACGTAGCAGGAAGTGTTTATCGCCTCGACCCAAAAGAAGACTGGCAGTTTTGAATCACACAGCATCGTCCTAGCAGCGTCCTTTAAAGTTTTGTTTCTCCTTTCAACAACACCATTTTGTTGGGGTGTTTGAGCAGAACTGTATTGACACATGATACCCTTTTTTGCGCAAAAGTGATCGAGAATAGAATTCTTGAACTCTGTTCCATTATCGGTACGAAGCGCCTTCACCCGGTGATTAGTCTGGTTCTCAATTAGTACTATGAATTTCTTAATCAAGTCAGCAACTCCAGCTTTGTTGGATAAAAAGAAAACCCACGTAAACTGAGATAAATCATCAATCACAACCAGGCAATAAGAATTTTTGTTGACGTTGAGAACATTTACTGGTCCAAACAAATCCATATGAAGTAATTGAAGCAACTGGCTAATTAAGTTGACCTATTTTGGCAGGTGAGGTTTTCTATGATTCTTTCCTTGGGCACATGACACACATTTTTCAAACGTAATGAAGTCATTGACAGACAATCCACGGACCATCTCATTCTTCGTAAGACGATTCAAGTTCTTGGCATTAGCATGACCTAGTCTTCTGTGCCACAACATTGCAGTTTATTCGGAGTTCTTAGAGAAAAGGCATGTAACTTGTTCTGGAAGATTGATATTCATATCAATGATATAGGCATTTCCATCCCTTTTAGATTTTACAAGAATCCACTCTTCTGGGATGACAAAGCCTGGCTTGAGAATCATGCATTCCTTATCAGTGAAATGCGTAGAATAGCCCTTGTCACAGATCTGAGAAACACTTAACAAACTATGCTTCAGCTCGGGAGCAAAATTAACATTCTTGAAACTTAAAAGCCCATTTGAGACAGTTCCTCGTTGAGTGATTTTTCCACCATCTCCACCCGCAAAGGAGATGTATCCCCCATTAAATAATTAAATGTTGTGTAGTTGGATGATATCTCCTGTCATATGCCGGGAACAACCGCTATCGATGAACCAGGGTGTGACGACATTTCCCCACAACTGTCCCTGCAAAATGTGTGGGTTTAATTAGATTTGGGAGCCCAAGTCATTATTTTCCTGGGTGGCCCCGATGCCTTTTTAGATTGATAATTTTCGGAATTTTTAGAGCACACGGAAGATGAATTGGAAGCTAGTTTGGGCAGCCATTTATAATTAGGTTTTCTAATAGTCCCGAGTGTTTTTGAGATTGAATGTTGATCAGTTTGCTTAAGGCATGTGGGTTTTCTACCAGATTTTGTTGAAGACTCACTGCTGCTTCTTGACGAAACCGACCTTGGCTTGGCCATGCTCGGTTTTGGCAAACTGCCTGGGACTTTGTGATAAAAAAACCTTTTTATGCTTTTGAAAAATGGCTCGTTTTCTACTCCGATCATCTTTCCAATTATCATTCTGGGAACGATTTCTAGAGGACTTTCTATTTAGAGACCTTCCTCTGGATTCGTTCTCTCCTCTTGAAAATTCGAAATGTACAAACATACGATTTTGACAATTTCTAGTTATATGACCACCAACACCACAATTGAAACAAATTTGTTTGTTATTGTTATAACTTGTGCTACATTGATCAGATTTGTTTTCCATACTATCACCCTTGATTCTCTCACAAGAACATGAACAAGAATTAGGTTGTGAGGCAAATAAGGGTACGTTAGATGGAGAAGTTTGTGAAACTGGTGGTTCTTCAAAATTATTATCACGCACATCAGAATTGTCAATCAAATTGTTCAAACTAGACACTTTCAAAACACCATTCAAAACAGTATCAGAAGTAACAAAAACACCACCACAAAAAACATTATCACTGAAAACATCAGAAAAATTAACGTGTTTATTAAAAACAAAAACTTCAGGTTCGGACTCAGTTTTATTTTCAGAAACAGATCTTTCAACTTCATGCTTTGACTGATTCAAGGATTGATCTGCAGGAGAAGTAGAAATGTTAGTTCTTTCAACATTAATAAAGCCTCCCGAAACAAAGCCATATGGCTTTCCATAAACCATGAATGATTCATTGGCAATCTCTTCGTTGGACATGGGCTTATACTGATATGAATGATTGAAGGGAGGAGGCACTTGATTATAACCTAGACCCTTCGATTGATTTTTCTTAAATTGAATGCAGTGGTCTATCATATTTGCAACTACCTCACTCGAGACATCAAATTTCCTAAAATCAAAACCAGCGGTTGCAAATTTGCCCTTTAAAGATTCAATTTCAGCCACTAGTTCAGCGTTCTGTTTCACTACATAATCATAATTTTCACATTTATTACTGTAGTCTTCCTGAAGTCTCCTAAAGTCCTTTATTTTTTTATTCCAATTGGGATTTAGGTGCTTTTTGACCTTGTCTAAGTTGGTAACCTTCATATCTGAGGTCTTTTACTTCCCTTTTTAATGTGTCATTAAGTTGACGAAGAATCTTGAGGCTTTCTACCTCACTATCTAATGTCTCAATTTTCTGATGCTTAATTTTAACATAATCAATACAACTTGAGAACATGATGGTAAACTTACCTCAGTTGTATTAGGTTCATGAAAAGAAGATACCATCAACGCAAACTGCAGCTCCATCATCTATCTTCAGCTACCACAATCTGTGTCGGAGCTTCATCACAAACTTGTGCCAGGTGGGTAGTTTCAGGTCCAGACAAGTTCAGCGTCTGCATCTAATCCTCCCAGTCAAATGACTGAGCAACCATAGCCTTCTCGTTGTTTATTTGAGCACCACTTCGATTGTTTCCGACTGCAACTACTGTCCTATCATTATTTAATCTTTTATCTGGCTGTGGACAATCACAAGCAAAATGCCCTGGCTCATGGAAGTTAAAACATCGAAGCTTTCCCTTGCTGAACCCAACTTTCTTGTCAGCACTCATTCCCCAATTGTTCTTTCCAGTCTTTTTGGCAAACTGTTTTGCCCTAAATATTGCCATGGCAATTTGCCACGTAATATCCGTCTCCTCAACGTCTTTAGGGTGAATTTGATCAAGATTGGCAAATGAGAGTTGGGGTGAAAGATCTCCGGCTACGAGTGCATTGTAGCAATTGACAAGCCCTGAAGCAAGTGCAATATTTTCATCACCCTCCTTTACTTTTGAAGAAGAAGCCCCAGTTGAGGATGATGCAGAGGAAGCTGATGGAGTGGGAAGAGTCTGCTTCTGAGCTTATGGAGTAGTAAATGATTGACCTGCATAAGGAAGAGAAAACGAGAGGGATGAAAGAGCATTGTTAGAAGAGATGCCAAGGTTCGCAGGTGAGTAAGAGTTCACATGGTTGATTTCCCACTGCTTGTCATCAATTTCACACACCTTGATGACTGCCATCACTTCAGCAAGAGAGAGACAGCTAAGATCCTTAGTCTTCTTAATGACAGCTACATTCATGTCCTAATATTTTGGGAGAGCATTCCGTAGCTTCTTGTTTATCTCTGAATTTGTATACAAAATCCCAGCCACAGTCATTTCAGTATTGAGAGATGTGAACCACTGCAGCTGTGCTTCAAGATTCTCTCCAGGAATATAATTGAACATATTGAATCGTTGTCGCAGCATGTCTTGGCAACTCTCTCGAATGTCCTCGTTCCCTTCATAAACTTCAATTAGGGCTTCCCACAAAGCCTTAGCAAACGTATACTCTCTGAAACCTTGGCCAATATCTGGTGACAGGACAATGGTCAAGATGGCCAACACCTTCTCCTGCTCTTCCACACTCTCAAAGTCTTCATCAGTGTAATTTTCTATCTTTTTGTCAACCACTTGCCCTGCAACTTGTGACATCCCCATTTTCACGCCCAGAAAAGACCGATTTTGTTTATGCTTTATAAAAAATCAAAGTTCTTCTTTTAATAAAAATGTTGTGGAATTTGTTCCTAGAAAACATGATAAATACGTTACTAAAACATTTTCGAAGAAACATATTTATTCGTTTCAAAACGTTTGGGATGTCATCGTAAATACAGAAACATAAGCATAAACAGAACTTACATTTATTTACACTAGTGATCTACATCTCTTTAAATCTCTCAGTGTAATGTGACTTCATATCAACAGCTGTGATATAAATAAACTAAGTGGGTCAGGTTGGGAAACCTGGTGAGTACATAGGGTTTTCAACCCACAATAATATAATTATTATGTTTAAACAATCAAACAATCAACCCAATTACCCATCCCCATTATCTTCTTTATTCTTAAGGATCTACCCTAAGAATCATCTATTTCTCATTCATTCATTCCTAAGGGTCATCCTAAGGAAATAACATGAATTCCATTGTTGCCAATGACACATTGGTCAAGCGCAGTTGCTAATCTTGTCACTTAGGCGCAGCTGCCAGAATTGGGACATTTTCTATGAGGCACTTCTACCGGTATTGACCTTTAAATGCTACTGTCATGGTCATAAAGCTCCCTATTAGGCGCAGTTGCCGATACTGTCCTTAGAGCGCAGCTGCTAGGACGTTTACCGTAGATCTGAAACATCTACGGGTTGTGGCGCAGCTGCCAGTGCTCATCTATAGGGTACTAGGTCCACTGTTGCCAATGTATACCTATAGGGCACTAGGTCCATGCTACTAATGTTCGTCTATTTCAGCTTTTATCCCTCATCATTCATCTACCCATATTTTACCCAACATATTTTGTAGATATAAAATACTTTATACAGTTTACATCATTTAAAACATGTATAAAAATCTATCACCAGCATAGACAACAAGTATTCAGACAATATGCACACATAGCACGTAATTTATAATAAAATACTTCATATCTGTGTAAGATGAAAAGGACCATGCACTCACCTAAAAGGTGGTGACTTAGTACTCAAACAACGCTTCGATACTCTCAAAACAATTTTGTTCAACAAAACATAGTACCAATACCACTAGGGTTTAGTCTAACGATAACCGCAACAAATTAATTAGTCTGGCTATTATTATTATTATATAAGCGTTAATAACACTCAATATAACTCATAATAATAGCCCAAATAATTATTTTAAGGACCTAATAACATTCCTATAATTATTTGAAAGCTATATTAAAAGTTGCGTAAGCGTAGCACACTTACAACGAGTTTTATCGAAAACCGGAACTTTATTGGAGCAGCTTTTCGAAACTGAAAGACTCCTTTTTCTCGGGACTCCGGGAGCCTCGGGGCTTCCTTAGGGTGCTAGGGGTTCACCTAGACTTTAGCGAGGGTTAAAACCCTTAGAGAGAGAAAGTAGTGAGAGAAAGTGTGGAGAAAGGTGTGAGATTTCCGAGGGGGTTCGCATGGTATTTATAGTGTTGGAGCTACTCGGATTACGTTGGGCGTACCAAGGCTACGCTGGGCGTAGTCTCAGATATGGATGCCAGCTCGCAGCTAGCTATCTCGCATACCGGTGGGTAGGAAGCGAAGGTATGTTGGGCGTACTAATCTTGGACGTGGGGCGTAATTCGGGGGTGGCGTGTCGGTCATCGGATGCGAGACCGTGGGGAGCAAGTGAAGGCTAGGATCTTGCCACATCATCACCAGTTTCGCAAACTACACTCTCAACTTCTAAAAATCGTAACTTTCACATACGAGCTCCGTTTTCGACGTTCTTTATATCCACGAGAAGGTGGGAACGTACTCTACAACTTTCGTTTAGACTTCGTTGGCGAATTTTGACTCGATTTTAAATTTTATATTTTTAACAGACCGGGATAGAATTGGTCCGTTAAATCCTCATAACTTCTTCATCCGACGTCCGTTTTCACCCATCTTTTTCTCGTTACGCTATTCTTAACGAGATCTTCGATTCTCGTTTAGGTTGTGTTGGCTAAAAACCGCTTAATCTAATATTCGAATTTCGGGCTGTACACTACTAATCCGAAACTTCGAAAAAAATCATAACTTCTTCATACGAAGTCATATTTGGGAGTTCTTTTTATCGATGTTCTTAGTTTAACATATTCTATGACTTTCGTTTAGATCGCTAAGGATAAATCTCTCTCTATTGTAAATTCACTATTTACGCTTCCCGGTATCGTACCGGTTCCGTCATGAAACTTCAACGGGTCATAACTTCTTCGTTATAACTTGGATTTCGGCGTTCTTTATATGTACGGAAAGCTTGAGACATATTCTAAAACTTTGTTCAGATTATTTATTCTAAATAATCTTTTGTCGAAAAGTCATTTTCAACCCCTATTGCCTCTAAATTGACTAGCCTGGATCTACAGGCATTACAATTATCTCCCCCTTAGGATGATTACGTCCCGGAATCATCAACGAAACAGGGCTTGTATAATGACTCCATACGTCATTTATTCATCCTAGGTAATATTTTATAACTTCCATATTCCTTCAAGTCTATCTCTTAGACTCATTGACTATAAGCAGTACTTAATCATGCACCTGCTCTCTACCTCAGGTTAGACTCCAAATTATGATCTATCATCATGTGTCGCACTTTTAGACTCAGGTCTCTTAGAGTTAAATTCTAAAACAGACTATGCCTTCCTTCATGTTCTAATGTGATATAATCACACCTTAACATGTAGCATTTCTAGCTACCAACTTCTTTAACAACGAGCGCGATACTTCTATTGATCGCTTTGATTTCAATTGTTTGGTTTAAGTCGGACGCTACATCAAACTTGGTTCTCTGAACCACGTAACCTACTCATCGTAGTCAGACTCAATGTGATATGACCACTAGGGTCGGGATAACAACAATCTTTTTAGTCATTACCGAAACAATGGTAACGACATACTTGAATAAAATGAAATCAATTACTAGCTTCTTGGTAACCTTGTGACTTTCCCTGATCCAAGTGTGATTCCTGTGCTTCCGGTAGTATAGGCCTCTACTACCATTCACACCTACTCATACTCGTCCCAAGTATTGTCCCGCAGTTTCCCAAGTCACCATGCAGCAAATCACACAATCATTCAACACATCAGATAACAAAACGAAGGTTTTATTTTATTACTTGAAACAATTATATAGGTGTTCAAGTTCACCCTAGGTTATGCCTCTAATAGGGTACATCATGTGACACTATCTATATGGCTTCTTCATAACTCGATCTCTATATATCCATCCTTACTCCTGATTCCTTGCATCGTCAGCTGCTTCGTCAAGGATCATTTGAAATGCTCTTGCCTTTGGTTTTGGCGACACATTTGGCTTTGCAGCCCCTTCTCTCTTTGGGCAATCTTGCTTGAAGTGCCCTTCATCGTTACATTCGTAACACACCCTTTTGTTGAATTTACACTCGTTGGCATAATGCCCATGCTTCCCACACTTGAAACAAGTCACCTCCTCACCGTATTTTCCAGAGTGTTTCTTTTTGCACTTCTCGCACCATCTTTCTTCACTCCCTCCTCCTCTAAACTTCCTTGTACTGGACTTGATTTTCTCATCGGGCTTCGCAGACCCCTCAAACTTTCTCTTTTCGCCAACCTCGGTCTTGTTGGCGGCTCTTTCCTTGATCATCTCCTCAACCGACTTGGCAGCCCAGATAGCTGCCTCCAAGGTAGGTGCCTGACGCACTGGCACCGTGTACTCCCATGGAAGTCCTTTTCCATACTTGTCAACTTTGTTCAGCTCATCCGGAACAAGACGTAATGCGAACTCCATCTTCTCTGTGAAGTTGTTGGTGTATTCATCAACAGACATGCTTCCTTTCTTCAAGGTAAGGAATTGGTTTTCTAGCTCGAGCAGATTTTGGGCTGAGCAGTACCTACGTTTGAATTGCACCAGACATTCCGCCCATGTCAGTTTCAGGGGCTTATTGGGGCTCAGAGTCTTCCCCAAGGTATTCCACCAACGTACAATGCCTCCACGAAACTGACGCACTGTAAATGTGGTCTGTTGTTTTCCCTTGCAACCGCACTTCATGAAAGCTAATTCCATCTCCAAGATCCAATCCATGACTCCGATCGGATCCTCCTTTCCAGTGAAAGTCGATGGCTTGCAAGTCAGAAAATCCTTGTACTTGCATCCATTCCTCTCGACTTCGACATCGTTGTTGTTTTGTCGAACTATTGGTGGGTTGACTTGACCAACAGTCCCACTGTAGTTCTCCTCCTCAGTCTGCCCTTCATTCAACTCGGGCCGTTCGATCTGAATAATCGCTTCCTCTCGATTTTGCTGGAGCAAACGTCTGGTTTCCTCCATTTGACAATCCAACATCGCCTGGATCATTGCTTGCACTCCGGCCATCGTTATTGGCTCAGCAGCAGCTACCACAACCGGTATTTGCTCAATCACTGGGGGCTGGTTTTGATTCCCATTTGCATTCACGTTTCCGCTACGGGTTCTTGCCATCTTGATTTATACACCGAATAAGGTGAATCTAGACCTTTACTTAGGATTGACGGTTAAATCATCCTTATCACTCCAAAACGTTTATATGCTAGTTCTAATATCGTAGTTAAATGCTTAGAATCCTAAACACATAAGGTTTCCAGATTCGGTCGGCAATAGACCATAGATCCGAATAAATAACAACATATTAGACACAAGCATTTAGCACATAGAAGCACTTTAGGCACAATCCATAAAATAATCTAGTGCTCACACCTCACAATCATCGCTTAGCATTCTAAGTTTAAGTCTATAAATAAATCCATATTCCTAGTTCGCTTAAACTAATGCTCTGATACCAACTGTGACATCCCCATTTTCACGGCCAGAAAAGACCGATTTTGTTGATGCTTTATAAAGAATCAGAGTTCTTCTTTTAATAAAAATGTTGCGGAATTTGTTCCCAGAAAAACATGATAAATACGTTACTAAAACATTTTCGAAGAAACACATTTATTCGTTTCAAAACGTTTGGGATGTCATCGTTAATACAGAAACATAAGCATAAACAGAACTTACATTTATTTACACTAGTGATCTACATCTCTTTAAATCTCTCAGTGTAATGTGACTTTATATCAACCCCTATGATATAAATAAACTAAGTGGGTCAGGTTGGGAAACCTGGTGAGTACATAGGGTTTTCAACCCACAATAATATAATTATTATGTTTATATAATCAAATAATCAACCCAATTACCCATCCCCATTATCTTCTTTATTCTTAAGGATCTACCCTAAGAATCAGCTATTTCTCATTCATTCATTCCTAAGGATCATCCTAAGGAAATAACATGAATTCCATTGTTGCCAATGACACATTGGTCAAGCGCAGTTGCTAATCTTGTCACTTAGGCGCAGCTGCCAGAATTGGGACATTTTCTATGAGGCACTTCTACCGGTATTCACCTTTAAATGCTACTGTCATGGTCATAAGGCTCCCTATTAGGCGCAGCTGCCGATACTGTCGTTAGAGCGCAACTGCTAGGACGTTTACCGTAGATCTGAAACATCTACGAGTTGTGGTGCAGCTGCCAGTGCTCATCTATCGGGTACTAGGTCCACTGTTGCCAATGTATACCTATAGGGCACTAGGTCCATGCTACTAATGTTCCTCTATTTCAGCTTTTATCCCTCATCATTCATCTACCCATGTTTTACCCAACATATTTTGTAGATATAAAATACTTTATACAGTTTACATCATTTAAAATGTAACAGCCCGGAATTTCAGGTATTGCTTTAAAACTATTTTTGGGGCATTTTTGGAAGGGACTCGGCGAGTTGGAGCCAGACTCGCCGAGTAGGACCACAGACTGGGTCGCGGGTTCGCGACTGGACTCGACGAGTCCATTATGGACTCGGCGAGTCTACGCTGTTCAGCAGAAACCCTAGCCGTTTGGTTTTGGATCGTATATAACGCCCCATATGCCGTCATTGTCCGTCTTTTAGCCGATTGAGAAGAACCCTAAGCGTCTGTGGACATCTAGAGCAAGATTAGAGGCTATTGGAACCTTGAAGAATTTGTTAGGCAAGAAGAGGAAGGGTTTTGGCCAAAGGAAGATCAAGGGGATCGTGTTCTGAGGTTTGGGGACACAGAGAGTACGTTTTTCAGGTAATACTTCGGATCATTCCTGTTATTTTGATGTGTACACGGATTTAGGGTTTATGAAACCCATTTGGTGAGTAGATGGATTATTATGTTGTTACCCAAACGTTTATACCCCAGTAATAGGATGTTTAGAGGTCCAGAAAGTCCCATGATTGTGTATTTCGGGACCATACATATTTCAGGAAGTAGTTGATCGACTGCATGGCATGGACTCGCCGAGTCCAATGAACAGACTCGGCGAGTAGCTTGAAGATTCACTGGGACTCGCCGAGTTGTTCTTCAGACTCGGCGAGTGGAGTCGGGGTGGCCCCGCGATTCTTCCACGTGGATCTCGTCGAGTCAAGGGGGATACTCGACGTGTAGAAAGGGAACATCAGGGAAAGTTGGAGAGGACGTCTCGACTCGTCGAGTCACCTTTGCACTCGACGAGTCCGGTCCAGTTGACCGTTGACCAGAGTTGATCTGCATAGAATTTCTTAGGGTCAGTTGTCTTGAATGATAAGAGTATTAATAAGGGTATATGGTATTATAGGGAGTCTGTAGATCGGCGGATCGAGTGCGAGTGATTTCAAGAGTTGATAGTTTTCATTACCACGAGGTGAGTCTTCTCACTATACTGTACCCGGAAGGGTTTGACTGTGTGACTGAAAGGTCGGATATGATATATGATATATGTGCTATATGTGTTAAGATTAATGTATAAATTGCTGTGTATGTTTATGGGCCGGAAGGCAATATGTTATGGGCCGGAAGGCAATATGTTATGGGCCGGAAGGCGTTATGTTATGGGCCGGAAGGCAATATGTTATGGGCCGGAAGGCGATTATCTCAAGGCCTGGAAAGGCGTATATGCGTAAGTAGTATACTGGGGAACTCACTAAGCATTTATGCTTACAAGTTGTTATGTATGTGTTTCAGGTACTAGCGAGGACCGTGGGAAGGCGCCGGCATGATGCATACACATTGCTGCTATTTGAGATCTTGGGGATTTTATATATGTATTTGATATGAAACATGGAATAAATACTATTGGTTGAATGAAATCACTGTATTTTAAATGAAAATTTTATTTGAAAATTTGCGTTGTTACAATTGGTATCAGAGCCTTGGTTTGAGGGATTCGGGTGTACCTTCGGGTGTAACTGAACTCAAACCGAGGATTTGAGGAAAAATCTTTTAAAAATAATAAAGACATAAACTTTTATAAATGGTAAAGTGGTAAACAAGAACGGAGCAGTGTGTGCGATCAGCCAGCGCCCGAATGGTAAAGATCCCCAGAATACCTTACAATGTTATGTTTATGCACTGAATTATGAATTGTTATGCATGCTAGAAGACTAGGTATTCATGATAGGACTAGAATGGCCTGTTTTGTGATGCCTTAGTTTAGGGAGTTTGCTTATATGAGATATTCGATAGCGTGCAGGTAGATAGTGCATACTAGAGGTAGAGTACTCACTATTCGGGGTTTGGGGAGGAAGATTTGGGATGAATACTGACACGGTGTGGTCGGTAGTATTGGGCCCGTACTACCGAAGACACCGGGTCGGTGGAAGACCCAAGTAAGAATCCCTGGATATCGGAGACTGAGTAGGGTTGCGTTATCGAGTACAATTGTACTTGATGGAGTCTCTGATAATTTTATGTTGTATTTCAGAGACATCATGGTTACCACACGTCATGGGGCGAGTTCGAGCAGTGTGAGCGACGAGGATATTCGTCAGATGATTCAGGAGGAGGTAGCTGCAGCGATCCGGGCTGAGATCCCGGAGATGTTTGGGTCTATTAAGACCACACTGATGGAGACGTTTGAGGAGCGGTACGCCGCACTGACTGAGGCTGTAGCCGCTGCCGCTACCGCAGCTGTGGCCGCTCCCAGGCCGCAAGGGGGCGATTCGTTGCTGTTCCGGGAATTCAGCAACACGAAACCCCCTGAGTTCGATGGGACGCAGGATCCGATTGCTGCGATGAGGTGGATCGCCAACATTGAGGGGTGCTTCTACACTTGCTCATGCCCGGAGCACCTGAGGGTACGGTTCGCCCTGAACCAGCTCCGTCTGGGAGCGAAGGATTGGTGGAAGTTCGTGACGGCGAACTTCACTCTGGCAGAGATTACAGCGGTGACATGGGAGAGGTTTACTGAGATGTTCAGGGACGAGTACGTTCCCCCAGTGGAGAGGGAACGATTGATTCAGGAGTTCTTGACCCTTAAGCAGGGTACTGATTCCGTTGCGGTGGTCACACGGAAGTTTCACGAGAGGGCGATGTTCTGCCCAGAGCTGGTGTCTACAGAGCAGTCACGGATGAGCCGGTATTTAGGCGTTTTGAGGAGGGATATCCGAGAGTTTGTGTCAAACTCCACCTATCGTACTTTCACTGAGCTTCAGGCGAACGCCAGGAAGTGCGAGATCGAGTTGGAGACTCAGGCCAGGGAGGAGGCCGAGTCTCGGCAGGTGGACCGACGACCGGCTCAGTCTCAGCCGGCAGCCAAGCGGATTAAGTCCGCTGATTCGAGGATGGGAGGTCAGAAGGGCCGCACTTGCGGGAAGTGCGGCAAAAGTCATGAGGGGGTGTGTCGAGCTGGTGGTTGCTACAAGTGTGGAAAGGAAGGACACATTGCCAGGGATTGTCCTAAGGGGTTCATGGTTTGCTTTCACTGCAACCAGACAGGCCATCGGAAGGCCGAGTGCCCGCAACTTCGTCAGGGATCTACACCTACTACCAGGACTACTGAAACCCGACCGGCGAAGGTCGAGGCCCCGAAGACTCGCGGGAGAGCCTTTCAGCTGACTGCGGAGGAGGTCCGTGCTGCGCCCGATGTTGTGGCAGGTATGCTGTAATTCACGTATTTACTTTAAAGTCGAAATGTTATGCTTATGTTAATGTATGTGTAGGTACTTTTCTTGTGAACTCTATGCCTGCTCTAGTGTTATTTGATTCGGGTGCGAGTAGATCCTTTGTATCTTTAGCTTTTAGTCAGCATATCAGCATTACTCGTGAGCCGTTAAGTTGGCCTCTGAGCGTTTCTATAGCGGCCGAGAGGGTGGTTTGTGCCACGGAGGTTCTTCGGGGATGCGTACTAGAGATTTTTGAGGTTGCATTTCCGATTGACCTAATTCCTATTGCGATGGGGGATGTCTGTGTCATCGTGGGCATGGACTGGTTGAGCCGATTCAGCGCTGTCATCGACTGCGAGCGTCAACTGGTGACTATACGAGACCCTAGTGGGGGAGTTCTTACGGTATACGGCGAGGGTACCCGTTCGGGATCAGCTTTTTGTTCGGCTGCTAGGGCGAGGCAATGCCTACAGCAGGGATGTAAAGGTTTTGTGGCGTATGTGATGGATACGCGGGAGGCTTTTGAGAGACCGAGGACAGTGGAGGAGGTTCCAGTGGTGCGCGAGTTTCCAGATGTTTTTCCCGAGGAGTTGCCGGGAGTACCTCCTGCGAGGCAAGTAGAGTTTGGTATCGATCTGATTCCGGGGGATGCACCTATTGCGAAGGTGCCTTATCGTCGTGCACCTCCAGAGATGCAAGAGTTGTCCTCGCAACTCCAGGAGTTGCTGGGGAAGGGATTTATTAGGCCGAGTAGCTCGCCGTGGGGAGCACCGATTCTGTTCGTCAAGAAGAAGGATGGTTCACACCGGATGTGCATTGATTACCGGGAGTTGAACAAGGTGACGATCAAGAACCGCTATCCGTTACCTAGGATCGATGATCTATTCGATCAGTTGCAAGGGGCATCTTGGTTTTCCAAGATCGATTTGAGATCAGGGTACAATCAGGTAAGAGTGCGGGATGAGGACGTCCAGAAGACAGCATTCAGGACGCGGTATGGGCATTACGAGTTCGTGGTGATGCCTTTCGGGCTCACCAATGCCCCGGCAATGTTCATGGACCTCATGAACAGGGTATGCAGGTCGATGCTGGATCGGTCTGTGATTGTATTTATCGATGACATCCTAGTGTATTCGCGAACTAGAGAGCAGCATGAGGGACATTTGAGGGAGGTCCTTGAGGTATTGAGGTCGGAGAAGCTATATGCAAAATTCTCCAAATGTGACTTCTGGTTGCGGGAGGTCCAATTTCTTGGACATGTTGTTAATCAGGCAGGGATATTGGTCGATCCGGCCAAGGTGGAAGCAGTGATGAGTTGGGAGGCACCGAAGTCACCATTCGAGATCAGGAGTTTCCTTGGGTTGGCGGGGTACTATCGGAGGTTTATTAGGGACTTCTCCAAGATCGCGGTACCGCTCACCAGATTGACCCGGAAGGGTGTTGTATTCACATGGGGACCCGAGCAACAGACTTCCTTCGAGACACTTCGTCGGAGGCTGTGCGAAGCCCCGATATTAGCTCTCCCGGAGGGGATGGAAGATTTTGTTGTATATTGCGACGCATCGATTTCGGGACTGGGTGCAGTGTTGATGCAGAGAGGCCATGTGATAGCTTATGCATCAAGGCAATTAAAGCCTCACAAGGCGAGATATCCCACGCATGACTTAGAGTTGGGGGCAGTAGTGTTTGCTCTCAAGATTTGGCGTCACTACCTGTACGGGGTTCGTTGTACTATATACACGGACCATAAGAGTTTGAAGTATTTGATGGATCAACCCAACCTAAATATGCGTCAGAGAAGATGGTTGGACGTGGTTAAGGATTATGACTGTGAGATCCTATACCACCCAGGCAAGGCTAACGTGGTGGCCGATGCATTGAGTCGTAGGGCGTAGAGCACTCCATTGCGAGATGTATGTCTGAGACTGACGGTGATGTCTCCGGTATTAGATGCTATTCGTGGGGCACAGGCCGAGGTTGTGAGATCCGAGATGCAGAAGAAAGAGCGGGTCGTTGGGTTAATTTCGGAGTTCGTTAAGGATGGACGAGGACTTCTGACGTTTCAGGGTCGGATTTGGGTACCATTCGTGGGCGGTACACGTGCTACTTTGATGGAGGAGGCTCATAGATCGAAATTCTCGATCCATCCCGGTGCTACGAAGATGTATTTGGACTTGAGGAAGGAATATTGGTGGCCTTGTATGAAGAGAGACGTCGCATGGTTCGTTGAGAGGTGTTTGACCTGCCGTAGGGTTAAAGTCGAGCACCAGAGACCACATGGTAAGTTGCAGCCCTTGGAGATTCCTGAGTGGAAGTCGATGCAATTTGGGTGATTGTGGAGTTATACGTGAGAGAGGTAGTATCTCGGCATGGAGTGCCGATCTCGATTGTTTCAGACCGTGATGTACGCTTCACTTCCAGGTTCTGGAAGAAATTCCATGAGGAGCTGGGTACTAAACTGCATTTTAGTACCGCATACCATCCCCAGACAGACGGTCAGAGCGAGCGGACGATTCAGACATTGGAAGACATGCTTAGAGCGTGTGTGCTAGACTTCGGGGTAGCTGGGATGCGCATTTACCCTTGGCTGAATTTTCCTACAACAACAGCCATCATTCGAGCATTGGTATGCCACCTTTTGAGTTGTTGTATGGTAGGAGGTGTCAGACTCCCATTTGCTGGGGAGAGGTGGGACAGAGAGTGATGGGCAGTACAGAGATCGTACTCAAGACGACAGAGCAGATTCAGCAGGTTAGGCAGAGGTTATTGACCGCCCAGAGCCGACAGAAGAGTTATGCGGACAGACGCTGGTCCGAGCTGGAATTCCAGGTTGGCGACTTCGTTCTCCTGAAGGTTTCTCCTTGGAAGGGAGTGATCCGGTTCAGAAAGAGGGGCAAGTTGGGGCCCCGGTTCATAGGTCCATTTCGTGTAATTGCAAGGGTAGGTCGGGTAGCTTATCGGTTGGAGTTGCCAGCAGAGTTGGGACAGATTCACAATACCTTTCACGTATCACAGTTGAGGAAGTGTATAGCCGATGAATCGGCAGTGGTTCCGTTAGAGGATATTCAGGTGGATGCAAGCCTGAATTACGCCGAGAGACTGGTAGCTATCAGGGATCGGAAGATCAAGGTTCTGCGGAACAAGGAAGTACCTCTGGTGTTGGTTCAGTGGCAACATCGGAAAGGATCGGAGATGACTTGGGAGCCGGAGCGTGAGATGCGGGAGCAACATCCGGAGTTATTCGCAGAGTGAGACTTCGAGGGCGAAGTCTAGTTCTAGTGGGGGAGAGTTGTAACAGCCCGGAATTTCAGGTATTGCTTTAAAACTATTTTTGGGGCATTTTTGGAAGGGACTCGGCGAGTTGGAGCCAGACTCGCCGAGTAGGACCACAGACTGGGTCGCGGGTTCGCGACTGGACTCGACGAGTCCATTATGGACTCGGCGAGTCTACGCTGTTCAGCAGAAACCCTAGCCGTTTGGTTTTGGATCGTATATAACGCCCCATATGCCGTCATTGTCCGTCTTTTAGCCGATTGAGAAGAACCCTAAGCGTCTGTGGACATCTAGAGCAAGATTAGAGGCTATTGGAACCTTGAAGAATTTGTTAGGCAAGAAGAGGAAGGGTTTTGGCCAAAGGAAGATCAAGGGGATCAAGTTCTGAGGTTTGGGGACACAAAGAGTACGTTTTTCAGGTAATACTTCGGATCATTCCTGTCATTTTGATGTATACACGGATTTAGGGTTTATGAAACCCATTTGGTGAGTAGATGGATTATTATGTTGTTACCCAAACGTTTATACCCCAGTAATAGGATGTTTAGAGGTCCAGAAAGTCCCATGATTGTGTATTTCGGGACCATACGTATTTCAGGAAGCAGTTGATCGACTGCATGGCATGGACTCGCCGAGTCCAATGAACAGACTCGGCGAGTAGCTTGAAGATTCACTGGGACTCGCCGAGTTGTTCTTCAGACTCGGCGAGTGGAGTCGGGGTGGCCCCGCGATTCTTCCACGTGGATCTCGTCGAGTCAAGGGGGATACTCGACGTGTAGAAAGGGAACATCAGGGAAAGTTGGAGAGGACGTCTCGACTCGTCGAGTCACCTTTACACTCGATGAGTCCGGTCCAGTTGACCGTTGACCAGAGTTGACCTGCATATAATTTCTTAGGGTCAGTTTTCTTGAATGATAAGAGTATTAATAAGGGTATATGGTATTATAGGGAGTCTGTAGATCGGCGGATCGAGTGCGAGTGATTTCAAGAGTTGATAGTTTTCATTACCACGAGGTGAGTCTTCTCACTATACTGTACCCGGAAGGGTTTGACTGTGTGACTGAAAGGTCGGATATGATATATGATATATGTGCTATATGTGTTAAGATTAATGTATAAATTGCTGTGTATGTTTATGGGCCGGAAGGCAATATGTTATGGGCCGGAAGGCGTTATGTTATGGGCCGGAAGGCAATATGTTATGGGTCGGAAGGCGATTATCTCAAGGCCTGGAAAGGCGTATATGCGTAAGTAGTATACTGGGGAACTCACTAAGCATTTATGCTTACAAGTTGTTATGTATGTGTTTCAGGTACTAGCGAGGACCGTGGGAAGGCGCCGGCATGATGCATACACACTGCTGCTATTTGAGATCTTGGGGATTTTATATATGTATTTGATATGAAACATGGAATAAATACTATTGGTTGAATGAAATCACTGTATTTTAAATGAAAATTTTATTTGAAAATTTGCGTTGTTACATAAAACATGTATAAAAATCTTTCACCAGCATAGACAGCAAGTATTCAGACAATATGCACACATAGCACGTAATTTATAATAAAATACTTCATATCTATGTGTAAGATGAAAGGGACCACGCACTCACCTGAAAGGTGGTGACTTAGTACTCGAACAGCGCTTCGATACTCTCAAAACAATTTCCTTCGATAAAACCTAATACCAATACCACTAGGGTTTAGTCTAACGATAATCGCGACAAATTAATTAGTCTGACTATTATTATTATTATATAAGCGTTAATAACACTAAATATAACTCATAATAATAGCCCAAATAATTATTTTAAGGACCTAATAGCATTCCTATAGTTATTTGAAAGCTATATTAAAAGTTGCGTAAGCGTAGCACACTTACAGCGAGTTTTATCGAAAACCAGAACTTAATTGGATCAGCGTTTCAAAACCGAAAGACTCCTTTTTCTCGGGACTCCGGGAGCCTCGCGGTTTCCTTAGGGTGCTAGGGGTTCACCTAGACTTTAGGGAGGGTTAAAACCCTTAGAGAGAGAAAGTAGTGAGAGAAAGTGTGGAGAAAGATTTCCGAGGGGGTTCGCATGGTATTTATAGTGTTGGAGCTGCTCGGATTACGCTGGGCGTACCGAGGCTACACTGGGCGTAGTCTCGGATATGGATGCCAGCTCGCAGCTAGCTGTCTCGCACATCGGTGGGTAGGAAGCGAAGGTACGCTGGGTGTACTAATCTCGGATGCAGGGCGTAATTCGGGGGTGGCGTGACGGTCATCGGATGCGAGACCGTGGGGAGCAAGTGAAGGCTAGGATCTTGCCACGTCATCACCAGCTTCACAAACTACACTCTCAACTTCTAAAAATTGTAACTTTCACATACGAGCTCCGGTTTCGACGTTCTTTATATCCACGCGAAGGTGGGAACGTACTCTACAACTTTCGTTTAGACTTCGTTGGCGAATTTTGACTCGATTTTAAATTTTATATTTTTAACAGACCGGAACAGGATTGGTCCGTTAAATCCTCATAACTTCTTCATCCGACGTCTGTTTTCACCCATCTTTTTCTCGTTATGCTACTCTTAACGAGATCTTCGATTCTTGTTTAGGCTGTGTTGGCTAAAAACCGCTCAATCTAATATTCGAATTTCGGGTTGTACACTGCTAATCCGAAACTTCGAAAAATCATAACGTCTTCATACGAAGTCAGATTTGGGCGTTCTTTTTATCGATGTTCTTAGTTTAACATATTCTACGACTTTCGTTTAGATCGCTAAGGCTAAATCTCGCTCTATCGTAAATTCACTATTTACGCTTCCCGGTATCGTACTGGTTCCGTCGCGAAACTTCAACGAGTCATAACTTCTTCGTTATAACTCGGATTTCGGCGTTCTTTATATGTACGGAAACCTTGAGGCATATTGTACAAATTTTTTAAGATTATTTATTCTAAATAATATTTTATCAAAAAGTCATTTTCGACCCCTATTGCCTCTAAATTGACTAGCCCGGATCTACGGGCGTTACACAACTATAGTGGTTATTCTGACTGGATCCTTGATGATGCATTTCCAGATCTTGAGGTCTTTCATTTTTATGTATTTCTCTATTTTGTACTTCCACTTGGGAAAACCATCAGCATACATTAACCTTGGAATTCGTGTAGTGGTGCCCATGACAGCATCAAGTTCTTGAAAATAATTTTGACTTTGAGATTCCATTTTTATTGTTTAATAAATGTGAAATAAAAAAGAAAATTAATTAAAAATTAAATTGAGTTCTTGGTCACAGTTAAAATCCGATTTACTGTAAAAAAGACTTCACTGCCCAAAATCAGTTTGTATCCGTAAACTCTAAGTTTGCGGTCGAAAAAAGAATGTGGTCCAAGGTTTACGGTGCAAGAATACGGTCCAAGGTTCACGGTGCAAGAATACGGTTGAAGAACTATGATGAGATTGCGGTCGTAAATAGAGATTACGGCCGTAAGCAACAATTTTTGCAGTTTTTCGATGAAACCAAAAACCCTCTTGCAGAAAAACATGAACTTAATCTTTAGCCAACAAAAACTCGCTTCAAAAACGATTGTAGAGTGCCTTTGACGCTGGTTTTGCTCTGATACCAATTGTAAGGTCCTGAGAACGGATCTTACAATCACACAAAATAAGAATAGAGGCGAAAAGAAAATAAACCAAGCTTGCACACGTTTTATAGCTATAAACGTCTAGTACAACTCGATAGAAAGCCGTGAACAATAAGGCATCAAAAACCAAAATAGACTGACTAAGTCTCTATTTATAGGGACCACGACCGAGAAGAGTTTACGGTCGTAAGGTGTTTACGGCCGTAAACTCATTACAACCGTAAACTATCTAAAACATACTCCATTTAGACTAAATTACTATTACATTGCAAAGCCTAGACCAAACCACTAATTTGGGCCCTTCAGATCATCTACCTTATTCATTGAACTTCCCTGGCCATGACTAGACTTTTCCCTACATTAAGATCCATAAAATTAGTATTAAAATTATTATTTGCCAAGAAGTTAACAGCATCTTTGTTTTTAAGAGTAATGAAAGTTTCATTAAGATCCTCAATCACAGGAGTTTGATTGTTTGGGATTACACCTAAAGTTAAAACATCAACATATGTTGGAGCTACAGTCTCTCGGCGATTCCATGAGGATCGTACATTATAAAAATTTAGGTTCATGGGTTGCAAGATCGAGGGTGCTACTTCATGAGGTTTGAGGATCTCAGCTCTTATTTTGTCCATCTCCTTGAGCAATTTCATATTGTTCTCCTATCGTTGACTCACTTGTTGCTTCAACATCTTCATCATGGATAATATTTCATTGCTAGACATCAAAATAAGAGGATCATGGAATCCCCCAAATACTAGGCTTCCATGGCTAGTGATCGGAGAGGTGCTCTTCTTAGATGTATCAAAAGTTTTCTTCTAACTAGAAGGTCCGCTTAGAGGTGGTGGGAGAATTTTTGAACAAGTGGGAGGAATAGAGGAAGAAGATAAAACTGGTTGCGTAGACATGATTTTTTTTTAGAATTATGAACACGACGACCCCACGGTGGGCGCCAAATTGTTTTAGTCAAAAAAATGATTTAATAAATATCAACCAAATTATATGAGAGGTTGTGGTGTTGCAATCAATGGGAATGTGAAAATGAAATGAAAGTGACACAAGTGATTTTACAAGGAAAGCTTTTGATCCTTGCTAGGATCTCCGACATAAAACCTTGGGAGGTGAAAATGATCACCTGCCTTGTTTAATCTTATTAATCGAAATGTAGATTACAGAAATGTGTTTGAGAATACAAGTACAAGTGATTTAGTTGCTTTCAGTGTCTATCGTGTGACTTATACATGTGTATTTATAGCCTAGGTTGACTAACTAGATGTCTAATATTCTCGGGATCCTGTTAAAAAAGCCCTTACACATTGCCTTGACATGGAGACTCAGAATTTTTAGCTTTGACTGGAGAGATTCTTTAGTATAGATGCGTCTTGTGTTTACTATTTCTACACATGCGAATAATAAACATGAAATAAATTAGTTAATACTGTTAGAAAATAATATTGGTAATATTTAGGATGCTGACTTGTTAAAACATATGTTTCAGGATGTTTACTCCACTTTAAGATCCAAGACCCTGGACATGTTTCCGGATATTAACCTCTAACAATATGGAATGACCAAAATACCGTCACTTTGACAAGTCAAACGTATGTTAACGGGGAGAACAGGCGGGGGTTAAGGCATTAGACCAAACTTGCAACAAAATGAAAACTTTCGACTTGTGGTGCTAGTCGAAACCTTTTTGGACCAAAGTAGCATTTTCAACAATCGTGGGGACTATTTTTGCATTTTTGTCAAAAAAGAGACGTGATGCTATATTAAGACTAAGACAAGAAAAGGAGGATAGAGACATAGAAAATCACTATGGGAATGGTAAATATGACAAAATAAAGAAAAGATGTAAGCGTTCCACTAGTTTTAAATTTTTTATTAAGACTAGAAATTTAGAAATTAATCTCATTTGATTTGATCAAAAGTATTTATTGTTCTTGTCTTATCCATGCCAAATACCCTCTTAAGAGTCTTTGTTATGTTCTATCTCATCTTACACCATTTAACAAACGATATCTAAAGAAAAAAGTGTTGCAGTTAAGGATGAACTTTGGAATTGGGGATATAAAAAAAATTCACTTATTTCTATTATTATTATTTGTTATTATTTTTCTTTGTGGAAAGTCTTCGAAGAAATCAGTTTCCATATGCTACGATAGAGACTATCAAACACCTTATGTAACACCCCAAATCATGGATGAGAAATTTAAGACTTATAATGCACTTTGGAGGACCTACTCAACGCGTTGGTTGGTCCCAACTCGTCGTGTAGGGGATGCGTTGGCCACGCGAGTTATTAAGCATACTCGTCGAGTCGAAGGGCTGGACTTGATGAGTTGAGTCTGTATTGAGAAAACCCTAATTTTAGGGCTTGCACCCTTTCTAAAGACCCTTAAGCCCTCATTTCCGCCTCCCTAACCATTTAGACACATTGAGATAAACCCTAGATGAGCTGTACTCATTGTGTGTGTGTGTGTGTGAGAGAGAGAGAGAGAGAGAGGGGAATGGCTAAAGATCTTGGGTTCAAGTGCATTTTTAGAAGAGGGTTGAAGAGCAAGAAGGGTTGGAATGAGAAGAAGCTTTGGATCCAATGTTCTTTCGGTGCTAGTTGTTAATTGGAGGTAAAAAGCTATCTCCTTGATCATTCTTTTTGTTTGATCTCTTTCTAGATATTTTTAGGGCTTTATCCCATTCATCTTTTAGTTTGGAGTTGTTGAACTGGTCATGGAAATTAAAATTATAGATTTGAGCTATACGAGTCCGTGTGAGCCGAAAGATTCAAGCTTTATCAAGCTTTGGGCAAGACTTTAAGCATAAAGACCTTCATGGAGCTTGTTTTGGAATTTTGAGTCCTATATGCCATGCATGAACGTAAAGCTTGCAGTTTACATGATGATTCAGCCTTAGGAAGCTAGATCCAGAGTATGAGACCTTATTTCTGTCCAAAATCGTCTGAATGATGGAATAGATTGAAGATACTCAACGAGTTGGTGAGCCAACTCGACGAGTCGGTTAGGGTTTACTCGATGGTTTAGACGCATGACAGATTCGGCGTGTTGATAAGACAACTCGATGAGTTGAGAGGGTTTTACCCGCCTTTGGATTCAGATTGGACTCAACGAGGTTATGAGACAACTCGATGAGTAGGTAGGGTTTTCCTGATCTTTTGGACGTTGCATGGACCCGATGAGTTGGCTAGAAACTCAGCGAGTAGACTCGGGTTTTTGCGATTTACTGAGTTCTGAGGGACTCGACGAGTACATGAGCTATACTCGACGAGTTGAGTCCACATGGACTATTGACTTGAGTGTTGACCTATGTTGACTTTTAGAGTTGGGTCAGTTTTGACTGTTGACTTCCGTTGACTTTAGGGTTTTGGTCAACAATAGATTTTGGAGGCCATGGAGGGGCGGAGATTAGACCAGCAGCTCGAGTGTATGATACATTGCTTACACTGTAAGGTGAGTCTTCTCATTATACATACCTTAGTGGTTCTACTGAGTGACCGGAGGGTCTTATTCGAGTTATGTGATATTATGCTTTTTGTCCTTGTGATACATGCTATATTATTCATTGTTTTACTAAGTATGATTGTGTGCTTTACTGAGTAGGACTGGAGGGTCCAAACCGAGTTTTGAGACCAGAAGGTCTTCACTGAGTCACGTGACCGGAGGTCCGTACCGAGCCATGAGACCGGAGGTTCCTCACCGAGACGCATGATCGGAGGGTCCATGTCGAGCTATAGCCATGAAAGGCTTAATATTTGTGTATGTGGTATATTGAGGAACTCACTAACCTTTGTGCTTACCGTGTTGTGTGATATGTGTTTTAGGTACTTCTCAGGATCGCAGGAAGGCACCAGCTTGATTGTACACACCAGTTAGAGATTATGATTCCGAGGATTCTGGAATTTGATCAAATATTGTTGACTTGTGTTTTGACAATTTATACCTTTTGTGGTTTTTTAGAAATGTGATAATGAGTTTATGTGATCCTAAAAATGAAATTTTGATTTGAAAATTTACGGTGTTACAAGTTGGTACCAGAGCCTTGGTTTGAGGGATTCGGATATACCTTGGTGTGTATCTTGACTCAAACTGAGGATATGAGAAAAAATTTCAAAAGAAATGATTTTTCTAAGTTGAGAAACAGTTTTGAAAGAAAAACGAGTCGGAGCAATGTGTACAATCAGCCAGAGCCCGAGTGGTGATTTCCCAAAATACCATTATTTGTTAGCATTATGAGATATTAATATTAGAGTTGCATGTAAGAGGATAGGCTAGGTATTTCAGAAATTAGGGCTAGAGTTGCTTGATTCAGGATGCCTTAGCCTAGGGAATGCTATTAAATTATATTATCTGCTATTTGCTCTGTTTATGTGTTGAGTAAGAGTACCTAGCAAGAATCTTTTAGAGAGAGCTTTAAGTAGAGGAGTAATCTAGGAGAGATACCTAGATGTGCATTTGAGGAATCTACTGAGAGAGTAGTGAGATGCCCACGAGAGGTAGGGTTTTTTGAGTTCAGTAATGCCTTTTAGAGTTGCGAATAAAGCGAGTGGAGTTGTACGCCAGAGTGGTGTTATGGGTTGGTGGAGGTGATTCGATGCCTGGATGATGCTTGCTTCGTGCTTTGTGGAACTCTTGATGATGGGAGACATCTACTAAGTGAATATGACGATATTTAGGAGGTGGATGGCTGGCATCATGAGGAGTTCTTCGGCAGCTAATGGCAGAGAAGTGTGAGAACCTAGTAAGAGCCTAGGCAGTGAAGTTAGTCAGATGAGTACGTTGACAGAGGAGAGTATTCACTGGAGAGCAAACATCTGTAACGAGAGTGGTGATCGAGAAGGTTGAGCCGCTACTTAGGAAATTTGGGACGATCCGTGTGGAAAGTATAGGTATATGTAGCAGCTAGTATGGGCCAGTACTACTAAAAGTAGATGACCCATACTCGAAACAGGGAGGATTCCAGAGGTTCTAAATAGCATGTAGTAGGGAGATAACATTGTTCGGGTACCATGATTCATAGCAGAGTGTGTTTCCATCTTTACCAGTTATCCGACGATGGGTGTTCAGACTGGGAATGGATATACTAAACTATGGGGCCAGAGGGGCCATGATGGTTGAGCTTTTATAGAGTGTACCTTGTGAGGGACTTGAGTTTATATCCCAATGAGTTGGCGAGTGGATAGCCAGTTGGAGTCGCAGGACTTGAGGAAAAGTGGAGGTGATACGATGAGGAGGACTATAGTCTGGGTTGAGTGATCAGCCGATTTTTGAGATATCACTTCTTGTGATGAGAGTTACATTATTTCTGCTTCTCATGTGGAGCGAAAGAGATAACAAGCCTCCGATTTCATCGTTTGAAGGTAAACCCTGTGGGGTAGCATATAGTTCAGATATTTCCACCAGAGTATGTGTGGTATGTTTATTGCGAGATATTTATTATACTATGAGAAAGAGTCATCATAAGGGGATGAGATGGATGAGGAAAAGGATATGCATTAATTGAGTAAGGCATACTTTTTAGCAGCAATTCTAGGTGATCAAGAGGAGTATATCGGGGCGGCGGTCCTTGTTGCCTGCATCATGTATCAAATGTGAGAGTGAGGAATCTTACTCCTATGATAATTACCGTGATGGAATGTTGGTTGAGTAATCGGGGACGAGGTGTGTGATAGTGCATTATTGCCTGATTGAGAGTCGTGACTAATTCGGAATAGTTGGGGTTATCCGACGGTATATTGGTATAAGATTTTGGGATAACTAGAGGCAGTTACTTTAGGAGGATTCCAAGGTTTCCATCTGAGATATAGGATATTTGGAGTTGCTTGGTCTTTATCGAGAAGATCATCGAGTGTTATGTTGTACGTTCCAAGAGTCAAGTGTGATGTACCTAGTGAAACAGTTTGTGGAGTAGACTGTTGGTATGCAAATTGGTGATGGTTCGAACCCTGGGTGGGGGAGATGTGGGTATTTTATTGAGAGGATTAGCAATTTGTTCAACCGCTGTTAGAGAACTGGTTATGGAGATCTGCGGTACGGATGCATGAGACTTTGGTTATTGGTGGATGAGGCAAGGTGCAAAGCTAGATGAAGCATGTTGTAAGTGTTCAGGAAAGGATGTGTGTATCCACAACGAGTAGCCATTAGTCATGGATCTTATTGTGTTTAAGAACTCTTCGAGTTTGTAGTGGCTGAGTTTGATGTATGGGTAGTTAAACGCACTCCGGGAAGGGAAACTGTTGATTTGGCAACCAACGTCAAGGTCGGTATGGGTATTCTCGCATGGGTTTTGAGAAGTAGAGGATAGGGTTTCAGATTGTCGTCAATGTATTCATAGTCATTGACGATTCCTCCATGTTTCAAGTTGTGGGTTGTAGTATTTAGAGGTTACAAGTATGATGTCGTTAGAGGAAAATCAATGGTTCAGGCAAGACATTGTGAGATCCTGAGAAGGTGTATTGCGGTATCCAAGTATGATGTCATGAGTGGAAGATCAGTGATTGAGGCAAGACATTGTGAGATCCTGAGAGGGTGTATTGCGGTATCCGAGTATAATGCTGTGAATGGAAGATCAGTGATCGAGGCAAGACATTATGAGATTCTGAGAGGGTGTACAGTAGTATCCATGTATGATGTCATGAGTGGAAGATCAGTGGTTGAGGCAAGACATCATGAGGTTCTGTGATGGTGTACCGAGGTATCCGAGTATGATGCCCTAAAATTTTGGATTATTTTGAGACTTGAGTTTGTGAGATGGCAAGTGGAGTATCGAGTGACTATCATTCCAGTGGGAGCCCTTCATCTAATTGTCATCAAATGGGATTATCTAAGAATGTGAATTGAAGTAAGAGGAAGTGTTTTATTACGATAATTGTTATCAGAAGTAGTGATGCTTAATCTAGGTGTGTGTGTACCTATCTATGATTGGACCGCAGAGAATGAGTTAGTGAACTCAATGGGGTGATAAGAGAGCGAGTGGATTCCAGTGGGAGTAATCACTTGGGCCTGTCAGGGAAAACCATGGGGTGAGCCCATGGAAAATGAGAGGGTATTGTGAAACTGCAAGGATCCGTAGCACTTACGAGTCAGTGAGAGAGCGTTGTAAGCCTACAGGGATCCGTAGCATTCACGAGTTAGTGAGAGAGTGTCGTAAGCCTGCGGGCAGCCGTAGGTTTCATGATTCAGTAAGAGAGTGTTGTAAGCCTGCTGGGAGCCGTAGCATTCACGAGTCAGTGAGAGAGTGTCGTAAGCCTACGGGGAGTCGTTGCATTCACGAGTCGGTGATGTTGTTTCTTAAGACTACGGTGAGTGGTAGCACTCATTAGTCAATAAGAAAGAGCGTTGTAACTATGGGGAGATGTACTATTCACTAGTCAGAGCATGATACAGAGGAGTTCGTAGGCTTGGGTAGCCTAACCAATTGAGTCTTTGGGAAACTGGAGGCCGGACCAGGGGCGAGACTAGGGTCTCCGTGATGGTCAGGAATTGTTACATCCCGATGGGAGGAGTGTTGTACGCACAGATTTATAGATCATGGGGTGTGAGTTGAGTATCAGATTAAATACCAGTGATTCCAATTCTTCTGTTGAATTAGACTCCCGAGCTTGAGTTTGGCTATATTTGGGTAAAGAATAGGCAGGATCAGATTCCGGATTTTCGGGTGGGTTTCATTTTGAGAGATAATGGGTTCCAATTGATGTCTTAGACTTGAATGGGTCAGTTCGTTGGTTAGGGAGGACCACGAGACGCATGGAACTAGTCAGTGGTAGACAAAAGAGTTTGGAGGTGAAGCGACTTCAGATGGGGTTGTAATATTCACTCGAGGTAAAGCGAACTTCGTCACTGGTGTATCATATGATGTGCAGAGATAGCGACTGTGGCAAGGAAGTTTGTAAAGTCGATTTATTGGGTGTGCAATGGGTAGCCTTTGGAGGTTCCTCTGTTGGGTCGGGAGTTGACCTTATGTACAATGTTGGAGGGGGTATTTGAGAGGAAGCTGGGTTTTATGAGTATAGATGTCAGAGGATAGTTCCGAGTAGGCATGACCATTTTATTGTGTCTAAGGTCAGAGTATTGAGGTTCATTTTTCAGATGGGTTCTGATAGAAGAACGAGTGGTAGGTCCCTAGTGAGATGTGACCCTTCTGTTCCTTTTGAGCTACGATCTGGATCAATTGGTATATCTGACATGAGTGATTAGTAGCCAATTATTGGTGAACGACTTGTTTCCATCATTCGCAACAAGAAAATCAGATTTGGCATTGTGCTTTCGGGGTATGTTATTCGATCAGCAAGTAACATGATGATATCTTGCATGGGCAGTCTAGCAGGGAGACAGACCGATAGAGTTTCCAGATTCTGGAGAGTCGGAACTGGTACAGCAGCGACAGAGGGGTCCATCCCGCTACGTGATTAGGAGTTCCTAATTAGGTTCGGGTGTCTTGAAAGGGGGATTGTTGTATGATATGAGATTTTTGGTAGTGCTTCTCGGGTTATTGGGTTTGATATATGTGTTGTCAAGGAGCGATTTTCGAGGGAAAAATCTAATTCAAGTGGGGGAGAATTGTAACACCCCGAATCCAGGATGAGAAATTTAAGAGTTATAATGCACTTTGGAGGACCTACTCGACGAGTTGGTTGGTCCCAACTTGCCGTGTAGGGGCTGAGCTGGCCACGCAAGTTATGAAGCCCTACTTGTCGAATCGAAGGGCTGGGCTCGACGACTTAAGTCTGTATTAAGAAAACCCCAATTTTAGGGCTTGCACCCTATTTAAAGGTTGTTAAGCCCTCATTTCCGCCTCCCTGACCATTTAGACACATTGAGAGAAACCCTAGACGAGTTGTAGTCGTTGTGTGTGAGAGAGAGAAAGGCTAAAGATCTTAGGTTCAAGTACATTTTCAAAATAGAATTGTAGAGCAAGAAGGGTTGGAATGAGAAGAAGCTTTGGATCCAATGTTCTTTCGGTGCTAGTTGTCAATTGGAGGTAAAAATCTATCTCCTTGATCATTCTTTTTGTTGGATCACTTTCTAGATTTTTTAGGGCTTTATCCCATTCATCTTTTGGTTTGGCGTTGTTGTAATGGTCATGGAAGTTGAGACTACAGATCTGATCTATATGTGTCCCTATGAGCCCAAAGATTTGAGCTTTATCAAGCTATGGCAAGTCTTCAAGCATAAAGATCTTTATGGAGCTTATTTTGGAATTTTGAGTCCTATATGCCATGCATGAATGTAAAGCTTTCAACTTTATGTGATAATTCAGCCTTAGGAGGCTAGATCCAGAGTATGAGACCTTATTTCTATCCAAAATTATTCGAATGATGGAATGGACTGAAGAGACTTGACGAGTTGGTGAGCTGACTCGACGAGTCGATTAGGGTTTACCCAATGGTTTGGACACATGACAGACTCGGAGAGTTGATGAGACAACTCGACGTGTTGAGAGGGTTTTACCCGCCTTTGGATTCAGAGTGGACTCGACGAGTTGATGAGTCTGTTGGGTTTTGAGCAATCTAACGCTTCCTAAGTGTGCATGCAACCCTAATAAACCTTGGATCTATGTTTGTCTAAATACATGCAAAATAATAATTTTCCAAGGTTTATAACCTATCTAACATGGCATGGGGAACATTTCAACATAAAAGAGTTAGAAGAGATTACATACCTTTTGGTGAGTTTGGTTCTAAGGAGTTTGAGGGCCAAGCACCAATAGTGTGAATGCCTCAAATGGAATCACAAACACCACAAACTCTTGGAAAACTTTGAGAGAGTATACACCTTGTATAAAATCGGCCACACACATGCACACACACACTAGTTCACTAGTTTTCTCTTAGGCTCCATTTCATGCTCCATAAGCATGCTTATATAGTGTGCATGGTTAGGGTAAAACCCTAATAACCCATGTCTTTTCCTTTTCCAAGGATCCATGGGTTAAAAGCTCCATGGATCATCCATGGACTTCCACATAAGCCTAGCCCATTAACAAATGAGTATTAGCCCACACTATATAAAACAAATAGCCCCTAATTTAATTAGTCTTCCTTTTAATCTCTAAATTAATTCATAATTAATTTAAGACTAAAACTAATTAAATAACGTAACTTCATATTAATATATTATAACTCATAATATATTAATAAACATATGTGTATAACTCTCATAAAATTATCCATAATAGTTTGGATGAGATGCAACCCAAATGGACCATGCCGGTCGGGTCAAGTATATACCAAATAAGTTATGGACTTAGACACCTTATCCAACAGACTCCCACTTGGATAAGTCTAATAACTATATTTGCCTATAACTTCAGGAACCAACCAACAATCGTAGCTCTCGAAAACTCCCTCGAACAATGAAGAATCTGTCGAACTATGAAGTGCCATTTTAGATAAGTGATCACATAATCCTCTGTTCTCATGATATCAGCCGGACAAACACATGGAACTATGTCTTGCTTATTGTCTAGCAGTTGTTTCTCGATTTTCCGATTTGTTTGACGAAGAACTTCACTGAACACATCGGTTTAGTTCTGACCAGGCCTGGTACATGGGTCAACACAAAATCATCGAGGGGCCCAGATATCGCTTCTATTTCTAGAAGGAACAGATAAACTTCGACTGATATGCTTGTTCTACTACTTATTGAATTGTACACAAAGGCACGTTTTATAACATCAAGTTACTGATGCGTTTACGTGCAATCAATGCACAACCAACTCATAGGTAACAACTCATATCTCTAGGTTTAAAGATTTATATGATGTTATCGTCTCACGATCACTCGAGATAAATTCCATGAAGTGATACAAGTGAGCGTGGGTTTATACCAATACTCATAACTTATGAGTACTCATGAATGTTGCAGCAACCATTGCCATGTCTAAACACCTTTAAGGCATCTACAAACCCAATTCATGACAATCTTGATTCATACCTACTTCCGACGTATGATCGATTGTGGAGGTTTGAATAAATTAATTATTCTGGAAGTCAAAACATGCAAAACTGAAACAATAGTAAATAATTGACAATGATAGTAACACTTTACTCATAAATAAATCACAAATTTTATTCATCATCAAACGTCGATTACATTTTACAAGTTTCAGGAAAACTATCTAATCTGTAAAACTAATATCGTCCCTCAGCCCGATGCGTCTCGCATGCTGAAAATGCTTAACCCTCGTCAGTCCCTTCGTAAGGGGATCTGCAGGATTCTCATCCGACGATATCCTCCTTGTCACAAGGAGTCCTTCTTCAATCTTGTGTCTTATGAAGTGATATTTTCTGTCAATGTGTCGGGATCTGCCATGATCTCTTGGTTCCTTGGCTAAGGTAACCGCACTATTGTTGTCACAGAAAATCTCTATAGGTTCCTTAATAGCTGGTACAACTCCAAGGTCTCCGATGAAGTTCTTTAGCCATATCGCCTCCTTCGCTGCTTCACTCGCTGCTATATACTCTGATTCACAAGTCGAATCAACCACCGTCTCCTGCTTGGAACTCTTCCAAGAAATTGCCCCTCCATTTAAGGTAAAGATCCAGCCCGACTGAGAGCGGAAATTATCCCTATCAGTCTGAAAACCAGCATCACTATACCCTAATACTTTCAAGTCATCACAGCCACCAAGGGTAAGGATCCAATCCTTAGTCCTCCGCAGGTACTTGAGAATGTTCTTTACCGCAGTCCAATGAGCCTTGCCAGGGTTCCCCTGATACCTGCTGACCATGCTCAAAGCAAATGCCACATCAGGACGGGTACAAGTCATAACATAAATGATCGAGCCAACTGCGGAAGCATATGGTAATTGGCTCATCTCAGCTATCTCTGCCTCTGTACTCGGACTCTGAGTCTTACTCAGTTTGGTATTGCTTTGGATCGGTAAATCTCCTCTCTTGGAATTCTCCATGTTGAACCTTTTCAACACCTTGTCCAAGTAGATACTCTAACTAAGTCCAATTAGTCTTCTACTCCTTTCTCTTAATATCCTTATCCCTAGGATATAGGTAGCCTCCCCTAGGTCCTTCATAGCAAAGCACTTCCCAAGCCAGGACTTAACCTCCTGCAAGGTTGGGATGTCATTTCCTATGAGTAGTATGTCATCCACATACAGTACCAAGAAGCTAACTATACTCCCACTAGCTCTGACATACATGCAAGACTCATCTTCGCTTCTCGAGAAGCCAAACTCTTTTACCTTCTCATCAAAACAAAGATTCCAGCTACGAGATGCTTGTTTTAATCTATAAATGGATTTCTCAAGCTTGCATACTCTATTAGGGTACTCTGCACTGACAAAACCTTCTGGCTGATTCATGTACACATCCTCAGCCAACTTTCCATTAAGGAAAGCGGTTTTGACATCCATTTGCCATATTTCATAATCATGAAATGCTGCAATGGCTAACATAACCCTAATAGACTTAATCTTTGCTACCGGCGAGAAGGTTTCATCATAATCAATACCTTGAGTTTGAGTAAAACCCTTCGCAACCAGTCGAGCCTTATAAGTATGCACTTTTCCTTCCATGTCTGTCTTCTTCTTGAAGATCCATTTGCACCCGACTGTTTTACGGCCTGGTACATTGTCAACCAAGTTCCAAACTTGATTGTCATACATGGACTGTATCTCTCTGTCCATAGCCTCCTTCCATTTAACAGACTCCGGGCCTGCCATGGCTTCCTTAACACTGCTAGGTTCATCCAAATTTACCAATGTACTATCACTGATGAACGTATCACCTTCCGTAGTAATATGAAAACCATAATAAAACGAAGGTGTGTTCCTAACCCGTGTGGAACGCCTCAGAGGTACAGACTCGTCAGCTGGATCAACAGGAGTTTCCTCCTCAGGTTGATTGCTAGTGTCTGAGGTTCCTTCACCAATTGATTCTTGAATTTCTTCAAGATCAATCTGCCTCCCACTGTCTCCTTGGCTTATAAATTTTTTCTCGAGAAAGATCCATCTTCGTGCTACAAAGACCACATTCTCACTGGGTCTGTAGAATAGGTAACCGAAGGATTTCTGTGGGTAGCCGATGAAAATACACCTTTCACTTCGGGGTTCAAGCTTATCATGAGTTTCACGCCTCACGAAAGCTTCGCAACCCCAAATTTTGATGTGGTCCAAATTGGGAACCTTCCCAGTCCACATCTCATGAGGTGTTTTGGTAACCTTCTTTGTAGGGACTAGATTAAGGATATGGGTGGCAGTCTCTAAGGCATACCCCCAAAAAGAGATTGGTAACGAAACTCGACTCATCATAGAGCGAACCATGTCCAACAAGGTTCGATTACGCCTCTCAGCTACACCATTCAGTTGTGGTGTCCTGGGAGGAGTCAATTGTGAGACAATCCCACACTCCTTAAGATAGTTAAGGAACTCGGTACTAAGATACTCACCACCTCGATCGGATCGAAGCATCTTAATGTTCCTACCCAATTGATTTTCTACTTCCTGTTTGAATTCCTTAAACCTTTCAAAGGTTTCGGACTTATGTTTGATTAAGTAGACATACCCATATCTACTAAATTCATCAATAAAAGTCACATAATACCGATTAGCATCCCTTGTGGCGGTTTTGAATGGCCCACATACATCAGTATGTATTAGGTCCAACAAACCTTCACCCCTCTCACAAGTTCCAGTGAAGGGTGATTTTGTCATTTTTCCAAGTAGACAAGATTCACAATTATCATCCGATTTAAGGTCAAATGATTCCAAGACTCCACTCTTTTGGAGTTGGCCTATGCGTTTCTTGTTTACATGTCCAAGACGACAATGCCACAATGATGCTTTATCTAGGCTAGTAGAAGAATCAATATATAACACATTATTTCCTAAGTTGTCTACAATCGACACAGTTTCATACACACCATCACAAGGTAATGCTTTAAAATAAAATACATTATTAAAGAAATCATTAATACCACCACATTCATTATCAAACGAAAAGGTAAAACCTTGTTTGTACAAAGCATGAAAAGAAATAATATTCCTCGCCATTTCAGACGAGTACACACATTTATTCAAATCTAATTTCAACCCATTATTAAGCAACAAAGTATAAACTCCAATCTTGGAAACATGTGAAGCCTTCCTATTCCCCATGATCAAGTTTATCTTCCCGTGCTCCACATTCTCACTTCTTCTTAGGCCCTGCAAATCAGAACATATGTGAATACCACATCCTGTATCAAGCACCCAAGAGTTAGAATATGTTGAGTAATTAGACAATATAGTATAAATACCTGCATGGGTGGGTTTCACTTTCCCATCCTTTAGATCCTGCAAGTACTTAGGGCAGTTTCGCTTCCAGTGTGCCTTTTCATGGCAATAAAAGCATTCAGCATCCTTGGGAATGGCAGAAGGAGTGGCAGAACCGTTCTTGGTCTTTGATGAGGAGCCTTCAAGAGACTTTCCCTTGGTACCCTTCGAAGGGTGCTTCCTCTTTTTCCCTTTGCCTTGCCCAATAGCTAAAACAGGGGTAGAAGTTGGAGTAGGAGTAGTAGAGGTAACAACCGCTTTACCCTTAAGACCGGTTTCAGCGGTCTTCAAGAGTCCTTGAAGCTTGCTGAGGGTAACTTCCTCCTTGTTCATATGATATGTCATTCGAAAATGATCATAACAAGAAGGCAAGGAGTGCAAAATGATGTCAATTGCCAACTCCTCGGGGATGTTAACATTCAGCTTCAGCAAACGGTCCACATACCTTTGCATCTTTTGCATGTGGCCCGTGACGGATTCACCATCCTTCATGCGGGTAGTTATTATGGAGGAGATTATTTCATACTGCTCCTGACGAGCACTCTGATGGTACCTTTCCATCAGGTCTTGGTGCATCTCAAAAGGGTAGAAATCTTCATACGACTTTTGGAGCTCGGCTGTCATCGTGGCCATCTTGATACATGCCACCTTAGTAGCATCTCTCTCATGAGTCCTGAATTCAGCGATCTCCTCAGGAGTAGCAGTAGACTCATCAAGTTCTTTTAACTCCTTATCGAGGACATATTCCTTTTCCTCGTAACGAGTAACCATCCTGATGTTCCTAATCCAATCCATGAAGTTGGAACCATCAAAGATGACCCTCCCACAAAGATTCATGAGAGAGAAAGAACCAATTGGGTTAGAGCCTAAAGCATTAGTGTTGGAAGACATCTGAAAAGAGAGTAAGTTTAGATTAGATATATATAGGATCCTTAATAAGACACCTAAATGTAATATTAAGGCTAGGATCCAATCACAATATATTACACTTAGAAGAGGGATGCCGTAATCTAAGTAATAATATATTTGAAAGGTAGGTGAATGACGATTCACCAATTTCCACCATGAAAACGAAATGATTTATTAGGTTTAATTGGATTTGAAATTCCTAGATTCTTTTGAGATTCATTGAACTTTTCAATGGCATGTTTCAATCTCGATTGTGCCCTTCAAATTTTGTGACTGGGATGCCGAGGATCACAAAACAAGGTGTGAATAACCATGCTAATTCACTTGGTACTCTTAATATTATCACCTAATCAATGTGCCGATTAACCACACAGGCTCCATTGATCTATGACAAACATTAAGTCACCCTTCGTGATCCTTACTAGTCCTAGTTAGTGTGCCGGTTAACCACACACGCTCCACCAACGACTTGGTAAGGTACAAAGTGTGAATTCCATGGACTAGCACCATGTTCACATTTTCCTAAAATAACTAAGATTGGGAATTAAAAGAGTTTAGTTATTTTATAATATTCATTATACTTTTAATGAGGATTTAAAGTCATTGTTCTACCCGTTCGGCTAACGACCCTCCACCGATCAAGCAAGCGGTGGGTGAGAGTATACACCCATTAAGTCGCCATTTTATAGGCAACAACCTTATACCCACCTTATAGACCGGCTTCGTGAATGAGGCCTACTAACGGTAAAACGACTTATTCTTATACATATATATATATATATATATATATATATATATATATATATATATATATATATATATATATAATAATTAACCATTAATGTTATAAACAATATAAGGGTTGAATTTTAACTATTAAAACTCTAAGGTTTGGAATTAAAGTTTATTAAAGTGTGTGAAACTTTACAAATTCCAAAACTTGAGGGCAAGTTTTGTAACTTTGCAAAACTCTTCATTTCATAACTTATGAATTAAAGGTTCATAAAAATGAAGACTCTTCATTTTCATGTAACTTATGTGTTTTAAGTGTGTGTTAAATAAGAGTGACCTTTGGAAATCCATAACTTGAGGACAAATTATGGACTCCATTAAAACACATAAATGATAAAGAATTAATCCTAAACAATTCAGCAAATAATTCCTATCATTTTCTAAATTCATAAGAACATGAACATGATCATCAAAAATTCAAGAATTATATGAACACATAAAATCATGGAATTTTGATATATGCTATTGTAAATGGATTAAAACAACCATTACACCAACTAAAATAAGTTTTATAACACCAAAACAATTTAGGGTAATGTTTCTAGTCCATTTCCAGCAGCAAAAGTCGAGAATCTGCACTCTCTCGATCCTACTCGTCGAGTGCATGAACTGACTCGTCGAGTAGGTTGAAGTTTGCCTTGGACTCGTCGAGTCCCCCCAATGGACTCGGCGAGTCCACCATGCAGACAGCAACGATTTCGACCTTTTTCACTATTTTGCATCAAGTAGCAAAAAAGCAAGCCTAGGCTCTGATACCACTGTTGGGTTTTGAGCAATCTAACACTTCCTAAGTGTGCATGCAACCCTAATAAACCTTGGATCTATGTTTGTCTAAATACATGCAAAATAATAATTTTCCAAGGTTTATAACCTATCTAACATGGCATGGGGAACATTTCAACATAAAAGAGTTAGAAGAGATTACATACCTTTTGGTAAGTTTGGTTCTAAGGAGTTTGAGGGCCAAGCACCAATAGTGTGAATGCCTCAAATGGAATCACAAACACCACAAACTCTTGGAAAACTTTGAGAGAGTATACACCTTGTATAAAATCGGCCACACACATGCACACACACACTAGTTCACTAGTTTTCTCTTAGGCTCCATTTCATGCTCCATAAGCATGCTTATATAGTGTGCATGGTTAGGGTAAAACCCTAATAACCCATGTCTTTTCCTTTTCCAAGGATCCATGGGTTAAAAGCTCCATGGATCATCCATGGACTTCCACATAAGCCTAGCCCATTAACAAATGAGTATTAGCCCACACTATATAAAACAAATAGCCCATAATTTAATTAGTCTTCCTTTTAATCTCTAAATTAATTCATAATTAATTTAAGACTAAAACTAATTAAATAACGTAACTTCATATTAATATATTATAACTCATAATATATTAATAAACATATGTGTATAACTCTCATAAAATTATCCATAATAGTTTGGATGAGATGCAACCCAAATAGACCATGCCGGTCGGGTCAAGTATATACCAAATAAGTTATGGACTTAGACACCTTATCCAACAGAGTCAACTCGACGAGTAGGTAGGGTTTTCCTGGTCTTTTGGACGCTGCATGGACCCGATGAGTTGGCTAGCAACTCGGCGAGTAGACTCGGGTCTTCGCAATTTACTGAGTTCTGAGGGACTCGATGAGTTCATGAGTTGTACTCGATGAGTTGAGTCAACATGGACTGTTGACTTGAGTGTTGACATGTGTTGACTTTTAGAGTTGCATCAGTTTTAACTGTTCACTTTAGGGTTTTGGTCAACTGCAGATTTTGGAGGCCATGGAGGGGCAGAGATTAGACCAGAAGCTCGAGTGTAGGATGCATTGCTTACTCTGTAAGGTGAGTCTTCTCACTATACATACCTGAGTGGTGCTACTGAGTGACCGGAGGGTCTTATTCGAGTTATGTAATATTATGCATTTTGTCTTTCTTATACATGTTATAATATTATGTGCTTTACTAAGTATTATTTTGTGCTTTACTGAGCAGGACTGGATGGTCCAAACCGAGTTGTGAGACCGGAGGGTCTTCACGGAGACACATGACCGGAGGGTCCATGTTGAGTTATGATCATGAGAGGCTTAATATTTGTTTATGTGGTATATTCGGAAACTCGCTAAGTTTCGTGCTTACCGTGTTGTGTGATATGTTTTTCAGGTAGTTCTTAAGATCAAGGGAAGGTGTCGGCTTAATTGTACACACCATTTATAGATTATGATTTCAAGGATTCTGGGATTTTATCAAATATTGTTGACTTGTGTTTTGACAATTTATACCTTTTGTGGTTTTTGAGAAATGTGATAATGAGTTTATGTGATCCTAAAAATGAAATGTTTATTTAAAAATTTATGGTATTACACCTTAACTCCCCTATTGTATTTGTATAGGACTACCATAATGTTATTAGAGTTTTTATTGAGTTAAATACCATCAAAATGAGCCCATTCGGGATATTTGTCTAGTTCTTTTTGCTTGCTAATTTTGATAGAATTTGATATTAATAAACACGATAAGAAGATTATATTATTATCGTTTAGATTAAATACCCGATTAAAACTTTTTTTTCCATATAAAGGTCATTTGTGATTCCAACCAGCATGGAAGAAGATTAATTGATATCAGACAACCAAACTAATTATTTCCTTCCTCTAAAAATTATAGTTCATCTTTTATTTTTGGTTTATCTCAAAATAATAAACCATTTCTAAAAATAAATAATATTTTAACAAAATACTTCCTCATTATTACTTAACCAGCTAAACTGAAACATTAAATTCAAAATAATAACAAAATTATCATATTATTATATAAAATTAATAGTAATTAATATTTCTTTAAACTATATGATTTTTCGTGCATAATAATTTTGGGAGACTAAACTTCAAAAGTGGTCCAATGTGACTAGATTAATTATTAAAATTAAATTGTATTCACTAAGAGAAACATAATATATGCATCCATACTTCCATACTATAAAACAATTTAATTAGTGGTTTCCAATGAAGTGGGAGATCCCTTGGATCAGTTTACGAGTTTCCTCGGAGGTTTTTGGGTCCAGATCAATGGCGATCTTATTCAGATAAAAGCTATGTCCAATTCCATTACTCACCAATAGCTCAACCTTCTTCCCAGCTTTCTTCATCTCTTCGTAAAACTCCATCTCCGTATCTATCACCAAGTCCTCCTCCGCCACACACAGAAGATACGGCGGCAAATCCAGTCCCTGCAGTACCTCTCCCATCGGACATGTTATCGGGTGGTCTCTGGTGCTTCCCACCGGCAACCCCAGTTTCAGAAACTTATACAACATGTCCAGAGTCAGAAACGGAGACTCGGGTTTTTCCAACTCCGACTTGCTTTTCTCTGACCGGAGAAACCCCGGGTGGATGGGAATCGCTCCGGCGAGTCTCAGTGGATAGAGGTTTTCTCCGGCTGCCCTTTTAGCCACCTGATGGACAATGTTCCCGCCGGAGCTGTCCCCAATGAGGAAAACACGGTTGAAGTCTCCATGAGAAGACAGCCATGGTTGCTGTACTTTTCCGTCGGCCAAATCTTGGAGCCAGAGAAGGGTGGAGTAGGCATCATCTATGGCAGCAGGGAGGCGGTGCTCCGGTGCAAGACGGAGGTAGGTGCTGACAACGATAGCTCCAGCTTCACGTGCAAGACGAGTGTAGGTATTATAGTACATGAACCAATCCGCCTGGCTGATGCAAAATCCTCCGCCATGAAAGTGTAGGATTATGGGAAGCTTTCCGGAATCGGGTATCTCCGGGAGATAAACCCTGACGCGAAGATCCGAATCTGGATGGGTGAAGAGATCATGGGTTGCAACGCCATTGATGAAATTGTGGTGTGGTGGGACAGGATCAGACATGAACTTGAATTGCGGTGGTCCTGTCCACGTCCGATCAACAAAACCGTCGTTGTAGACAGCGAGCCAGCCGGAAACTTGGTCGACGATTGATCTTTGAAACACCATTTTTAATTGTTTCGAAAGTAGAAGTGAAGGTGGAATGGTGGATAGATGATATCTGTGTCGGGTCTTATATAACATTGGAGATGGTGGGTAAAGGCAAAGCAGTGGAAATTGTTTGAAGAAAACAGTTAAAGACTTAAATTATGGAGTCAACTGCTGCCGTTTGAAAGTTCATACTAATGTCCCTAACAAAAATATTTGTTGTCCTAACGTAACCCCACATCTTTTAAAAATGTTATATTACTATAATTTTAGATTTTTAATAGCAATAAAAAATATTTTACTTATAATGGTAAATAAAGAAAACAAAAACGCAACCCAATAAATTAGTTTCCTTCTAATAATAAATTAAAATAATGTCAAAAAAAAACCCAATTATAATATTTTGTGCAAGAGACTAATGGTAAAGGGATTTCCCGCCTTCCGGGGTAAGAAGGTATTGTTTTTGTGTGAAACTATAGTACAGAGCCGGAATTGGTAGATACAATTATTTTCAATGTATGATATTTTCGTTTAAAACAATATCAACTTGAATGTAGAGAATTACAATATAGGTGTAATTTGGTCACGGTTAACGGAATTACAATAGATTTGGTTATAAGTTACATAAATTTTGAGTGTTCATTGTTAAAACTTAAAATATCACACATAGGGGCTGCAAAAATCATTTCAACAGGTACATGTTTCATTCATTTTAAATGTAGACTTTTAGTTATTTTGACTATTTATAGCAACAAATAATTGAGTCAGTGTAACAAATTTTATAGATTTCCAGTAGTAAATGGTCTTAAAAGCAATAAAATTTCGAAAATGACATTAAATTTTAATTGGAATACAACAGATGGGGTCAAACCTGTTTAACAGTATAAATGGGAAATTTTCATCAAAATCTCTTAAAATCACAAACTTTTACCCAAACAACTGTATGTAGGGGCAGTTTGGTCAAAAACTATTAAATCATTAATTTATTATCCGAAAAACTCTTAAAATAACTGTTTTTTTTACCAAAAAAACAGTATGTATGGACAGTTTCGTCCAAATTGTTGAAATCGTTATTCTCTTTATCAAAAAAAATGGTATGGAGAGGCATTTTGGACAAAAAATGGTAAAGTAACAATTTTTACCAAAAGAACAGTATATAGTGGCATTTAGGTCAGAATTGTAAAAATCATTACTTTTTTTTTAATAAAAAAAACAACATGCATTGGCATTTTGGACAAAAATGTTAAAATCACTATTTTTTTTACTAAAAAACGGTATGTAGTTTCATTTTGTACAAAAACTCTACACTTTTGTTGCTCGGATCCTTTCGTGGGTGCGCACATTTAATTTTATTATAACCAAATCAATCATTAAGACGTGTCTTCTAAAAAAGCTGAAAGCGTATCATTGATACCTGCTCAAAAATATATTTAAGTAGGAGACAAAACTCAAATAGAGGGCCGAGTATGACAGCACCATGATCACAACTTCTACCTGTTGTTTCTTCACAAAATACTCGAGTCTTTGTGTCCTATTATAGCAAAAGAAAAGCCACAAAACAATTAGGCAGTAAAAAATTCATGAGATGACAGACTTAAATTTTTTTTAAAAAAAATCAAAATTTATGCTTCTTTTTGACAGCTTGCAGAGAGCACTTCAACCTTTTGAATCCGCTTCTTTTCTAGCTTTATGATTTTGCCTCATCACCTTTCGTATTCTCTTATCTTATAAAAACATAACATGTCAACTCTTTAATCCATAATTATTATAAAACATTAGTAAAATAAAACACATGTCCTTTTTTTTTTGACAAAACTTCAATCCAAATTCCTAGCTTACTTTTTTTTTTGACAAAAAGCAGCAGTATTACGAGCTACTAGATTTGAGCATCTAACCTGAAAAAAATAAAACACGTCTTTTTTTAATCCTACGCACAGGGTCCTAGATTTGAGAATCTAACCTAAAAAAATAAAACACGTCCTTCTTTGGTTCTACACATAGGGTCCCAGATTTGAGCATCTGACCTGAAAATAATAACAATATACTTTTCGTGACTATATTTATAATTATATTTTAGTTTCACATTTTGATAGTAAATATCATTATATGACTCTATACAATATCTAGTAGAGACTGATAAAAGGTAAATCAGTCATTTCAACATAAGACAATACACAATCGGATGTACTACCTGGACAGATTTGTTAGGTTGGAGAAGATGTAGTACATGCAAAATAGTAATTATCGAAATGCAAGCCGAAAGAACGTTTTTTGTATAGTTAAAAGAGGTCAAAAAATTTGTTTTACAGTCCAAAGACAGTAAAAAGGATTATTTGAGATCTAGTTTTAAGTAATGTGTTATAAAAATGTTAATTTTCTGGAAAGTTGGATGCTATAAGATGCTTTTTTTTAATCCAAAAATGTTAGAAAAATGATTTTTTTACAATAAAAAAAGTTTAAAAAAATTATTTTTTACATGCCAAAAATAGTAAAAAATAATAATAATGGTTTAAGTCATTTTTGGTCACTTAACTTTTGGTTTTTTTTCTCATTTGATCACTTAACTATTTTTAAGTTTTAAAAGATCATCAAACTTTTGATTTTGTACTCATTTAATCACTTAACTTTTGATTTGGTCACATTTAGTCAACCAACTTTTAGATTTCTGCTCATTTAGTCACCTAACTTTTAAAATTATGCTTATTTAGTCATTAAACTTTTAAAAAATATTAAAAGTTTAGTGACTAAATGAACACAATTTTAAAAGTTTGGTGACCAAATGTGACCAAAACAAAAGTTAAGTGACTAAATGAGCACAAAGCCAAAAGTTTGATTATCATTTAAAACTTAAAAAGAGTTAAGTGACCAAATGAGCACAAAACCAAAAGTTAAGTGACCAAAAATAATATAAACCCTAATAATAATGATGTCATTTATTCCAAAGAAGTCAAAAAGGCTTTTTTTTAAGTAGAAAAAAGTTCAAAAAAAATTGTAATAGTCTTAAAATATTTTTAAAAAAATATAGAATTCTTATATTGGAATGTATAAGGCTTATATTTGGATAGGTTTACCAAAAAGGCAAAAATATAATGGTATGTGAGGACGATTATGCAGAAAGTGAAAGTAGAATGTTATATTTGGGTATGTTGTCCAAGAAGTTTACTTGTTTTTGTGACCCACGATATAGAGTTTATAAAAAAAAAATGAATCAGGGTGCACAAATTGCAATACATGCCCAAGGAGATTCACTTACAGTTATAGTTTCAAGGAGTTTTGTAATGTTTTTCTGACTTGATGTATTATACTTATCTTTCTTCTCTCCTTTGGCTTTTGACACCACCTCATTTTCAAAAAGAAACTAACAATTCGAGTTGCATTCATGTCACAACTAGGAATTTTGGTGCCTTGTAACTACGACACCTACAACAACTATGAATCAATAACATGAAAGCATGCATGATGCTTATTCTATAACAACAAAACTTCATCAAATACTTCATACAAGCACTGCAAATAGTCAACAAAGAGTTGGAAACCCTAGAAATCTCGTTTCAAGTCCATTTTGGACTAGGATTTCCTTATTAGGCCCAATGGGCCAATAAGCTTCCAATTTGACTATCCTGGTCTTAGAACTCTTAAATGAGCTCTAGTTGGACCCCCTTCCATTATTTTAATATTCTGGGCCATATTGGGCCTAGAATGGAATATAATACTTTATTGAGCCTTACTAGGTCCCAACAAATTTAGATTAGCCCTAATGAGTCATAAAAATTGTACTTTGATTTATTTGGGCCAAACAATCATCTAACTTAACTATAACATGGGCTTAAGGGCAAAAAGTCCAAATCTTCTCTCTTCCCCTCTTCATTTTCGGCCCAAACCCACAAGAGAAAGAAGAGTTGACTTTCTCATGCCACCTCACATTTATCCATAGGTTTTCCATGCATTCATCTCATGTTTTCATGCATGTCAACTCAAAGATCTCTCCTCTTTCTCTCCCTTTTTGCTCTCGGCCAAAACAAGAGGACACACACACACAAACACTTCATTCAAAACTCTCTCAAGGAAATTCTCTCTAATCCTCTCCAAGTTTTCGAGATTTAGGAAGCTTTCAAGGAAATAAAACCACAAAACTCATTATTTAAGGTAATATATTGCTTGGATCGATAATCTGGCTACCTCATTTCATCAAAAATCTCTTCTAAATCCATTCAATCTTGTGATCTTGCACCTTAGAAGCCTCTAAATTCGAGATCATCCAAGAAAGCTTACTTGGATCGAAATTTTCTACCTTCTTCTCTTCAAAACCGAAACTACAACTCAAGGTGAGCTTCATACCCCTCTCTTTTTGGTTTTCATATGTTTTATGGGGGAGAATACAAGAAAATGTATAGATCTATGTGTATGTGTATGCTATGTGTGATTTTATGCATGTATGTGTGTGATTTTATGTGTTTTTATGATAAACATGTAACCAAAAGAGGTGTTAACTCGAGATCTATGACATGAGAAAGAAAACAAACATAATCTAAGTTATTTTACACTAAATAAGTCAAGAAAAATAGCTTATAAGGTTATGAGGAACATATTCTAACATAAAACCTATTTTAGGGCTTAAATTGTCAAAAATACAAAACTTGGGTTAAAAACTGTCAAGTCACGGTTTCTTGAGGGTCAAAAGGGTCAAAATAGTGTCTATAATCATTTTTTTGAATATTAGAATTTTCAAAGGACTTGAAATGCAAATTTTTAGCTTAATGGGCTAAATTTGGGCTTTTTGGCCCAATAAGCCCATAATTGCGAAAAATGAAGTTTAAAAGGGGCTGAAATGAAATTTTCTGCAAAACAGGGGATAAGAAGTGTAATAAAACTATTTCAAAGATCAAAAATGCCACCTTAGTAGCATCTCTCTCATGAGTCCTGAATTCAGCGATCTCCTCAGGAGTAGCAGTAGACTCATCAAGTTCTTTTAACTCCTTATCGAGGACATATTCCTTTTCCTTGTAACGAGTAACCATCCTGATGTTCCTAATCCAATCCATGAAGTTGGAACCATCAAAGATAACCCTCCCACAAAGATTCATGAGAGAGAAAGAACCAGTTGGGTTAGAGCCTGAAGCATTAGTGTTGGAAGACATCTGAAAAGAGAGTAAGTTTAGATTAGATATATATAGGATCCTTAATAAGACAACCAAATGTAATATTAAGGCTAGGATCCAATCACAATATATTACACTTAGAAGAGGGATGCCGTAATCTAAGTAATAATATATTTGAAAGGTAGGTGAATGACGATTCACCAATTTCCACCATGAAAACGAAATGATTTATTAGGTTTAATTGGATTTGAAATTCCTAGATTCTTTTGAGATTCATTGAACTTTTCAATGGCATGTTTCAATCTCGATTGTGCCCTTCAAATTTTGTGACTGGGATGCCGAGGATCACAAAACAAGGTGTGAATAACTATACAAATTCACTTGGTACTCTTAATATTATCACCTAATCAATGTGCCGGTTAACCACATACGCTCCATTGATCTATGACAAACATTAAGTCACCCTTCGTGATCCTTACTAGTCCTAGTTAGTGTGCCGGTTAACCACACACGCTCCATCAACGACTTGGTAAGGTACAAAGTGTGAATTCCATGGACTAGCACCATGTTCACATTTTCCTAAAATAACTAAGATTGGGAATTAAAAGAGTTTAGTTATTTTATAATATTCATTATACTTTTAATGAGGATTTAAAGTCATTGTTCTACCCGTTCGGCTAACGACCCTCCACCGATCAAGCAAGCGGTGGGTGAGAGTATACACACATTAAGTCGCCATTTTATAGGCAACAACCTTATACCCACCTTATAGACCGGCTTCGTGAATGAGGCCTATTAACGGTAAAACGACTTATTCTTATACATATATATATAATAATTAACCATTAATGTTATAAACAGTATAAGGGTTGAATTTTAACTATTAAAACTCTAAGGTTTGGAATTAAAGTTTATTAAAGTGTGTGAAACTTTACAAATTCCAAAACTTGAGGGCAAGTTTTGTAACTTTGCAAAACTCTTTATTTCATAACTTATGAATTAAAGGTTCATAAAAATGAAGACTCTTCATTTTCATGTAACTTATGTGTTTTAAGTGTGTGTTAAATAAGAGTGACCTTTGGAAATCCATAACTTGAGGACAAATTATGGACTCCATTAAAACACATAAATGATAAAGAATTAATCCTAAACAATTCAGCAAATAATTCCTATCATTTTCTAAATTCATAAGAACATGAACATGATCATCAAAAATTCAAGAATTATATGAACACATAAAATCATGGAATTTTGATATATGCTATTGTAAATGGATTAGAACAACCATTACACCAACTAAAATAAGTTTTATAACACCAAAACAATTTAGGGTAATGTTTCTAGTCTATTTCCAGTAGCAAAAGTCGAGAATCTGCACTCTTTCGATCCTACTCGTCGAGTGCATGAACTGACTCATCGAGTAGGTTGAAGTTTGCCTTGGACTCGTCGAGTCCCCCCAATGGACTCGGCGAGTCCACCATGCAGACAGCAACGATTTCGACCTTTTTCACTATTTTGCATCAAGTAGCAAAAAAGCAAGCCTAGGCTCTGATACCACTGTTGGGTTTTGAGCAATCTAACACTTCCTAAGTGTGCATGCAACCCTAATAAACCTTGGATCTATGTTTGTCTAAATACATGCAAAATAATAATTTTCCAAGGTTTATAACCTATCTAACATGGCATGGGGAACATTTCAACATAAAAGAGTTAGAAGAGATTACATACCTTTTGGTAAGTTTGGTTCTAAGGAGTTTGAGGGCCAAGCACCAATAGTGTGAATGCCTCAAATGGAATCACAAACACCACAAACTCTTGGAAAACTTTGAGAGAGTATACACCTTGTATAAAATCGGCCACACACATGCACACACACACTAGCTCACTAGTTTTCTCTTAGGCTCCATTTCATGCTCCATAAGCATGCTTATATAGTGTGCATGGTTAGGGTAAAACCCTAATAACCCATGTCTTTTCCTTTTCCAAGGATCCATGGGTTAAAAGCTCCATGGATCATCCATGGACTTCCACATAAGCCTAGCCCATTAACAAATGAGTATTAGCCCACACTATATAAAACAAATAGCCCATAATTTAATTAGTCTTCCTTTTAATCTCTAAATTAATTCATAATTAATTTAAGACTAAAAATAATTAAATAACGTAACTTCATATTAATATATTATAACTCATAATATATTAATAAACATATGTGTATAACTCTCATAAAATTATCCATAATAGTTTGGATGAGATGCAACCCAAATGGACCATGTCGGTCGGGTCAAGTATATACCAAATAAGTTATGGACTTAGACACCTTATCCAACAGAGTCAACTCGACGAGTAGGTAGGGTTTTCCTGGTCTTTTGGACGCTGCATGGACCCGATGAGTTGGCTAGCAACTCGGCGAGTAGACTCGGGTTTTCGCAATTTACTGAGTTCTGAGGGACTCGATGAGTTCATGAGCTGTACTCGATGAGTTGAGTCAACATGGACTGTTGACTTGAGTGTTGACATGTGTTGACTTTTAGAGTTACATCAGTTTTAACTGTTGACTTTAGGGTTTTGGTCAACTGCAGATTTTGGAGGCCATGGAGGGGCAGAGATTAGACCAGAAGCTCGAGTGTAGGATGCATTGCTTACTCTGCAAGGTGATTCTTCTCACTATACTTACCTGAGTGGTGCTACTGAGTGACCGGAGGGTCTTATTCGAGTTATGTAATATTATGCATTTTGTCTTTCTTATACATGTTATAATATTATGTGCTTTATTAAGTATTATTTTGTGCTTTACTGAGCAGGACTGGATGGTCCAAACTGAGTTGTGAGACCGAAGGGTCTTCACGGAGACACATGACCGGAGGGTCCATGTTGAGTTATGATCATGAGAGGCTTAATATTTGTTTATGTGGTATATTCGGAAACTCGCTAAGTTTCGTGCTTACCGTGTTGTGTGATATGTTTTTCAGGTAGTTCTTAAGATCAAGGGAAGGTGTCGGCTTAATTGTACACACCATTTATAGATTATGATTTCAAGGATTCTGGGATTTTATCAAATATTGTTGACTTGTGTTTTGACAATTTATACCTTTTGTGGTTTTTGAGAAATGTGATAATGAGTTTATGTGATCCTAAAAATGAAATGTTTATTTAAAAATTTATGGTATTACACCTTAACTCCCCTATTGTATTTGTATAGGACTACCATAATGTTATTAGAGTTTTTATTGAGTTAAATACCATCAAAATGAGCCCATTCGGGATATTTGTCTAGTTCTTTTTGCTTGCTAATTTTGATAGAATTTGATATTAATAAACACGATAAGAAGATTATATTATTATCGTTTAGATTAAATACCCGATTAAAACTTTTTTTTCCATATAAAGGTCATTTATGATTCCAACCAGCATGGAAGAAGATTAATTGATATCAGACAACCAAACTAATTATTTCCTTCCTCTAAAAATTATAGTTCATCTTTTATTTTTGGTTTATCTCAAAATAATAAACCATTTCTAAAAATAAATAATATTTTAACAAAATACTTCCTCATTATTACTTAACCAGCTAAACTGAAACATTAAATTCAAAATAATAACAAAATTATCATATTATTATATAAAATTAATAGTAATTAATATTTCTTTAAACTATATGATTTTTCGTGCATAATAATTTTGGGAGACTAAACTTCAAAAGTGGTCCAATGTGACTAGATTAATTATTAAAATTAAATTGTATTCACTAAGAGAAACATAATATATGCATCCATACTTCCATACTATAAAACAATTTAATTAGTGGTTTCCAATGAAGTGGGAGATCCCTTGGATCAGTTTACGAGTTTCCTCGGAGGTTTTTGGGTCCAGATCAATGGCGATCTTATTCAGATAAAAGCTATGTCCAATTCCATTACTCACCAATAGCTCAACCTTCTTCCCAGCTTTCTTCATCTCTTCGTAAAACTCCATCTCCGTATCTATCACCAAGTCCTCCTCCGCCACACACAGAAGATACGGCGGCAAATCCAGTCCCTGCAGTACCTCTCCCATCGGACATGTTATCGGGTGGTCTCTGGTGCTTCCCACCGGCAACCCCAGTTTCAGAAACTTATACAACATGTCCAGAGTCAGAAACGGAGACTCGGGTTTTTCCAACTCCGACTTGCTTTTCTCTGACCGGAGAAACCCCGGGTGGATGGGAATCGCTCCGGCGAGTCTCAGTGGATAGAGGTTTTCTCCGGCTGCCCTTTTAGCCACCTGATGGACAATGTTCCCGCCGGAGCTGTCCCCAATGAGGAAAACACGGTTGAAGTCTCCATGAGAAGACAGCCATGGTTGCTGTACTTTTCCGTCGGCCAAATCTTGGAGCCAGAGAAGGGTGGAGTAGGCATCATCTATGGCAGCAGGGAGGCGGTGCTCCGGTGCAAGACGGAGGTAGGTGCTGACAACGATAGCTCCAGCTTCACGTGCAAGACGAGTGTAGGTATTATAGTACATGAACCAATCCGCCTGGCTGATGCAAAATCCTCCGCCATGAAAGTGTAGGATTATGGGAAGCTTTCCGGAATCGGGTATCTCCGGGAGATAAACCCTGACGCGAAGATCCGAATCTGGATGGGTGAAGAGATCATGGGTTGCAACGCCATTGATGAAATTGTGGTGTGGTGGGACAGGATCAGACATGAACTTGAATTGCGGTGGTCCTGTCCACGTCCGATCAACAAAACCGTCGTTGTAGACAGCGAGCCAGCCGGAAACTTGGTCGACGATTGATCTTTGAAACACCATTTTTAATTGTTTCGAAAGTAGAAGTGAAGGTGGAATGGTGGATAGATGATATCTGTGTCGGGTCTTATATAACATTGGAGATGGTGGGTAAAGGCAAAGCAGTGGAAATTGTTTGAAGAAAACAGTTAAAGACTTAAATTATGGAGTCAACTGCTGCCGTTTGAAAGTTCATACTAATGTCCCTAACAAAAATATTTGTTGTCCTAACGTAACCCCACATCTTTTAAAAATGTTATATTACTATAATTTTAGATTTTTAATAGCAATAAAAAATATTTTACTTATAATGGTAAATAAAGAAAACAAAAACGCAACCCAATAAATTAGTTTCCTTCTAATAATAAATTAAAATAATGTCAAAAAAAAAACCCAATTATAATATTTTGTGCAAGAGACTAATGGTAAAGGGATTTCCCGGGGTAAGAAGGTATTGTTTTTGTGTGAAACTATAGTACAGAGCCGGAATTGGTAGATACAATTATTTTCAATGTATGATATTTTCGTTTAAAACAATATCACCTTGAATGTAGAGAATTACAATAGAGGTGTAATTTGGTCACGGTTAACGGAATTACAATAGATTTGGTCATAAGTTACATAAATTTTGAGTGTTCATTGTTAAAACTTAAAATATCACACATTGAAACTAAAATTAGAACATAGGGGCTGCAAAAATCATTTCAACAGGTACATGTTTCATTCATTTTAAATGTAGACTTTTAGTTATTTTGACTATTTATAGCAACAAATAATTGAGTCAGTGTAACAAATTTTATAGATTTCCAGCAGTAAATGGTCTTAAAAGCAATAAAATTTCGAAAATGACATTAAATTTTAATTGGAATACAACAGATGGGGTCAAACCTGTTTAACAGTATAAATGGGAAATTTTCATCAAAATCTCTTAAAATCACAAACTTTTACCCAAACAACTGTATGTAGGGGCAGTTTGGTCAAAAACTATTAAATCATTAATTTATTATCCGAAAAACTCTTAAAATAACTGTTTTTTTTACCAAAAAAACAGTATGTATGGACAGTTTCGTCCAAATTGTTGAAATCGTTATTCTCTTTATCAAAAAAATGGTATGGAGAGGCATTTTGGACAAAAAATGGTAAAGTAACAATTTTTACCAAAAGAACAGTATATAGTGGCATTTAGGTCAGAATTGTAAAAATCATTACTTTTTTTTAATCAAAAAAACAACATGCATTGGCATTTTGGACAAAAATGTTAAAATCACTATTTTTTTTACTAAAAAACGGTATGTAGTGTCATTTTGTACAAAAACTCTACACTTTTGTTGCTCGGATCCTTTCGTGGGTGCGCACATTTAATTTTATTATAACCAAATCAATCATTAAGACGTGTCTTCTAAAAAAGCTGAAAGCGTATCATTGATACCTGCTCAAAAATATATTTAAATATATTTAAGTAGGAGACAAAACTCAAATAGAGGGCCGAGTATGACAGCAGCATGATCACAACTTCTACCTGTTGTTTCTTCACAAAATACTCGAGTCTTTGTGTCCTATTATAGCAAAAGAAAAGCCACAAAACAATTAGGCAGTAAAAAATTCATGAGATGACAGACTTAAATTTTTTTAAAAAAAAATCAAAATTTATGCTTCTTTTTGACAGCTTGCAGAGAGCACTTCAACCTTTTGAATCCGCTTCTTTTCTAGCTTTATGATTTTGCCTCATCACCTTTCGTATTCTCTTATCTTATAAAACCATAACATGTCAACTCTTTAATCCATAATTATTATAAAACATTAGTAAAATAAAACACATGTCCTTTTTTTTTTGACAAAACTTCAATCCAAATTCCTAACTTACTTTTTTTTGACAAAAAGCAGCAGTATTACGAGCTACTAGATTTGAGCATCTAACCTGAAAAAAATAAAACACGTCTTCTTTTTATCCTACGCACAGGGTCCTAGATTTGAGAATCTAACCTAAAAAAATAAAACACGTCCTTCTTTGGTTCTACACATAGGGTCCCAGATTTGAGCATCTGACCTGAAAATAATAGCAATATACTTTTCGTGACTATATTTATAATTATATTTTAGTTTCACTTTTTGATAGTAAATATCATTATATGACTCTATACAATATCTAGTAGAGACTGATAAAAGGTAAATCAGTCATTTCAACATAAGACAATACACAATCGGATGTACTACCTGGACATATTTGTTAGGTTGGAGAAGATGTAGTACATGCAAAATAGTAATTATCGAAATGCAAGCCGAAAGAAGGTTTTTTGTATAGTTAAAAGAGGTCAAAAAATTTGTTTTACAGTCCAAAGACAGTAAAAAGGATTATTTGAGATCTAGTTTTAAGTAATGTGTTATAAAAATGTTAATTTTCTGGAAAGTTGGATGCTATAAGATGCTTTTTTTTAATCCAAAAATGTTAGAAAAATGATCTTTTTACAATAAAAAAAGTTTAAAAAAATTATTTTTTACATGCCAAAAATAGTAAAAAATAATAATAATGGTTTAGGTCATTTTTGGTCACTTAACTTTTGGTTTTTTTTCTCATTTGATCACTTAACTATTTTTAAGTTTTAAAAGATCATCAAACTTTTGATTTTGTACTCATTTAATCACTTAACTTTTGATTTGGTCACATTTAGTCAACCAACTTTTAGATTTCTGCTCATTTAGTCACCTAACTTTTAAAATTATGCTTATTTAGTCATTAAACTTTTAAAAAATATTAAAAGTTTAGTGACTAAATGAACACAATTTTAAAAGTTTGGTGACCAAATGTGACCAAAACAAAAGTTAAGTGACTAAATGAGCACAAAGCCAAAAGTTTGATTATCATTTAAAACTTAAAAAGAGTTAAGTGACCAAATGAGCACAAAACCAAAAGTTAAGTGACCAAAAATAATATAAACCCTAATAATAATGATGTCATTTATTCCAAAGAAGTCAAAAAGGCTTTTTTTTAAGTAGAAAAAAGTTCAAAAAAAATTGTAATAGTCTTAAAATATTTTTAAAAAAATATAGAATTCTTATATTGGAATGTATAAGGCTTATATTTGGATAGGTTTACCAAAAAGGCAAAAATATAATGGTATGTGAGGACGATTATGCAGAAAGTGAAAGTAGAATGTTATATTTGGGTATGTTGTCCAAGAAGTTTACTTGTTTTTGTGACCCACGATATAGAGTTTATAAAAAAAAATGAATCAGGGAGCACAAATTGCAATACATGCCCAAGGAGATTCACTTACAGTTACAGTTTCAAGGAGTTTTGTAATGTTTTTCTGACTTGATGTATTATACTTATCTTTCTTCTCTCCTTTGGCTTTTGACACCACCTCATTTTCAAAAAGAAACTAACAATTCGAGTTGCATTCATGTCACAACTAGGAATTTTGGTGCCTTATAACTACGACACCTACAACAACTATGAATCAATAACATGAAATCATGCATGATGCTTATTCTATAACAACAAAACTTCATCAAATACTTCATACAAGCACTGCAAATAGTCAACAAAGAGTTGGAAACCCTAGAAATCTCGTTTCAAGTCCATTTTGGACTAGGATTTCCTTATTAGGCCCAATGGGCCAATAAGCTTCCAATTTGACTATCCTGGTCTTAGAACTCTTAAATGAGCTCTAGTTGGACCCCCTTCCATTATTTTAATATTCTGGGCCATATTGGGCCTAGAATGGAATATAATACTTTATTGAGCCTTACTAGGTCCCAACAAATTTAGATTAGCCCTAATGAGTCATAAAAATTGTACTTTGATTTATTTGGGCCAAACAATCATCTAACTTAACTATAACATGGGCTTAAGGGCAAAAAGTCCAAATCTTCTCTCTTCCCCTCTTCATTTTCGGCCCAAACCCACAAGAGAAAGAAGAGTTGACTTTCTCATGCCACCTCACATTTATCCATAGGTTTTCCATGCATTCATCTCATGTTTTCATGCATGTCAACTCAAAGATCTCTCCTCTTTCTCTCCCTTTTTGCTCTCGGCCAAAACAAGAGGACACACACACACAAACACTTCATTCAAAACTCTCTCAAGGAAATTCTCTCTAATCCTCTCCAAGTTTTCGAGATTTAGGAAGCTTTCAAGGAAATAAAACCACAAAACTCATTATTTAAGGTAATATATTGCTTGGATCGATAATCTGGCTACCTCATTTCATCAAAAATCTCTTCTAAATCCATTCAATCTTGTGATCTTGCACCTTAGAAGCCTCTAAATTCGAGATCATCCAAGAAAGCTTACTTGGATCGAAATTTTCTACCTTCTTCTCTTCAAAACCGAAACTACAACTCAAGGTGAGCTTCATACCCCTCTCTTTTTGGTTTTCATATGTTTTATGGGGGAGAATACAAGAAAATGTATAGATCTATGTGTATGTGTATGCTATGTGTGATTTTATGCATGTATGTGTGTGATTTTATGTGTTTTTATGATAAACATGTAACCAAAAGAGGTGTTAACTCGAGATCTATGACATGAGAAAGAAAACAAACATAATCTAAGTTATTTTACACTAAATAAGTCAAGAAAAATAGCTTATAAGGTTATGAGGAACATATTCTAACATAAAACCTATTTTAGGGCTTAAATTGTCAAAAATACAAAACTTGGGTTAAAAACTGTCAAGTCACGGTTTCTTGAGGGTCAAAAGGGTCAAAATAGTGTCTATAATCATTTTTTTGAATATTAGAATTTTCAAAGGACTTGAAATGCAAATTTTTAGCTTAATGGGCTAAATTTGGGCTTTTTGGCCCAATAAGCCCATAATTGCGAAAAATGAAGTTTAAAAGGGGCTGAAATGAAATTTTCTGCAAAACAGGGGATAAGAAGTGTAATAAAACTATTTCAAAGATCAAAAATGCTTTTCAATTCCAAAAAGGATAAAAAATGTAAACTTTTTAAATTTTGGGCCAAAACTGTAAAAGTTGCGAAAAATGAGGTTCTAACCGAGAAATACCATTCTGGAAGGGCTAAAGCTGTTAAAAAAAATTTGGGTTAAAACTATCTTTTCAACAAGTTTATGATACAAAAGTGTCAAGAAAATGTTTTAAGGACTAAAAATGGAATTCTTTTATATAAAGGACTAAAAGTGTTACTTTTATGAAAGAAAGGTAGTGAAAAGGTCAAATTCTACTTTTAAACAAATAAATTCATTAAGACAAAATACAAGATCCACGACTACTGACAAAACGGAAAACGAATACACATTCAACACCAAATATCGTTATAAACGAATTGATTCGGTCTCGAATAAATACAAAACAACAATCATTAAATCAAAACACTTCAATGGATATGTGATGCCTACAATGAGTAAATCTTCAAACTTTGGGCTTGTGAGTTTCAAATCATGGTTATTGGGCCTTGCAAGCCCACCAACATGCTCTATGGGCCCAAAGGGACAACGCTTATATGTTATTGGGCCTTCAATGACCCAATATTTTATAAAATGACTTTTAATAGCTTTTATGTGCTAATAGGCCAAAGTGTCTCGTTAGAAAAGTTAGTAAGGTCACAGTAATCAAATGCGAGTTGGACCATTGTGTCTTTCGCATCTAGGACAGCTTAAGGTACTTAAGATAGTAGTGGGACATAATGCTCCCCTTCTCTTCGTTCGCTAAGGCTACGAGATATCAAAGTAGACAAAATTAGGACGATATACAATGAGGATTAATCAATATTCATTCGTTAAGACAATACACAAATCAGAAATCACGAATACATTTCAACATCGGAAATCGTCGGGTTTTCTGGGGAATTCAATACTACTCGCTCGAAACTTTATAACTATGATACAAAACACCCTTCATATATATGTTTTTGAAATCATTAATGCATCAACTTATGGATCTCCACACTTTGATAAACAAAAGTCTTTTCAGAAAATATCATATTTTCTGGGTTTTACAAACTACACAAATCATTTTATCACAACATTGCTTATGAACTCACCAACATTTCATATGTTGACGTTTTTCCAAAATAACTTGTAATGTAAAACAATGTACATGATGTGAACAATTCCAGTTGTGATATAATGATGCATGGTGATGTTTATGTTATGATTCATGTATATTCATTGCGATGATATTAAATTTAAGTCACGTGAGCCCTCAGACGTTTCCGCCGTCTGGTTCGGGGGTGTGACAATTCATCAATCAAATTCATGTATATTCATTGTAACAGTTATCTATCTTTGAAGTTAAATTTAAGACTCATCCTGACCATAGAGCCGTAAAGAATTTCAAATTTTTTTCAACTGATACTAAAGTCTACTTGCTCTTTTGTTGCAACTTCAGTTCACCACTGAAACCCCTTATGGTGTTGGACTTAAATCCTATACTCTATTCAAGTCATCCATGCTTGTAAACTTTGTCTTCTTTCAACCCAATTTGAACCTACAAATCATAAAAACTTTATCAAAATCAATCACATTTTTAGATTTAGTAAATTGTACAAACAAAATTTATCTATGTCAACATAAATCATCAAATCTATAACAACGTTTCAATCTCAGGTGGACAATTTGTTTGGAATCATATCTCTGAATCAGTAGTTGTTGGGTATCAGGATCACTCATCACTTTGACCACGTACCTATATACAGATCTGGTAAATATGAAAATTGAAGTAAAGAGTAAACATTCAAACATAAATAGGGGACCATTTCTACCACATACCTATATTGAAATCCCCATCACTTATAACATACAAATCCCTAGAAGGTTGCAGGTTATAAAAACATAAATCGCCACATATATGTATTGAACAAATGAAAACATTTGCATTAAAATTTTCTAATATTTGAATATAAAAACAATAATCGACTTCCTTCTCCACGAAATGAAACATTATATAATGGCATCAAATAGGTACACATCTGTCATCAAGAAATAAAAAATGAGAATAATCTGAAAATGATAACATACATGTAAGGTTGCACCATATGGGCCATTTGATAAAAAAAATTAAAATATACAAACAAACTAGAAGAAGTATAAAAGGTCGGTACACTGTTATTTTTTTTTGTTTTTGTCCTTAATCTGATTCCATTCCCCATCCCTTTGGCCTTCTTCTTTATGTAATATTTTTTTAGTGGACAAAACCGCAACATCAGCCATCATCACCACATCATCTATAAATCAATCAACATCAAAGTAACTAAAAAAAGAAACTAATATAACCAAACCATCATACATGAACCCGCATAAATGAAAGCAGGTAAAAAAAGTAAAAAAGATAATTATTCTTTGGAGCAAAATATCTAGCAGTTGGTGTGCGCCTCAACTGCAAAAATAACTTGCGACAAAAATAAAAACCCAGTGAAAAGTTGGGTTTGATGGTGTAGACGACCATATATAGAAAATCAACAAATGGTAGTAAGTGGTTTTAACTTTGGCTCCTAGGTTTGAAGCTGCTTTACATCCTTACCTTACCGATGAGACCTAGGATTCGACTTGGAATAAAAGGGCATGGACAAGACGACAGGAGTGGAAGCGATCAACATTTTTATATATCTAAGGATTCTATTAGAGCAGAAGTGGAGTAAGAGAGGAAAGAGAAAATAGAAGAGAAGCAAGATTGAATCGATTGCATAGAATGAGAGGGGATACGGTGAATTTGATATAAGAGAGAAGCATCGAGAGACAAAGAGAAAAAAAGGAGTTCGTAGTCAAAGGCGGTGGAGAAGAAGTCATGAGAGGCCGATTTTGGAAGAGGGATGCACTGACCGATTGGAAGAGGGATGCATTGACCGATCAATTGTAGTCATGGCGACAGTGATGGTGTAACAACCCCTTGTTTTAAGTCAATGTAATGGTCTAGGTCAACCATTATAATTCGTTTTAAAGTAATAAAGATATGTTAGATAAACCTGATATCTAAGAAGAAAGTTATAGTGATCGTTACAAGGATTCCGGAAATATAAGGAACGCAGAAATCTGAGTTATAACGAAGAAGTTATGGCCTATCAAAGTTTCGCAACATAAACGGCTAAGATTTGGCATAGCAGTGTACATCTCGGAATTCGAATTATAGATCGAGTAATTTTTATCTGACACAACCTAAATGAGAATCGAATATCTCATCAATAGTAGTTCAAAGGTAAAAAGACAGACGAAAACGAACGTTGAATAAAGAAGTTATGAATTTTTAACGAACTTTTTATGTTCCAGCCTGTTAAAAAGATAACTTTAAAAATAAAGTCAAAATTAGTTGACGGAGTCTAAATGAAAGTTGTAGATTATGGTCTTACCTACATGTGGATATAAAGACCATGTACTGCAAGACTATGCCATGCGTAGTGCGAGGCCTCCAGGCTATATAAGGGTTGCAAGAGCAGCTCATTTCCTTTGCCATTTTACACTTTTCTTTCACTCTCTACTCTATCTCAAGCCACTCTAACTCCCCCCCCCCCCCCTCGAAACTTAGGGAACCTCCCTAACACTAGAAGAAAGCCTCGAAGCACCTGAAGTCTCCGAGAAAAGAGTCTTTTTGGTTTGAAACTCTGCCCGCACAGAACCCGATTTTTAGCAGAAACTCGTGATTTCGTCAAAAGAAACTATTTTAAGAAACGAAGTGTTGTCCAAATCACCACTTTATCAAGTGAGTTCATACCCCTACGTTTTCACGATTTTTCAATTATTTTAGGGGGGGGGGGGGGGGAATACAAGTAAAACACAAGAAATCTTGTACATAAAAATATAAATAGCTTATTATGTTTTCTTATCATTTGCATGCATTTTTAAGTGAAATTACTAAATATGCAAAACAACGTTACTACCAAATTTACAAACATTTACATATAAAAACATGATAAACAAAAAGAATATTTTACGAACTCATTTTATTACTATTAGTACAAAAATGTAAAATTTCATGGAATATCTTAATCACAGATTTATGATTATAAACTATAATAGGTATAGTTTATGGAACTTACATATCACTTTACCAAGTTTGAGATACAATACAAAAAGAAACATATAAACTATAATAGGTATCGTTTATAAAACGTATGCACTATTTTACCAAGATCAGAACACAAACGGAAAAACAAACTTATAAATTATAATAGGTATAGTTTATGTCATATACATACATTTATTCATTTCAAAAAGGGTGTTACATTTTTATTTACTAAAAGGGTTTTCAGTTTATTATTCGTAAATTCATTGAAGTAATTTGTGAGACGCCTTCACGTACTTATCTAAGTGCTAGTGAAAGTCCTGACTTATAACCAGAGTGTCTTGTAGGGAAAGCGAGATATTTATGTATAAATCTATACGGGACTGACAATCATGCACCTTAACTGATAGATACAGTTAGGTCGGCATGCCTGGGGTAACAAATGTTGTTAACGTTTTCGACGCCTGAAGAACGTCATGATCAGGCCATCTTAGGTCACAGTATGGTTATAAGAACTCACATGGAGAAAACAATGGTACATTTACGAAGTAATATATTTTCAGATAGTTTCATTTGAACATTAACTTTACATTTGGTTTACAGGGCAACATACTTTCAAATAGTTTTATATAATCATAAAACTACATTACATGATTTCTCAGTACAACAAGGTTTACATTTCTAGAAACATACGTTTAAAGGGATTACATGCTAGTACAACTACAATATACTATTTTCCTAGTACAGTGCGCCTTACATTTCAAAAATGACTATTATGGTTTATTCAATGATAACTTAGTGTATACGTGAGCGTTATATATAATTAAAATTCTATGGTCAATAGAATGTGTGTTTCCGCCTTATTTCTTGTTCCTTGCTTGGTTGTGGATTTAGGGCAGGGACACTTATTCGACTGTCCATTCGATCTTGATTATATATAACTTGTATACTCTAAGCGATCATATGAGGAAGAAGTATGGGTTATACCACTTACATGGAGTAGAACTTCGAAGTACAGATTATAAACATAAGAAACTTATACATTTTGGTCTTAAAGTATTAAGACTGTGTTATATTCACAACAGAAAATATAAGATTTTCTGGATGAACGCATTTACGTTTTCAAGGAATAAATACCATACTTTATAGACCAAATGCTTATGAACTCAAAAACTTAAATGTTGACGCTTTTTCAAACCAGTTGTATTCATAGGAAATTTGTAGACAAATACCCTCAAAGGTTTCATGAAGACGGAGCATAGTAGCGTTACATTTTAAATTTTTCTATACTTTTGAAGTTATCCAAAAATGTTTTAAACACAATGTAAATTATATATTTTCAATATGATGGTTTTGTTTCTTTGATTACTATTATTCAATTGTTGTGATACTGTACATGACGTCATCCACCCCCGAACGTTTCCGCTGTTCCGGTTTGGGGTGTGACAGATGCTCTCGACGGGCATTGAAGTTGGAAGCCAGAGGAACGAGATGGTAGTGACTATAAATGAGTCGGTGGAGACATTTGAAGATAGAAACATCGAGAAAGCTGAAGAAAATAAGAGGGTCTCTGTAAGATAATGACATAAAAGGCCCCTTTGTAAAAAAGAAACGAAATTGACAATACAAACATAAACACGGGACCATTTCTGCTAACCTCTTAGGAAGTTTACTGTTCCTAAGAGGTGGATGAATGTTTCTTCATTGTTGTATCCTATTTGTGATGTGGTTTGATGTTTGTCATTTGTTCTTTGCACGTCATGTGGCTCAAAGATCTTATGATCCAAATTACTAGATGGTGGAGTTTGGTTATTCCAAAATTTTCTTGTTATGCAAAGTGGTTTATATGGTTCTCGGTTTATGATTATAGTGAAGTGTTGGAGGTATTTGGAAGCAATTTCTTATTCGTTGTGGTGACATATTTGGGCTTTTAGGAATGCTCGAATATTTGCAGTTACAAATGCAAATGCGACAATTCTTTTTGATAAAGTTGTTACTCGGTCTTTATATGGTGTAATTCTAAAAATAGAAAAGACATAAACTTGGTTGAATGGTTTCAAAATTCTAAACTAACTATTACTTGATTGTTTTGTTGGTTGTCTACTTGCTTGCTAGACTTTTTTTATGATAAAATCTAACATTTGAAAAAAAAAGCTACCGGAAGCGAGCATGATATGCACCATAATTTCTCATTGTGGTTAAGCTGAGTTTAATCCTTTCGATTTTGTTACATAAAGCCAACCTATAATTGTTTCAGAAACTCAATTCGAATCAGAATTTGTTCCAAAAAGTCCACCACATGCGGAAGCTAAAAGAAAATTAAAGGGAAGGTCCCGAATAGAGCTTAAGAACCGAAAGAAGTGGATGCATTGGCATATGTATAGGTTAATATATATCCGAGGATTTGAAAGTGGACAACGACAAAAACACCCAATATTTTGAAGACAAGTTCGTAGACATCTCCACGAAAAAAAGAATCAATAAGAATATTGAACGACAGACCAAGTCTACTCAAAATGGTGGAAAAAAAAAGTTATATTGTTGAACAATTTATTTAACAACATGAAATATCATTTGAAAGTAGAGAAAATGATGCAATAAGTTTCAAGAAAGTACTACAAGTGTTCAAAAAAGAAAACAAGTCTTTCATACACGTTAAGTTGTGGAATGTTGTAAAAGATAATGAAAAAATTGAAACAAGTATTTCTAAGTAAAATCTTTTTTCAAACATTCAAACAAATTTTACTAATTATAAAAACGGTTTCAGATGAAAACACATATAATTAAATGATTGTACATCATCAATTGTCTATTACAAATGTATCAAGGTTACAACCATAACGCAAATGGTGCATGCACATATTGATTTTTCCTTCATACAGACATCTGACTTCACCACTTGTCACACCCCCAAACCGAAACGGCGGAAACGTTCGGGGCGGAGAACATCATATATAGTATCACAACAATTGAATATTAGTAATCAAAGCGACAACAACCATTGTATTAATAGTATAATGTTTACATTTCATTTGAATTATACATGTTTGACACCAAAAGTAAATAACAAATAAAGACTCGAAGCTACTATGCTCCATCTTCGTGAACCCGGTGCGTGTACCTATCTACTAGTGTCCTAAGAAATACATGTAAGTTTTGAAATAGTATCAACATAAAGCTGCTAAGTTCATAAGCATTTTGTTTTGGAAAAATCTATTCTTTGTTCTTTTGAAAAGTACATTATTTTTCTCCAAAAAACCTTACATTTTCTGATATGGTAAAAGTTAGGTAAAAAAATGATTTCTAATAGTTCTTCCTTCAAGTACTTAGTGTATACAAATCATATACAATCCAAATCGAACAAACAATCGATTGTGTGGTTTTGCCCCAAGCCCACAACCAAAAAAGGAACAAGAAAAGGGGCGAAGACCATACATTCCACTGGTTGTCAGATTCTCATGTACATAATCTTGAAGTATTCACTAGGTACTTACAATGTTAATCAGTATTGATCCGTTGCTATTTTTCCTCAAGAAAATCCTATATTTTCTTATGAAAAGCATGTTTGAAAACTCGTTCCTTCCATGATTTCCTGATTCATACGAGTTATGTACAATCCAAGGAGTCGTGGAATGAATATGAATATCCGTTAGTCACATGTAAAAATAAATAGGTTTATGGAAAGTCGAGATATCCTGGGAAAATCCTATATTTTCCCTAAAAGTTGATGGTTGGTTATCTGTTCTAAACTGAGGTGTACAAGTATCTACCATACTTATATCGATAAACGAAGTTTTCTTTTAAAAACCCTAGTTACTCCCAGTGAGGTATATTATCCTTATTACATAAGTAAAACTAATAAATACATAGTGAACTAAATCCTGAAGGTATTATAGATACCCTCTAGTAATCAATACAGTTATTACTTTGAGGTTAGCTCACTTGATTCATTATTAAAAAAGTAAATCTCTGCTATCTAGGTTGCAAGTTTTATAACCATACATTAACTTGATATGACACGTATCGGGGCTAGTATCCTTTATAACTTTGTCACCCATAGACATGCCGGTCCCACTGTAGCTAGCAGCGAGGTGCGGGATAGTCAGTCCCATATAGATCTATTCACAAATCTCACGTTCTCCCTCCAGGAGACTCTGGTTATACTGAGATAGGATTTAGCCCAGTACACCTAAGGGTAGAGTATTGAAGTAGAGCCTGACAATTATGTATAATCTAGTTTACTAGCAAGAGACAGTATAAACCAATAACTATCCTTGAATAACAGTACTTTATACTCGTGAGAAAATATAGCTCACTGTAGCTAGTAGCGAGGTGCGGGATAGTCAGTCTCATATAGATCTATTCACAAATCTCACGTTCTCCCTCCAGGAGACTCTGGTTATACTGAGATAGGATTTAGCCCAGTACACCTAAGGGTAGAGTATTGAAGTAGAGCCTCACAATTATGTATAATCTAGTTTACTAGCAAGAGACAGTATAAAACAATAATTATCCTTGAATAACAGTACTTTATACTCGTGAGAAAATATATAACATAAACTAAACCTGCCATAGTTTATACATATTCACCCATGAAATCTGATTTGGTAAAAACTGCCTACAGGGTTATCCCAAACTATACCCATTATAGTTTATTAGAATTGATATGGAAAATGCTTTGTAAAAACCTTTCTGAAAGCTATGTAGTTAGATTTCCAAAATAAAAGTTTCCCTTATTCTCAACATATTACAAAAGGGATAAAATATTCGTATATGTTGTTAAACGTGGAAATCGTTAGACTGTATTAATAAGTTTAAAACTTAGTAAAATACTTTGAGTTTGGCTTGTATTCCCCCCTAAAAACATTAAAAACATGGAAACTGTAGGGTTATGAACTCACCGATTTGACATAGGATTTGAATGTAAGATCGGTATAGGTACTGAGTGTCAACTGAAGCCTCGAACACAACTGGATCCTATTTAACATGTAATGACACATATATGATTCAAATTAGGGTATTTTACAACTATACATGATAGGAAACCACTCTAAGGACTTAGAATCACTTGAACTAAGTGTTGGAACAATATACGATCAAATGAGGGAGGTGTAAGGCCACCCTTTGGGTGTGTACGGCCATAGGTGTACGGACCATGAGTGTACGGCCATACACTCATGATGGGGAGTGTTTTTGAGGTGTTTCCAAGGTTCTACAAGCATCCAATGAGTGTTCTAGGTCCCATACTTAGTGGTTTTGAAAGTTTAAGGCTAAATATGAACATCAAAGTGGGTGTACGCCCCTGAGGATGTGTGTGCGGCCGTATAGAGGGGTCTTTGGCCGTACAAAGGGTTGTATGGTGGTACACTCTTTATCTATGCCCAAAATGTCGTGTCTAAGTTGAAGATAAGGGCCAAATTCTCACTTTAGAGGGCCTTGAAGGTGTGTATGGCTGACCTTATGAAGGTGTGTGGTCGTACACCTTCAAAGGCTGAATAACAAGGTCTAAAACATAAAGAATCAAGGGATCTTTCTGTTGGATTAGTGTCTAAGTCCATAACTATTTTGGTATGTACTTGACCCGATGGTGCATGGTCCTTTTGGGTTGCCTTCACCAAAGCAACTTGATTGGAGAAATGAATAAAGAGAGAGAGCATAATATGATTTATTAATATGTTATAAGAATAATATATTAAAGGAGAAATCATATTTGTTTAATTAATATTGGTCAATAATTAATTAAGAATTAGTTTTGTGATCAAATGTAATTAATTAAACTAGAGGGGCTGATTTGTAATTATGTGATAGTTACAAAATAAGGTAAGGATTATCTTATTTATATGGTGGACGAATTTAAGGTTGGAAAGCCTTAGAATTCGAGTATGATAAGGATTCAAGGATTATCTTATTGGTTGCTTAATGGATAATCAACTAGATAAGGATAATGACTGAAACCCTATCTCTACACCTATATAAACACCCCTAGGGTCATGAATTCGTGGATCCCTTCCCAAGAGGTCCTAGATACGAATTCTAACCTCTTACCTCTTTCTTTATACCTTCTCCATTTGCTTATGGTGTTTGTGAGCCATTAGAGGAGTGACACTTGTGACTCTAAGCATTCCAAAGTCAATCCAAGGTGGAATTGGGATTGTTATTGCTACATAACAATCAAGGTATGATCTTAAACCTAATTACACATTAATATGATTACTTGTATGATAGAATTAGGGTTTATAGTCTTGGATTCAAAGCATGTACAATAGAGAAACCTAGATCCAAGCATTAGGGTTTGTATGAGCACATAGGATGTCTTATGACCAAGCATTAGGGTTTGTATGAGCACATAGGATGTCTTATAAGGGGTGTTTAAGGAAATTGCCTATAAAATGGCGATTGAATGGGTATCCACTCTTACCCACCGCACTCTTGACTAGTGGAAGGTCGTTAGCCGAACGGGTAGGATAGGACGAAACCTTCCATTATAAGTATAATGAAATACAAAGTAACTAAATGTTTTTCAAATTCCCAATCTTAGTTACTTAGGCAAAAGTGAATTGATGCAATTCCATGAAATTACACTTTGTGCCCTTGCGAAGACGTTAGTGGAGCGTGTGTGGTTTACCGGCACACTAAATGGTTCTAAGTAAAGGTAGCAAAGGGTGACTCAATGTTTGCCATAGTTCGGTGGAGCGTGTGTGGTTTACCGGCACATTGAATAGGTGATTGTAACATGTGAGGGCACCATGTAGTTTGCATGGTTATTCACACCCGCTTTGTGATCCTCGGCATCCCAGTCACAAACAAGAGGGGCATATCGAGATTTAAACATGCCATTGAAATGTTCAATGAATCTCAAAGGATCTAGGAGTTTTCATAGATTTAAAACTTAAGTTTCTTTTTCGTTTTTTCATGGTGGAAACTAGTGAATCGTCATTCACTTACCTTCAAATGTTCTGCAATTTGGGTTACGGCATCCCTCTCCCGAGTTGTAGGATATTGTGTTGGGTCCTAGCCTTGGAATTTCATTTGGGTGATTTACCAAGGACTCAATCAATCAACTAACTTGAATTCGTTTTTTCTCCCGATGTCAAAGTTCGACAACTATGGTCTTCTCAAATCCCGTGGAACAAGCATTCCACATGAAGATGATATTCCACGATTCGATCGAGGAACAAGAAATCATGCTTCACTTCCTCCTCCTCCTCCAATTATTCTCCCTAACCCACAAGTTCAAAGGCTTGAAAAGTTCAAGATCACTCAAGCCCTTTTGGCAAGTGAACATAAAGAAGGAAAGTCGGTGTGTGCACACGTCCTAGGGATGAAGTCACACTGTTGGGATCCGTTGTCTGTGAGGAAATGGCTGTTGATTGGGTTCTTCAGTCACTTCCCAAATCATATAGTAAGTTCGCAAGAGAGTACTATATGATGAGCTACGACGTGACCCTTATAGATCTCACCTATATGCTTGTTGCTGCTGAATCAGAAATGGTTTAGCGCAATAGAAAAGCAAAGTTGATTGGTGAATCTGCCTTCAAGACCTCTATGGATATAGACAATGGCAATGAAAGACATGCAATGATCGAAAAGTTTGATCATAAGAGAAAGGAAATGTCTGAGGTAGTTCCATGTGTTGTTCCAAAAGAGTCAATTTGCTTTTATTGCCAAGAGAAGGGGCATTGGAGATGAAGTTGCCCTATTTACCTAAGAGATCTAAGAGATGGGAGAGTCAAAAGTATGACTACGCTTTAGGTAAGAATCCACTATCTAACTCCATTAAGTTCCTATTCATTGATTCTTAATACATGATGTGATAAGATTGCATTTGAATGTTTTGAAGGATCGGTGAAAAAGAAGGGAAGCTTGATAAGAGAGCAAGATGAATCTAATCACAAGTGATGGATCTCGATCGCATGGACTTGAAGATTGGATTTTGAGCTTAGATAGTTATGATAGAGTTGTTAGAAATTTTCTTTTACATAGTTTTCAATGGATTTTGCATTGTAAGGACAAATGTTTTTCCGCTGCTTTTATAAATAAAATAAATTTTGACTCACTTATTTATTTGTTTATTTCCTTGCAATGAAATCGTTATGAAAATTGATGTTTGAATATTTCTACAACGAATGGATATGATTCTTAGTTATGTTATTTATGGAAATGTCAAGAATTTACCAAATAGGGAGAGTTTCTCATCGCCCAAGTTTCAATTGGACAGAAACTTGGAATCATGCAACGTGGATGCACGATGAATGAGAAATTTCGTATTTGGAAATTAGACAAATTCGTTGACAAAGTGTCAAGTGAAGGACTAGGAGATCGAGTACACAAAGTTGTGTGTTGATCAAGTTCACCATAAGAGTAACAAAGATATTCGTCATGATTTACTAAAGGCTTAGTAAACATGATTACACTTACAAGATTAAGTGTAATTTTGAATTGATTAAAGGGTTTAGATCAATAGCAAAACGAATAAGAAGAATCAAGTAGGCAGAAAGATAAGAGTTTCTCCACTCTAAGAAGAAGGGAGAGTACCTTTTATGCTTTATGATAGGTCTTAATGATTAGGAACCATATCTCAATTGATCCTCTAAGTGAGTCTTGGTACAATTGTATGTCCAAGAAGAGGAATCAAAGATTGAAGAAATGGTCAAATCAAGAAGTCAATCATACTTCGTTCCAAAACAAGTCTTAAAGTCAAGATTGTGACATTGAGTGAATAGTATTAAGAAGGTTTATAACATTCATCAATTGTGGAAAGTTGTGATGTCGTGGATAAGACAGAGACCAACTAAGACCAATTTATGAAATGTTTTGATAAAAGCTACACTAACTCTTGAATATTTGGTTGTCAACAAATGTTTATTGACAAGAGAATCTTATATGTCAAGGAGTCAGTGGGAGTCTTAATGGTCTTGAAAGGTTTCAAGAACAAATCAAATAAACCTTATTGATTATCACTAGCACACGAGTTGAGGTTTACAACCTATCGTGAAGACATTATTTTGTTTCTGTGCCAATCCAATCGAGTTAATTATGCATGTGAGTCCTATGAGTTCTCATTTGAATGCATAAAAGGCAAGGACCTTGATCGATGGAAAGTACATTGATAGGAAAGGTGAGCTGCTTAACTACTTGGAAAACGTGGTGGGCAGCTGTGCTACCATAAGGCAAGAAAATCAAGATTAAGGAAGTTCGATCCATATGAGTTTGAATTTGTCGTAAACTTTGATTTTAACAAATTCACATGGATAGGAACACATACACCGTTTAAATCTAAGTGTCATAAGATTTCCCCCTTCATGAAAATGATTGTGAGGAAATGCTTTCACTAAGAAAGATTTTAAAAGATAGTGATTGTAAAATTGCATTCTCGAATTCGATCATGGTTACGGCATCCCTTTCCATAATTTGAATTGTGAGGTTTGGCAATTAGTCTTAATTGTTAAGACACACATATGAACTATCTAAGGCAAAAGTGTATAAGTTCAAGAAGTCTTGATAAAAGATTATCAAAGCACTAAGTATTAGAAACATGAACTTAAGAAATTCAATAAGTATTGTTTTTCTGAAAGTTAAGATGTTTATGAATACATGTCGAAGCTAGTGGGAGCATAAGTGTTATGTTTTATAATATTCATCATGATAGTGGGAGCATAAATGTTATGATTGTATGATTATTAAGGCAAGTATTGCAAAGTTAGCAATATTAATTATAGAAAACAAGAGTTAAACCTTGCAAAGTAGTAAGGGTTATAAAGTTGTTTTGCTATAATTAAGGGAGAGAATATTATGCTTCATTTCAAATCTAAAGGATTAGGTTGTGGAATGTTAATAAATTTAGTCAAGGGTACATAGTGTGTTCTTAAAATTTCAATTATGATTACGGCATTCCTCTTCACAATTCGAATTTTGGCAACATAGAAAATAAAACATTGTGCATCGTGTCCCATACGCTTCGGGTATAGGATGGATTGCAAATGCTTTAATGTTTGACCATTCTAAAATTTCCCAAATGTCTAGTGCATTTAGAGGGAAAAGGGACTAGAATCGGTTTTGACTAAAATAATTAAACAACTATCAAAGGACAATCCAAAGTTCGACGAGGATTGGTTGCTTGTGAGTAGTTGGAAGTATAGTATTGGAAATTATGGAAATGTTTCCATAATGGATGGACAATATCAACATCATTACGAATAGATAAGATTCTATTAAGAAATTAGTTGTCATATGGAAAATATGGGAGCGTGTCCATATTGGGAAGTAAATATTGAAAATCTATGACTAGATTAGAAACCTTTATGTAAAAGGATGTTCAAAGGAATGTACTTTGAGTGAGAGACATCGTATCTAAGGAATTGTCTTGTAACAATCTCCGATAGAGGACTTTGTAATATCATTAGCAATAGTCTTTGAGACTTTGGTGCAGTGACATTACAAAAGGATCGTTGCATAAAGTGTTAGAATCTAGTAGATTCTATAAGTAACAAGAATTTGATATTCTTACACTTAAGAAAATGGATTTGGAGTTGTAAAATGAGAATGATTGGAAACGTGTTCAATTTGTCTATTTCACAAAAGTAAGAACCATAGGTAAACATTGTGTGCATGCTAGGAGCATGGGACAAGTGTAATAATTCAAGTATAAAGTTGATTACCCGAAACGACAAATAATGAGTAATCGATATGGTGATAAATAAAACGTGTTTTGTTTATACTCAAAGGTTTGAGGCCATATGGGATTAGTATTATTCTTGTGTTTCATTTTGCATGTTTTGACTTCCAAAATAATTGAGTTTATTAAGAATAATCGAATTATTCAAACGGGCCACAGTCGTTCATATGTTGGAAGTAGATATGAATGAAGACTGTCGTGAATTGGTGTGTGGATTGTCTAAAAGAGTATTAGACATAAGCAAATGTTTGCTGCAACGTTCATGAGTGCTTACGAATATGATTTGAGCATTGGATTAAACCCACGCTCACTTGGATCACTATCTTGAGTGATTAGTGAGACGATAACATCTTATATTCTTGAAACCGAGATGTGTGAGTTGTATCTTGCGAATCGGTTGCACATTGATAATATGTAAACGCACTAGTAAATTGGTGTTATAAAACATATTGTTGTGTGTGATTTGGTTAGTGAGTGCAAGCAAGCATTGTATCAAAGTTTATCCGTTCCTTTTATCCAAAGTAGGATAAAAGCGATATCTTTGGGCCCCTCGATGGTTTAGTGATGACAAACGTAAATGCTCGGCCGGGCTAGGGCTAATTTGATTTGTTCAATTAGTCTGTCATCATAAATCGGAAATCGAGATATAGTACAAAGAGAATGATTTGAAATCATATCTCATACGATATCTAGAATGGAGGAATATATGATCCCTTATCTAAGGACACGCGTATCTGATATGATCAGAGTTGACAGCGGCTTTGGAAAGCTACGATTGCAGATCAGGATCTGAAGTCATACGCAGAATAGTTGTTAGACTTATCCAAGTGGGAGACTGTTGGATTAGTGTCTAAGTCCATAACTATTTTGGTATGTACTTGACCCGATGGTGCATGGTCCTTTTGGGTTGCCTTCACCAAAGCAACTTGATTGGAGAAATGAATAAAGAGAGAGAGGATAATATGATTTATTAATATGTTATAAGAATAATATATTAAAGGAGAAATCATATTTGTTTAATTAATATTGGTCAATAATTAATTAAGAATTAGTTTTGTGATCAAATGTAATTAATTAAACTAGAGGGGCTGATTTGTAATTATGTGATAGTTACAAAATAAGGTAAGGATTATCTTATTTATATGGTGGACGAATTTAAGGTTGGAAAGCCTTAGAATTCGAGTATGATAAGGATTCAAGGATTATCTTATTGGTTGCTTAATGGATAATCAACTAGATAAGGATAATGACTGAAACCCTATCTCTACACCTATATAAACACCCCTAGGGTCATGAATTCGTGGATCCCTTCCCAAGAGGTCCTAGATACGAATTCTAACCTCTTACCTCTTTCTTTATACCTTCTCCATTTGCTTATGGTGTTTGTGAGCCATTAGAGGAGTGACACTTGTGACTCTAAGCATTCCAAAGTCAATCCAAGGTGGAATTGGGATTGTTATTGCTACATAACAATCAAGGTATGATCTTAAACCTAATTACACATTAATATGATTACTTGTATGATAGAATTAGGGTTTATAGTCTTGGATTCAAAGCATGTACAATAGAGAAACCTAGATCCAAGCATTAGGGTTTGTATGAGCACATAGGATGTCTTATGACCAAAACCCATCACTTTCAAGTATAACAAGCTAGGGGATGAATCACTTATGTTTTTTATGCCTTTGGAGGGTTCTTAGATGAAGATTCTAGAGAGAGAAAGTAGTAGAGTGCAGCCAAAAGAAGAAAAGAATGAAAGAGAGGGGGTCTCCTCATATTTATAGGGTTGGGTGACCCACCACCCTGGGTGTGCGGCCTCACACCCATGTGTACGGCCGTACACACCTCCCAAGAGGGTGTATGGCTCGATTTTGCTACTTTACGACTTTATAGTTCATCCCTAATCTCAACCTTGGTTGTACTCATGCTTAGAACACTTAAACGAACCCTTAAACGGTGTTAAAAGGTGATGAAGTCGAGTTTAATATTGATAGAAGTTCCGAGTTGTCACACTACCACTATATGATCTCTCATTCTTTGGCACTTACCAGTCCAAAACATACATATGTTGTATTGCCCCTCATGTTCAACATGTGTTCTTCTTCATAATCAATATCTTCATCTTAGATAAGAATGCACAACGATATCTCAAGTTTTCTCTGAAGGATTGAATTTTTCCTTGTAACTATTCATGATGAAAGATGAATAACAAACAATTATTTAAACAAATATGGAAATATGAAAAGCCCGATTGTGAATTAAATTTCGAAAGATAGATTCCACATTTCTCAATTGAACATAAGTTAATTTATACTAATACATACATACTACAGGGGATGAACACCAAAGTTTACAAAATAGAGGAGGTGAAAGTGATATTTTGCAAAGTTCAAAGTGGAGGAGTTTAAAGTGATATTGCAAAAAGTGTAGGGGTAAAAATGTCATTTTAAGAAGTATTTTAAGAAATATAGATGTGGAAAATTTCATTTAGGAAAAGTGGAGTAGTGAAAGTAACATGTTAAAAAGTATTGTAAAACTCCTTTCCAAAGTTGTTAAATTGTATTTTTTTTAGGATTTCAAGTATAGGGTTTTGGGGAAAATCCCTTTGTTACGTCGCAAATATTATAGTGTAGCGTTGCGCGCCACATGTCATGTCACGAAGGAGTGAGGATCACGATATGAAGCCGCAATAAGCCTAAGCCCTATATCTCTGGCCTTGAGACCTATTTAAGGAAGATGATGCTTAGGGTTACCTCATTTTCTCAGCCTCCATACTCCATAAACGTTACTCTCAAATCTTAGCCTTCATTCTTGTCTTTTGAGCTTAAGTATGTGACATTTGGGTGGTTTTGAAGGTGTAGATTTCATCTTTGGTGTCAAGCGAAGCAACCCTTGTAATTTCTAACTTCTTATGACCCTTCTAAATTTTTGTAGGGATTCAAGTTCAAACTTTTATGGTTTATGCATGTCAGATCTGTTGGAAGTATGTTCAAGGTCATTAACTAATTGGTGATATTTCTAATAATAGGAGGGTCCTCTTGGGTTGACCTCAAGACTCAAATTAAGTAGAATAAGTAAAGGAGGAGTTAGTTTAATAATTATTATGGTTTAATAATTAATTAGAAACTAATTAGAAATCAATTTGGCAATTAATTAACAGTTTAATTAATAAAATTGTTAAATATCAATTAATCAATAGTTGGTTGATCAGGAATATTCCAGAACCCTAGGAAGGAGGGTGGTGGACGAAAATTCCCTTTGGATAACTAAGCATTCCTTATAAGGGGTGTGGACACCTTCCTTATCAAACGTGTTTTAAAGTCGTGAGAGCAGCAGATCCAATAAGAACTGGGAATGAGAACTAAGCATTCCTTATAAGGGGTGTGGACACCTTTCCTATCACAATGCGTTTTAAAGTTGTGAGGGCAGCATATCCAATAAGAACTCTGCAGTTAAGCATGTTTGGCCAGGAGTATTATCGGGATGGGTGACCCCCTGGGAAGTCCTCGTGCCGAGTGACCCAAAGCGGGCAATAATATGATACGCATTAGAGGGGGATGTTACAAATGGTATCAGAGATGGGGCACGGGTCGATGTGTTCGACAGGGATGTCGAACCCTATAATGGGGGGGTGAATGTGGGTTGCACCTAATCCCACATCGGTTGGGAAGGAGAACTAAGCATTCCTTATAAGGGGTGTGGACACCTTCCCTATCACAACGCGTTTTAAAGTCGTAAGGGCAGCAGATCCCATAATAACTCTGTAGTTAAGCGTGTTTGGGCGAGAGTAGTACCGGGATGGGTGACCCCCTGGGAAGTCCACGTGCTGAGTGACCCAAAGTGGACAATATTGTGATACGTGCCAGAGGGGGATGTTACACTGGTTGAGACACATTGACCGTTGACTATTGATTGTTGACTTTTTTTATTAGTTTTGCTTAGACTTTATAGGATTTGAGTAATTCACTAAGGACTAGTCTCATATTAGAGTTAGGTGTTCGTGCAAACTGTTTCATTACAGTTGTTGTTGAGATTCTGTTGCTAGCTTCATATGAGTCTTCTCACTATATTACTTATGCCATGATTGGATTGTATATGTATTGGATGCCTATGTAATACTATGACATGATCGTATGAGAATCCTTAGTGTGATTTCAGTAAACCTAGATCATTTAGGGTGCATGTACACATATAATAGTAGGGTCTTTCTTATTCTCTTGTATATTTATATGCTCTATTGGGATGCTGACAAGATTGGAGAGGTCATAAGCCAACAGGCTCAATTGGGATTGATTTGTTTTCTAGCATTATATACAAACTAGTTATGAAAACGGAAGCAATATGAAACCATATGTGTACATGCACCGTAAATGATCTAGGTTTATTCTATAGCAACATACTTATGAAAAACAAGAATTACGAACCTTTTGATGTTCTTGTTCTTCTGAAATACTGCTTAATTGAAATCTATTCACAACCACCTTTGCTTTGGATGAAGATGACCCAGTAGAAAGAATCCTTCTTTTGTTTCATGCGCATAACTCCAAGAGAGTAACTAAAATTAACTAGGAGGATGGTCAATTTCACAAATCCTTAGAGGGTTAGAAATCATCCACTAAAAAAAGGGAGAAAGGAGAATGGTGAAAAATCAAACCAATGTGTAAGATAGTCTCATATTGTGGTAACTAATTAAGTTTCTCATGCATACCCTACATAATTATTTTCATCTAATATTAAGCGTACAATATTTGTTTTCATCTTGTAATCATTCTATACCACAAAGTATAAAGTATATATTAAATTTGGATTTATAAAAAAATATAATAGTCAATTAATACAACTAAAAATTTAAAATGATTATAAAATATTAAAAATAAGGATTTGACCAACAAAATTTGAAAACTTAAGAATGATAAACTATGATATTTAGAAATTAGGCTGGACAAATATGATATTTCGATATTTAAGAAAAACATATACAAAATTCTCTTTTAATTTATGATGTTTCTATTTTTATTTGTTTAGGACTCTAAAAAAAAAAAAAAAAAAAAAACAAAACAAAACAAAACGAAACGAAAAAAACCATGCATTAATACATGCTAGCACTACAACAAAAAAAGAGAATTAATGGCGATAAAAGTCGTTGTTAAAGCCTAGAAGAGTCACCGATAAAGCTAATAGCGATGACGTGTCGTTGGTAAAAAGTCGTCGCTACTATTCTATCGTTATTACTCAAAATGTCGACAGTAAAAATATTTGTCGCCGCTACTGCTCTTGTCATCGGTAATACCCAGAGTCGCCGCTAATGATCTCGTCGTCTGTAATACCCCTATCTCCGGTAATAAAAAGTTTCATTTTATAATTTTTTTTTAAATCAACGATTTTGGGTGCAAAATAACTGATACATAACGTCATTAAATGCAGAAAAAAAATCACATAATAACATTTGATTAGGTACCAAATAGTGTTATAATTAATTTCATATCAAAATAAACAACCAAAGTTTTACAATTCTAGCAAGTAACAAAGTATCACGACAAGTGTAACATATAAAACACAAATTAATTATCTAAAGAACCATCATCTCCATTTCCATCGTTTCCTCATTAATCTTTCCCCGATTGAAAAAATGCATAAAGTTCCTCCCTACATGCCAGGTCGTTGAGCATTGCCCGAAGATTTTGTTGGAATAGTGTCTAAGGCTGCAACTATATTAGGCAAGTATTTGACCCGATTGTGCATGGTCCTTTTGGGTTGCCTTCACCATAGCAACTTGGTAGGATGATTTATTATGAGAGAATAGATATTATTAATATATTATGAGAATAATATAAGGAATAATAATGTAGTTATTTGATTAATATAAGTCATAGATTAATTAGTATTAATTTAGTGACTTAAGGAGATTAATTAAATAAGAGGGTATAAACTGTCAATTGTTTGATAGTTAAACTTTAGAGTGTAAATCCTTATTGGATAAAGGGTTGGACGATTTCTAGGCTAGGATAAGCCTAAATTCATCCAAGGCATTATCTAAGGAAAGGATTTGGATTGCTTTGAGTAATAGTTATCCAACTAGGGTTTGAGTTGTAACCCTTAAGGAGTCTACAAGTATAAATAGACCCTATGGTATAAGGAAATCGGTACTTCACCTAAAGTAGAGAAGCTCTGGCCGAATTCCTCCCCTCTCCTCTCTCTCAAATCATCCTCTTTGCTAGTTGGTGTTTGTAAGCCATTAGAGGAGTGATAATTGTGACTCTAAAGCTCCAAGAACAAGAACATCAAACAAGTGTCTCAAGGTATGATTCTAACTCTGATTTTTGTGTTTTTCTTATACCTAATGATTCATTAGAAGTCTTGGATTCAAAGCATGTTTAATAGAGAAACCTAGATCCAAGCATTAGGGTTTGTATGCGCACTTAGGAATGTTCTTATGTACAAAACTCATCAGTGGTATCAGAGCCTTGATTGGTTTCTATTAAATTGATGCTTGAATGTTTGAATCTTAACTGAAAATTTCGATTTTTATGTTTCTGAGTCATGGACTCGGCGAGTTGGCCTAACTCAGCGAGTCCAGTGTGGGTACTCGGCGAGTCCGAGCGTCAGGATTAGCCAAAAACGGGATTTTTTTTTCATATTTATCTTATGGAAACTTACCTTAATCATATTAGATCAACCCTAATCCGTTTTTATGATATATATGACTATATTTTTGATCTAATTGAAGATAATTATCAATTAATAAAATATTTAATTTCCTTATATGATAATTATTAATCAAATATGGATAATTATGTGATTAATTGTTAATTTAAAATTATTTGTTATTTGATCCTTCATGTTTTAAATGTTTAAAATTAGTCCTCAAGTTTTGAAATTTATGTGTTGTGATTAAAAGTTTAATTTAGACAATTTAAATTTCAAACCCTAGTATTTTACAAGTTTAAAATACAACCCTATACTAATATAATATTACAAGATTAATAATATATATGTATAACTTAAATGCTAGTCTTACCGTTAGTAGCCCTCATTCATGAAGCCGGTCTATAAGGTGGGTATAAGGTTGCGGCCTATAAAATGGCGCTTAATGGGTGTACACTCACACCCACCGCTCGCTTGATTGGTGGAGGGTCGTTAGCCGAACGGGTAGGATAGGGAAACCTCATCCTCTCATTAAAAGTATAATAAGAAATACAAAGTAACTACATGTTTCTTAAAATTTCCCAATCTTAGTTAATTTAGGAAAAGTGAATTGATGCAATCCCATGAAATTACACTTTGCACCTTGCTAAGAAGTTAGTGGAGCGTGTGTGGTTTACCGGCACACTAATTGGTTCTAAGCGAAGGTGGCAAAGGGTGATTCATTGTTTATCATAGTTCGATGGCGCGTGTGTGGTTTACCGGCACATCGAATAGGTGATCGTTACAATGAAGGCACCATGTGAATTTGCATGGTAATTGACACCCGCTTTGTGATCCTCGATATCCCAGTCACAAAACAAGAGGGGCATATCGAGATTTAAACATGCCATTGAAAAGTTTCAATGAATCTCATCCGAACCTAGGAATTCTCAATACATTTAGGACTTAAAGTTATGTTTCTCATGGTGGAGAATTAGTGAATCGTCATTCACTTACCTTCAAATTGTTTGCATATTAGATTACGGCATCCCTTTTCTAATGTGTAAATATTGTTGTTGGATCCTAGCCCTAATTTCTTATTGGGTGAACATTAGGGATTCATATTCTAATCTATCTTTGTCCTTTCTACTTATAGATGTCGAACGCCAACAATGTTGCTACGAGTTCTTTCACTTTGATGAGCCTTTGTCAAAAGGTCACCTTTGATGGAACGAACTTTAGCAAATGGATAAGATGCATTCGCACGATTGCTCGCTATGAGGATAAGGAGTATGTCCTAGATGAGAAGCTCGAGAAAATCAACCCCGAAATTGCTACTCCCGCCGAAATCACCGCTTTCGAAACTCACGAGCGTGATGCAACAAAAGTGCATTGCATCATGATCGCGACTATGAACTCCGAATTCCAAAAGTCCTACGAGGACATGTATCCGTACGAAATGCACCAAGACTTATTGGAGAGATACCATCAAAATGCGAGACAAGAGCATTATGAGATTTTCACGAACATGATTTCCGCTAAGATGGGTCATGGAGAGTCTCTTACCGTGCACTTCCAAAAGATGCAAAGGTATCTCGCCCGCCTTCGCAAGTTAAATTTTGACTTTGGGGGAGACTTGGCGATCGACATGGTGCTTCACTCTTTGCCTCCGAGCTACAATCAATTTAGGATGACCTATCACATGAACAAAGAAGAGGTCACCCTAAGGAAACTCCAAGGTCTCTTGAGGGTCGCTGAGAGCAACTTCAAGGACAAGTCTGTTGCACAAACTCCCAATCCGCCCGCTGCTCCTGTCTTGGCAATTGGACAAGGAAAGGGAAATAAGAGGAAGGCTTCGTCGAAGAACTATTGAAAGGTTAAAGCCTGAGATGGTGCCTCTTCTAGTGGGACCAAAGTTGATCCCACTAAGCCCTGTTCTAACCCGAAGGAGGCAGAGTGCCACCACTGTCACAAGATAGGACATTGGAAGAGAAGTTGCCCGGAATACCTACAAGCCATCAAGGAAGGAAAGATCAAGCCATCTTTCGCAGGTATATATACAATTAAATCTAATGATTCATCTCACAATACTTCTTGGGTTCTTGATACCGGTTGTGGTTACCACATTTGTTCTAATGTGCAGGGAATAAGAAGAAGTAGAGACGTGGAGCATGGAAGAATAAATCTAATCATGGGGAACAGAAGATCGTCTCCTGTGACCAAGATTTGAGTGTATTCTTTAGTGCTTAGGAATAGTTTATCTTTAGATTTGAACAATTGTTGTTATTCGCCAGAAATGGCTAGAAACATCATTTCTTTTCATGGTTTGTTTAGACAAGGTTTTAGATTTTCTTTTAATAATGAGAATGGTTCTATTTTAGCTTATCTAAATGGTGTCTTTTACTTTGAAGCTATACCATGTAATGGAATTTATGAAACTGTTATGATTGTTGATAACTTAGGAAATGATGTTTTGTACTTGGATTCTTCCAATAGTATGGATAAGGCATCCTTATGGCATTGTCGTCTTGGACATGTCAACAAGAAACATATAGGCCAACTCCAAAAGGATGGAGTGCTGGAGTCATTTGACCTTAGGGAAGATGACACATGCGAGTCTTGTTTACTTGGAAAGATGACTAAGTCATCCTTCGCTGGTACGTGCGAAAGGGGTGAGGGTCTATTGGACCTCATACATACCGATGTGTATGGACCGTTTAGATCTACCACGAAGGATGGAAACTGCTTCTACGTGACTTTTACCGATGACTATAGTAGATATGGGTATATCTACTTAATCAAGCAAAAGTCAGGAACTTTTGAAAAGTTCAAAGAGTTCAAGAATGAAGTGGAGAATCAATTGGGCAGGAAGATCAAGATACTTCGATCCGATCGAGGAGGAGAGTACCTAAGTCTTGAATTCCATGATTATCTAAAGGAGTGTGGAATAGTTTCACAATTGACGCCACCTAGGACACCACAATTGAATGGTGTGGCAGAAAGGCGTAATCGAACCTTGTTGGACATGGTTCTCTCTATGATGAGTCGTGCTTCACTATCTATCTCTTTTTGGGGGTATGCCTTAGAGACTGCCGCCCATATCCTTAACCGAGTCCCTACTAAGAAGGTTGCCAAAACACCTTACGAGATGTGGACAAGGAAAGCTCCTTCGTTAGCACATATTAAGGTTTGGGGTTGCGAGGCTTTCGTAAGACGAGATACTCACGACAAGCTCGAACCTCGTAGTGAGCGATGTATTTTCATCGGCTACCCGCAGAAATCCTTTGGATATCTCTTCTATAGACCGAAGGACAATGTCGTCTTTATTACGAGGAGAGGAGTTTTCCGAGAGCGAGAACTCATAAGCCAAGGAGACAGTGGGAGGCAAATCGATCATGAAGAGATTCAAGAGTCGATAGATGAAGGAACCTCAACCGCTGGCACCTAACCCGAGGAGGAAACTCCGGTTGAACCGATTGACATATCATTACCTCTTAGACGTTCCGAAAGAGTTAGGTTTCAACCCCAATTGTATGGTTTTCATATTACTACCGAAGGGGACATGTATATTAGTGATACTACACTAATAAACCTTGATGAACCTAATAGCTATAAGGAAGCCATGGCAGGCCCAGAGTCTGCAAAATGGAAAGAGGCAATGGATAGCGAGATCCAATCCATGTATGATAACCAAGTTTGGAATTTGGTTGATAATGTGCCTGGACGTAAGACCGTTGGGTGCAAATGGATCTTCAAGAAGAAGACCGACGTGGATGGAAAAGTACACACATATAAAGCACGATTGGTTGCGAAGGGCTTTACTCAAACTCCCGGAGTCTACTATGAAGAGACCTTCTCACCAGTTGCGAAAATAAAATCTATTAGTGTAATGCTAGCAATTGCCGCATTTCATGATTATGAGATTTGGAAAATGGATGTCAAGACCGCTTTCCTTAACGGGAAGTTGGCTGAGGATGTTTACATGGCTCAGCCAGAGGGGTTTGTGGATCCAAAGCATCCGAATAGAGTGTGTAAGCTTGAGAAGTCCATTTATGGACTAAAGCAAGCGTCTCGCAGATGGAATCTTTGCTTCGATGAGAAAGTCAAAGAGTTTGGGTTTGTACGAGGCGAAGATGAATCGTGTGTATATGTCAAAGCCAGTGGGAGTGTAGTAAGCTTTCTCGTTCTATATGTCGATGACATATTACTCATAGGAAACGACGTCCCGACTCTGCAGGAAGTTAAGTCCTGGCTCGGGAAGTGCTTCGCTATGAAGGACCTCGGAGAGGCTTCCTATATTTTGGGAATAAGGATAGCAAGAGAAAGAAGTAAGAGACTAATAGGACTTAGTCAGAACACTTACTTAGAGAAGGTACGAAAACGTTTTAGTATGGAAAACTCGAAGAAGGGAGAATTACCGATACAAAGCAATGCCAAGTTGAGTAAGACTCAAAGTCCGAGTACCGAAGCCGAGATAGCTGAAATGAGCTGAGTTACATACGCTTCTGCAGTAGGCTCAATCATGTATGCTATGAATCTTACTCGCCCTGATGTAGCCTTTGCTTTGAGCATGGTTAGTAGATATCAAGGGAACCCTAGCAGAGCCATTGGATTGTAGTGAAGAATATCCTTAAGTACCTTCGGAGGACGAAGGAATGGTTCTTAGTCCTCGGAGGGAGTGATGACTTGAAGGTGCGAGGGTATAGTGACGCCAGTTTTCAGACCGACAGGGACAACTACCGTTCGCAGTCGAGTTGGGTCTTTACCCTGAATGGAGGAGCAGTAACTTGGAAAAGTTCCAAGCAGGAAACCGTAGTTGATTCAACGTGCGAATCAGAGTACATCGCAGTGAGCGAAGCGTTGAAGGAGGCAATATGGCTAAAGAACTTCATTGGTGATCTTGGAGTTGTACCTGCCATAAAGGAGCCCATGGAGATTTTCTGTGATAATGAAGGTGCAGTTGCCTTGACCAAGGAACCGAGAGATCATGGTAGATCACAACATATCGACAGAAAATATCACTTTATTAGACATCGTGTAGAAGAAGGACAACTCGTAGTGAAGAGGATATCATCAGAAGATAACCCAGCAGATCCGCTTACGAAGGGACTGAGTAGGGTTAAGCATTTGCAGCATGCTAGGAGTATTGGGCTGAAGGATGATATTAGCGTAGATTACATAGTATTAGAAACGTGTAATAGATAAATGTAATTAACATTTGATGATTAAATAAAGGAGTTTTATTTATAAGTAATGTTACTGTCTTATGTTAATTGTTTAACTATTGTTTCACTTAGCATGTTTTGACTTCCAGAATAATTGAGTTTATTAAGAATAATCGAATTGTTCAAATAGTCCACAATCGTTCATATGTCGGAAGTAGATATGAATGAAGATTGTCATGAATAGGTGTGTAGAGTGTCTAAATGGTGTTAGACATAGCAAAAGATTGTTGCAACGTTCATGAGTGCTTATGAACTAGATTTGAGCATTGGAACAAGCCCGCGCTTGCTGGAATCACCTTATGGAATGTGATAGTAAATGGGTGATCGCAAGACGATAATATCATATAGTCTTAAAACCTAGATATATGGTTTGTTATTGGTTAATTGATTGTACATTGATAAGGCGAAAACGCATTGGTAACTCGATGTTATAAAACACATTGTTGTGTGTAGTTGGTTAATGAATAAGTAAATGCATATAAGTCGAAGTTTATTTGTAACTTTTATCCTTTGAAGGAAAAAGTGATATCTCGGCCGCTCGATGATTTGATTTGACTTATGTGTCGGGCCCGGTCAGAACTGAATTGATGTGTTCGATTAAGTTCTATGTCAAATAAATCGGAAATCGAGAAACCAAATGCTAGACTAACTATTCCATAGTATTGTCAGCATGATTTCTAACAGAGGACTGTACGATCCCTTATCTGAAGGACAAGATTGATTAGATCAGAGTTTGACAGCGTCTTTGAGAGCTACAATTGCAAATCGGAATGTACCTGCGCATATGATTACTAGACTTATCCAAGTGGGAGACTGTTGGAATAGTGTCTAAGGCTGCAACTATATTAGGCAAGTATTTGACCCGATTGTGCATGGTCCTTTTGGGTTGCCTTCACCATAGCAACTTGGTAGGATGATTTATTATGAGAGAATAGATATTATTAATATATTATGAGAATAATATAAGGAATAATAATATATTTATTTGATTAATATAAGTCATAGATTAATTAGCATTAATTTGGTGACTTAAGGAGATTAATTAAATAAGAGGGTATAAACTGTCAATTGTTTGATAGTTAAACTTTAGACTGTAAATCCTTATTGGATAAAGGGTTGGATGATTTCTAGACTAGGATAAGCCTAAATTCGTCCAAGGCATTATCTAAGGAAAGGATTTGGATTGCTTTGAGTAATAGTTATCCAACTAGGGTTTGAGTTGTAACCCTTAAGGAGTCTACAAGTATAAATAGACCCTATGGTATAAGGAAATCGGTACTTCACCTAAAGTAGAGAAGCTCTGGCCGAATTCCTCCCCTCTCCTCTCTCTCAAATCATCCTCTTTGCTAGTTGGTGTTTGTAAGCCATTAGAGGAGTGACAATTGTGACTCTAAAGCTCCAAGAACAAGAACATCAAACAAGTGTCTCAAGGTATGATTCTAACTCTGATTTTTGTGTTGTTCTTATACCTAATGAGTCATTAGAAGTCTTGGATTCAAAGCATGTTTAATAGAGAAACCTAGATCCAAGCATTAGGGTTTGTATGCGCACTTAGGAATGTTCTTATGTACAAAACCCATCAGATTTTACAACTGTATAATAAATAATAGCATATATAATCTTATAAGTTAAATTATCAAATATAAACAAAAACTACCAAAGTACATTGCTGTTTCTTGCACTTAAATACAAGAAATGCCAAAATTACATTGCTATTTCTTGCACTTGGGACAAAAACACAATTACCAAATCAGCATGCATTTATTGATGCCAAAGTACATTGTTATTTTTAAACTTAGAAAAAAAAACCAAAGTACATTGCTATTTCTTGCACTTAGGACAAAAACACAATTACTAAAGCTTTTAGAAAATAATCACCATAAACCAAAATTACCAAATCAACATGTATTTAATGATGCCAAAGTACATTGTTATCTTTAAACCAAGGACAAAAAACCAAAGTATATTTATATTTGTTGCACTTAAAACAAAAACACAATTACAAACATAATTACCAAATCAACATGCATTTATTGATCATTATATAGATACATGAGACTTTGAAATTAAATTTTTTACTCTATTTGTGCTAAAGAACCTTAAATACAAGAAATACCAAAATACATTATTATTTCTTGCACTTAAAATACACAAAATACCAAAAGACATTGCAATTTCTTGTACTTGGGACAAAAGCACAATTACCAAATCAACATGTATTTATTGATGCCAAAGTACATCACTATTTCTAAACTAAGATAATAAACCAAAGTACATTGCTATTTCTTGCACTTGGGACAAAAAACCAATTACTAAAGCTTTTAGCAAATAATCACCACAAACAAAAATTATCAAATCAACATGCATTTATTGAAATTAAATAATTTTGGTTTACCCGTGATGGATGTGATGGTTGTGGTGGTGGTGGTTGTGATTGCTATGAAATAGGTGGGATAGCAGAAGGTTTCTGGCTGATACCTTTAATATGGCCACGTCGTTCTCCTAATACTTTCTCGAAAGTAGCTCTTTCTTGAGCGGTTGTTAACTCTCTTTCACCTTCTGGTCCTTGCATTTGTTCTAAGAGCTCTTCCACTAACCGATTTTGTGTGTTCCAAAAGTGGTTAAAAATTAAGTATAAATAAACACTTAATTATATGATAAAATTATAATTAAATACTTACGTATTGTTGTTCCGCCTCGACACTAACAAATACACCATTCATATCGGCATGAGCATTGTGAAACGTTTCCACTCTCTGAATGTTCTGTTTAACATTAAAAATTATATTATATTTTAAATAAATAATTACATGTATCGTGCATTACCTTCTTATAGCAAGTATTGTTATACGAGCTTGACCCCCCACGGTTCACGGTCATTTGCATATCACAGACTTTTTTTTGCTCCTCTGTGAAGCAGCTCTGTGTTCTTCCGTTTGGAAATACTTAACTGTTTCCCCCCGTTATCAGCATCCATATCATCTGGTTGGGTCGGGGGGGGGGGGGGGGGAGGGTTGGCTAATGCTCTCGGGATATTCTCATACCCTCCAACTTTCAAACAATATTCTTTTGCATCAGATTTATGTTCTCGATAACATTTTAACAAAGTTGCTTCAAAACTCTCTAACAACATAGCAATGTTTGGATCCCTGGACATCTGATCCAAATCAAATTTTGTCTACAAAAAAACCAAGTGAAAACCAGTCATAATTACCCATATAAAATATTTTATATAAATAATTTACCCCTAAATATTGTTTTACTGTATCCTTTATCGCAGGGAAAACTTTTTCCAAGTTCATTTATCAAAAGAGACCATCCACCATATTATTTTTCCAACTTTGTGTGCAAACATGTCATTCGGATCTCCTACGGAATCATATGTAATATCCCTATCATAGTCCATGTAAATCCGTTTGCCCTTATTTTGTAAGAGCGCTCTTTCAAGCTTAATATTTTTTTTGTTTTTCCTCGGCCTCTCCTACATGGCTCAACTACATATATAATTAAAAGTTAATAGAAACGATATTTAATTTATAATAACTGAATAAAAATAGTAAATAAAAATTCATAATAAGACTTACTCTCATGCTCATGATAACTAACACCTCTACCGACTGGGAAATATGGGTCCTCAGCTTCATCACTCCCATGTCCCGGGCTCATAACAGTAGCTATGGTGTACAAAAACAAGATCCATATCGATATCATTTCCTGAAAAATTATAAGACATACATATACAATTTCTATTACAAATACACATTACATAGGTATAAACATTTATATTTAAACTAGGAATCCAAATAAAGTTTATACTAGAAATACACATTACATAAAAACTATTCAAACTAAAATGTTCCTCATATCCTTCAGTATCTTCTTCGATATCATAATCAGAATTAATTTCATGCTAAACATTCTAGAAATCAGAAACATCATCGACTCTACTAGTTGGCGGAGAAACTTCAGTTGCACTTTCTACATCAACAATTACTATAGAAATGTTTTGAAAGTACATGTTGAAATCGATAAAAAGTGGAGCATCGGATGAAAATATATTTTGAACTACGCCGACATTGCAACATTTTCATGTGAGCCATTGTCAACATTTTGGACAACGTCATTGTAAACAAGTTTGACACGATCATCGTGCAATGGTAGATCCCAAATACTTTGATGATTAATATGCTCGACAACACACCGATGGTTATTGTTTTGGTTTGTTCGAGAAGGTTCTTTGATGTAGAACATTTGTTTGGCTTGTGAAGCATATATGAGTTGATCATCTTTGTATGCTTTTGTATTTGGTTTGTTCAAGAGTCGTTGCTAATGCCTACGTTGTCGGTATTACCATCGCCGATATTAACTAGATTTTTTGTAGTGGGTGTTTTAGTTTTTATTCTAACTTTTTCAAAAAACAAAACCAAAATATTAAAGCTCGTCAATTTATAAGATCTGAAAAGTGACATATAATGGATACAGTTTAAAATTATAAAAAAAGTTTCTTTAAAAATTTCCATATTTGTTGTATAGTTTTTTTTTTTAACAAAATACAAAAGCTCATCATTCTTATGTTCTAAAAACAGATATAGATATTGTTATTTAACTACAAACTTCTATAAAAAATTATTTTAACTCTTTTAGTTCTTAAGGTTACTTATTAAAAAAGTTGTGGTTTAATTTTTCCAAAAAATATAATATGCTAAAGGTTATCAATTTTATGTTATAAAACTGATATATATATCAATATAAAAAAAATAATAGATTTTTTTCGTTATCACAAAAATTTATATTCTCATTTGAGTATTTCTCTCTCTCTCTCTCTCTCTATATATATATATATATATATATATATATATATATATATATATATATATATATATATATATATATATATATATATATATATATTCGGTAAAAAAAATAGATGCCACATAAAATTTACTTGTAAAATCCAAATAAAATTGGTTGCCTTTGGCCACATCCAAATGATGTAGGTAATTAAGTTTTCCACTGGGACCATTAAAAATATATAGGTTGCGTTTAGTTATGGAAAAACAATTTTCATTTTCCGTTTTTTGTTTTTCCTTTTCAATTTTCGTTTTCCGTTTTCATTTTTCATTGAAAAATTTAGAAAACGCGTTTAGTTAAACTTATTCATTTTTAATTTTCAGTTTTAGAAAATTAAAAAAAACGTGTTTAATTGTGTACTTTTCTATCGTTTTTATTTTTAAAAAACGGTAGCAGTGGTAGGGTGTGGGTGGAGGCGGTGACGGTAGCGGGTCGACGACGGTGCTGGTGATGACAGACGATGGTGGTGGCGGCGACAAGTGTGTCAGTGGTGGTGATGGTGGCGGCAGCGGTGGTGGTGGTGCTAGTGACGGGTTAGTGGTGGTGGTGATGGTGATGATAGGTCGGTGATTGTCGTGGTGGTGTTAGGTAGGTGGGGGTGCGAGTGTGTGTTTGTGGGGGTAGATGTAGTTTTGTGTGTGTGTGTGTGTCTGTAAGGGTGGTGGTGGGGGTAGGTGTGGGTTTGTGTGTGGGTGGGTGGGTATGTATGTGTGTATGGATGGGTATGTATGTGTGTGTGTGGGGGTGGGTGTGTGTGGGGGTGGGTATGTATGTGTGTGTGTGGATGGGTATGTATGTGTATGTGTGTGTGTGTGGGGGGGGGGGGTGTATGTGTGTGCCGGTGCGCGCGTGTGTGTGTGTGGGTATGTATGTGTGTGTGTGTTTCTGGGTGGGTTGGTATGTATGTGTGTGGGTTTGTGTGTGTGTATGGGTGGGTATGTATGTATGTGTGTGTTTGTGGGTGGGTGGGTGTGTGCGGGTCGGTGTGTGCGTGCGGGTCGGTGTGTGTGTGTGGGTATGCATGTATGTATATGTGTGTGTGTGTGTGTTTGTGGGTGGGTGGGTGTGTGTGGGTGGGTGGGTATGTATGTTTGTGTGTGTGGGTGAGTGGGTATGTATGTATGTGTGTGTGTTTGTGGGTTGGTGTGTGTGTGGGGGGGTGGGGGTAGGTAGACCTGGGGTGAAGTGGGTGTGTGTTTATATTTTAGAAAAATATGGAAAACAATAATTATCAGTTTTTCAAAAAATTTCAACTTCTTTCTAATTTTAGAAAACGGAAAATTTTCATTTTCCGTGAAAATTTTAGAAAAATAGACGAATTAAACACGTTTTCAAAATTTTCATTTTTCTTGGAAAAATTTTCCGGAAAACGGCTCATTTTTCCGCAACTAAACACACCCATATATTTGCAATATTTTGCATAACAACTTAAACAAGTACACACTTACTTTTATGGTTGAGTTTTGGTCTTACTTGTTTCATACACACGTAATTTGGCCTTCAATTTCTTTTAAATTTCCTTTTTTTTTTTGGACAGAATCGGAAAACATAGAAAGTTAGGTTGGGAGTGTAATCCCTAAGAAACTTCAAGTCATGGAAAGTCAAGTGACAAAATTATGAGGATGTTTCCTTTATTATAATTGTTACTCTTTCTCTTTCTAAAATTTCATTTTCTTTTTATATTCCGTTTAAGTATGGTGCCCTTGATTTTTAATTGATGTATATTTATTTTACTTTATTCTAAAGCAAATTATAATATATGTTGACTCAAATAAGCAACTTGTTATCTCAAACGTGTTATCTCAAACGGTCATCACATGTTGTGTTTTGGCACATGCTTTTTGAGGGAAGAGAACTCATAAAGTAAATGCTTGTGAAGCAAAACAAAGGTGAAGGAAATTAGAAATTAAAGGTAAATCTTTAAAAAAAATATTTTTTTATATGTATTCTAAAAGCACATATAAGAACTATTAATTATGAGAAATATTATCATAATTAAATATAAAATACATCAATTATAAAAATACTTTCTATAATTAATAAATTTTAAATTTAATTATAGTAATATTTCTTATAATTAATAGTTTAATTAATGTTTCTTATTTGTATCCAAATGATTGTGTTAGAAAATTTCTTTAAAAGATAACATGAGGGATAGATTCCAAGGTTTTTCAAAAATTCAAATTCATAAAAGTTAGACTTTGTTTTTCTTTTTGAATTATTGTAATTGGGTTTTTAAATTTAGACAAGACATTATGTATTCATATTTTAAAAAATAATAATAATACAAACCACTCTTTTTTATAATATCAAAGCTATTTGTGAACGTAAGGCAACAAGAAGTTTAGTGGTCACGGGTTGACTACTTGACTTTGTTATTGTGATTAATTATTTATTCAGTTAACGATAAGTTGTTTTTTAACTAATATTTTTCTTATAAATAATTCAAAATTAGATTGTGTTATTCTCTTCTTTTCTTAAAATTTTATTACTATTTCTTAACCCAGCGCGTTTTTTGTGTAAGCAAATTTTAAATTTGACTATTTCTTGACTAACAAATTTTAAAACCCAACTTATTCTATCAATCATTTTTAAACGGTGAGCTTATTCTATGAAATTAATTGTTTTAATTGTAGTTAGTTTTTGTGGTCAATGAAGTTTTAAAATTTACATGACCTTACATTTTTATTTACTTAGCTAACGAGATGTATAAAAAAATCATTTTTATAAAATATGAACAATATTAAATTTGGATTTTTGGTTTATTAAATTTAGCTAACTAGGTTATATTTTTAAAAGTACAATGCCTTAATAGTACATACAAACCTAATTCTATTATTTATATTACACTAAAAACTAGCAGCTTACTTTAAACATCATAGAAAGAAGTAATTTTGAAGGACAAGAGCTTCAAACATTTATGCATAAGAATAACATTTGCGTCAAAGTTTATTAAATGTGAAATATATATATATATATATATATATATATATATATATATATATATATATATATATATATATATATATATATATATATATTAGGATATAGAGCTACTATCTTTTATCTGTTTAGTTCAGTTAAACTTAGTTTAAGCAAGGACGTACACCTGCAACAATATTAATATTCAACTTTGCAAAATTTATCATTCAAAATATCAAAGTATGGTGAGTTGTGAACTTGTGATCGAACTACATGAGCATCACTTTTACGACGTGTGATTATCATCAGACATGATACAAGCTAACCGATACCATACTAGAACCTAATTGTATTATGAATATGTATTTGAGTAGATTTCAATTTTAAATTGGCAAAACAAAGAGGTTTATAGTTATTTGTATGGTTTATAAAAATCAAAATTGAAAAATAAACAAACAAACAAACAAAACTTTTGATACAAAGCATGAATCTACATCAGAAAAGCTCAGTTTTTTTTATTAGTTTGACTAGGTTAGTCTTTTTTTTTCCCTTTTAACACAGTATTTGTAATATTTTAGTTATTTTACTTGTAGATTAAAATATAACATTCATTCTAACGATTTTAATTATTGTAGTCTTGTAGATAAAATATAAGAAAATCTTAAATAAAAATATTCTTACGTTTTGACCTTTATATATATATATATATATATATATATATATATATATATATATATATATATATATATATATATATATATATATATATATATATATATATATATATATATATATATATATATATATATATATATATATATAGTATCTTATAAAAGAAATACCATTATTTCTAAATTAGATTGAATATAATAATATTATTTTTTTAAGACGTTCAAATCATTAAGTTAATAGTACAAGTAGTCATCAATAAAATAATATTAAATTTTAACCTGTGTTTTAAATCCTTATATTTCTCAACAAATTCTATCTCATTCCCTGAATTTCGGATAATTCAAAATTTGAAACCATCACAAAATACATGTTGATTTAAATATCCCTCCTACAAATAACTCGTTCTTAACAGGTTTTTATTGTAATCCTTACTTGTAATTAATTTCATTATTTCTAACTTTTTGTATTTTTATCATATAAATATATTGGATGAAGGTTTTATTATATCAGGTTTGTTCCTAAAAATGTTTTTACTATGTTTCTTTAATATGTTGACTTTACAGGTTCAAAGAACTCAACCAAGAGGGTCAGTTAGAACATTGTATTATCATTAGTTTGTATATTTTGGCATCTTACTTTTGCAATAAAAAACGGTTAAACACAAGATTTGACATGATTAAGCTAGTTTGTATATTTTTCATCTTGTTTAGTCTAAAAATGAAACATTTTTCATCATTGGTCCTTATAATATCAAGTTTCATCACATGGACTTCCTGATTACGGTGATTATTGTCCTTATTATAAGGTTCTATATAGATTTTGTTCAATATTTTAAGGTTTCGAGAACCTAAATCAATATGAATCATTGAATTACATACCATCGTTGAAAATGTTTTAACATATTTTTTATTCGCCGTTTGCCGCTTTGCGCGGGTAGACGGCTAGTATATATATATATTCTTTTTGCAGTTAAATCAAAAAATGTAACACTTGTTTACAATTAAATCCCAAAAACGACAATTGTTTACATTTTTAGTTTTTTCACTCGGTAAGTCGTTCATTTTTAGGTTTTTACCTCGGTAAACTAGTCATAAGTGAATATGAGTGTTTTTTCACAAATGTAATCAAAGTTTAAGTGTTTAGGCTAACTATTATATAATATGTGTACTGAAATAACCAAATGCATATTTTGTATCGGATTAACTTAAATTTTGATTACATTTGTGAAAAAGCACTTATATCGGGGTAAAACTTAGAAAAATAACTGGTTTATCGGAATAAAAAAACCTAAAATTGTAAACATTTACCGGTTTTTTGAACTTAATTATAAACAAGTGCCAATTTTTTAGGTTTAATTTTAAGAAAAAAAAACTAAAAAACTTAATTACACGAGATCAAAATGTAAAAACTTTTTCAAAGATTTTCCAAATATATATATAACACCCATGTAAATGTAAAATATTATGTCAAAGAAGTTGAGTTTGATTGAACATTAATATTATTTTGGTGTTACAAAGATTTGGACCTTAAACCTTAAATTAAAAATCCTAGTCTCTAACCATGCAATATAACTTTTTTTTTAATGTTAGAATGAGTTGTTACATAATATTATTGGTATGGATTATAAAAAAATCCATACTAACAATAGTAAAACGGAATAATTAGATGTAGGTGACCATTGATAACCCTCTTAACAACAAGGAAACTTTTTTTTTTTCCATCGATAAATGTTATTTATATAATTTAAAAATAATATATTTGTCGGTTTCAAAGAAAAAAATTATATAATCTAAAAACATGGATTGTAATTAATTTAAGAAAATAAAAAGATAAATATCAATGAAGTAGGTTAGAGTCACAGCCAGGTGGTTTATGTTTAGGTCGACTCAGACCATTAAAAAAAAATATTTGCGACAAGTTAAACAAGTACACACTTGTGTTTTGGTCTTACTTGTTTTATACACACGTAATTTGGTCTTCAATTTCTTTTAAATTTCCCTTTTTTTGGATAGAATCGGAAAACTTATAAAGTTAGGTTGGGAGTGTAATCCCTAAGAAACTTCAAGGTCATGGAAAGGAAAGTCTAAGTGACAAAATTATGAGGATGTTTCCTTATTATAACTGTTGCTCTTTTTCTTTCTAAAATTTCATTTTCCTTTTATATTTCGTTAAGTATGGGCGTATAGCGTCCTTGATTATTAATTGTTGTATATATTTTTTACTATATTATAAAGCAACGTTGTACTAGTGAAAGTATATGTTGAAAGTATTTATTGATTGAAATAATCAACTTGTTATCTCAAACATCCATAAATGTTCTGTTTTGGCACATGCTTTTAGGGGTGGACCTAGGGTGGTTCACGGTGGTACTGACAATCTCTAACTTTTCTGACTGTAGTGGAAAGTTTTTCGAAAATTTTCGAAAAATTTATTTTTTCTACTACCATGCAACCTCTAATACTCTCGTGCAACCCCTATTGTAAAATCCTACGTCCTGATGTTTTTTAAGGGAAGAAAACTCATAAAGTGATGCTTGTGAAAGAAAATGAAGGTGAAGGAATTTAGAAATTCAAGGCAAATCATTTAAAAAATAACATGACGGATAGTCAGATTCCAAGTTTTTTCAAAGATTCAAATTCATACATGTTAGACTTTGTTTTTCTTTTTGAATTATTGTAATTGGGTTTTTAAATTTATACAAGACATTATGTTTTCATATTTTCTAAATAATAATAATAATAATAATAATAATAATAATAATAATAATAATAATAATAATTGCTCTTTCTGTTTCTGATAATATCAAAACTGTCTGAACGCAAGGCAACAAGAAGTTTAGTGGTCAAGGGTTGACTTTGTAATTGTGATTACTTATTTATTCAGTTAACAATCATTTGTTTTTTAGCTAGTATTCAAAATTAGATTGCGTTTGTCTTCTTTTTCTTAAAATTTTATTACTATTTTTTGACTGAGGTAACTCGTTTTTGTGTCATCAAAATTCAAATTTGACTATTTCTAGACTAACACATTTTAAAACATAACTTATTCTATCAATCTTTTTAAACAGTGAAGTTATTTTATGAAGTAAATATTGTTTTAATTGTAATTAGTTTTCGTGGTCAACGAAGTTTTAGAATTTACATATGACGTTACATTTTTGTTTACTTAGTTAACGAGATCTATACAAAAATCATTTTTATAAAATATGAACAATATTAAATTTAATGATTGATTTATTAAATTTAAATGATTGTTTGTATAACACTACAAGAAACTGAGGTATGACATTTTTATCGAAAATTCGTGAATAATGGCTATAACACCACATATCAATGACCTGAAATAAACCTTTGGTAAAACCATTGTTGCTGGTCATCAGTGATGGAATTAACAAGAAATGTTATTACATTAGCAACGACTTTAGTGATCTGTCGGGAAACAAGTAATTTCTCCTTCGCTACTTCGTTGATGTTAGTCGTCAGAATTTCGTTGTTGTACATATTACAATTAGCTTGTGTTCATTATGTGTCAAATATGTTTCCATTCTATAACCAAATTTTGAAAAATGAAATTGAAATTTTATATTCCAAAACTATAATTCTTACACAACTATATGTTCATAATCAAAGCATTAATATTTTGACTAACAAAACTAGATATTCATATACCATTTCAAATCACAAAAGTCCAATTTATCAAAGTCTTAGCAATTCCATGTGGTTTCACGTTCTCCTTTAAGTTCCTCTTTCGTTTCTTCAAATTTGGCATTAAGTTCTTCCTTGTTCTCCTCTTGAATGCGACATTGATAACCAAAATTTTCTATAATAGTGAAAAAACACTTATATTCGGGGTAAAAACCCAAAAGTAATAGGTTATCAGGGTAAAAATAACCGGTTTATTGGGTTAAAAAAAAAAAAAAAAAAAAAAAAAAAAAAAAAAAAAAAACCAAAATTGTAAACATTTGCCGGTTTTTGGATCTTAATCGTAAACAAATGTTAGTTTTTAAGTTTAATTGTAAGAATTTTTTTTGTTTTTTAAAGGCTTAATTAAATATGAGGTCAAAATGTAAATATTGGTAAATTAGTTTTACTAATTTCCAAAAATGGGTTCTTCCCCATTTTTGAGCACAAATTTTAGACTCTAAATATAATCAAAACGGACTAATGGTTACATATTTGTGTTCTCATTCGTGATACATTCGCCTTGATATATCATACGTACAAAATGGATTAAAGATGAATGAGAAATTATTTATCAAAGTTAGGTAGTTGGAAAAGAATAATATATGGGTTAGGTGAGTTTTTAACTCATCCCACGTTGGTGGGAGAATGAAAAGAAAAATTGGAGGAGAATGAAAAGAAAATAGGTTTATAAATACAAAGCCTAGCTAACTTTCTAAAATTTATAAAACCAATGCTTACTCTTACGAGCGAGTTTAGGTTCAGTTCATTGAACTTGTGTGCGAACGTGTGTCCTACAGATACGAATGCACCATCGGTTAGTGCTTATCAGTTTCCTTTGCATGAATCAAAAATACCAAAACTGCATGAATCAAGAATACCAAAACTGAACCTGTGTGCTCTAGTGATACTAATGTGGCTAGGACACCAATTGATTACCATGAATCAAAAATACCAAAACTGAACCTTTGTGCGAGCAAAGAACACAAAATCCTTGAGAAGTTCAACTCTGGAGATACTAATGTGGCTAGGACACCAATTGATTACAAGTCACCGATATGAATGGACCATCGGTCGACTCAAAATAGTAGTGCTTATCGGTTTGTTCACACTTGAAGGTGAAGCTATATCATGTAAATCATAATATAAAAACCAGTTATAGCTAGATTCACCATGGAATATTATTTTATAACACTTGATAAAAGTGGAGAAGAAGCTGAATGGCTACGATAACTTCTAAAAGATATATCAGGGTAGCCTAAACCAGTTCTGCAATCTCAATCCATTGCGACAGTCAATTGGAAATTGGATAGGCCGTAGGCATAAAGTGCTAGGTATAATGGTAAGTCTCGACAACATCATTCCACAGCTACTCTTAACTGGAGTTATCTCAATTGACTACATAAAGTCCAAGGATAACATTACGGATATGCTAACCAAAGGGTTAAATAGGGTGTTAATTGCAAAGTTGTGAAGAGGAATAGGATTAAAACCCATGAACGAATAAGTTATTACAAAGGAAAACTCAACCTAGTTGACCGGAGATCCCATGATCTAGGTTTAATGGGACAATCTACTTGCATATAAGATATGTGGATCACTGTGGGGGTTAACCCAAATCATTTCTATAAACAAACAATGATGCATGTTAATCTTATAGTAGTTGATGATAAGTTGGAAATCACCAATCTTTAGCTTTTAATGATTATGATAGAATCATATATATGAGAGAGAAGTGGGGGAGCTTCAAAGGGAATTGAATGAGCAAGTTCCTAAGAGCTCTTACAGAACCAGATAAGTGTCCATAACCATAACGGGCACATCAATTAGAACCTAAATAGGTCAGGGAGAATCGTGTGAGACATGTATTGGTTATTTACACAAATAGTAGGTAAGTTCAAGGACATTGAGTCTACTATCTACCAGTACAATAAATATGTAACTTAAGGGAAGGTTCAAAGGGTAACACCTACCTATCATATGCTTGATTCAACTGATGGATTTTACCTAAGCAGCTTGAAATTGTTGAAGCAATTCCATTCATGTGGGGGATTGTTGGAAAATTAGTTTTACTAATTTCCCAAGATACCTTCATCTCAATATTACACGTCCAAAAGGGATTAAAGATGAATGAGAAATTACTTGTCAAAATAAGGTAGTAAGAAGAGAATAATAAGAAGATGAATGAGAAATTACACGTCCAAGTGGGTTTTTAACTCATCCCACATTTGTGGGAAATAAAAAGAAAATGGGTTTATAAATACAAAGCCTACCTAACTTTGTAAGACTTATAGAACCAAGGCTCTCTATCTTGCACACAAGTAGGGGGTGCAAATGCGAGCGAGTTTGGGTTTGGTTCACTAAATTTGTGTACATGCACGCGTCATGCAAGTACAAATGCACCACCGGTCGACCAGAAAAGTTTGATAACCTTTTTGCAATTATTTTCTTTTCAGTTAACAGTTACAAAACGAAATTAAGAGCCACTAATCACATATTTTAGTTTTGATTTCTCAATTAATTGTACTCTTTAAATTGGTTGTTATAATTTCGTTTTTAATACATCAGTTACATATTACAGTATATATATACTACACCTATGTGATTGATTGAGACACACCGAATGAAACAAAATACTTATATTCCTTTCTTGGGATTTTGCTTCGTTTTCCAACTCTTGCTACAACTAAGGTATTTTCGGACCAACTAAGAGTTCGGGTGACATAGTAAAAGTCAGTTTCTGTTGTTGTATCATGGGAAACAAACACATATATAGGGGGAATTTGTTTTAAGAAAACCGTGTTAAACACAGACCTCAGCTAATTTTCTTTCTGTTTGTTCTTTTGTACAATTTTTTGGGTGATACTCTCCTAACAGTAAAAACTTTTTTTAAAGATTTTCCAAAACTATAACACCCATGTAAATATAAAATAATATGTCAAAGAAACTGATTTTTGATTGACCATTAATATTTTTTATTGTTGCAAAGACTTCAATCTTAAACCTTAAACTAAAAATCCTAGTCTCTAACCATCCAATATAAACCTATTTTATGTCAGAATAAGAAAAATGCTATTGCATAATTTGATTTGTATGTATTATAATTACATTATAAAAAAAATCCAAATTCGTGTAGAGTAGTAGTACAACTAGGAATAATTAGATGTAGGTGAACATTGATAATCCTCTTAACCAAGGCTCTCAATATCGTAATCGTATGTATGATTGTTTTTAGGTTTGTAAGATCGGGATCAGGATTCTAAGATCCTAAAAAAAAATTTTAACTTGTAATTTTAAAACATGAAAAATATCTAAAACATTTAAATTTTCGTTCAAAATCTTTGAAAACTTCAAAACTGGTCACAATTCACAACACAAAATGATAAATGATAAACTCGTAAGGTGTAAAAGGCATAACATGGTAAATTCACTTTTTTTTCCTTTTGCAATAAAATAAAATAAAATAAATCAAGGGAAGGTAGAATCGGATCGGACCCCGATCCTACGATCATACCTTAAATACGATCTGTATACAATCCGGTTCGTTTTTCATACATATGATTGTATGATCGTACGATCCTATGATCAAGATCGCGATTTTGACAACCTTGTTTTTAACAACATGGGAACTTTTTATTTCCATCGAGAAAGTGTTATTTTTATAATTTAAAAACATGGATTGTAATTAATTTAAGAAAAAAAAAGATTAATATCAATAAAGTAGGTTACAATCACATCCAGGTGGTTTATGTCTAGGTACACAACAATAACTAACTAAACTACAAGAAACTTAGTAATCAGGTCTAATATAAAACACTAAAAGTACTAGAGTACATTCAATAGTTTGATAGTTTAACGTAACTTTGGGATAAATACAAGAAATATCAACATACTCTCATTTATTTGTGTATTATTATTAAAGGATAGATTTTTAAAAGTACAATACTGTAATTATAAAAATGATAGTTACTAGCATGCCATAATAAATAAATGGGATAATGACTTGAAAGGGTAACGAACTTTTGATTTTGTTCACATTTATTTGTGTGCTCGACTCTGAGGGTTTTTGGATTGATAGATTGAGGTTTTGTTAGCTGTCAGGGCTCGGCAGTAGTTTCAACATGGGTGTGCAGGTTATTTAGCATATGTGATAGACACGCGGGTCAGTGAACAGACCATGGATTTCCGGGAGGGTGAACGATCGACATGAGGCCTAGGGTTAGGCCGGGGTTAGAGTCCACGGAATGGATCAAGAGTTTCGAACCCCAAGTGGGTGAGAACAGTCAGCATGGGAAAGATCACCAGGAGGAGTGGTCCAGAGAGATACTCAACAGTTTAGAGCGGTCCGGATAGACTGAAGGCCTGGTGAGGCAGTGCAATCATGGTGAATACTATGTATTTGTTTGTAGATCTATGTTTGGGTATTAAGTATGCTGCTATGCAATTGCAATCAGAAGGTGTGTCCCCAAATATTGAACATGCTGATGGAGTTGGTTGAAGACTCCGATGTATTTTGGTTGGATCAGAAGTTGTTATTAGAGATCGGATGTAGTATTGACGATGTTGGTGATCCTATCAGTTCGGATCGAGTGTCTCAAATGACTAATCTTCAGGGATCGGGTAATAATCCAGTTGGGGACTGGGAGTAAATCTGAATGGGTAATCATCAGCTTTAGGAAGGCTTGGGTTTGGAATGTCTTGTCATTCAGATTCTGGGAACCGGGTTAGATCTTTCTCATGGTCGTCTATGGAAACACATTATATGTGTTATGGGATAGAAACTTCTTTTGCAAGTGGATAGTGTGGGGTGAGGTTTCAGTACTGTGACGCTTGTTGGTGTTGTGAAGGACATTGGTTAGGCCCTCTAAGGGCAATGGAGGAGGTGAGAATCTCCATGATGGAGCGTTGGGGCAACTGAAGTGACGACAACAATGTCGATAGGTTATCGGGAGAGTTGTACTCGTTGTGTCAAATCAGAGGATGGTGGATGAGACGTAATGATAGATCCTTGGGTATCAAGTTATGAGTAGACACAAGTTATGTTCATAGAGGTATTCCAATCTAGGGTATTCCATCGTGAGGATGACCTGGCCCTACGATTGATTGGACATGATATGTTTGGTATTCCAACCTGAGGGTTGATTGGGCCAAATATGTGTGGGTTATACAAGGGTATTCCATCCTAGGGATGACTAGACCCGTTGTAGGCATGCCTGGTATTCCAGCCTGAGGCTGATTGGGCCAGGCATAAGTGTTCGTGATGTTAGTGGATTGGTTTTGTATGATATTATGGAAGTTGAAGGATGCACTATCCTGTCAGCACAAAGGGTTCGCTTCAAGAAGAGGGAAAGTTGGGTTTCCGATACTTTGGATCATCAGGATTTTGTCAGGTTAGCAAAGTAGCATGTAGGATAGACCATTTGAAAAGGTTCGGTTGGATTCGTATCGCTTTTCATGATTGGCAGCTGCAAAGGCGCATATTGGATGAGTAGGTGGTTGTATCGTTGGGTGGTGTTCAGGTTAGAGGGCACTTGAACTATGTAACGAGACAAGTGGCAACATCGGAAAGGATACGAGTAGACTTTGGAGCCAGAGTCCAAGATGCGGGAGCATTATCCCAAATTGTTCACCGCAATAGGCTTCGAGGACAAAGCCCAGTTTAAGTGGGGGAGAATTGTAACATCCCAATATTTTTCATTTATAGTCATGGGGATTGAAGGGTGAAGCCATGCAAGTCTAAGGGCTAAATTTCAATTATTGGGAACACGAGGAGTACACTGCGCATACATAAGGGTATGCTGAGCATACTAGGTGCGCCCTAGTGTTGGATTAGTGTCTAAGCCTGTAACCATATTTGGTAAGTACTTGACCCGATTGTGCATGGTCCTTTTGGGTTGCCTTCAAACGTGGCAATCGAATAGGATAATTGTTGGAAAGAGAAGAATGATTTATTAATTTATTAATTTGTTAATAAATTAATTTGAAATCAAGATATATGATTTATTAATGTATTATGGATATAATATATTGATTAGAAATCATATTGTTTAATTAATATTTAATCAGAAATTAATTTTAGGATTAAAGGAATTAATTGAAACTATAGGGACTAAAGGTGACAATGTTCAAAATTTGAGCATTGAAGCATTCTAGAACCTCCCTTAGAGGTGGGGAAAGAAATCTAGAGTGTCCTAGGGTTTCCTTGGGCTCTAAGGGTGCCTTGGAAGCCTTAGGGAGGAAGTTAAGGGATTAGGGTTATCTAAGATACATCTGCCTTATCCTAAACCTTCCTTATCACCTATATAAACCCTCATAGGGTTGGATTTCGTCTAAGGCACTCCAAGTGAGGCTTAGAGCTGAATTTTCCACTTCCCTTCTCTCTTCATAGTAATCCTTGGTTGCTAGGTTTGTTTGTGAGCCATTAGAGGTGGGACACTTGTGGCGCTTGCTTTCAAAGACAAGAAGATTCAGGATTTGAGTTGTTATTACAATATAACAACAAGAGGTATGTATTTCATCTTTCTTTGTGAATTTCTAAATCCCTAGAAGCTTGTTAGGGTTCTTCACATGTTCATAATGTTGTATAACTAATAGTGATAACATAGATCCAACTCTAGGGTTGCATGCACACATAGGATTGTTTGTATAAAACCCATCACCTAGTACGCTGGGCGTACACTTGTGTACGCAAGGCGTACTCATGGAAAAAGGAAACCCTAATATTTAGGGTTTGTGGACTATATAAGCAACACTATGAGCATAATACCCTCCCTTACCCCAGCCTCCACTTCTTAGAGCCGTTTTCACCAAACCTTAGCCATTTCCTTGAGTGTTTGAGCTTTTTGAGTGTTCTTGAGTGTTTTAAGAAGAGGTTGTTACATCAAGGAGTTAGAGAAGAAGATCAAGCTTGTAGATCTGAAGTTGGTTTATGCCCTAGAAGCTCCAGAAGGTAAAAGCTTGGAATTTTAATACTTGTATGAGTTAGATCTAGTCATTTTAGCTTTTTGGAAGCATTTTTGTCCCAAAATTCCCAAATGGTGCATGTTATTATTAGGACAAAATGATTTGTCCTTTTAAACCTTAGAAGTGGTCCTAAGTGATAAAAATGGTGTCCCGATAGCTAGATTTGTCTCATGCATGAAGTAGGAAGGTCTTAATGGATTAAGACCATATGTTAAGAACTTTCTGTACATCCAAAGTGGTAAAGTTCGAGACTTTATAGTCCTATGGCACATTTGGGCAATGGACCTGGAGTTTGGGCTTAAGTGCTTAAGCCATTAAGCATTTATTAGGGTTTTGGTGAAACCCTACTTACACCTAGCAGAAATCCAGTACACCCAACGTACTGGGTCAACCAACCCGATGGTGGTCAACATCTGATGAGTACGCCCCGCGTATGTCCTTTATTGGGCCTTTGGCAATTGGGCTTCGGGTTTTGGCCTGTTTATGGACTAGTTAGATTTGGGCCTTTGTTGGACTTTATGAACATTATGTTTTGGGCCAAGTGTCTTGGCAATGGATCTTGGAATTAGGCCCAAATAGGGAGTTGGGCCCAATTTGGTAAATTGGACCAATAATGGTCTTTACATAAGGACTTTCAAGGTTATGGAATTGGCATTGGGCCTTGGCCCAATAAGGAGAACGGACATGATGGATTATGTGGACCCCCTTGGTCAAGATTGTTATGTTGTGTAATGACTTGGTATTTATTATTTGGATAGTTCGGGATTGTTGGTGAGGTAGTGATTCGGGAATTCGATTCTTCAGCTCAAATCGGCATTGCGAGGTGAGTTATCCTTATTGTACTCAAGGGTCTAAGGCACCCAGGTCGACCCTTTGATTTGTTACTTGGGATTGTTGCTAGTATGATCTGTTAGCTCGAAATCCTGGTAGATATGATGGTTATATGTTGGTATCATCTGTTAGCTCGGTATCGGGGTTAGGTTGAGGTGGTCCTGCTTTGTGTTGTAGGCCAACATACCCGATGAGCGGTCCGAATAGGTTGTAGGCCCTACGAGGTAGTCTAGTCATGTCGAAGGCTCGGGAGCGGTCCAGATAGGTTATAGGCCTTGCAAAGCGGTCCAGTCAGGATGAAGGCTCATTATGCATGTTGTTCTATATTTGTTATATGTTATGGTTATGTTGGTATGGCATTGGTATTTTGGGGTAGCTCGCTAAGATTTCGGGCTTACAGTTTCAGTTTGTTGTTTCAGGTACTTCTGATGATCAAGGGAAGGCGAAGGCCTGATCGTACCGCTCCTCCTGCTACTATGTTTTATGATTGGAAACTGGGATACTCTGATGATTATTATTTTGAAAACAAATTATGTAATGATTAAATGGTTTTTAAATGTGCTGAAAAAGATTTAATTTGGCATGATTTTATAGGTGTTACAAGTTGGTATCAGAGCCTTGGTTTGAGTGAATTAGAGGAACATTCGTATGAATCCAGTCTCAAATCGAGGAAAGGTTTTCAAAACGATTTTAAAAAAAAATGGTTTTCAAAATAAGTAAAGGAGGATGCAAGGAGTACGATCAGCCGGAGCCAATAAGTAAACCCCAAAATACCATACAATTATTTGATTATGCAAAATGTTAAAGCATCATGTTAGTACTAGGCTAGGAATTCTCAGAAATTACATTATAAGAATTGCCTGATTATATGATGTCTGCTAGCCTAGGGTTTTCCTTATATGAGATTGACATCATTACTGTAGTTGCTTGTGTATGTATTACGGTTGTGCATAATTAAGATCTTATAGCCTGAGAATGTTTGATTTGGCCTTATGTTCTTTCTTATTGATTAGGGATTAGGGTAGGATCTGATATTTGAAAGTCTATAGGGTCCAACATTATGTATGGTTAGCATACACTAGCCCTGTGGGGGTTGGTGGAAGTCTCATGGATGAGCAAGGTCGAGCTACCACCATATGCATGTAGAGTGTTAAGGTGTTGTGATGATACTTGAGAAAAATATGGGTAGGTGTGGAAGGTAGTATGGGCCCGTACTATTGAAAACACACAGAACCCATACGCGTAGCAAGGAAGTCACAAACCCTAGGGTTTAGTTGAAAGTTGGTTCCCAGTTTTTTATGCAGATTGTCTGATATCTTCCTGTTACATTTTCAGTATGGTGGTTACAAGCTGTTTTCTGTCTAGATCCGGATCGGGATCAGGACAGGGTGATCAGGAGGCCTCGGTAGCGCCTGAGGTCATCGGTCAGCAGGGGCCAGTTTTGACGGAGGATCGAGTCAAGGAGATAATCCGCGAGGAGGTGGTCTAGATTATCCGGGGTCAGATTCCGAAGTTATTTGGGTCTATCAAGACCGATATGATGGAGTACTTCAATGAGAGATACGCAGCCCTTGCGGAGACGGCTATCACTGCAGCACATCGGCTGAATTAGCAGCAGGGGGGAGTAGGAGCCACTCGGGGCTTCCAGTACAGGGACTTCGATAACACGAAGCCCACTACTTTTAATGAGACTCGGGGCCCCATCAAGGCTAGATGTGGAGGGGTGTTTCTTTACTTGCTCGTGTCTTACTGACCAGAAGGTCGGGTGTGCTCTAAACCTGCTCAGGTCCGGGGCCAAGGACTGGTGAAGATTGACGACCGGGTCGTACACTGATGATCAGAGAGCTGGTGTTACTTAGGAGCAGTTCAGGGATATGTTCTGCGCCCGATAAATTCCATGGATTGAGCGGGAACGATTGTCACAGGAGTTTTTGAGTTTAGACATGATGGGGAGTCAGTGTCGTAGATCACCCTCATGTTCACCGAGAGGGTGATGTTCTGCCTAGAGTTTGCTTCTAAGAAGGCTCAGATGAATCGTTATCTGAGCATGCTCAAGACGGACATCTGTCAGTTTGTTAGCACACAGCGATGTGATACTCTTTTGGACCTACAGGAGGCCGTTAGGCGGTGTGAGTTGGAGATTGAGCAGCAATTGAAAGAGCAGCATTAGGCCCCAGAAATGTCTTAGCGGGCGTCGAAGCGGTCTAAGACCGCTGATTCTAGGACCGGGGGTCAGTAGAGCCTCACTTTTGGAAAGTGCGGCAAGAGTCATTCTAGAGGTTGTTGAGCAGGTAGTGGGTGTAACAAGTGTGCCAAGGAGGGGCACTATGCTAGGGACTATCGCCAGTCTGCCCCTGTATCGGATATGAGGATATGTTATCATTGTCATCAGGTTGGTCACGTGAAGACCAAATGTCCACAGCTCGCAGCGAAACCGGTGCAGGTTCCAACGCCAGCTACATTGAGGATTGGGGATGGGAGGCCAGTTAAGGCGGAGCCTCCGAAGGCTCAAGGGCGTGCCTTCCAGCTTACAGTTGAGGAGGACAGGGCAGCACCGGATGTGGTTGCTGGTATGTTTCTATTCTTTATCTCATTTATTATATCTATGATATGCTTATCTGTTGTACATGTGTTTAGGTATGTTTTTAGTGAACTCATTGCATGCATTGGTTTTATTTGAATCGGGGCAAGTCGGTCTTTCGTATCTCATACTTTTAGTAGGGAGTTTAGTGTTCTAGTGGGCGCGCTAGAGTGTCTGTTGCGAGTCTCTATTGCCAACGAACACAAAGTTTTTGCTTCTTCGGTCTACCGAGGATGCGAGTTGGAGATCTTTGGAGTGTCCTTTCCTATAGATTTGATCCCGATTCCCATGGGGGAAGTCTGCGTGATCGTGGGGATGGATTGGCTTAGTCGATTGGGTGTCGTGATAGATTGTGAGGGCCAGCAAGTAGTAGTTCAAACCCAAGTGGGGGAGAACTGATTTTATATGGCGAGGGAACCAGAGTGGGATTCGGGTTCTGTTCAACTGCCAAGGCTTGGCAGTATATTTAGCACGGGTGTGCGGGTTTTCTAGCGTATGTGGTGGACACACGAGCCACAGATCATATTTCAGTTTCATAGGTTCCAGTAGTCAGGGAGTTTGTAGATGTGTTTCCGGAGGAGTTGCTAGGGATATCTCCGGAGAGGCAGATCGAGTTTCGAATCGACTTGGTGCCTGGTGAGGCCCCTATCTCCAAGGCATCGTATCGGTTGGCGCCACCCGAGATGTAGGAGTTATCTTTGCAGTTGCAGGAACTGTTGAGCTAGCAGTTCATTCGACCTAGCAGTTCTCCATGGGGAGCACTGATCATCTTCGTTAGGAAGGACAGATCGCACCGGATGTGCATTGATTATAAGGAGTTGAACAAGTTGATGGTGAAGAACTGTTATCAACTCCTGAGGAAAGATGATCTTTTGATCAGTTGCAGGGTGCATCTTGGTTCTCCAAGATTGATTTGAGGTCGGGGTATCACTAGGTCCGGGTCAGAGAGGAGTGTTGGGTTTTGAGCAATCTAACACTTCCTAAGTGTGCATGCAACCCTAATAAACCTTGGATCTATGTTTGTCTAAATACATGCAAAATATTAAATTTTCCAAGGTTTATAACCTATCTAACATGGCATGGGGAACATTTCAACATAAAAGAGTTAGAAGAGATTACATACCTTTTGGTGAGTTTGGTTCTAAGGAGTTTGAGGGCCAAGCACCAATAGTGTGAATGCCTCAAATGGAATCACAAAACACCACAAACTCTTGGAAAACTTTGAGAGAGTATACACACTTGTATAAATTCGGCCACACACAAGCACACACACTAGTTCACTAGTATTTCCTTAGGCTACATTTCATGCTCCATAAGCATGCTTATATAGTGTGCATGGTTAGGGTGAAACCCTAATAACCCATGTCTTTTCCTTTCCAAGGATCCATGGGTTAAAAGCTCCATGGATCATCCATTGACTTCCACATAAGCCTAGCCCATTAACAAATGAGTATTAGCCCACACTATATAAAACAAATAGCCCATAATCTAATTAGTCTTCCTTTTAATCTCTAAATTAATTCATAATTAATTTAAGACTAAAACTAATTAAATAACGTAACTTCATATTAATATATTATAACTTATAATATATTAATAAACATATGTGTATAACTCTCACAAAATTATCCATAATAGTTTCGATGAGATGCAACCCAAATGGACCATGCCGGTCGGGTCAAGTATATACCAAATAAGTTATGGACTTAGACACCTTATCCAACAGACTCCCACTTGGATAAGTCTAATAACTGTATTTGCCTATAACTTCAGGAACCAACCAGCAATTGTAGCTCTCGAAAACTACGTCGAACTATGAAGCGCCATTTTTAAAGACAAGTGATCACATAATCCTCTGTTCTCATGATATCAGCCGGACAAACACATGGAACTATGTCTTGCTTATTGTCTAGCAATTGTTTCTCGATTTTCCAATTTGTTTGACGAAGAACTTCACTGAACACATCGGTTTAGTTCTGACCGGGCCCGGTACATGGGTCAACACAAAATCATCAAGGGGCCCAGATATCGCTTCTATTTCTAGAAGGAACAGATAAACTTCGACTGATATGCTTGTTCTACTACTTATTGAATCATACACAAAGGCACGTTTTATAACATCTAGTTACTGATGCGTTTTCGTGCAATCAACGCACAACCAACTCATAGGAAACAACTCATATCTCTAGGTTTAAAGATTTATATGATGTTATCGTCTCACAATCACTCGAGATAAATTCCATGAAGTGATACAAGTGAGCGTGGGTTTATACCAATACTCATAACTTATGAGTACTCATGAATGTTGCAGCAACCATTGCCATGTCTAAACACCTTTTAGCCATCTACAAACCCAATTCATGACAATCTTGATTCATACCTACTTCCGACGTATGATCAATTGTGGAGGTTTGAATAAATTAATTATTCTGGAAGTCAAAACATGCAAAACTGAAACTATAGTAAATAATTGACAATGATAGTAACACTTTACTCATAAATAAATCACAAATTTTATTCATCATCAAACGTCGATTACATTTTACAAGTTTCAGGAAAACTATCTAATCTGTAAAACTAATATCGTCCCTCAGCCCGATGCGTCTCGCATGCTGAAAATGCTTAACCCTCGTCAGTCCCTTCATAAGGGGATCTACAGGATTCTCATCCGACGATATCCTCCTTGCCACAAGGAGTCCTTCTTCAATCTTGTGTCTTATGAAGTGATATTTTCTGTGAATGTGTCGGGATCTGCCATGATCTCTTGGTTCCTTGACTAAGGCAACCACACTATTGTTGTCACAGAAAATCTCCATAGGTTCCTTAATAGCTGGTACAACTCCAAGGTCTCCGATGAAGTTCTTTAGCCATATCGCCTCCTTCGCTGCTTCACTCGCTGCTATATACTCTGATTCACAAGTCGAATCAGCCACCGTCTCCTGCTTGGAACTCTTCCAAGAAATTGCCCCTCCATTTAAGGTAAAGATCCAGCCCGACTGAGAGCGGAAATTATCCCTATCAGTCTGAAAACTAACATCACTATACCCTAATACTCTCAAGTCATCACTCCCACCAAGGGTAAGGACCCAATCCTTAGTCCTCCGCAGGTACTTGAGAATGTTCTTTACCGCGATCCAATGAGCCTTGCCAGGGTTCCCCTGATACCTGCTGACCATGCTCAAAGCAAATGCCACATCAGGGCGGGTACAAGTCATAACATACATGATCGAGCCAACAGCGGAAGCATACGGTAATTGGCTCATCTTAGCTATCTCTGCCTCTGTACTCGGACTCTGAGTCTTACTCAGTTTGGTATTGCTTTGGATCGGTAAATCTCCTTTCTTGGAATTCTCCATGTTGAACCTTTTCAACACCTTATCCAAGTAGATACTCTGACTAAGTCCAATTAGTCTTCTACTCCTTTCTCTTAATATCCTTATCCCTAGGATATAGCCAGCCTCCCTTAGGTCCTTCATAGCAAAGCACTTCTAAAGCCAGGACTTAACCTCCTGCAAGGTTGGGATGTCATTTCCTACAAGTAGTATGTCATCCACATACAGTACCAAGAAGTTAACTATACTCCCACTAGCTCTGACATACACGCAAGACTCATCTTCGCTTCTCGAGAAGCCAAACTCTTTTACCTTCTCATCAAAACAAAGATTCCAGCTACAAGCTGCTTGTTTTAATCCATAAATGGATTTCTCAAGCTTGCATACTCTATTAGGGTACTCTGCACTTACAAAACCCTCTGGCTGATTCATGTACACATCCTCAGTCAACTTTCCATTAAGGAAAGCGGTTTTGACATCCATTTGCCATATTTCATAATCATGAAATGCTGCAATGGCTAGCATAACCCTAATAGACTTAATCTTTGCTACCGGCGAGAAGGTTTCATCATAATCAATACCTTGAGTTTGAGTAAAACCCTTCGCAACCAGTTGAGCCTTATAAGAATGCACTTTTCCTTCCATGTCTGTCTTCTTCTTGAAGATCCATTTGCACCCGACTGTTTTACGGCCTGGTACATGGTCAACCAAGTTCCAAACTTGATTGTCATACATGGACTGTATCTCGCTGTCCATAGCCTCCTTCCATTTAGCAGACTCTGGGCCTGCCATGGCTTCCTCAACACTGCTAGGTGCATCAAAATTTACCAATGTACTATCACTGATAAACGTATCACCTTCTGTAGTAATATGAAAACCATAATAAAACGAAGGTGCGTTCCTAACCCGTGTAGAACGCCTTGGAGGTACAGACTCGTCAGCTGGATCAACATGAGTTTCCTCCTCAGGTTGATTGCTAGTGTCTGAGGTTCCTTCACCAATTGATTCTTGAATTTATTCAAGATCAATTTGCCTCCCACTGTCTCCTTGGCTTATAAATTCTCTCTCGCGAAAGAATCCTCTTCTAGCTACAAAGACCACATTCTCACTGGGTCTGTAGAAGAGGTAACCAAAGGATTTCTGTGGGTAGCCGATGAAAATACACCTTTCACTTCGGGGTTCGAGCTTATCATGAGTCTCACGTCTCACGAAAGCCTCGCAACCCCAAATCTTGATGTGGTTCAAATTAGGAACCTTCCCAGTCCACATCTCATGAGGTGTTTTGGTAACCTTCTTTGTAGGGACTATATTAAGGATATGGGCGGCAGTCTCTAAGGCATACCCCCAAAAAGGGATTGGTAACGAAACTCGACTCATCATAGAGCGAACCATGTCTAACAAGGTTCGATTACGCCTCTCAGCTACACCATTCAGCTGTGGTGTCCTGGGATGAGTCAATTGTGAGACAATCCCACACTCCTTAAGATAGTCAAGGAACTCGGTACTAAGATACTCACTACCTCGATCGGATCGAAGCATCTTAATGTTCCTGCCCAATTGATTTTCTACTTCCTGTTTGAATTCCTTAAACCTTTCAAAGGTTTCTGACTTATGTTTGATTAAGTAGACATACCCATATCTACTAAAATCATCAATAAAAGTCACATAATACCGATTAGCATCCCTTGTGGCGGTTTGAATGGCCCACATACATCAGTATGTATTAGGTCCAACAAACCCTCACCCCTCTCACAAGTTCCAGTGAAGGGTGATTTTTTCATCTTTCCAAGTAGACAAGATTCACAACTATCATCCGATTTAAGGTCAAATGATTCCAAGACTCCACTCTTTTGGAGTTGGCCTATGTGTTTCTTGTTTACATGTCCAAGACGACAATGCCACAATGATGCTTTATCTAGGCTAGTAGAAGAATCAATATACAACACGTTATTTCCTAAGTTGTCTACAATCGACACAGCTTCATACACACCATCACAAGGTAATGCTTTAAAATAAAATACATTATTAAAGAAAGCATTAATACCACCACATTCATTATCAAACGAAAAGGTAAAACCTTGTTTGTACAAAGCATGAAAAGAAATAATATTCCTTGCCATTTCAGACGAGTACACACATTTATTCAAATCTAATTTCAACCCATTATTAAGCAACAAAGTATAAACTCCAATCTTGGAAACAGGTGAAGCCTTCCTATTCCCCATGATCAAGTTTATCTTCCCGTGCTCCACATTCTCACTTCTTCTTAGGCCCTGCAAATCAGAACATATGTGAATACCACATCCTGTATCAAGCACCCAAGAGTTAGAATATGTTGAGTAATTAGACAATATAGTGTAAATACCTGCATGGGTGGGTTTCACTTTCCCATCCTTTAGATCCTGCAAGTACTTAGGGCAGTTTCGCTTCCAGTGTGCCTTTTCATGGCAATAAAAGCATTCAGCATCCTTGGGAATGGCAGAAGGAGTGACAGAACCGTTCTTAGTCTTTGATGAGGAGCCTTCAAGAGACATTCCCTTGGTACACTTCGAAGGGTGCTTCCTCTTTTTCCCTTTGCCTTGCCCGATAGCTAAAACAGGGGTAGATGTTGGAGTAGGAGTAGTAGAGGTAACAACCGCTTTACCCTTAAGACCGGATGCCGCGGTCTTCAAGAGTCCTTGAAGCTTGTTGAGGGTAACTTCCTCCTTGTTCATATGATACGTCATTCGAAAATGATCATAACAAGAAGGCAAAGAGTGCAAAATGATGTCAATTGCCAACTCCTCAGGGATGTTAACATTCAGCTTTAGCAAACGGTCCACATACCTTTGCATCTTTTGCATGTGGGCCGTGACAGATTCACTGTCCTTCATGCGGGTAGTTATTATGGAGGAGATTATTTCATACCGCTCCTGACGAGCACTCTGATGGTACCTTTCCATCAGGTCTTGGTGCATCTCAAAAGGGTAGAAATCTTCATATGACTTTTGGAGCTCGGCTGTCATCGTGGCCATCATGATACATGCCACCTTAGTAGCATCTCTCTCATGAGTCCTGAATTCAGCGATCTCCTCAGGAGTAGCAGTAGACTCATCAAGTTCTTTTAACTCCTTATCGAGGACATATTCTTTGTCCTCGTAACGAGTAACCATCCTGATGTTCCTAATCCAATCCATGAAATTGGAACCATCAAAGATGACCCTCCCACAAAGATTCATGAGAGAGAAAGAACTAGTTGGGTTAAAGCCCGAAGCATTAGTGTTGGAAGACATCTGAAAGAAGAGAGTAAGTTTAGATTAGATATATAGGATCCTTAATAAGACACCCAAATGTAATATTAAGGCTAGGACCCAATCACAATATATTATACTTAGAAGAGGGATGTCGTAATCTAAGTAATAATATATTTGAAAGGTAGGTGAATGACGATTCACCAATTTCCACCACGAAAACGAAATGATTTATTAGGTTTAATTGGATTTGAAATTCCTAGATTCTTTTGAGATTCATTGAACTTTTCAATGGCATGTTTCAATCTCGATTGTGCCCTTCAAGTTTTGTGACTGCGATGCCGAGGATCACAAAACAAGGTGTGAATAACCATGCTAATTCACTTGGTACCCTTAATATTATCACCTAACCAATGTGCCGGTTAACCACACACGCTCCATTGATCTATGACAAACATTAAGTCACCCTTCGTGATCCTTACTAGTCCTAGTTAGTGTGCCGGTTAACCACACACGCTCCACCAACGACTTGGTAAGGTACAAAGTGTGAATTCCATCGACTAGCACCATGTTCACATTTTTCCTAAGGTAACTAAGATTGGGAATTAAAAGAGTTTAGTTACTTTATAATAATCATTATACTTTTAATGAGGATTTAAAGTCATTGTTCTACCCATTCGGCTAACGACCCTCCACCGATCAAGCAAGCGGTGGGTGAGAATGGACACCCATTAAGTCGCCATTTTATAGGCAACAACCTTATACCCACCTTATAGACCGGCTTCGTGAATGAGGCCTACTAACGGTAAAACGACTTATTCTTATACATATATATATATATATATATATATATATATATATATATATATATATATATATATATATATATAATAATTAACCATTAATGTTATAAACAGTATAAGGGTTGAATTTTAAATATTAAAACTCTAAGGTTTGGAATTAAAGTTTATTAAAGTGTGTGAAACTTTACAAATTCCAAAACTTGAGGGCAAGTTTTGTAACTTTGCAAAACTCTTCATTTCATAACTTATGAATTAAAGGTTCATAAAAATGAAGACTCTTCATTTTCATGTAACTTATGTGTTTTAAGTGTGTGTTAAATAAGAGTGACCTTTGGAAATCCATAACTTGAGGACAAATTATGGACTCCATTAAAACACATAAATGATAAAGAATTAATCCTAAACAATTCAGCAAATAATTCCTATCATTTTCTAAATTCATAAGAACATGAATATGATCATCAAAAATTCAAGAATTATATGAACACATAAAATCATGGAATTTTGATATATGCTATTGTAAATGGATTAGAACAACCATTACACCAACTAAAATAAGTTATATAACACCAAAACAATTTAGGGTAATGTTTCTAGTCCATTTCCAGCAGCAAAAGTCGAGAATCTGCACTCTTTCGATCCTACTCGTCGAGTGCATGAACCTACTCGACGAGTAGGTTGAAGTTTGCCTTCGACTCGTCGAGTCCCCCCATGAACTCGGCAAGTCCACCATGCAGACAGCAACGATTCCGACTTTTTTTTCACTATTTTGCATCAAGTATCAAACAAGCAAGCCTAGGCTCTGATACCACTGTTGGGTTTTGAGCAATCTAAGACTTCCTAAGTGTGCATGCAACCCTAATAAACCTTGGATCTATGTTTGTCTAAATACATGCAAAATATTAAATTTTCCAAGGTTTATAACATATCTAACATGGCATGGGGAACATTTCAACATAAAAGAGTTAGAAGAGATTACATACCTTTTGGTGAGTTTGGTACTAAGGAGTTTGAGGTCCAAGCACCAATAGTGTGAATGCCTCAAATGGAATCACAAAACACCACAAACTCTTGGAAAACTTTGAGAGAGTATACACACTTGTATAAATTCGGCCACACACAAGCACACACACACTAGTTCACTAGTATTTCCTTAGGCTACATTTCATGCTCCATAAGCATGCTTATATAGTGTGCATGGTTAGGGTGAAACCCTAATAACCCATGTCTTTTCCTTTCCAAGGATCCATGGGTTAAAAGCTCCATGGAGCATCCATGGACTTCCACATAAGCCTAGCCCATTAACAAATGAGTATTAGCCCACACTATATAAAACAAATAGCCCATAACCTAATTAGTCTTCCTTTTAATCTCTAAATTAATTCATACTTAATTTAAGACTAAAACTAATTAAATAACGTAACTTCATATTAATATATTATAACTTATAATATATTAATAAACATATGTGTATAACTCTCATAAAATTATCCATAATAGTTTGGATGAGATGCAACCCAAATGGACCATGCCGGTCGGGTCAAGTATATACCAAATAAGTTATGGACTTAGACACCTTATCCAACAAGGAGGACATGGAGAAGACATTGTTTTGAACTCATTATGGTCATTACGAGTTTGTGGTGATGCCGTTTGGGCTCACCAACACGCCAACAGTATTCATGGACCTGATGAATCAGGTCTACAGACCGATGCTTGATCGCTCGGTCATTGTGTTCATAGATGACATCTTGGTGTATTCCAAGACTCGAGAGCAGCACGAGGAGCACCTCAGGGAGTTGTTAAGAGTTTTGAGACGAGAACGGTTGTATGCCAAGTTCTCAAAGTGCGAGTTTTGGTTACGAGAGGTCCAGTTCCTCGGACATCTCGTCAACCAGGAGGGGATTTTGGTTGATTCGGCCAAGATCGAGGCAGTCATGCAGTGGGAGGTGCCGAGGTTTCCCTCGGACATCTGTAACTTTCTGGAATTGGCAGGGTACTACCGGAGATTTATTCGAGATTTCTCCAAGATTGCAATACCCCTCACTCATCTGACGAGGAAGAGGGTGGATTTCCGGTGGAGCCCTGAGCAGCAGAGGGAGTTTGATACCCTCCGTCAACGTTTGTGTGAGGCTCCCGTTTCTACTCTCTCAGAGGGAATCAAGGATTTTGTGGTATTCTGTGATGCATCCATCACAGGCTTGGGGGGTCCTCATGTAGAGAGGACGGCTGATAGCCTACGCATCGTGGAAGTTGAAGCCACATGGGACGAGATACCCCACACATGATTTAGAGCTGGGAGTGGTGGTGTTCCCTCTCAAGATATAGAGACATTACCTTTATGGGGTCTATTGTACCATATATATACGGATCATAAGAGCTTGAGACACATCATGGATCATCCAAACCTGAATATGAGGCAGCGCAGTTGGACATAGTCAAGGACTACAATTGTGAGATCTTTGACCACCCTGGTAAAGCAAATGTAGTGGCGGACGCCTTAAGCCGCAAGTCAGTTGGGTCATCCACCCCAACAATATGTATGAGGATAGCGGTGGATTCTACGCTTGTGAGTTTGATTAGAGATGCTCAGGTTGAGGGTATGCGACCTAAGAACTGAAAGCTGGAGAGGATCAGGGGTGATAACACCCGGTTTGTGCAGGATTGTAACATTCAAAAAAAATCAAGCCAATTACAACTTTTCTTAACATTCAAAAGCAACATTTATTACTTTCTTGTTTTCAAAATACTTCAATATCAAAGTTTTTCCAGAACCATAAACAAAACAGAAGGAGTTGTACGATCACGCCTTTTCCTTTCCATGATCCCCTGAAGTACCTGAAACAATAAACTGAAAATGTAAGCCCGAAAGCTTAGTGAGTTCCCCCAAAATACTGATACACATACAGTTCACATAACCATGACAGCAACATCATAACATAACAAACTGAACAGAATGCAACGGGTCCACAACTTTGTAGACTGGATTACCCCCTGGGCCCACATTGTGAGTTTGGATTGCCTTGTGGGCCCACAGATCACATCTGGCTTGCCATCGAGTCCACAGTACGAGTCTCCCTTAGCCCATAAGTGGAATGCTCCCAGGGTTTTTGGTTACCGCACGAAGCAGTCCCACCTTAACCCATCCCAGATAACATATCAACATATAACGTAACCACTGAGCATGCAGATAATCATATAACACAGGTAGTCCTACAGATCTACCTAACTGGCATAACCACTAAGCATACATATAATCATATAACAACACAGGTAGTCCTACAGATTTACCTAACTGGCATAACCACTGAGCATGCAGATAATCATATAATAACACAGGTAGTCCTACAGATCTACCTAACTGGCATAACCACTGAGCATGCAACATTGACTTCATACTCAACATACTAACACTGCTAGGATAACATTTTCAATGGGCCGGCCTTGGTGCCGTAGACCCCTTAGTATAGTGAGGATAAGTCACCTTGCAAATGTCGGCTCGGTAACTAAACTCCAACTCTTAGATCACGACCACCAACTCCACCACCTATTATCATAATAGAACCATACACGTAAGTTCTCAACCTTTCAAGGTACCCCATAATTCAATTAGTCAACCCCTGGTCAAAGTCAGAGTTAACAATCCATGTTGACCCCTACCCGTCGAGTACCCGCGACTACTCGCAGAGTTCCTCGAGATACTCGTCCACTCGCTGAGTCCCCGGAGTGACTCGTCGAGTTCCTAAGGTTCGGGATCGAAGCACTAAGTCCAGTCGTCGAGTTTTCCTTCTTGCAACTCGACAGGTTCACACACACTCATTAATTTGGGTAAACCTTAACCGACTCGCCGAGTTGTTCATCCCACTCGCCGAGTCTACGACAATCTTCATCGGACTCGCCGAGTTGTTCATCTAACTCGTCGAGTTCAATGCTTATTTTCATATGACTCGCCGAATCGACTATGCGACTCGCCGAGTTCCTTCATCCCTTTAACCATGCAGACACTTTTAAGCCATGCCAAGGCCCCAAATTGCAGATCCAACTTCCTTAGGCACGCTTATCATGTAAAGTTGCAAACTTTACGCGCATGAAAGGCTTTAAGACCCTAAAATGGTACAACTAAGCTTGCAATGAAGTCACATCCTTGAGAGAAGGCTCATACTGGATAAGGCTTATGGCTTTATGAATCTAGAAGCCAAGGGAAGTCCAGATCTGAAGTTACAACTTCAGATCTTAGCTTAAACACAAGAACCCTTTCCTAAACTCATGCACAAAAGGGTTTAGGAGAAAATGAGCCAAGGGAATGACGATCTGATACCTTCAAGAGAGCCCTTTCTGATGCAGAACTTGAAACCCACTAACTCTTGCTTCAACTAGCTTGCTTCCCAAGTGATCCCTTCACCAAAACTTCCCTTCAAGCTTAAACCCCTAAAGAATACACACACACACACACACTTGAGTTAGGGCCTTTCTGTACTCTCAATGGACTGTAAAGAGGCCAAAGGAGCTTGTGCTTCTTTAAATAGGGTGCAAAACCCCGAGATTTAGGGTTTCATCTGCTAGCTCCTACTCATCGAGTCCCTTCATGGACTCGACGAGTAGGCCACTAAATCTGCGAACCAACCCGCTGCTACTCGACGAGTAGGGCAACCAAATCGTTGAGTAGACCTTGGAAACAAAAGAATTCTTATTTAAATCAATACTTGAGAATCGGGACGTTACAGAAAACTTGAGTAAGAGATTCATTTTAATAGCTGGAAAAAGTGGTCATACCTTCGATGTAGATTGTTCTTTTTGACAACCTTAACTTCATTAGTTCCTTCATATGCTACCGTCAGCGTATCAATCATCTCCTTGATAGATCTATAGTTTTGAACAAAATGGTAGATTTTATAGGGAAGAACTTGTCTTATGGCAGCACGATCTTTAAAATCAAAAGCAACTAGCCGGTTATCTTCATCATTGAATTCATGAGTAGGTTTTTCAACCTCGTCACCAACCTGAACATTTTCCCTCATGGGTTTTACATAGGAACATGAGTAACATGTTTGATAATATCCAACATGGAATATTAAATGGTTTCAACAACCATCATGGCTTTTGATTTCCTCATTGTTAAGTTCTTCTCATCAACAATGACCAATCAACACCGAAAACTATTAAACGAGTATCATAGAGATCACCAAGGATTCACTCAACAAGATTTTGTGAAGTGGGTTGACAAAAATTTTGATTTGAAAGTTAGTCAAGGAACAATATCAAACATTCTTAAGAGATCATCGGAGTTTTTATCGGCTAACTTTGACAAAGATGGATCTTCCAAGCATCACAAAGCACCCAAGTATCCGGACATGGAGAAAGTTGTTTATGAATGGTTTCTCCAACATCAAGAGCGTGTGAATATAACAAGAGATTAATCATAGAGAAGACGGTTGAGACGTTGAAGCTTTTGTATCCACAAGATTCTTCTGAGAATAATCTTTCACAGGGTTGGCTTGAAAAATTCAAGTTAAGGCATGGTATCATATTGTATTGTCGATTCGGAGAAAGTGGCTCAGTCGACACACATGACATGGAGAATAAATTGGAGTCTATAAGGGAAAAAATTATCAATTTCCAATGAAAGATGTTTTTAATATGGATGAAATTGGTTTGTTTTACAGGTTACAAGCTCGCCATTTACTTGCAATAAAACAACTTAAAGGTTAGAAACAGGACAAGGAAAGACTTACAATTGTTATTTGTTACAATGTGGATGGCTCGGAAAAAAATTCCTATATGGATCATTGGTAAGTATGCAAAGCCACATTATTTTAAGAATGTCAACATGAATAGCCTAGATTGTGAATACCATGCCAACAAAAGAGCATGTATGACTAGGTTGATTTTTGAAGAATATGTTCGTTGGCTAGATGATCAAATGCACAGTTGAATTGGTAGTGGATAAACGTTCAGCCCATTCAAAAAATATTTAAGGGTTGCAAAACATCGAGTTGTTTTTTTACCGCCAAACATGACTTCAAAAATTCAACCATGTGATGTTGGGATAATTAGAGCCTTTAAAATGTACTAGCGTAAAAAGTTTTATCGTAAGATTTTGGAAAGTTATAAGTTGGACATTTCTCCCCCATAAAAGACTAATGTTTTAGATGCCATCAACTTGGTCGTCTCGACTTGGAGAAATGTGAAACAAGAGTCCATAGCAAATTGCTTTCGACACTGTAAATTTGTTCGGCTAATCCAACCGGCTCAAATGATTTAAACGATGTAATTTTTAGTGAAGACATTCGTGAGCTTGAGAACTTGATTACGGGAATGCAGTATCGGCACAAAATGGATGTGAATGAGTTGTTGGATTATCCATGTGAAAATAATGAATGTTATGATGTTCAGAGCATTGAAGAAATTATCACGGATACTGTTCAAAATTCAGTTGATGATGAAATTGATGATGATTCGGTACCTTTGGAACCGATCATTTGGAAAGAAGCATTGCAAGCGGCAACAACTCTTCACGATTTTTTGTTACAATACGAGAATACACTGCCTGAACTCTTAAGTGCAATTGAGAGATTTAAAAATGAACTCAATATAGATTTGAAGTTTACAAAAAAATAAGTGACTATAGATTCATTTTTTATTAGACACTTCTAGAATTTTAGAATATATTAGTAATTATTAATTATAGTTTTGCTAGGACCAATATATTAACATTGGGATTTCAAAAATTATTATTTTATTATTTTATCGATTGAGATCTAATTTTGTATCGGTCCTAAGTTGGAACCGGAAAAATTATTAATTTTAACAAGGTTATTAATTTATCGATATATATATATATATATATATATATATATATATATATATATATATATATATATATATATAGGCGTAGGTACGAAACTTTTGTTGGTAAAATAACTTAATTTGTATAAAAATATTGGTAACGAATATAGGACAAGCGGAAATTATGTGTTGCTATCGGGGGATTTTAAACATACCATGGTGAAAAACATTTTATTAAGTCAAAACCAAATATGTTCTCATTAGGGCTGTAAACGAACCGAATGAACACAAACGATGATTGTTCATGTTCGTTCGTTTAAGTTAACCGAACAAATGAATGAACATGAACGAGTTTTTTTTATCGTGTTTTTTCGTTTAACAAATTATGTTCGTTCATTTATGTTCGTAAACATGCTAAACGAATATAAACGAACAAAGATAAACAATCATATATATAAACATAAATGAACATATAATATAATAATGTAATCAAACACATTTAAATATATATGAAGATAAAATGAATTTATATGAACGAACATAAATAAACATAAATGAACGTTTACGAATGTATTTGAACGAATGAGACCATTGTTCATGTTCGTTCGTTTAACTAAACGAACGAGAATTCATGTTCATGTTCGTTCATTTATTAAATAAACGAACTTCCCGTCAAACAGTTCACAAACAGTTCAACAGTTCGTTGAACGTCCAATTCGTTTAAAGCCCTAATTATCATTTATTTTAAGGGCAATTACTCAATTTTTGGGTGCCAATAACACCTTTCATAATGTTCCCTAAACTTTTTCCTTTTATTTATAAATGGCCCCTCAAATTTATTTTTTTATTCATGAAGCATTCAAATTATTATTGCATTTTCATGTATAGTAATTGTCCCTAAAGTTTTTTCTTTTATGGATTTATTTATCTAAATAAAATATTGTCTAGATAAATAAATCCTAACACATTATATTATCATTTATTTTAGTGATCTATATACCAAAAAGATTTCATTTCTTCAATTTATGCTCTTTAATGAATTATGTATTCAATTTAAATTATGATGGTTATTTAGAGATGCATTTAATTGGTCTAATAAATTATGATACCAAATTACCAATACAACAAACACATATACAATAATCTTTTCACAATCATAGCTACCCATACCCATAGGGACTGATCCAAGATCGTAGGTCTAGGTTGGACCCACACCAATCGATCCTAGACCGGTCAAGTTTGAGTCCAAAAGTTGAAACATGTTTGAACCGATTTTAATGTTCACATCTATTAATATAAAACATTTCTTTATGATAAATGCTATGGATGTTTAAACCAAATATGTTAAACGTTACCCTCCCTAATAAATCAAGGGTTTTTTTGTCACTTGTTATATTCATTAATTTGTCAAATGTTATTTTATTGTTATTTTAAATTTTTTTTTTCCATATGATATTTTAAAAGTTTTTTATTTTTTTTTTAAATTCTACATAATATTTTAATATAATAATTACAATAAATATAATAATAAATAGATATCAATGCCATTAATGAACTTACCTTTTAATTTCAAAATTAAAACTCATTAGTGTTTTCTTTATTTGTTTAAATTTAAAAGATAAAAAAAACATTTCTATTATAATAATTTAATATTTTTTTTATTTTCTTATAAAATCGAAGTTTTCAAATATTTAGATATTTATATTTATATTTATTTTTTTTAATCAACTCATGTAATACATATGTCTCACAACTAGTTGTCTATAAAACATAATTCTGACCAAATGAATAAAATTGACAGTTATATTTTTCTACAATCAAGATCATTTTAAAATGTTTAACCTCTAAAATATTTTATTTTTGAATGCAAATCGGTATTTCTAACCAAAACCAATGCTCAACCATAGACTTATTGCAGAATACAGGGACTAATATATATATATATATATATATATATATATATATATATATATATATATATATATATATATATATCTTAACTATATTATTAAACATATTGCCCATGTCTTGAAAATTAAGAGGTATACATTTTATAGCACAAAGTACAATCTATTAAGCTTACAATGTATACGTATACACGAGTATCATTATACCAAACCCTAATACCCTTTTGACACTATCAACATCGTTTATTCCAAATCCGTCTGCCTCCTCACTTTCTTCAATCTCCGATACGCTTCCATTACCACCACCCTCCTATAGACGTCGCCATCGCCACCCTGCCGACGTTGTCCCCTCCATCGCCACCAGACATCGCACACCATAAACAGATCCGGAGATGGTCATTATTCATCCGAACACAGAGGGGAGGAGGATTTCGCTTATGTGTTCATTGTTCGTCCTATTCACATCGACATGCCCCTTGCCAACCTCTCTGCATCTTCGATCTTGAAAAACCCTAAAGATCTACGTCAATCATCTCGAGAAACCACTACTGACGACGATTCCGCCGCCTACCACCACCTTCGTAACCCCCCTCAGCCACCACAGGTACCCTCTAGACACAAGGATCATCCTATTGACATCGACAACACCAAATATGCCCCTTTCCCGCCTTCAATTTTTACCCTAACACGCTCTCAGGTCTCAGCTATCAAAGATACCGAACACAGAGGGGAGAAGGACTTCGCTGCTAACGACGAATCACCTCTCAGCATCTTCGATCTTGAAAAAACCTAAAGATCTGCGTCAATCATCTCGAGAAGCCGCTGCTGATGAACAGATCCGCCACTTACCACCACCTTCGTAACCTCCCTCAGCCACCACAGGTACCCTCTAGACACAATGATCATCGTTTCTTCCAAAAACTTCTTCCAAATCTATAATATAGTAAAGATATTCAGGGAGGACAAGATTTTGTCAAAGCTTCCTGTTGCTATTATTCAGTCTTGGTATCAGCGACAAGGTTATGTCAAGTTTATGGCTGATTTAATTCAGAAGGAATTGCAAACCTTTTGGTCTCCTGATGAGGTAAAAAAGTCTATGGCTCCTGATTTAATTCAACAATAATATTCAGTCACTGAAGTATATATATACTCTGTTATACGTGTAGTATCATCATAAGAAGTATATATATACTCTGTTTCTTGATCTAATCTTTAATATTTCTTTTTCTTTAGGCATCATCACTAGAAGGTCAAGAGGCAAGTGTTGTCACCGAGTATGTTATCAAGGTAATAGCTCTAGAATAAGACAGATAAAAATTGCAACTTTTGTCCCATTGACACGTGTTATATTTAAAAATGTATCAAATATAAGTGAATATGTGAGATATGCATATTTTAGGTCTTGAAGTGTCTTGAAAACACTGTAGTAGGAGATGAAATGTTTAGGGGTATTTCAGGGGGGACAAAAAAAAAAGCGAGTCACAACAGGCGAAATGAGACCTATGACCTATTTGATGATGTCATACTTTTAGCAGATGGACAAGTTGTGTATCAAGGTCATACTTTTTCTTTGATCTTACAAGAAGTAATGTTTAGCTCTTAGGTTGCGTTTGTTACATGTAATTTCATTTGGAGTTATTGAACTTTTGGCTAATGCTGGTTTCATGCTACAGGTAACATCAAAGAAAGATCAACAACAATACCGGATAACAAAAAATGAAGCTTACAGTTTTGAATATTCTTGCTCGGATTTTAGATTCTAGCAAACTAATGAAATTAAAGGTTAGCATTTTTTTATTTAATAAAAAAAAAATCTAAAATGTCTTTTTTCACTCATAAATAAAAGTATGTTGCTTTATATGATTTTTAAACAGGAAGCAGTAATCAAGAAAAAATATAGTGTGTTGTGTTGTTTTAATGTTTGTTTATTTGATTCTTTTCAGGGAGAAATAAGCTTGCTTCTTTGACATATATTTTTTAAACTTAAAATCCTGATGGGTATTATGTTTTTTTTAGTTACAAGGGCATAAATGGTAAGGGGAAGATGCTATTATGAGTAAAATTACAGGTTTGGTGTTGTTAGTTGTTGGTAAGTATTTTTGTTGTTTCAAATGATCAATTTACCCTCCATTTTGTTGTTGAAGTGACTATTTTACCTTTTGTAGTGTTGTACAAGAATTTGATGTTCGTAGTAAGAATGAGCTTCTTGCAAAAGAACGTGCTGAGTTTATCAAATTATTGCAGGTATTTTAAAATTTACAGCTAACTATTTTAATGAATTTTTTGTTGGTTTATAATTTCATAACCAATTTTACATCTTTTTGTTTGTATTTTTCTCTTAACAGCAAGCCCAGAGTGAGGCTGCATCTGCATTTGGAAATGATGGTGCTCATTTAGAAAAATAAATCCAAAATCCAAGGCACATTGAGTTCCTGTTAAGTGTTTTTGTGTTTTTTGTAATTTTGCTTTAGTGTAATCATAATAAACCCTTCCATGTTGCAGCTTTGGCTTCTGGTCTTGCAATTGCTTCTCCAACAGAACAAAGAACTGTAAGCCCTTTCTTTTTTGTTTTATTTAAATGTTGTAAGCCCTTTCTTTTTTGTTTTATTTTTTTCACTTATTATGTTTCTGTATGACACGTATCGACTTTTTAATTCTGTAATGTGTAAAAGATTAAGTGACTTAATTATATGTTTTGACTACCGATCTATTAAACTGTTTTTTAGATTACAATATATTTCCAAAAATAAAATCGACAAATATTATATTCGTTTTTAAATTTTTGAGTATATTTGTTAAGTTTCATATGATTTTAAAATATTTTTGGTAGGGATTTTGATAATTATTATATTTGTTAATTTTGTAAGATTTTAAATATTTTTGGTATGGATTTTAATATTCATGGTAAGATTTTAATTTGCTTAATTTTGGAATGATTATCAATATCCAAAAATACAACATTATATTCTATAATAGATTATTCAACCTATAAATTTAAGTTATGTTCTTCATTTTTAACTCACATCAAAATTTCACAGTTGAGGTTTTGGGACGATTTGATCATTGAGTTGGAATCGGGAAGACTGCTACACTGCTTCATTGCGTTTCTTGACACGGATTCAGGTTCTCTTTACTTCTTTTATATTTTGTAACTTCAAATGTGTATAATATTTTATTTCTTACTTCTATTTGAAGTGATAAACTTCTTTTGTTTCAACTGTTGATATTATTCTGTCTTCTATCTAAATTGATCACTCTTCTTATTCTTTATCTCAAATAATACATGTATATAATTTGTATATATGTGTGTATGTATTTGTTTGTATTCTATCTAAATTGATCAATCTTCTTATTCTTTATCTCAAATAATACATGTATATAATTGAATTCTAGGTGTGTATTTATTTGTTTCTAACATTCTGCATATGTGTGGTTTGTATATGTATAAGTTAGGATATTTGTTTTGAATATTTTTAATCAGTAAATATCTTTTAATTATCAAATTGATTGTGGTATTCTCGCATGTTCTTTTGAAACTTGCCAAAGAAAAAACACCACAGTTTGTTTCTTCATTATCAATACTATATTATTATTATTATTATTATTATTATTATTATTATTATTATTATTGATGGGTTTTAGATATAATAATTTAATATAATTTATACAATTAGACTTTTTTTTATTTGACAAGTTACATTTTTATTAATAAATATTATTTGTTATTAATATATGCTTTAGGTTTTCTGTAATATTTAATAAATAAACCGTGTAATAAAAACTCTTATTGCTTGGATATTTCAAAAGTTCGATACATATGTTATTATACTTTGGGCATCTCAAATCAATATAGTTTTTAATATAAATAAACCTTACAGCTTCCAATAATAAATCACCTAGAAAATCTATCCACATTAAAGCGCCATTTTTCATGTTATTATTCTTAATATTTTAATGTTTGATAAACTAAATTTTCGAAAATACAACTATCTGTTTTTCTATTTAAATATAACATAACTAACGTTAAGATATATAATCACAAAAAAAATAAGCCCACACCTTTAAGTTTATAAGCCCAAATCTTAGTTTAAAAAGAATGTAATTAGTTTTTGAGCATCACAACAAATTCAACAGTTTTTTGAACATCACAAATTAATGAGTATTTGCTTAAAACCCGAAGCTTTTATTCATAAAAATTATTGGTGTGAACTATAAAATTTATATTGTTTAATGTTTCAACAAATTTAACACTAACTTCAAGCTTTTTTAAGTACTAAATTATTTACTTTAATTTTAATACAATATGATATCTACATTTTACCATGTAATAAAAACTCTTATTGCTTGGATATTTCAAAAGCACGATACATATGTTATTATACTTTGGTAATCTCAAATCAATATAGTTTTTAATATAAATAATTAAATAAATCAATTCTACATCAATCACATCCGACTTTCGTTTTGTAGAATCATGAATGGTCATATTTACATTGATGCATTTTCGTTGCTACTAAACTACCATTTGTGGTATGTTTTGACATCCGTTCGTGTTGATTTCATTTGGAGGGACTCAAGAGCAAACAAACTTTTCATGGTTCTCATTGATCAAAATGTATGTTTACAAAACTATTTATATCTTATATTCATTTTCATAATTTATCACAAGTATTTTTGTTTATAAAAATATTACATTTTCTATTAGAGAGAGAAATTGTTAGCAGTTGTTCCACAACAAATGATGCGCTTTATTTATGGAGGGAATCTATTGGGTGGTGTGTTTTCTTTAAACCATTTCCAAATCGAACCAACCTATGCTGAGTATCCGAGATATCAAGAATATAGTTTATTACGTGGTGATTTGATGATTAAGATCAGCAACAACACACGGTTTAATCGTTTGGCCGATGCTATCATATAATGGTTTCCGGTTTTCCCATTGGTTCCCTCAATAAAAAGTTTAGTAGAAGATCGGACAGAGAGAAAAATGATGATCGGTAAATTTAATAAATTGTATATATTTTCAGCATTCTAAAGTTTTTAAAATAATAACAAGTTGTCCTTTTAATTATCGTTATTTTTAGATATTGTTGGAAAAATCATCAGAGGCAAGCGAAACTATTCCCGTTACTCTGGTTTACTGACGTTAACTTCTTTCACTTTATATCTCCAAGATGGGCCGTAAGTGTTTATTATTATTATTATTATTATTATTATTTTATTATCTTTATTATTATTATTATTATTATTATGATTACACTAAAGCAAAATTAGGTGACTTTGGAAATATTTGATTATAAATAGAGGGAGTATAATAAAGATGAAACTACATATAACCGACCGAACACGCCATCAAATTGTGAGGACTGTCTATGCGATAGAGAGAAAGTATATAATATTTGTTTCTCGGGTGAAATTGGTTCATTTGGATTCAAGTACGTTTTTTCTAGAAAATTATAATAATTGTAGTGATATTAAAATACCTAAATCAATACATTTTAATAGTTTTTATCTTATTTTCAGTGAACATTTTGATATCAACCAAACTAAGCAACGTAGAGTTCCAACCGCGGATGCCGGAAGCATTTAACATCATAAATATGCCTAGAAGAATTTTTAATTCCGTGTGAGACATTTGGTGGTGTTTTTTTTTTTGAAGTTTTGACAACTTTTACGAGTGCGTTGCTTTTATTGTTGATCTACATTAATGTTAGACATATTATGGTGAATTTTTTCATGTATGGTTTATTTTTCTTGTGTTGACTTATGAATTCATAATTACTTTTTGAAACACACACATACATGACTACTAAATCACATGGTCTACATTACAAAATGTTACATTCTTGATGATATAATATGTGCTTATTCTTAACATTTCCATTATAGTGTTCAATGGGGACTGTAGATAAGGGAAACGAAAACTGTGATGATTCCCAAAACCCGATAGATATAGAAAAAGGTATGTCGTTTATATGAGTATATATTTGCATTTATAATATATAACTATTTATCCAAATAATATGTTTGTAGAAAATCGAAAAAGATACAATAGAAACTATTATGCACGAAAAAAGGAGAAAAACAAAAAGAGAAGAATAGCTAACGGTGAAGGATGTAGTCAACCTACAACACTCACAAGTTGCACTATAATGGAGACAAACGAAACAAATATCAACGAAGATTCCTCTGTGAGTGTTATAAGTGCTGCTCAGAGGACGAGTACTTATAATAAAGAATATTATCAACGAAGAAAGGAACAAACTATGATGACAAAAAGAAGAGTATACGCCTTTCAGGACGATCCGTATGATTTTGTTTATGAAAATATCCGTATGGAACATCGTATATTAAAGGCTCAAAACCCTTGTGTTTATTGTGGAGCAAAGCGACTACAATATGAATTCCCTACCTTTTGTTGCATGAGTGGGAAGACAAAACTGGCACACTCCCCTATTCCCACAGAGTTGCACCAACTCTTCACAAGGCAAGAGCAGCTAGAAGAAAGCTTCAGGTACAATATAAGGGCGTATAACTCAAACTTTTCTTTCGCATCACTAGGTGTAAATGTGGATAAAGAATTGGCCAATATGAATTCTGGAGTTTACACTTTTTGTGCGCACGGAACACTCTATCATAATATCGATCAGCTAATTTCAAGGGATGGTAAATCGAGGTATTTACAGTTGTATTTTTATGACGGTGAAGCTGAAATATCACAAAGATCCTCCTGGAAGAATGTTGATAGAAGAATCATCCAAAAACTAACACGTATTCTAGCTTCGAATCCGTACGTTAGAACATTTAAACAACTTTCTGATCTAGGACCGCTTGATAATTATAGAGTGACTTTGAATGCATCGGTGGAGCTTGACCAAAGGGTGTACAATAAGCCTACCACATCTGAGGTGTGAATAGTAACATTTAACTTTATTCATTTTAAAATTAAATGTCTCATATTTATTGTTATACATATCATATTAATCACCATATTGAACTACACCTTTGCATAGGTTGCTGGTATTTGGGTTGAAGGAAATGACAACATCACTGCATATAAAAGAAGTATTATTGTCTACGGGAGGTCTAACTATAGTACTGAAATTCAACCTCACTTTGGTTGTTATGATCCTTTGCCGTATCCTTTATTCTTTCCTAATGGTGAGTCTGGATGACATCCTAAAATACCAAGATATGGGGTGGCCATGGATGAAATTATTAGTGACAATGAAGACAATGATGAAGGTTCAGAAGGTACGCCTTTAACATTCTTTTACATATTTAAAACATGTAACACGTATTGCCTTAAATATTTGGATATTAAATTTATATTTTTCACATAAATTATGATATCACAGGATCTACTTCAAAAAAAGGCAGAAACACTGTAAGTATGCGAGAGTACTATTGTTACAAGTTCCAGATACGGTCGAATGATAATGTGATTTTGATGGGAGGGAGATTGTTCCAGCAGTTTGCAGTAGATACCTATATAAAGATTGAGACTACACGTTTGGTTTTTGTTGAAAAGAACCAAACCAAAATTAGAGCTGATTTATACCAGGGCATTGTTGATTGTTTTAATGCCGGTGAGGCTCAACCAAGTAGGGTTGGACAGAGAGTTGTGTTACCTGCAAGTTTCATTGGAGGTCCACGTGACATGCGCCGAAGATTTCTGGATGCCATGGCTTTAGTTCAAGATGATGGGAGGCCTGATATATTTCCTACAATGACTTGCAACCCAAAATGGAAAGAAATCGATGATGAGTTATTGCCTGGACAGTCAACTCAAGATCGACCGGACCTTGTTGCAAGAGTTTTTCATGCTAAGTTAGAGGATCTCAAGGTACAATTATTGCAGAGACATATAATCGGTGTGGTGGGGTCATATGTGTATGTGATAGAGTTTCAAAAGCGTGGATTGCCACATGCACATTTCCTCTTAATAATGACCCCAGGATATAAGATGAATAATCCAGACGATTATGACAAACTTGTGTGTGCGGAAATTCCCGACCCAATAAGGTTTCCTGAAATGCATGATCTTGTCAAAAGTCACATGATGCACGGTCCCTATGTTAGCTTACGAGAAAAAAGTCCGTGTATGCAGGGTGTGCCAAAAATATGTCGTTTCAGATATCCTAGGCAATTCAATGAAAAGACATCACAAGGAGAGGACTCATATCCATTATATAGAAGGAGAAATAATGGAATTGAGGTTACTGTAAGAAATACATCATTGGATAACAGATGGGTGGCTCCATACAACCCGAAGTTGTTAATAATGTTTAATTGTCATATCAACGTTGAGGTTTGTTCGAGTATAAAGTCTGTGAAGTACCTCTTCAAATATGTTTATAAGGGCCATGACAAACAAGTTATCCATATTGATAAAGACCAAGAAAATGTTGTTATTAATGAGATAAAAAAGTTTCAAGATGCACGTTATGTGTCCCCTCCCGAGGCATTATGGCGAGTTTTTAGCTTTCCTCTATCAAAAATCCACCCTTGTGTGATGGCGTTGCAAATACATCTCCCGAATCAACAGTTGGTTAGGTTCAAAGACGTTGACAGAATGGAAGACATTGTTGATAGAGAGAAAGAAAAAGATTCAATGTTGACGACATTTTTCAAGAAGAATAAAGAAGATTCCAAAGCGAGAGAATATTTGTATAAGGATTTTCCCAAACATTTTACATGGAATCGGAGCAACCATTGTTGGAGGATCCGGGAACATAAATCAATGGTTGGTCGACTTGTTTATGCTAATCCAGCTGAAGGAGAGAGATACTACCTATGCCTGCTTTTATGTCATATCACCGGGCCTACCTGCTTTGAAGATTTATACACAGCAAATGGTGTATTACACCCTACATTTCGAAAAGCAGCTCTTGAAAGAGGTTTAATAGAGACGGATGATAATTTATCACAGTGTCTTGAAGAGGCTTCCTTATTTCAATTTCCCAGCGCACTTAGAAGGTTATTTGCGACGATGCTGATTTTTTGTGAACCAGGAAATGTTCGCAAGTTATGGGACGACCACTATGATTCTCTTTCTGAAGATTACAGGAAACAATATGGATGCGCCGAGCGAGTGCAAAATATGGTCCTCATCGACATTAGAGTCTTCCTAGAATCTATGAGTAAAAAGCTTAGTGATTACGACCTTCCAAAGGTCAGTGCACACATCGATTTACAATCAAGAGGCTATCGTGAGGTGCAAGAAGAATACTCTATAAATGTGGAATATGAAGACTTACATGCGCGAGACTCTCTCAATCCAGACCAGAAGTTTGCATATGATGAGATAATGAGGCATGTGGATCAAAATATTTCGGGTGTCTTCTTCATAGATGGTCCCGGTGGAACTGGAAAGACATTTTTGTACAAAGCTTTGTTGGCTAATATTCGTGCTCGTGGTCTTATTGCACTTGCAACTGCCACGTCAGGTGTTGCGGCTAACAACATGCCAGGAGGGAGAACAGCTCATTCACGATTTGGAATTCCGCTCAATCTTGATAATAACTCGATGTGCAAGATCACTAAACAAAGTGGGAAGGCTCAGATACTTCGAGAGGCAAAGGTAATCATATGGGATGAAGCAGCAATGGCTAAGAGGCAGGCGGTAGAAGCAGTTGATTGCACAATGCAAGACATCACAGATGAGAAGCTCCCTTTCGGTGGAAAGATAATGGTTATAGGAGGTGACTTTAGACAAGTGTTACCGGTCGTGAGACGTGGCACTCGAGCACAAATTGTCGACTCTAGCTTACAAATGTCACCTCTATGGGCTTCAGTTAAAAGGCTTCGATTAAGTATCAACATGAGAGCGGTAAATGACCCATGGTTTTCTGATTTTTTATTACGAGTCGGTGATGGAAAGGAGGAAACATTGGACGAGTCCTATATTCGTATACCTGATAACATGTCCATTCGGTACACTGATAAAACTAAATCAGTGGACGCTCTGATTGATGCAATATTTCCTTCTTTGGAATCCAACGGCGCCGACTCAAAATTTATCATTTCGAGGGCGATACTGTCAACTAAAAATGAAAGTGTTGATGAGATTAATAATAAGTTGATCGAACGATTTTCTGGCGAGCAAAAAGTTTACTATAGTTTTGATGAAGCGGAAGATGACAAAAATAACTTATATCCGATGGAGTATTTGAACTCGCTAAATGTTAATGGTGTACCCCCCTCATTATCTTCGGTTAAAAACTGGGTGCCCTGTAATACTTTTGCGAAATATCGATCCTTCAAATGGGTTATGTAATGGCACCAGATTGATATGTCGAGCTTTCCAACAAAATGTCATTGATGCAGAGATAGCGGTTGGCCAACATGCTGGAAAAAGAGTGTTTTTACCAAGAATTCCTCTATGTCCGTCTGACGATGAGATGTTCCCATTCAAACTTAAAAGAAAGCAGTTTCCAATTCAGCTTAGTTTCTCTATGACAATCAATAAAGCTCAAGGATAAACAATTCCAAATGTAGGTGTTTATCTACCAGAATCGGTATTCTCACATGGCCAGCTTTATGTGGCGTTGTCCAGAGGAATATCACATGTCAATACCAAGGTATTAGTAAAGCCGGAAAAAACGTTTCATAATGATGGAATCTACACATCAAACGTTGTGTACAAAGAAGTATTATGTGATTAACAAGGTACAATCAACAACTTATTATTATACAATTTCTTCAAATATGTATCTTAGATGCTTATTTAATGTTTAATGCAGGGCTAGCAGATGAAGCAACATGATTGCAGATTGGTGTAGGTTATATATTGGACATGTTATAAATGTACAAAACTATATGGTTGCAGATTCTTGTTATTTATATATTGTTAAAATCAAGTATGAACTATCAGATGAATTATTTGAGATGTAGACCCAACTTTTATCGTATTGTATGACTATACACCTAGCAAGAAACTATATGTTGAAATGAACTATTCGACACATAATAGTCTACCAAATGGCCGCAATGAATAACTCACGTCTAAAGGAAACTATTAAAACTATCTTCCGAAAGAAACTTTTTGCCGCCCGGCGCTTAGCGCGGGTAAACGGCTAGTATATATATATATATATATATATATATATATATATATATATATATATATATATATATATATATATATATATATATAGACAACATTTTATTTTTAACAACAAATATAAAAACAAAATCAAAGCTTTTCATGTAGGCTGCCCTTGGAGATAATTTAATAAATTTACACAAACCACCACTCATTTCCAAACCCACCAAAAAACACCTACACACTTTGAAACAATTACTTACTCACCCCTCTCACTTTTTCTTCAACTAGCTGAACAATAAGTCTCCAGTTTTTCATTAATGAAGAATAATATAAACTTTACTCCAAATATTTCTTAAAAAGCAACTTTGAAATCTCTAGAGCATCCCTTTCAGCTTTCACAGGGTAAACCTTTGTACCTTGTTGCCATTTATTTGAGTATGAAATCCATTCTTTTCTCCATTCAACCACCTCAAACTTTTTGTTTTCTCTCAAGCTTTCATACAAATATTTAAAATACATCGAAGCTCGTGGCAGATAGTAATCAACCAATAATCCACTCCAAAACTTGTTTGCTATTCATAAAAACCCAAAAAGACAATATTAACCCCCATAAAAAAACAAAAAGTTTTCGATTTAGTTTAAGTTGTTACCATAATCATGAAGCTGGCTTTGATTCGTTCTTGTTGTATCATACCACATTGTTACTTGTGTTCTTGCATTCCACTCATACTAAAACAACAAAAATCAAAAGTTATACATTGATTCATTTTAATAAATGATGAAACATGTTTCATTATACCTGTTGTTTTTCATGAGCGTTTAAAGCCAAGTTTTTTGCACTCTCGAGCCAAGTTCCAAGAAGAAAGTTATCATCTGCAGCAAGAAGTTCATCAATGTCGATGATCAATTCCTCAAACTTTTGGCTTTGAAACTTCAAAGCTTTCGCATCCTTATGTTGAAAAGCAGTGATTGCATCTATATAGACTTTATTCGCATACTTTGACAACACTTGTCGCGTTAGATCTACCAAATCATACCTGTAATATTTCAATTTCTATTTTAACTCTTCGAAAAAAAAAAAGAAAAAAAAAAAAAAAACAAATGTGTTGTTGAAAAATACCTATAAGTGAGGCTTCCAGAAAGATCCTTCCCAGCTTCAATGAATAGCTTCAATGCGTTAATGGAATCGTGAATCGAGTACCATAAATGTGGTTGAGGTAATGGAGACTTAATTTCACTTAAAACATGTCTTCGGTTGATATATTTTGTGATGAGGCTTTGTTTGGAGAAACTTGAGTAGTTGTCTAAAGATGGGTCCCAATCGGGAAATTTTACGATGTAATCCGTGTTGTGATCCTAATAAGAAAGATAAACAAAGTTAAACCGGTAGACAACAGACAACAGACAGTTGACAGTAGACAGTCGACAGTCGACAGAAGCCAGGAAACAGGAAACACGTACGGCAATTCCATCACTACAATTATAAATCGATCGATGAAGAATTTCCCATGCTTCTTCAGCTTCTTTTACCGTTTTGCCATAACGTCTACGAGAATAGACTTTCAACCATTCCTGTATTAAATATAGTTTAAATTTTTCAGACATTCGTATCTGTAAAACTTTTATGAAAAAATATATATATATATATATTTTTTTTCACCTCAACATGAACTTTATTCTTTCGAAATGCCATTTCAGGCATCAACTCATAAACAACGGGATTGTGTTCTATTCCTTCCATACACATCCCCACACCAACCTTCAAAAAAAAAAAAAAACAAGAATGTATTATTTTAATTTCTTTAAATTATTGTAATTTATCTAGATTTTAATCATGTTATTACTTTATTAAACCATACCATAGTTGAATTTTCACTGACACGTGCAACAATAGGACCTGATGCAAGTGTATCCAATACACCATACATCTCAATGTTCCCCCCAAAGTTATGTAACATACACCTGATTTATGTAAAATAACAATTCATTTTTTCATGTAAATTACAAAAACATCCAGGGGCAATTGTGTAAAATGATCAAATTTTACCAGACGTAAGGGGTGCCATAGAATTGAGAGGATGATTCCCATATGGGTTTTACTTCAGCAAAAAGATCAAGAACTATCATTTTCCCAAATGGAACCGAATGCAATAGCGCCTGTTACACAATTTTTTTATATAATATATATATAAAAAAAAAAAAAAATCATGAATCAGAGTCATAAATTCTTTCAAGAATTCTTTTGAGGAAGCATACTTTCATTTGTGGTGGTTTCCAGAATGATGAGTCTGAATAGAAGAGCCAACCCTGCATAAGCCATACAGCATTCTTGTCTGCTTTTGACATTGCTTCATAAACAGCAGATCCAAGAGATGATATATAAGCTGGATCATTTGTTGGAGGTGAATTCTCATTAAATGTATCACTGTTTACAAGATCATAATCACTAAAGATATAATAACATTTTTGTATTATAAATGAATAAAGATAATAGATAATAGAAGCTTTACCAGTTATAGATATCTGTCACATCGCCATATTCTGCAAAAAGAAAAAAACAAATAAAGTGAAGAGTTTTAGGATTAGGGAAATTGAAAGGGTTAATGGAGACATCTGTCACCTTTGATTTGTTTTTTTATGAACGCCTCTCCAATTTGTATAAATAAAGGATCAGAAGGATCTAGAAGGTAAGTACAACACCACCTAGGATTTTTATCAACAGTGTTCCTATAAAAACATTAAGCATACAACATATTAATAAATGTACCACTTAATAAAAAAAAATAAATAAAAAAAAAAAAGTGTCACATTAAAGATAACATACCAATCTCCAAGCCTAGTGATATTTGCAGATGGGAATATCTCTCTTAACGCCTCAGGTACATTTCCAGAAAATGAAGGGAGCACTATAAAGCATAAATATCAAAAAAAACATATGTATATGTAAATGGATAGAAACAATTGTTAAAAGTTAAATAAGAATGATTTTGATATTGTAAAATGATGACCTGGCGTCATGCCTAACTCGATCATCCGAGATAATATTTGTTTTTGTAACAGCAACTGCTGATCAAGCCAGTTTTGAGATAATGGGCCACCCCATCTGATGCATTTGTTATAAAAGGATAAATTAAGAAAGATTTGATCATGTTAATGTAATATATATACTTTATATATACAGTGTAAATGATTTAATAAAGATTGATGAATAAATGGACTCACGCATGCAAGTTTCCCATTCGTGCCCATGCAAGAAAAGCGGGTCCACCAAAGAAATTGTTTAAATCTTGTGCACTGATATTAAAATCCTGTGATGAAACAGAAATAGTTTTATAAAATTATTAATTGAAAATGTGTAAAAGAAAAGAGAGTTTGAATTCAGTTCACCATAAAAACTTTCTGCCAAATGGATTCTTGCCCTGTAAATGCAAGAGGCAGATTAATTCCTTGAAGTGCCATCCAATCAATTTCTTTCTCCCATCTTTCCCAATCCCACCAAACATAGGAATCTGTTGAATGTTGATTAGAATATGAAATCGTGTTTATCATCTTTTGAATACAGTGGCATAAGCGAAATGATGAAATTGGGGCATTTTTATGGAATACTTACAGCTAGAAGTGACGACGTTTTGGTAGTAGTTCCATGGAACAGGACGCTGAATCATAATCCCGTGTTGTTTTACAGGTGGCAAAGATCCAGGAGGAGGGATTGAAGCTATTTGAATGCCACCTGTCTTGTCCCATGACACATGAGCATCACACAAATACTTTAAGTACCAATGGAGCCCAGATGCAATTTCAACTGCTGTTGTCCCTTGAATCCTGATGATGGAAATCAAGAGTGAGAAGAATTGTTTTGATCTTTTCCAATTGAACAATTTTGATGGTTAATCGAATCCGGAAGGTTTTAGATTTCGTATGGGAGAAGGGGAGCTATAAGTTGAATATACATATACATACATTATCTCTGGAGATTTGTTGCTTGAATTCTGATAATTCGTTATCCGAAAGCAGCTGTATCCACCACAAGCATCCTAACAGTTCAGATGAATTCAAATCATTGGTGTTAGATTGATTACTATGTTAATTTACAAAATGCGTACAAATACAAAGTTATTGGTGTTCGATTGGTATGCGTCTTCGATACACATTCAAGGTGGGGGTGAAAGCCCTCTATTTGAAAACAAGAAAAATAAGAAGTAAGATGGGGAATTTAACCTTGGAGATTAGCTTGAACTGAAAACTGGAGAAATGGGTAGGAAGCAATCTCTTGAGAAGAGCTTTAGCAGCAGATTCTTGTAACAATGGAGATGGTCTCTGGGTATCCAACCGTTTGACCAAAGACTCTATTGCTTGTGGAGATGACGATGACGTTGATGATGATAGGGGTAGTAGAAGAAGTAAAATTAGAAAATATAATTTCGAATCGAACATGATTTGGGTCTGATTACGAGTGGGATTGAAGAGAGGAGGAGTGAACTGTGAAGTCAAGTGGTGTTTCCTTCTTCTTTGCCCGAAGAACTTAGATGATCAACAAGAGTATTATCAATTATGCTTTTGTTTGGCTTTGTTCATCGAGGAGGCCTTTTGTTAGTTCTTCGGGTGGGGTAAAAGAAAATGGATTTGTCATTTATCTGGTTATGTTTGGCAACACTCAGCAACGCGAATTCTACAGACGCCGGCACAAAGTTCCACCACCGTGGATAAATAAATGGGAGAACATATATCCTTAATAAACATAAAAGTATTATTTGCTCAATCTTATCTTCAAATACTAATCATTTGAAATTTAAAATATTAGATTTGCCTAACTTTTTTTTTTAACATTATAATTATAAAGAAATATAAAATACCCATAATACCCCTCCCTCCCTCTATAAGAAAATATGGAAAACCCCTAATACCGAAACGGTTGTCTTCAAGAACTAGATATATCCTTAAACCACCTCAAGAAAGCCTATGGAATCTACAAAAATTAAAAGTCTTGAGTGTTTAGGTAATTCTCTTTATGGATATTTACCCCAATTTTCATTATACAGCAAATAACACTTTATCTTAATTTTAAGATTCGAATAGAGTGCCAAGTATGATAGAAACTCATAATTTCTTAAAATCCTCACAATTTTACATTATAAATCGTATGATGCCTTCAATGAGCATGCAACTCCACTTTCTCTCTTAATATTATATTGAAGTATATTCTATTTAACCCTCATTGAACTCCCATTGTGGATATGCTTAGTGGTCTAATTTCGTTCAAGATAGGTAAAATAGGTAGCATGAGCACCCTTTTATTAATATAATCAGATGGCTATATATTACTATAAATGATCTTGCCACCCTTATTACTTTTGATGTTCATAACAACAGTCTAGAAGGAAACATTCGTTTTAATGGCTGTAACTGTAAGGATTTGGTAAATTTGGATCTTTCTTTCAAGTTTTGACCAATTTCATGGTGTTCTTCCTCATGAATTAGGAAATTATAGTAGTTGAAACTAGCTTCTTGTTGTTAGATGTGGTTAACCTGTTCCTTCTTTTTTTGGTCATCTCACTTCATTGACCACCCTCCATCTTTTTGTTAAGGGATTTCTTCTGAAAGATTCTGCTTGAGGTTGGAATTGTAAGTTCTTAGTTGATCCTTAATGAAATAGGAATGTTAAACCAATTATAAATAGTTCAACTATTCAATAACAATTTTAGAAGGGAGATCCTTGTGGAGTTTTGGAAGATTAAATGCCTCAAAAAGTCGTAACATTTGTAACAATAATCATTTGGGAAACTAACCACTGAGCTTTCAGAAATGAAGAATTAAGAGATATTACAATGTACAATAGTTGTTTCGGTTTCTCTTAGGGATGGTTTGTTTCGTTGGATTCCTAAGGAATTTAAAGGAATTGTAAACTAAAATCCAATACAAAATGTGTTTGGTTTACACAAGGAATGGAATATAATTTCCATAATTACTTTATAATTCCTTATATGAAAGATTTTCAATTCATTCCCCATGCATCAAGAATCTACATTCAATTGATTATTTTATTATATTTTCTTCTTCGGATTGCATAATTATCCTTCAATGTAAGATTTTGGTAACAAATATCATCTACGTATTTTATATTTATTATATAATAAATGACTTGTTGCTTTATATTATGATATATAATAATTTTATTTCAATTTAAAAAAAAAATTATTATTTAATTGTGTTCAACGAAATGTTATTTATTTTTTTAATTTATATTTTATAGAATAGTTTAATAAAAGATGTTGTAATTAAATAAAACTTTGTCTTGTTTATTAAAAAATATAAATGGTATTTCTGTCATATTATAAAATTTATTTTCTAATTTCTTTGTAAAATCAGCAAATTAAAAAACAGATTCCATTCGTTGTCCTCCAAACGCATTTCAACTTCTAGTACATTCAGATTCTAATTCCTTTGGATTCCAATTCTTTGGACAAATTCCATTCCTTCAAAAAACATTATGCGAAACAAACGCCCCTTAGAAATCAATAGCAAATGATAACAAATTTCATAAAGAACTTATTCATAGGGATTTGTACGAAAATAGGAAGGGTATTATGAGTATTACAAACTAGTTTGTAACCCGTGGGAATAACAGTTACAAAATTAATTAAACTTTCATAGTAAAAACTCAAAATTATTAATCAATTTTTTAAATAAATTATTAACTGAGAGATATTTTTTTAGTTATATAAAATTATAAACATTTATTTAAATAAATGCGTGATCTTATAATTTGTATTAACTTTATTTTAATGTTATTAATTTAATGTAATTAGAGTGAGAAATTTTAAAATTTGAAATTTGAAATGGAGAATGAATAAGTTGACAAGTGGCATGATATTAATTAGGAGACTTAATAAGGTGACACGTGACAAAAGAAGAATAAATATATTCTTTTATTAGAATACTAGATGTAAGACCCGTGTACTACACGGGTTTAATAAAAATAAAAATTTAATATCAATATTTAAACATTAAATTTAATATCAATATCAATTTTAGAGTTCTCATTAATTATGTCATTTATTGCATTATAAATATATCATTTCTTTTTCAAGGAAGCATTTATTTCTCTTAATTGTAACCGAAATAAGTTATGATATGTGAACAAATCAGAAAATTCCATGTAGAAATAAATAAATTCTAAAAATCTATTAAAATGTCATGTGTCCAAATTAATGAGGACATGACATGTAGCAGAAAATAGGTTTTATTTATTAGTATAGATGAGGCTTAATAAGGTGACACGTGGAGAAATATAATATTTTGACGTTTATTAAGAGCATATACGAAATTGTCCCAAACAATATTTTGGACTAAAAATATTCTAAAATAATAAAGAAAATTTATCATAAAGTTGGTAAAACAAAATGAGAAGGTTATCACTGATTTTATAAAATAATTATTTAAATTGTTTTTAAGTTGTTAACAAATTTGCTATATCGTATAAAAAGATAATGAATTTAATGGATGTTTGACAAGATTTGAATTTTTTTAAAGGCTTTGAATTTTTAGAATTTAAATTTTTAAGAGGTCGAAGATATGATGAGAGGAAAGATGGTGGTCGTGTGAAATAGAAAATGAAGAAGGAAAAAGTTTTGGTGAAAACTTAGGGTATTTCTAAAACACATTCCTTTTTTTTTATTTAGATACAACGCATTCTCTTAAAAATTAAGAGGTTGTTGAATAAGTAAATGCCTATCGAACGCGAACGCTCTGAATATAAAAAAATTTGAGTTTTTCTCTTAATTGAAAATTTAAAATGCCACCAAACAACCCTTTAAGGTTTATGTGTTTTTAATTTGCTATTACAAGTTTATCAATTCATTTACATATTATATTTTTTGCCTAATTTTTAAACTTTGTACAAATTTGATTCAATTTTTAAACTTTAAGTTTTATGTGTTTTTTTGTTTTTAATTTTTTTGTATTGTGTTATAATAAATTTCACAAAGATTACTGAAAATATGTTGTGTACAATTCCAAGAATTTTTTTTGTTTGGTACGCTATTTTTTATTCTTAACTATGGGCGTTGGATTACCAAGATTGTGTTTTTGACTTGCTTATTACAAGTTTATAAATTCATTTACATATTATATTGTTTGCCTAATTTTTAAATTTTGTATAAATTTGATTTAATTTTTAAACTTTAAGGGTTTTTTTTTTTTTTTTTAATTTTTTGGTATTGTGTTATACCAAATTTCACAAAGATTAGTGGAAATATGTTGTGTACAATTCAAAAAAAAAAATGTCTAGTGTGTTATTTTTTATTAGCAATTATGGGCGTCGGATCACCATGATTGTATTTTTATATTTTTTTCAATTAGGACATTGTATTTTGAAAGATTTATTCTTATCATATTGGATGCTCCTGTTGTAAAGGATCAAAAGTTTTAAAAAAACAGTAAAATAATGGCACAAATGTTAAAAAAAATATATTTCTTTTTGGACTAAGATTTTTAAAATAAACCAAAGCAAAAGGGCCAAATCTATAATTTAATCACAAAACATTATAATTGTTTTGGATAGTATGATGCATAATCAAGAAATCTTGTTTTCGACATTCTTTCTTTCATTTTCACTATTCTCAATCTTAGTTGCACTAGTGCTTTTTCTAATGAGGCTCATCTATCTTTTAATTATTTTGACTTTGAGTTTATTTAATTTGAAAGAACAACTATATGTCTTCATATTGGTTACAAACATACTCCGACTCTTCTTGGACTTCCTTTGGCATCTCTTGAAGGTGTCTTTTTTACATGGAGTTATAGGAGGTATAATCATCTCCTTTAAATTGTACCATCAACTAAAGGGCATTCACAAACCCTCCTACAAAAAGTGTCCAAAATGTGTAGATAATAAATATAAAAAATTATATATATATATATATATATATATATATATATATATATATATATATATATATATATATATATATATATATATATATATATATATATATAATTCTGAAAATTATAAAATATACCTTGCATGCATAGACATTGACAATTTTGTCATGCCACACTCAACCATAATTCTCCAAGAACTCATTTGCTCCCACATATTTAAAAAAAAAAAAAAAAAAAAAAAAAAAAAAAAAAAAAAAAAAAAAAAAATTATAAAATTTTAAGGGATACTACCAGAAAAAAAATTCTCTAAAAATCATAAAATTTTAAGGGATGCTTCTGCTCAATATACTAGTGACTTTGTAAAAAGAATTTTCCAAAAATAAGTTTTTGAAGTATTTATTTTCAATTTAAGAAATATTAATTTTAAAATATATATATATTGAACATAATATGATCCAAAATATGATGATTCAAACTATTTATGATTCAAAAAAAATTTTGATTCAACTTTTTATCATCCTTAATTTGTTATGATCTAAAAATATTTTGACTCAAATATTTTATAATCTTCAATTATATTTTTAATGGTTCAAAATTAAATGATTCATAATATATAATAATCTATAATTTTTTTGAACAAAACCTATATTTAATTAAATATGTTATTGATCCAATATAATATGATTCAAAAATGATTTGATTGAAAATACTATGATTCAAAATAATTTGATTCAAAATTCTATTAACCAAAAATAATATGATTCAAAAAAAAGTATAAATGGAAAATATTATGATCATTAATATTCTTCTTAATTAAAATTTTATAATTGTTAAACATTAAAAACTCAAACCGATTGTAACGCCCCGATTCTCAAGTATTAATTTATGGTTTTAATTTTCATAATTCAAGGTCTACCGTCGAGTAGCAGCGGGTTGGGCTACGTGTTTAAGTGATCTACTCGTCGAGTCCAACATAGGACTCGACGAGTAGGAGCTGGAGGATGAAACCCTAATTTACGAGGTCTTGCACCTTATTTAAAGGATCAAAAGCCTCCTTCAGCCCCCTTGCAGTCCCTTGAGAGCTCATAAAACCCTAATACGTGTGTGTGCTCCATTTGTGTGTTTTAAACTTTGGAAGAGCGTTCTTACTGAGAAGAGCTTGGAGAACAAGTGACTAGAAGCAAGGAACGTGTGGGAATTAGGAATCTACCTCAGTTGGCATCTTTTGGAAGGTATCAAGTCGTTACCTTGGCCTCATTTCATTCTAGATCGCATTTGGTTAAAGATTAGGGCTTTTCTAGCATATTATGAAGCTATTCTTGGGTATGAGCTCAAATCTGAAGTTGTAACTTCAGATATGAACTCTCTTTGGTCTCTAAGTCCATAAAGCTCTCAATTTTGGCAAGTATGAACTCCTCCTTAAGTGTAAAACTCCATTGCAACCTTGGATTTGTCATTTAGAGTCTTTAGAGCCTTGCATGCACGTAAACTTTGCAACTTTACGTGATAAACATGCCTTGGGAAGCTGGATCTGCAATATGGAACCTTAAGATGGCTTAATAAGCATCTGTTTGGATATGGACTGAAGGGACTCGGCGAGTTGCTTGGTCAACTCGGTGAGTCCGATGAAGATTTTCGTGAGCTTGGCGAGTCATCTAGGGTTTTCCCGACTTTTGGGCACGCATGAACTCGGCGAGTTGCAGGGAAACTTGACGAGTTGGCAAGGATTTTACGGCTACAAATATTAGGAACTCGATGAGTCACTCAAGTAACTCAGCAAGTTGGAGAGTTATGCGAGGAACTCGACGAGTGGCTAATTGTACTCGACGAGTTTAGGCCAACATGGATTGTTGACCTTGACCATTGACTTGGACTTTGAACAAGGGTGGACTATTTGACTCCTGGGAGCATTTTGGGAAATTGGAAATTTATGGATACGGTTTTTGATGGGTTTTGTACATAAGAACATTCCTATGTGCACATACAAACCCTAATGCTTGGATCTAGGCTTCTCTAATTAAACATGCATTGAATCCAAGACTTCTAATGGCTAATTAGGTATAAGAATAATACAAAACCAGAGTTAGAAGCATACCTTGAAACACTTGTTTGATCTTCTTGTTCTTAGAGCTCTAGAGTCACAATTGTCACTCCTCTAATGCCTTACAAACACCAACTAGCAAAGAGAATGATTTGAGAGAGAGGAGAGAGGAGGAAATCGGCCAGGGTATCCTTGCTGTAGAGGAGGTGCCGATTTCCCTATCCCAAGGGGTCTATTTATACTTGTAAGGCTCCTAAGGTTTCACCCTTAAACCCTAATTGGATAACTTAGACTCTAAGTAATCCTAATCCTTACCAAAGATAAGCCATGGATGATTTTAGGCTTATCCTAGCCCTAGAAATCATCCACCCTCTTTCCAATAAGGATTTACAGCCTAAAGTGTAACAATCAAACAATTGATAGTTTATACCCTCTTATTTAATTAATCTCTTTAAGTCACTAAATTAATACTAATTAATCTATGACTTATATTAATCAAATAACAATATTATTATTCATTATATTATTCTCATAATATATTAATAATATATATTCTCTCATAATAAATCATCCTACCAAGTTGCTATGGCGAAGGCAACCCAAAAGGACCATGCACAATCGGGTCAAATACTTGCCTAAAATAGTTGCAGCCTTAGACACTATTCCAACAGTCTCCCACTTGGATAAGTCTAGTAACTATATGCACAAGTACAATCCGATTTGCAATCGTAGCTCTCAAAGACGCTGTCAAACTTTGATCTAATCAATCTTGTCCTTTAGATAAGAGATCGTACAATCCTCTGTTAGATATCATGCTGACAATTCTATGGAATGATTAGTCTAGCATTTGGTTTCTCGATCTCCGATTTATTTGACATAGAACTTAATCGAACACATCAATTCAGTTCTGACCGGGCCCGACACATAAGTCAAATCAAATCATCGAGCGGCCGAGATATCACTTTTTCCTTCTTAGGATAAAAGTTACATATAAACTTTGACTTATATGCATTTACTTATTCATTAACCAACTATACACAATAATGTGTTTTATAACATTGAGTTACCAATGCGTTTTCGCATTATCAATGTACAATCAATTAGAAAATAACAAACCATATATCTAGGTTTTTAAGACTATATGATATTATCGTCTTGCTATCACCCTTTTTATCACATTCCATAAGGTGATTCCAGCAAGCGTGGGTTTGTTCCAATGCTCAAAACCAGTTCATAAGCACTCATGAACGTTGCAACAATCTTTTGCTATGTCTAAAACCATTTAGACAATCTACCCACATATTCATGACAATCTTCATTCAAATCTACTTCCGATATATGAACAATTGTGGACAATTTGAGCAATTCGATTATTCTTAATAAACTCAATTATTCTGGAAGTCAAAACATGCAAAGTGAAACAATAGTTAAACAATTAACATAAGACAGTAACATTACTTATAAATAAAACTTCTTTATTTAATCATCAAATGTTAATTACATTTATCTATTATACGTTTCTAATACTATCTAATCTATGCTAATATCATCCTTCATCCCAATACTCCTAGCATGCTGCAAATGCTTAACCCTACTCAGTCCCTTCGTAAGCGGATCTGCTGGGTTATCTTCTGATGATTTCTTCACTACGAGTTGTCCTTCTTCTACACGATGTCTAATAAAGTGATATTTTTTGTCGATATGTCGTGATCTACCATGATCTCTTGGTTCCTTGGTCAAGGAAACTGCTCCTTCATTATCACAGAAAATCTCCATGGGCTCCTTTATGGCAGGTATAACTCCAAGATCACCAATGAAGTTCTTCAGCCATATTGCCTCCTTCGACGCTTTGCTCGCTGCAATGTACTCTGATTTGCACGTTGAATCAGCTACGGTTTCCTGCTTGGAACTTTTCCAAGTTACTGCTCCTCCATTTAGGGTAAAGACCCAGCCCGACTGCGAACGGTAGTTATCCCTGTCGGTCTAAAAGTTGGCGTCACTATACCCTCGCACCTTCAAGTCATCACTCCCTCCGAGGACTAAGAACCATTCCTTCGTCCTCCGAAGGTACTTAAGGATATCCTTCACCGCAATCCAATGGGCTCTACCAGGGTTCCCTTGATATCTACTAACCATGCTCAAAGAAAATGCTATATCAGGGCGTGTACAAGTCATAGCGTACATGATTGAGCCAACTGCGGAAGCGTATGGAACTCGGCTCATTTCAACTATATCGACTTCGGTACTCGGACTTTGAGTCTTCCTCAACTTGGCATTGCTTTTTATTGGTAATTCTCCCTTCTTTGAGTTTTCCATACTAAAACGTTTTAGTACCTTCTCTAAGTAAGTGTTTTGGACTAAGTCCTATTAGTCTCTTACTTCTCACTATCCTTATTCCCAAAATATAGGAAGCCTCTCCGAGGTCCTTCATAGCGAAGCACTTCCCGAGCCAGTACTTAACCTCCTGCAGAGTCGGGACGTCGTTTCCTATGAGTAATATGTCATCGACATATAGAACGAGGAAGCTTATTATACTCCCACTGGCTTTGACATATACACACGATTCATCTTCGCTTCGTACAAATCCAAACTCTTTGACTTTCTCATCGAAGCAAAGATTCCATCTGCAAGACGCTTGCTTTAGTCCATAAATGGACTTCTCAAGCATACACACTCTATTCGGATGCTTCGGATCCACAAACCCCTCTGGCTGAGCCATGTAAACATCCTCAGCCAACTTCCCGTTAAGGAAAGCGGTCTTGACACCCATTTGCCAAATCTCATAATCATGAAATGCGGCAATAGCTAGCATCACTCTAATAGATTTTATCTTCGCAACTAGTGAGAAGGTCTCTTCATAGTCAACTCCAGGAGTTTGAGTAAAGCCCTTCGCAACCAATCGCGCTTTATACGTGTGTACCTTTCCATCCACGTCGGTTTTCTTCTTGAAGATCCATTTGCACCCAACTGTCTTACGTCCAGGCACATTATCAACCAAATTCCAAACTTGGTTGTCATACATGGATTGGATCTCGCTATCCATTGCCTCTTTCCACTTTGCAGACTCCGGGCCTGCCATGGCTTCCTTATAGCTATTAGGTTCATCAAGATTTATTAATGTACTATCACTAATATACGTGTCCCCTTCGGTAGTAATATGAAAACCATACAACTGGGGTTGAACTCTAACTCTTTCGGAATTTCTAAGAGGTAATGAGATGTCAATTGGTTCAACCGGAGTTTCCTCCTCGGGTTGAGCGCCAGCGGTAGAGGTTCCTTCACCGATCGATTCTTGAATCTCTTCAAGCTCGATTTTCCTCCCACTGTGTCCTTGGCCTATGAGTTCTCGCTCTTGGAAAACTCCTCTCCTCGCAACAAAGACAACATTTTCCTTCGGTCTAAAGAAGAGATATCCAAAGGATTTCTGTGGGTAGCCGATGAAAATACATCGCTCACTACGAGGTTCGAGCTTGTCGTGAGTATCTCGTCTTACGAAAGCCTCGCAACCCCAAACCTTGATATGTGCTAACGAAGGAGCTTTCCTCGTCCACATCTCGTGAGGTGTTTTGGCAACCTTCTTAGTAGGGACTCGGTTAAGGATATGGGCGGCAGTCTCTAAGGCATACCCCCAAAAAGAGATAGATAGCGAAGCACGACTCATCATAGAGCGAACCATGTCCAACAAGGTTCGATTACGCCTTTCTGCCACACCATTCAATTGTGGTGTCCTAGGTGGCGTTAATTGTAAAACTATTCCACACTCCTTGAGATAATCATGGAATTCAAGACTTAGGTACTCTCTTCCTCGATCGGATCGAAGCATCTTGATCTTCCTGCCCAATTGATTCTCCACTTCATTTTTGAACTCTTTGAACTTTTCAAAAGTTTCTGACTTTTGCTTGATTAAGTAGATATACCCATATCTACTATAGTCATCGGTAAAAGTCACGTAGAAGCGGTTTCCATCCTTCGTGGTAGATCTAAACGGTCCACACACATTGGTATGTATGAGGTCCAATAGACCCTCACCCCTTTCGCACATACCAGCGAAGGGTGACTTAGTCATCTTTCCAAGTAAACAAGACTCGCATGTGTCATCTTCCCTAAGGTCGAATGACTCCAACACTCTATCCTTTTGGAGTTGGGCTATGCGTTTCTTGTTGACATGTCCAAGACGACATTGCCATAAGGATGCCTTATCCATACTATTGGAAGAATCCATGCATAAAACATCATTTCCTAAGTTATCAACAATCTTAACAGTTTCATAAATTCCATTACATGGTATAGCTTCAAAGTAAAAGACACCATTCAGATAAGCTAAAATAGAACCATTCTCATTATTAAAAGAAAATCTAAAACCTTGTCTAAACAAACCATGAAATGAAATGATGTTTCTAGCCATTTCTGGCGAATAGCAACAATTGTTCAAATCTAAGGACAAACCATTCCTAAGCACTAAAGAATACACTCCAATCTTGGTCACAGGCGATGATCTTCTGTTCCCCATGATTAGATTTATTCTTCCATGCTCCACGTCTCTATTTCTTCTTAACCCCTGCACATTAGAACAAATGTGGTAACCACAACCGGTATCAAGAACCCAAGAAATATCATGAGATGAATCGTTATATTTAATTGTGTGTATACCTGCGAAAGATGGCTTGATCTTTCCTTCCTTGATGGCTTGTAGGTACTCTGGGCAGCTTCTCTTCCAATGTCCTATCTTGTAGTAGTGGTGGCACTCTGCCTCCTTCGGGTTAGGGCATGGCTTAGCGGGATCAACTTTGGTCCCACTAGAAGAGGCACCATCTCGGGATTTAACCTTGTGATAGTTCTTAGACGAAGCCTTCCTCTTCTTTCCCTTTCCTTGTCCAATTGCCAAGACAGGAGTGGCGGGCGGATTGGGAGTTGGTGCAACAGACTTGTCCTTGAAGTTGCTCTCAGTGACCCTCAAGAGACCTTGGAGTTTGCTTAGGGTGACCTCTTCTTTGTTCATGTGATAGGTCATCCTAAATTGATTGTAACTTGGAGGCAAAGAGTGAAGCACCATGTCGATCGCCAAGTCTTCCCCAAAGTCAACATTTAACTTGCGAAGGCGGTCGACATACCTTTGCATCTTTTGCAGGTGCACGTTAAGAGACTCTCCATGACCCATCTTAGCAGAAATCATGTTAGTGAAAATCTCATAACGCTCTTGTCTCACGTTTTGATGGTATACCCTCCAATAAGTCTTGGTGCATTTCGTACGGATACATGTCCTCGTAGGACTTTTGGAATTCGGAGTTCATAGTTGCGATCATGATGCAATGTACCTTCGTTGCATCACGCTCGTGAGTTTCAAAAGCGGTCATTTCGGCGGGAGTAGCGATTTCGAGGTTGATTTTCTCGAGTTTCTCATCAAGGACATACTCCTTATCCTCATAGCGAGCAATCGTGCGAATGTATCTTATCCATTCACTAAAGTTCTTTCCATCAAAGGTGACCTTTTGACAAAGGCTCATCAAAGTGAATGAACTAGGAGCAGTGTTGTTAGCGTTCGACATCTACAATAGAAAGGACAAAGATTGATTAGAATGTGAATCCCTAATTATCACCCAATAAGAAAAATTAGGGCTAGGATCCAACAACAATATTTACACATTAGAAAAGGGATGTCGTAATCTAATATGCAAACAATTTTGAAGGTAAGTGAATAACGATTCACTAATTCTCCACCATGAAAAACATAACTTTAAGTCCTAAATGTATTGAGAATTCTTAGGTTCGGATGAGATTCATTGAAACTTTTCAATGGCATGTTTAAATCTCGATATGCCCCTCTTGTTTGTGACTGGGATACCGAGGATCACAAAGCGGGTGTGAATTACCGTGCAAATTCACATAGTGCCTTCATTGTAACGATCACCTATTCGATGCGTCGGTAAACCACACACGCTCCATCGAACTATGATAAACAATGAATCACCCTTTGCCACCTTCGCTTAGAACCAATTAGTGTGCCGGTAAACCACACACGCTCCACTAACTTCTTAGCAAGGTGCAAAGTGTAATTTCATGGGATTGCATCAATTTACTTTTCCTAAAGTAACTAAGATTGGGAAATTTGAAGAAAACATGTAGTTACTTTGTATTTCATATTATACTTTTAATGAGAGGATGAGGTTGCCCTATCCTACCCGTTCGGCTAACGACCCTCCACCGATCAAGCAAGCGGTGGGTGTGAGTGTACACCCATTAAGCGCCATTTTATAGGCTGCAACCTTATACCCACCTTATAGACCGGCTTCGTGAATGAGACCTACTAACGGTAAGACTAGCATTTAAGTTATACATATATAGATATTAATCTTGTAATATTATATTAGTATAGGGTTGGATTTTAAACTTGAAAAAATTCTAGGGTTTGAAATTTAAATTTTCTAAATTAAACTTTTAATCACAAAACATAAATTTCAAAACTTGAGGGCAAGTATTAAGCATTTAAAACATAAAGGATCAAATAACAAATAATTCAAATTAACAATTAATCACATAATTATCCATATTTGATTTATTTATGATTTCTTGAAAAACAATTTACCAATTTAATCAAAATAATTAATAATTATCATATAACGAAATTAAATATTTTATTAATTGATAAATATCTTCAATTAGATCAAAAATATAGTCATATATATCACAAAATCGGATTTGGGTTGATCTAATATGATAAAGGTAAGTTTCCATAAGATAAATATGAAAAAAAATCCTGATTTTGGCTCCTCCTGACGCTCGGACTCGCCGAGTACCCAAACTGGACTCGTCGAGTCAGGCCAACTCGCCGGGTCCACTATGGGACTCGCCGAGTCCATGACTCAGAAACACAAAAATCGAATTTTGCAGTTGACATTCAAACAATCAAGCATCAATTTAATAGAAACCAATCTAGGCTCTGATACCGCTGATGGGTTTTGTACATAAGAACATTCCTATATGCACATACAAACCCTAATGCTTGGATCTAGGTTTCTATAATTAAACATGCATTGAATCCAAGACTTCTAATGGCTAATTAGGTATAAGAATAATACAAACCAGAGTTAGAAGCAAACCTTGAAACACTTGTTTGATCTTCTTGTTCTTAGAGCTTTAGAGTCACAATTGTCACTCCTCTAATGGCTTACAAACACCAACTATTAAATAGAATGATTTGAGAGAGAAGAGAGAGGAGGAAATCGGCCAGGGTATCCTTGCTGTAGAGGAGGTGCCGATTTCCCTATCCCAAGGGGTCTATTTATACTTGTAAGGATCCTAGGGTTTCACCCTTAAACCCTAATTGGATAACTTAGACTCTAAGTAATCCTAATCCTTACCAAAGATAAGCCATGGACGATTTTAGGCTTATCCTAGCCCTAGAAATCGTCCACCCTCTTTCCAATAAGGATTTACAGCCTAAAGTGTAACTATCAAACAATTGATAGTTTATACCCTCTTATTTAATTAATCTCTTTAAGTCACTAAATTAATACTAATTAATCTATGACTTATATTAATCAAATAACAATATTATTATTCATTATATTATTCTCATAATATATTAATAATATCTATTCTCTCATAATAAATCATCCTACCAAGTTGCTATGTAGAAGGCAACCCAAAAGGACCATGCACAATCGTGTCAAATACTTGCCTAAAATAGTTGTAGCCTTAGACGCTATTCCAACAGTTTTATGGTGGATATAGGTGGTGGAGTTTTTGACAGTGATCTGAGAGTTGAGCTTATCACTGCAGCACGTCAGTTGCGAGGTGAGTTAGCCTCACTATATCTAATGGGTCTAAGGCACCAATGCCGACACTTGTCGGATTTGTATCCGGGTTTATTGTATGATATGGTTATTGATTTACATCTTGGTAGTTAGGATGGTGATATTCTTAATGACCTAGTTAGGTTTGTACCCTGGTAATAGGATGTTTCTATGATTAGTGATATGTTAGATCGCCTTGAATGTTATATATGATATGTATGTGCACATGTTTGGTTAAGGTAGTCCTGCTTTGTGCTGAAGGCCAACATACACAGGGCAGTCTGGATAAACTGAAGGCCCTACAAAGGGGTTCAGTTAGGCCGAAGGCCAAGCGAGCGGTCCGGATAAGTTGTTGGCCCTGCGAGGCAGTCCAGACATGTTGAAGGCTCAAAGAGCGATCCAAATAGGTTGAAGGCCTGCAAGGCGGTCCAATCAGGCTGAAGGCTCATTATCCATAGTTGTTTTGTTGCTTATATGTTTATATGATATGGTTATCCGTATGGCGTTGGTATTTTGGGGGTAACTCACTATGCTTTCAGGCTTACAGTTTCAGTTAATTGTTTTAGGTTCAGTGGATGGCCACAGGAAGGCGAAGGCGTGATTGTACACTTCCTCGATTGATGATTCTGATTTCTGGGAACTCTGATGTTTAAACTATTTTGAAAACAAATTGTAATGACTGAATAGTTTTAAATGATTTTAAAAATTTTAAATTGGCTCGAATTTTATAGGTGTTACAAGTTGGTATCAGAGCCTTGGTTTGAGTGAATTGGAGGAACACTCGTGTGAATCCAGTCTCAAATCGAGGAAAGATTTTCAAAATGATTTTTTAAATGGTTTTCAAAATAAGTAAAAGAGGATGCGAAGTGTACGATCAGCCGAAGCCAGTAAGTAGACCCCAAAATACCATGTAGTTATTTGATTTGTGATATGTTAGAACAACATGCTAGTGATAAGATAGGGATCCTCAGGAACCGTATGATAGAATTGTATTATCTTTGATCCTTTATCTTATGTAAAGTACCTCATTAATTGTTGTATGACTCTTTCGTGACTGAATTAACTATTGGATGAATGCTCCAAGTCACATGCTACATGGGTTAAATAGTCTTAGGGTAAGGGATTTAGTCTTGCTGCACATCTCTTGTCTGAGTCCAACCGTTGTGGGATTAAATCTTTTAGTCTAAGATTGTTTAAGCTGTGCGGTATGAGATTGTATTCATGCAACAGTTAACTGGCACCAATAGAGGGTCGTGTGGCAGTTGGTGGATGGGTGGGTAGTGAGAGGCCGGGAGGCCAGTTATGAGATATTTAACATTCCTCTAGGAGTGAGAATTAAGCGCTCGCTATGTATATGTATATTGTTAGGGTGTTCTGGTGATACTTGAGACAAATATGGGTAGGTGTGGAAGGTAGTATGGCCTCGTACTACTGAACGCACAGGACCCATACGCGTATCAAGGAAGTCACAACCCCTAGGGTTTGGTCAGGAGTAGGTTCTCCATCATTTATGTAAATTATCTGATATCTCTTTCGTATATGTTCAGTATGGTGATGGAGAATCGATTTGAGACGGGATCCGGATCAGGATCGGGAAAGAGTGACCATGATAGGTCGGTATTGTCCGTGGATCAGTTACGGGAAAGGATTTATTAACGCCTATATTACTTCTTCTTGTTCTTCCTCCCAATTCAATCGATCTGTAACGCCCCAAAAATCACGACTGGAAATTTTCTTTAAATAATACTAAAACCATATTTATAAAAGCCATGTAATAATTCATCACATACATTCAGAGTATTAATTCAAAACATATTCTCATTATCAGAGTAAAACATCCCAGGTTATCTAACTAATGGTGTGTGCCATGCGATCACCCCGAGCTCTTCCCTCCGCTACCGGAAGTACCTAAAACCAAAACTAAAAATCGTAAGCACGGAGCTTAGTGAGTTCCCCAACCTACCACATACCATGCACAAAACACATATAGCACATACTGGGTCACACCCGCTATTTCGGGCCTCGCCCCCTACCTCGGGCCTTGCCCGCTACAACAACCCCGCCGCTCCAGGCCCCACCTGGCTTCGAGCCCCGCTCAGATACAAATCTATTTTTTAAGGCCCCTCATGTCTCTGGGCACCGCCCACTAACCATATAATACAAAATAGCATATAACACATAACTGAACATACCTTACTGTATTCCTGTCCTACGACCTCGCCTGTCTTGGGCCTCGCCCCTATCCAGTTACTAGTGAGTCATGGAACCCCGTCCAAGCTCCTATTGTAAGTGACATACGACCCCCCTGCCCACACTTACTCCATACCTATCTCGGGCCTCGCCCTTGCTCTGCTACTAATGAGATATGGAATAGCATCCATACTCTACTATTGGTGAGATATGGGACCTTTCCCACACTTACCTCCCTACCAGACACATACATGCATCACACAGACAACAAGTATACTCTATCATGCAAACCACTCCTTGGGCACCCGCCCGACATTGCACCTTGGTCCTGAATATCATAATAGCAAAGAGTGCCTATGGCTAACCCCCGGGTCTTCCTACTCATCTACATTGCTGAACTTTGCTAGTAACCCTCTGGATGTTGACCGACAATTCTCTGAACTGCTGCTCCATTAGCTCCCGAGCTACCAATATCAATAATTCACTTAGATCCAAACTGAACTCTAGAAGCCAACTAAGTCCACTCTTGACAAAGTCAAAGTCCTAGTCAAAGTCAACCTTCCTGACTGACTCTACACGCCGAGTCAACCCGTTGACTCGTCGAGTCCTTATACTAAGAAACTCTAACAATAAGCCTCAACTCACCGAGTCACCCCGTCGACTCGTCAAGTTCAACTATCTCTGAGTCCCATCCTGTGCAACTCACTGAGTCGCCACTCAACTCACCGATCTAAGTCTTAACCAGAAAAGGTTGAGGTTCTGAGATCCAACTTGTCGAGTCCAAGAACAGACTCATCGAGTCCACGACAATCTTCAACAGACTCGCCGAGTTGTTCTTCCAACTCGTTGAGTTCCTGCCAATCTGCACACAACTCGTCGAGTCCAAGAACAGACTCGCCAAGTGGTTTCAGTTCTTAATCCATATAGTGGATTTTCGAGCCATGCAGGGGCTCCAAGATATAGATCCACTCTTCTAAGGCCCATCCTTCACGTAAAGTTGCAAACTTTACGTGAAACCAAGGAGCTATAGGCTTAATACTCTCTAGGGCTAGGGTTTAAGACAAGCATGCTTCACCAACACACCAAAGACTAATACTTTATGGGTTTCTAGGCCAAGACAACTCTAGATCCGAAGTTCTGTTTGCTCATAAAGACACAATACATGAATTGGCCTTGGAAATGGCCCAAAATGATAAAATCTAACTAGGAAAGGGAATCTAAATGAATAACAACCAAGGTATGAGCTCCATACCTTCTAATGATCTGAAATAGCACACCAAATCAGAGCCTACTGCCACTTCTTGAATCACCAAGGTTCCTTTCTTCCTTTTTGCTTCTAAGCACCCAAATGGCAAAGAAAGCTTGAGAGTACTACAATGGAGGCTTGGGGTTTTGAGGGAAGGTAAAGGGAGTGATGGAGGCTGGGGTGAAGGCCTGAAATGAGGCTTAAATAGGGCACCAAGCCCGAAAATCATGGTTTCCCAACCCAGACCCGACTCGCCAAGTCAGTCCCTCCGACTCGCCGAGTCGTTCACTTAAATCCCAACACGGACCAGCTCCAACTCGTCGAGTTCACCTATGGACTCGACGAGTTGACCCCTTTGACTTAGGGTTTTCCTTTCCTTTCTTGGTCTTTCTGATTCTAAGTGTTACAACTCTCCCCCACTTAAACTAAACTTCGTCCTCGAAGTTTCTCTATGGCCAAACGCCCTGCAATCTGCTTTCAACACTCTGCTTGAAAAGCCTAACACCCGCTGACCACTTCCATTGGCCTTCCGCCCAGTCACTCAGAATGACACTTGACCTTGCAAATAACAATCCTGCGAATATAACTCTTTCAACCAACAATCCTTCCGGTACTCCCCGAGTACTTATGTTAGACATCCTAGGGGTTCACCTCCTTTTCCTTGCGCATTTACTGGCCTTCCCAAAGCAACATTCCATAACCGACTACTTCCCCTGTCACTGGGAAGGACCTATCCTTCACCGAATCCATTACTCCCGCTGTTTATAGTGCGGGTCATTACTGCCAGTACTCACTGGATACTTCTTACTACTATATCTTAGTGTCGAGCACCCACCACAGCGAATGGTTCATATAATCCTTCGAGTAAAAGACTCATCCTTGTAATGGTTAGACTCAAACAAGAGCTGCACAACAGAGTCAAACCCTTCCCTCTGAGATTATCCAACCATGTTGTGGGATGCATAACATTCCCCGATCAATTAGTTGTTTTATACCATCATCTTCTTACCATCACTGGCACTGACTAAAAATTCTTCTATCACTTATCCACCTTGCAGATGAACCGAGACCACCCTAGTCCCTACTAATCTATCAATGTCTGGATTACCGGACTCCTACCAGTCGCTAGTCCCATCATAATCTCTCAGTCGCTCCCAGGGACTTCCGAAGAAACTCCGACCACCTAATACTACTCCATCTACCCTGCCACTCTGGTGCTACAAGTCATGGGATCCTCGGTCCCTAACTTGACCCTAAGGTCCTTACCAGGTCCCACCTGTGCTACTAAAACTCACGGGCCTCACCCACGAGTCTCACCCGACTATACTACCTAGCAACCCTGCTCTTAGGTCTCACCTATACGGCTACTCACATATGGGCCTCACCCACGGGTCTCACCTAACTACATCCTGGAGCGCCCTCTCCCAAAGCCTCACCTTTCTAGTGCTATGCTGGCTAGTTCCATACTATTCTCATCAACTACCTATTCCTGATCCTTACCTTGATTACTAGGAGGTAAGGGCCTCACCCAAACTCCACTAACTAGGAGATACGGGCTCCTGCCCACTCTTCGCTAACTAAGCTGCTAAGGAAAGCTACGGCTTACCCGTAGTTTTACAACACCTTCCATGCTAACTGACCACTGGTGAATGCTACGGCTACTCCATGGTCTTATAACACCTTCCACCTTTGGCTCGCTGATGGAAAAATGTTGCGGCTCTCCCGCCGCTCTACCATGCTCTACATAGTGTCTCTGCCTCTGATTACTAACACGAAAACATCCCATGCCAACCGTTCTCAAAATCCTCATTCCAACTCTCTCGAGTCCTATAGGCGATCCTCCAACTCGAATTCCAAACCAGATACTAACCATCTTGATTACATGAACTAACTATTGGGAAGTTTCTCAAACTCCCAACGCTAAACTCCTCAATCCATCAATCACTGAGCTACTTCCTTTCCTTCTCAGAGGCCATGTACTCATTCTGGATCTGCGTGCTCTTACTCTTGTACACTCGGAGGGTTCTCCCCTACTTTGATCCTGCTTATACCTCGCTACTCAATGCTTGAGAGAAATTCCCAATCTTCTCTACTATACCACAGTTAATCTGCTGAAAATCCCAAGCTTGCCACAAGTAGGGTTCTAACTAATCCATCACTCAATAACACCATCCTGAATCCAATGGACCACTACCGAGTTCCACGCAAGTATGCTATAGTTACTGCATCCTAAGTAACCTGCTTCCATAGGGTACAACCCCCTAACTACCATTTTATTATCCAAGGTATGCAGATGGCATATAACTAAATCACAAGCAAGCCGTCCAATTCTAAAAATACTTATACCAATAACAATGCAGAACCATAACAATATAATCATGAATAAAGAAAACAGAAAACGAAAAACACACAAACCTGAAACGTCCGGAGCTACTCGCATCTCCATGATAGTCATCTAAAAAGCCCTGCCTCCTACCGCAGGCGCCTCTGCTCGGCCCTGACGGCCGTCTATGATCCTCAGAGTTGCAGGGGCAGGTGCTATCAGCCGTCTTGCCGGAAGCAAATGAGGACATTGTGCCTTCTTATGGCCCCATTGACTGCAGTGGAAACATATCAGGTCTAATCCCTGTGTGGTGGTAGCAGTACAATCTCTGCTAAAATGACCAGTCCGGCCGCACTTGAAGCAGCCTGAATCTTCACCACTACTACTCCTACACACTCCCTTGTGCGTCCTGCCGCACTTCCCGTATCGGCAACGGCTCTAGTAATCCCTCGATCTTGAATTTCACCCCTTGGGCCTTTTGCCCGAACCTGTGGCTACCTGAACCTTATCTGGCTTTATCTTCCAGATGTGTTCCAAATCAATATCCCTCTCTCTAGCCCGAGCGATCATATCCTCCAACGTTTTGTAGCTGGACCTGCTCACAAACTGCCTGATGTCATCCCTCAACATCTCGTGGTATCATGCCTTCTTCATATCCTCATCCGCGACATACTGCGGAACAAGAAGGGCCCTCTCCCTGAACTTGGCAGTGATCTCCGCTACAGTTTCAGTAGTCTACATCAAATCCTGAAACTCCCGTGCCAACTGCTGCACCTCAATAATTGGTGAAAACTCAACCCTAAACCTGACCGAGAAATCTCTCCATGTCATCGCGTCCAACGCGGCATCATCACCAATGGCATGTCCAACCTCCTCCCACCAATCCCGCACTCTGTCCTTTAGAAGATAGGAGGCGAGTCTGACCTTGTCCCTATCAGGACACCGGCTCGTATGGAATGCATTGGCGACATCGGCCAACCACCTACTGCTGGCAATGGGTTCCCTGGCCCCATGATAATATGGTGCTCCGCAAGCTCTAAAATCTCGGAATGTCGAAGTATGGGCTCCCATCAAGGCCATCATCTCGGTACGGAAGGCTCCTAGCCTTTCATCCAAGATCTCCAGTATACCCTCCTTGACCGTGCCAAAGATCACAGGAGTCTGATCTAGTATGTTGCGCATAACCTCCGCTGATACAAACTCTCTCATACGCTCCTCGAGCTGCTCGGTCCCTGAATCTGAGCCTGATCCCTCTCCGGCGCCTAACCCGCCCACTGTCTCTCACGCAATGTTACCATACTGAAAAGATATCACAATAACTATCAATATACTCATCACTGCTGAAGGATCATGCACCACACTACAAGTTTCCCGGTCTCATCTCAGTCTTTCTCGAATCAAGTACGGATCGTCTGCTTTCAGTAGTACGGGCCCAAACTACCTTCCACATCTATCCGTACTTTCCTCAAGAACTGCTTCGACTCCACCAGGTCCCTTTTTCTACTACTATTGCTCCCAGCACTATCTCATCCTAGGCTTACCCTAGGGAAACCTCTGACTCCACTCAAACCACTCATTAGCTGCTGAAGGCCTCTTTGCGATGCCAATTAGTCATCACCTGAATACCATCACATGTGACGAGGCTCAAATAATCCTTCGAGTAAGAAACTCATCCCTACAACGGTTAGACTCAAATGAGAGCTGTGCAATAGGGCCAAATCTAGCACTCTGAGATTATTCAACCCTGATCACATGTGACGTGACGTATTCACCTAATGGATAACTCCCATCACTCAGAATCCCACAATGCACAAAGCAAGCAGCATTCAGACAAGGGAAAATCTAACCATAACATACTCAAGCAATCATAATCGCATATCAAGAATCTGTACTAGCATGCAACATAATCTCATATACTCAAGCATAACCAAAACAGGCTACCCTACTACTCTCTAACCAGTACTATCATGCAGCTCAAAAGCACATATAACAGGCACATAAGGCATCCTCCCTAGATCCTTAGTCCTAATCTAGCATGCTGTTCTACTAACTGATAAACATAACATAAACTTGTATGGGTATTTTTGGGTAATTACTTGAGCTCGGCTGATTGCAGGCACCACACCTTTTTCTCTTATCAAAGTTCTTTTCTTTCTAAATTCTTTTCGCTTTTCTAAAACTGTTTCATTTCTCAAAACTCTTTTACAAAACTGTCTTTTCATTTTAAAAACTTCTATACCAATTCCTTAGTTTGAGTTCAGACACACCCGAGAGTATGTTTGAATCCCTCAAGCCAAGGCTCTGATACCAACTTGTAACACCCCAAAAATCACGACTGAAAATTTTCTTTAAATATTACTAAAACCATATTTATAAAAGCCATGTAATAATTCGTAACATACGTTCAGAGTATTAATTCAAAACATCTTCTCATTATCAGAGTAAAACATCCCAGGCTGTCTAATTAATGGTGTGTGCCATGCGATCACCCCGAGCTCTTCCCTCCGCTACCGGAAAGTACCTAAAACCAAAAGTGAAAACCGTGAGCACGAAGCTTAGTGAGTTCCCCAACCTACCACATACCCTGCACAAAACACATATAGCACATACTGGGCCACACCCGCTATTTCGGGCCTCGCCCCTACCTCGGGCCATGCCCGTTATAATGGCATCGCCGCTCCAGGCCCCATCTGTCTCTAAGCCCCACCTGCTAATCACATAATACAAAATAGCATATAACACATAGCTGAACATACCCTACTATATTCTTGTCCTACAGCCTCACCTGTCTTGGGCCTCGCCCCTATCCTGTTACTAGTGAGTCATAGAACCCCGTCCAAGCTCCTACTGTAAGTGAGATACGGGCACATATTAGAAGCGCGTTATTTCAGTATTAGTAGTTGTTTTAATGTTTTTGTTGTTCAAATTAGATCGTCATTTAAATAAATAAAATCCTTATTTTTATAAATAAGTTTTTATTACCACAAGTATTTAATTAAGAATTTATAAATATATTTTCAATTAAATTCATTAACACCAAAACAATCAAGGATTATATTAAGCAAAAACTACAAGGATTGATATCTATAAAGTATAAACAGGGTGCATGGTGTAAAATGCAATGTTTTATAACCCGGGTTTTTAGTTGATCCGGTGTAATGACCGGTTCACGGGTCAACCCGGTTGATGTTTCTTTTTTTTTTTTTTAATTTTTAATTTCGAGCAATATGCATAAACATATAAAACCAATAATTTGATGTCCATAAAGTTTAAACATTGAAAAACATATCAAACATGGTATAAATCAATCTAAAAACAATAAACAACCACATAGATTACAAAAAACAAAACAAAACATAGTTTTGGCGTTCACTATTTGTATCCAAGCCATATTAAAACGGGTCAATCTGGTTTTAACTAGTTCAACGTAGCGGTTCGACCACCGTTTAGGGGAAACCAGCCCAGTTCGATCTGGTCCGTATTTTTACAAAAAACCGTTCTCAATTGACCCGTCTTCTACCTTGGATCACGGTCCAACCAGTTGAACCGGCCGGGTCGACCCGGGTTTTCAAACATTGGTCAAATGTGGAAAGATCTAACTCGCTGCAACTGTCTAACTGTCAGGGTTTGGCGGTTTATTTTGGAATTTAACATTGCAGATGAAGGTTTTTTATAAACAGATGGTCTCTTTGAGATTAAAAATAATAATAATAATAATAATAATAATAATAATAATAATAATAATAATAATAATAATAATAATAATGCATGAACAAAAACATAAAGGATCATACCGATTGGATAGAAGAAAGTAATGATAGCAGAACAGCGAGGACCTCCGACGAGATAAAATAAGAGCGGGTCTTCTGGATTTCTTTTTGATTAAACAAAGTAGTAGAAAAATTGTGCTTCTTCCTTCTCTCCTATTCCCACATAACTTCCAAACAATACAAAAATCTTTTTTTTTTTGTTTTAATGATTTTGATTACAACTTGAAAATTACATAGGCGTAGTGGGTAAACGAGCAACAAGCTGTGCCGCAACCCCTTTTTGGATGACAAAAATAATTCTTTTAAAAACAACATCTATAGATCTTGGAGTCATAACATTACAATGCATGACCTATTGGACTCTATTGAGTAGCTCCACAACTTCTGGCACAAGGAAACCGAAAGTATCAAATGCAAAACGTATAAACGTGTGTTGATTTTCCATGCACGCTTTCTCATGTTTTGCCACTTTGCTTGATGCAGCTTTTAAAGCAGCTTGCCCCACTGTGGAAACTCCACTCCCCAAGCCCACAAGAGGGGAGACCCTTGTTAGATCCACGCATGCATGTTTTACTCCAGCCCATCCAAATACTAAAACATCAGCTGGTCTAAGTGTTGATCTTCCTTCCAATGGGTCATTTAGAAAGTTCACAGGTGCCTCTTTCTTAGCAGAAACCCCAGCGAATCTAAATATGTCAAACAGAACATCCCTAACCAGATCATGTCGGTACTTGAAACCTAGGAGCTCTTTATAATGAACTGCATGCTCTCCAAACGAGTCCAAACACGCCTTACAACAAACAGGGCAAGTCTCGTCAGTTGAAAATAAAGGGATCATAAGGTGATACTTGAGGATGACATGATACTCCACTAGAGACATATGCTGGCCAAGACCATCAATAGGACTAGTCATAAGAAAATCCTGAGCATGTGGGGCCCTTAGACACTCAAATATAGCTTTCTGCCTAATCATCATGTCGAAGTGAACTTCCATGTCTTGGACAATTTTACTAAAAAGGGCACTCGCCAATGAATGTTGGGTTTTTGTAGGGGCGGTGTCCTTATTAGTGAAACCGCTAAAGTCAAAGCCTAGAATCGTATCATGAAGACAGGCTAAAGCACAAACATAATCTGAATCCATACCACATATGCCGCTATTTCGTAAGATGTGGTCTTGTAACACCCACGATTGAGCCCGTGAGGCAACAAAAGCATATGAGAAAGCCTCTACTGTTGAGTACAACCCCAAACCACCAAATTTAATTGGTAACGAAGCCAGTCGCCATTGAAGGTCCCCAAAGAACGGACCCCCACAAACCACAATATCTTCAATCGACTCATGTAACCCTTTATCTAATCACAGAGCAGCTTCTTCCATGTGAGTGGGTTGGCACGTTCTCATACCAAATAAAAGTTTGATGATGCCCACGCAAGATCGAAGCAAAAGAAGCTCACTTTGGGGGTCATGTAACTGTGGTAGAAGGCGCATCAAATCAACAGCCTTGGCAGCCCTCTTCATGGCTAACCCGCTAATAAAACTCACGTCTCTACTAACAGCTCGCCTAAGATGCTTCACCCCCACTGACGGTCGGCCAATGTCTACAGGGAATAAACCTGAACGAAGCTTCCTACCATCGCATGAAGGCCAAAATAGCTCAGTTTTCTTGATATTCATCTTAAGCCCCAATCCTAGGCTTGCCACCCTAATGATGTCCAATACTCTAGCCACCTCCTATGAATGTCCAATGACTGTCCTGTCATCAAGGTACCAAGCATGAAGAAGAAGCTTACAATTGTCTCTAATTTGATGTATAAGTGGGTGTAGTAAAATAGCAAAAAGAAGTGGTCCCAAAGGGTCACTTTGCTGGACCCTAGCAGTGCACCAAATATGCTTATCTCCCAAATACAACCTTGCTGCATGGCATATAAGAATTCGACCCATAACGAAATGGAAGGGCATCTCATCCTGACCTTGTGAAGTAAGGCAAATCTATCCACTAAATTGAAGTCATTTGAGAAATCCACAATAAGCATTGCAAGAGAGTCGACATCATGTCGTGCACTCAACACCCTATTAACACTATGAAGTACAACTTCAGCACCACCGACACACCTACTCCAAATTGAAAGTCATTAAGGTATTGCGTGTCACACCCCCAAACCAAGGATGATGGAAACGTTCGGGGGTGGAGGACTTCATGTATAGTATCATAAAAACAATTGCAATAGTGATTTAAGCAAACACAACCAACATATATATAATTGAAAAAGTTACATCATTGTATGTATTACATGTTTCCAAATCAATTACAATATGTTGACAAAATGTGAAATGTTTGACGCCCTAACGCCTCATCCTCAAAAGCACTTGGTTACCTGTTTAGTGATTTCCTGAGAATACAAGTTGTTTGAAAAAGTGTCAACACAAAGGTTGGTGAGTTCATAAGTTTTTGAGATAAAGAGTTTGGAAATCGCTCTTTGTAATGGGTTGTGTGTCACCAAGAAAAATCCAATATTTTCCTTATAAAAGTTATGTGGTCCTAAACCCTAGGACCAAGAGTAAACAAGTATTTTCCATACTTAATGATATAATCGTGGTTTTAAATCAGCATAAAACCCTTTTTAATTTGAGGGAAAATCCCGAAATGAATGACGTGTAGTCTTAAATACCAAGACCGAAAGTGTACAGTAATATACGTACTTAAGGTAATTTCTATGAGCTAAATCGATATAACTCGCTAATTTGAAAGTAGAACCCATAAATCTTATGATTTGTTAATACCACATGTGAGCTATCATAACCATACTTGACATAGACAACCTCGTAATACGACGTTCTTCAGGTGTCGCCGTTAAATGACACTTGTCACCACATACCTGCCGGTCTAGCTGTTGCAAGTAGCTTAGGTGTGGGTTTGTCAAACCCAATATAGATCTATACACAACTATCACGTTCTCCCTACAAGAGACTCTGGTTACAATATACAAGACTTTTTGACTTTGGTACTTTGCAAGTAACCCGAAGTGAATGACTCACAAATTTATTCATTAACAGATTTACGTGAACTAAAATGAAAACATTTGATAAATAAGTTTGAAAAGTAAATGATAAATAAACTATACCTATTATAGTTTATCCAGACCGTTTGAAATGTATAAGAACTCTTTTATGAAAGCACATTAGTGTTACGAATCCATAAACTATGCTTATTATAGCTTAATATATGTGTTCTAAATGAATGAATAATCTTATCATGAATGACTAAGTTTCAGTTTATGATGATAAACTAACAAGGAAACACATTCAATATTTAGATCTCATTGTTATACACTTTGCTCAACATAATACAAAGTGTCATGAAAGTTATAAGTTGTTAACTAGTTTTTAACCTTTCTACGCTATTTTAGAAAAGTCATAGAAAAATCATACGAAGTTGAAAACTAAATCCGTAAATTTTGAGAATTCCTAAAATGTGTCTAGTTTGTTCATAAATTTTATTAAGATTTTTGGATGCCTCTAACTTGTGTAAAAATGCTCATATTCACAGACTAGACCGGATTCATAGCTACAGTGATAGGTAGTTTTGTAAAAATCACCATAAATTGTAGAAAAATCGTATGGAGATGTGAAAGTATTCATTTTAAAGGTAAGAACTTGAAATATTTTCACATAATACAGTTTTGAAAACTAAAATGTTTAAGTTGTCCAAAACAGTCCATAAATGGAATCCAACGTTTCTGATGAAAGCTGTTAGAAAATTTTAGTTATGTTCTTGGTGTTTTAACATGTATCCAACCCCCCTCCCCCACCTTAAAACTTAAGAAAACAAGAAAATACAGGGGTATGAACTCACCTTGGGTGATTTCAGTGGTTGAATGTTGAAGAAGAGAAGTGTTCAACTCAAGAACACTTGAAGGATTGCTTTGAAGATTCAAGAATCTAACACAATAATGATGGAGTTTGTGTAAGCCATCAATGATTTGAGTAGAATGAAGTGTAATTATCACAAGGAGGATAAATTATACTTACCAAGTGAAGGAGAAAAGCTGGAAATGCCTTGGAAATCTCGTTTTTGGCGAGAGGGGGTTAGAGAGAAAAGAGGTGTTTGATCTTTAGTGAAATGAGAGCAAGTGAGTGAGAATGAGGAGAGGTAAGAGTAATCAGCCTTTGGCCATGAGTGAGGCTGGTCAAAAGATGGGGAAAGTACTCTTGAATGACCAGGTATGGTGGGGAGTACAATGGTTGGTCATGGGAATGGGTATGGGGTGGTTGTTTGTGGCAAATATTATGGTAAGATTCACACTCTACCTCATGATCTCACTTAATCGGTTTTATTCTTAAATATATATTTCCATAAAAATATGTCTAAATTATGAATATTTAGGGTCTTATATGTTAAAATATGAGTTTTGGAGAAAATCCCGCGTTAAAATGATGTAAAACGTGCTTAAAACGGAGTTGGGGTCGAAAACCGGGTGCAAAAGGGTGAAATCCGAAGTTCTGGCAAGGTTGTGGTCATCAGCAGCCTTGAACCGGAGTGACTGAGGCTGCTGGTGCGGATCCGAGGGAAGAGGGAGGCCGCGGTCCGAGCTGCTACCATAGGCGACTACGTCCGAAGGAAGACCGAAGGTGAGATGGATGCGGGCTTGATGGCTGCGGCTCGCTGGCTGCGGTCAGCTTGTTACGGCTGCACCCTGGGGCTTCGGTCCTAGCTGCTTCCGGTCCAAGAGGGTCCGGCTCTAAGAGGCTTCGGCCCTATAAACGGGATTTCGGGTCTTTTAGGGTATTTTCTCCATTCTAACTCCATTTTAAGCGGTTTTTGACCCGGTTAAGTGTCGGGATGGCTCAAATGATTATAAAACTTGAAAGAGGTTTTTGATAGAGGTTTTGGGAGAGATTCCACATTCTTGGACAGATTTCTCATACAAAGAGAGATTTGGGAGAGATTCTAGATAAAGAGAGATATAGTGAAAACGATTGAGAGAGGTTTCGTGTGTGACATTTGTGAGTGTTTGGCTTCGCAACGCAAGGTCCGTAAGCCCCATTAAGCCATGTTTTAGGATCTTACACACTCCAGATGAGTATGAAACATTGTTTTATCAGTTTGGTTCATTTTTTAGCACTAAGGCTAAGGAAAATTAAACACACAAATTTTCCAAGTGATGTTTTCTCATTAAAATAGTGAGTTATACAGTAATTACATAACGTAAACCCTAATATACAAGGTTTAATTGAGTTGACCGGTTTGACTCGTTGACTTTGTTTGACTTTGACTTGACCCGGAATTGACTATTGTCACATTACGCCATTTCTTTACTAACTCCTTTCATAGAAACCTTCGAGACCAAACACCTCCATATAGTGCCCACGACAATAGGACGGATTCCATTATCAGGTTTTAGAAGTGGAGTAAGAGGTGCAGACGCCACAAATTCCGCCAGACATGATGGACATCTTCCCCCTAACCACATATTAACCACTGCGGTGATGGCATGTAGGAGATTTGTGGCTATAGCAGATCCTTCCCCACATAGAGCATCCAAAATATGTTGAGCTCTCAAACCGTCTCTCTCGCAAGAAGTTCCGTTAGGAAACTATTTAATACAACCAAGGACATTATCAATATCTGCTATAAGGGGAGGCTCAGAATAAATGGTGATCGGCATGGATGGGGGTGGCTTGTATGAATGTTTAGCCTCTAATGATTTGATAGTGTCCATGTCATGTGAAACAACACCCGAGGAGCACAACACTTTCACTGCTGTTGTAAAATGCCCATCAGCAACCTTACGAAGACATTGTCGAACGTTGGTGTTGCCCTTCATTTTTCCATCACGTAACTGATCAGCGCTTTGGCCCGATGAGCCAAGACTTGCATTGTCGAACATATGTTCAATTAATGTGACAATACCGTTCTCTTTTCCCCATGTAGCTAAAGAATTCAATATACAACAATTTTGGGACAATTTCCTGTTCCCGGACCTACATTCTTGTCTGTTCGTAGGGCTAAACACCTACAAAGTACATCGGGGGAGCAACAACAGCCTAACCCATGATTCAACAGATTCGGGGTGAGCGACCATCTTGTTAAGAGCTATTTGCAACGCTTGGGAGAAAGTCATACGACAACTATGAGGGATACTTTTGACGGGCATGATAGGTGCTTTGAAAACACGATCAAGCAACACAGCATCCAAAGCCATCCCTTCGAATAATATAGTTTTAGGCCCTATGGAAGTTGGCTTTGAAATGCCAATAATGTGTCCACTCATGTCGTCGACCCTACCAGTAAATCGTACGAGGCCATTAGGGTGGTGGCAATAACGACTCAATGCATGAATATCCATACAATTAACACATATCCATTGACCAAATGCCTTTAAAGTTTCTTCTACATTCATATACAATCCATGGTCCCCCGAGATAGCCTCCCGCAACACATTTTTACGTTCATCGGAAGCAAGGTGTAACCTCTTAATATGAGATATCAAACAAGAAATCCCCTTAGACCCCACCTGGCCATCCGGGCAACAATGAAACCCCCGAAAAGGACATGATCAAGTGCCAATCGAAGAAGTAGATGAAGCATCCATGAAAAGAAAAGCTAAACAAATTAAGCCTCGAGCTGAAGCCCTAAAGAAAACGCTGAAGCCCAAAGATGGAAACACTGCAAACAAAAGTTGATGTGCACCAAATGAAGAAATCACCGGGAAGAAAGGTTACATATCCTTGAAAGCAAGCGTGATGGGCTCAGAGTCAATCTTGATTCTAAAACGGGGGACAAATAGCCTTACGGAACTTTGTATAATAAAATTCATGGTTTTGCGCGAGACGTAAAATAAACCAACTTTGTATAATAAAAATCATGGTTTTGCGCGAGATGTAAAATAAACGGGGAACAATATTGTTTTAATTAGAATAAAACGTGAACAAATCTGTGTTAATTTCTCTAAAGCACCATGTTTTTCGATGAACTAATGTTATATTTAAGAAGCGTAAATCAATGCTTTTCGATATGATATGAAACTAGTTTTTTCATAAAGGTTGTGATGACTGATATGGGCATATTTAGTTATAAAATTCATGCATGATCTTAATACTTTATGTTGATTTTGTCTCATTTAATGAAAAAAAGGTGCTTAATTAGATTAAATATTCCTTTTCAGAAACAAAGACATGCTCGAAAGGAAAATGAAGCGAAACTAGCTATTGGAAGCTTGGATCTTGGATTTTGAAGAAAGAAGGACGTTGCTGGACAGCTTGACCCCTCGTCAGTGTTTTGGCCATATCTCATGAACCGTAACTCTGATTGACGAGATTCAAAATGTTCTGAAAACTAGACACAATTTTGGATGACTTTCATGTTTTTAGAAAATGCTGATTCCAAACATACTCGGCGAGTAGGGTCGATTACTCGCCGAGTTGGTCTGAAGTTTCACGATTTTGGACGCGATGGCTTGCCGTACACGGGTTTTAAGTGACGGACTCGCCGAGTAGGTCACCAGACTCGCCGAGTAGCCTCTGTTTTGTGAAAATATATATAAAGGGACTTTCAGATCGATATCATAGCATGGAGAGAAACCCTAGGAGGCTGAGAAACGATTGGAAGTGCTGCTAGGTCGTGAGGAACTGAAGAATCAACCCTACATTCAATTGTGAAGAGAATCAAGACAATTTTGGTTTATTCTTAGTAACTTTTTGATTTGAATCATGTTTACATACTTTGATTTCGTTTTTGAGTTTATGTTTACTGCATTCATGAGCTAAAAACTCATAATTTCTGTTTAGGTAGATGAATTTGTGAACATGGATTGATTATTTGATTAGGTTTAATTTTAATTGGTGATTATGTTTTATTAAGCTTGTTAAAGAACCTTATGTGTTAACAATAACTTTTCTTCTGTTAATAAATCAGTAATTAAGTTGTATGAACATCTCTTAGTTATTAATTTCATATGATTTATTGTGACCACATAGTTGTATGTCTAGGAATAACGAACGTGAAACTAGAATTAACTAGAAGATAGGTAAGTTAATGTGTAAGCTTGTTGGATGAACATCGACAAGAGGTTAATTGAAGGGCCAATTTAGTTAACCACTACAAGTCTTACTTAACCCGAATCAATAATCTAGGAAACCCGTTAATTTAGACAACTGGCCATTGCTTGAGTTAATTTGTTTTCTAAGAATTAGGAATAGCGAACATGAACCTAATTATCTTAATCGGTAGCCAATGAAGAATTAATCCGATACATTAAAATCATCCATGGGAACAAATGAGTCGTACCTAAACAGAAGTCCTCTTTACTATTGAATTTAGTTGGTAATTAATTGTTTTAGTTGCTAGTTAGTTAATTTGTGTGTTGGTTATTCTAATTAAGTTTCTAGTCTTGTAAAACTAGAGAAACCACCCTTTTTGTTATTTGTTTTATTTAGATAATATTAGCATTTATTTTAATTGTTTACCGTTCCCTGTGTTCGATACCCTACTTGCTTGAACTATATTACTAATCGATAGGTACACTGCCTTTCGTGTGTTTATTTTGTGTCTAAGTTAGTAAGATTAAAACTAGTTTGTTTCACACACATCAAGTTTTTGGCGCCGTTGCCGGGGAACGGTTCAAATATTTAATTTTATTTGCTAATTCTTATTTTTTTTATTTTATGGATTAATTTTTTTTATAGTTTAATTTTGATTTTAATTTTTATTTATTATGTATTTTCCAAATCTCGATGCTTTTGATGCTTTTCTTGAGGATGTAGTACAGGAAATTGAGCAAGGAGATGAGGAGTATGACTCAGATGAAGATTTGAAGAAATTAGGAAGATGGTTAGATAACATCTTGCCCAACACAGATAGGACATTTGAGTTACAAGATGAAGAATTTAATCCAGAAAGAGACTTGGAGGAGCTGGAAAGATTGCTAGCAGAGAGGTCAGACGAAGAACAAGAACAAGCTGAATTGCAGGAACCAAGTTGTGGTTTGACCATTACCACGACATGGCCCCCCATTCTTCCGGTTTGTGTTTCGAAGCATGGGGTGACAACTCCAACTTTAGAGAAAGTTTTGAAGCGCGATCCATTTTTGATTAGTATCCAACCAGTTCCAACCCTTGTCAGAATTCTTGGGTTTTATGTATTCAAGCTTGTTTGGCAAATTTTAGAAGAAAAGAGCCAAATTTTACAAATTGGTCCAAAGAAAATATTTAATGCAACGGATGGATTGGCATTGAGTTTATTGGAAGTTTATTAAGTTGGGAGTCCAGCTCAAGACTCGCACAAAAAGAAGCGCTTGCGGGAGGCAACCCGTTATTAGAGTTTGCTTTTCTTTTTCTTTTTAAACTTCTAGTTTATTAGGGTAATTTAGGATTTTAATTTTGATGTTTGTTTTCCTTTTTCTATTACTTGTGTGCTTCAACTCAGCGATTCTACATACTTACTCGACGAGTCACTCATTCTTCTTACTTTTGAGCTGAAGATTTCATGACAATTGATATGGGCATTGGTTCTATTCTTTGAAGATCATTTTCCAAGCATTTCCAAGAGTTTTTCTCTTATATTTGGGCTTTTATAAAGACTGTACCACACTAGATTTTGACACCCAAGACATGGATGAGCTGTTCCCATGTCTAAAGTCAATTCAAGATGGAGCTGAAGAGAATAGATATCAACCTCGCCACTACTATCCCAGGGGAGTTTGTTCCAATTCTCTCCTTATTTTTATTGTTCTTTATCACGCATGATATGCAATGGGGACATTGCATAAATTAAGTGTGGGGTAGGGGGTTGGTTGGTTACACTTATTAAATTTTAAATTTTTGCATAAAATTTGCTAGGATTAATTTAGAGAATTTTGGTAAAGCAATTAGAGATCATGCTAGTATTGTATTTGATGATTGCATGAAGACCCAAATGTTTAGTTGAGCCTATATACGTTCTAGTGCATTTGTGGCTTCCTTATTCTAGTGAAATCATGGGACAAAAACACGACTTCGCTTAGTTTGAAGGATGCAATATGTTTAGCATCGTGTACCAAAAATGTATCCAGGAAAATTATTATCGCTAACCAATAAAGGTTGAAGTTGAGCGCCCCTGCTTAAGCATGTAGGTTTTGAGTGAAAAAAAAAGTGAGGTACATGTAAAAAAACAAAAGAGAGAATTAAAAGAAAAGTTGTAGGAATTTTGGAGCAGTTAAAGTAAAGATCAGAAGATCAAAAATTCTGAAGAAATTAAAAAGTTGAAGATACCAAAAATCAAACAACAAGGTGGTGAATTCAAAGAAATCAAAGATCAAATGTCAAAGAAGTGAAGAATTCCAAAGAGCTCCAATGTGGTATCATAAACTGTAATTTTCTAGATTATGTATGCTTGGGTTGCTCAACCAAAAATACCTTGAGGTTAAGAGGTTTTATGAGGATGGATTATGAGGGATGCATAAAATGAGCATTGTTCGGAAAAAGTGGGCGAATGTTTATGAGGATTGTGAGTATTTGGAGTATGGGGGTTATTAGGAAAATTTTAGACACAAATGCATGCGTTGCGGTCTTGGCATAATGGCTGGGTTTGATTGGGATTGTCTTATGTAATATTAGTGTACTAAAATTTAGTTTTGCTTGGGGGCAAGCAAAAGTCAAGTGTGGGGTATTTTGATATGGGCATATTTAGTTATAAAATTCATGCATGATCTTAATACTTTATGTTGATTTTGTCTCATTTAATGAAAAAAAGGTGCTTAATTAGATTAAATATTTCATTTTCAGAAACAAAGACATGCTCGAAAGGAAAATGAAGTGAAACTATCTATTGGAAGCTTGGATCTTGGATTTTGAAGAAAGAAGGACGTTGCTGGACAGCTTGACCCCTCGTCAGTGTTTTGGCCATATCTTATGAACCGTAACTCCGATTGACGAGATTCAAAATGTTCTGAAAACTAGACACAATTTTGGATGACTTTCGTGTTTTGAGAAAATGTTGATTCCAAACATAATCGGCGAGTAGGGTCGATTACTCGCCGAGTTGGTCTGAAGTTTCACGATTTTGGACGCGATGGCTTGCCGTACACGGGTTTTAAGTGACGGACTCGCCGAGTAGGTCACTGGACTCGCCGAGTAGCCTCTGTTTTGTGAAAATCTATATAAAGGGACATTCAGATCGATATCATAGCATGGAGAGAAACCCTAGGAGGCTGAGAAATGATTGTAAGTACTGCTAGGTCGTGAGGAACTGAAGAATCAAACCTACATTCAATTGTGAAGAGAATCAAGACAATTTTGGTTTATTCTTAGTAACTTTTTGATTTGAATCATGTTTACATACTTTGATTTCGTTTTTGAGTTTATGTTTACCGCAATCATGAGCTAAAAACTCATAACTTCTGTTTAGGTAGATGAATTTGTGAACATGGATTGATTATTTGATTAGGATTAATTTTAATTGGTGATTATGTTTTATTAAGCTTGTTAAAGAACCTTATGTGTTAACAATAACTTTTCTTCTGTTAATAAATCAGTAATTAAGTTGTATGAACATCTCTTAGTTATTAATTTCATATGATTTATTGTGACCACATAGTTGTATGTCTAGGAATAACGAACGTGAAACTAGAATTAACTAGAAGATAGGTAAGTTAATGTGTAATCTTGTTGGATGAACATCGACGAGAGGTTAATTGAAGGGCCAATTTAGTTAACCACTACAAGTCTTACTTAACCCGAATCAATAATCTAGGAAACCCGTTAATTTAGACAACTGGCCATTGCTTGAGTTAATTTTTTTTCTAAGAATTAGGAATAGCGAACATGAACCTAATTATCTTAATCGGTAGCCAATGAAGAATTAATCCGATACATTAAAATCATCCATGGGAACAAATGAGTCGTACCTAAACAAAATTCCTCTTTACTATTGAATTTAGTTGGTAATTAATTGTTTTAGTTGCTAGTTAGTTAATTTGTGTGTTGGTTATTCTAATTAAGTTTCTAGTCTTGTAAAACTAGAGAAACCACCCTTCTTGTTATTTGTTTTATTTAGATAATATTAGCATTTATTTTAATTGTTTACCGTTCCCTGTGTTCGATACCCTACTTGCTTGAACTATATTACTAATCGATAGGTACACTGCCTTTCGTGTGTTTATTTTGTGTCTAAGTTAGTAGGATTAAAACTAGTTTGTTTCACACACATCAATGACGATACCTCGTTTCGAGCTTGAATGGAAGTTGACCAGGATATCCAAGAAGGGTTTTGACGATTGATTTAGAATGTGAAAGAGTTATGAAGATCGATTCAAGTGTTAGAAGAATGAGCAAGAGTGAGGAAAGGGTAAGGGTCGTTGATCCGTAATCCATTTTTACGTGGCACTTGGAATTTTGGGTGATCCCACAACAATTGGGTTGGCTACTATAAATAGAAGTCTTCCACCATGGTTCCTTTTGAAAATATTGAACCATTTAACTAAAATAAATTGTCATATCCATCTTGTAAGTATTTTTTAGAAAATATTACTTGACAAAAATCATAAAATAATACGTCATATATTAATTCTACCAAGTGTTTTTCAATGCATGCACCTTAACCTCAAAATATTTCTAAGAGAAGTTTTAGTAAGCTATAATTATATCAAAGCTTAAGACTACTAGGAGTGGATAATGCCCACCCCTGTTATTGGGGCTAATAACGCCTAATAACATTCAAGAACACCGCCCCCCTTAACCGTTATTAGGTGTTAAAGGTCTATGCGTTGCTTCCCGTTACCACCACCACTTTCCACTAACATCGTTTTCTTCTTTTTATCAAAAACACTGGTGTGAGTGTTGCCCACACCTACCAACCTAAATGATGTGAAACGTGGTGATCAATGTTCAGCTTTAAGTTTTACAAACTATAACGATTGAGTTAGAAGTTCATGACTGAGTTAGAAGTTCTAACTGAGTTAACTTCTGAATGAAATTTGCTGTTTGATTTTGCATTTGATTGACTATGCAAAATGACTATATTACCCTCAAACAACATTTTTTATAATAATTTTGTTATGATTTACCATTTAATTTACAACAGTACATTTTTTTTCTCAACACATAAATATAAAAAAACAATTTAGATAATTAATTAATCTGAAACAATATTAAATCATTACTATATATATGAAAACCAAAAAATTTATAGGTAACATTTTCTTTTATAATCATGTTTTCAATTCCTTTATATTGATATTTCATTTCATTGTTTTTTAGTGATATTTATTGATCATTGTTACAAAATTCAAGTACTAATAACACCAACCTTGTTCAATCTTTACATGATCACCTTCACAATGTTTATCCGTATGACCATTTTTTATGTTACATATATTTGAAACCATTCTCACTGCAATGAGGGTAATAATGATACTTGTGTCAAATGCAATCTAAAGATGGACAAAGAAAGCATACTCCAACGATTGTGACTATTTTGATGATGCTTGGGTAGGAAATTATCATTGAAAAGATGATGAAAGCAAATCAGAAGTAAAAAACGATTGAAAGTTGTGGAGAAAGAAAAAAAAATGATTGCAAAATAGTATGGAAAAAGAAAAAAAAACATCACACTAAAAGAAGGAAGAAGAAGACGGAGGCGGAGGCGGAGTTGTGCGTCTTCTATTCACTAGTCTTGCATTGAGATGGGTAGGGCAAAATGGGCATCCTGGAATTTGTTCCCAGTCCTTGGCATTTTAGTTGTGGACCGAGTTAAGAAAAATATATGGACCGAGTCTTCACTTGTTGGCCGAGTCCAAGATTTTTAATGTATAACAAACACGCTAAATGACATTTTTGGACCGATTCAATATTTGGATTCAATCGGAAGCTATATCAAATAGGCCCTTTATGTTATACCATTCACGAAGGGTCATTATGGTTTGTAAGACTTTATGTTATACCCTTCATGAAGGGTTTAGTGATTAATGTGGCAATGACCACTAACCACGAATACGATCCCGATGCTTAGGCTTGTGGGAGTGGTGTGGTGTTCGACCATGGTTTCGCCACTGTGGCAGCGAAACAACTCCCCCTAGGTGCGGTTTCGCCACCACGGAACTAAAGGTGACAATGTTCAATAGTTGAGCATTGGACAATTCTAGAACCTCCCTAAAAAGGGGAACGATATCTAGAGCACTCCTAGGGTTTCTTGGGCTCTAAGGGTGCCTTGGATGTCTTAAGGAGGAAGTTAAGGGGTTAGAGATATTTTAGAGATACGCATGTAGTTGCTTCTCAATTATGTATATTGTTTACTTGTTTAACCCTTAATTTTAGCTCTTTCATTTGCTTGTAATCCGTGTATTGTATAAATTCCCTTTTACCTTTATAAAATACATACACTTTCAGTACCTATTTGAATAAACAAACGAGTTTTCGTGTTCTTGTTCGTTCGTTTAACGAATTACCATATTCATGTCTGTTAAGTTATGTTCGTGACATGTTAAACGAATATAAACGTACAATTCAACATATATGAATATAAAAAAAACATATAATATAGTAAAGCAATAAAATACAATTGAACATATATGAACATAAATAAACTTAAATGAACGAACATAAATAAACAACATAAACGAACTTTCAAAAACATAAATAAACGAACTAGATCATTGTTGATGTTCATTCGTTTAATTAAATGAATGAGAATTTGTGCTCATTGTCGTTCATTTATTAAATAAACGAACGTAAAAAAACTTTCCGCCGAATGATTCGTTTACAACTATATATATATATATATATATATATATATATATATATATATATATATATATATATATATATATATATATATATTACTTTATAATATATACATAATAAGAAGTTTAAAGGTTTTAAGACCAAAGTCTTAAACTAAGGAGCTTAAATCTCAAACATTAATTTTACGTTAATGCATCTAATGATATAAAATAATGATAAAAATAACCAATTAGAATCAATATACAAAGGAAATACAAATTTTGTCATAATATAAAAATGGGACGTGAGCTACCATTTTTGAGCTTCTATTCTTTAGTAATCCTTATTTTTCTTTAAAACCTTCTTTTTGAAAACACACGAATACTTTCCACCAGCACCTCAGTTGCATCCTCTACTTCTCCGACGGCCACTCAGCTACGCCACCTTGATCTTCGCACTGATACCACCATCGTCGGTGCATCATAAACTCTGCCACCTTCGCTTCAAGTACCACCGCCTTCTACCGAACCCTAGATCTAAAATCGCCAACACTACTTTCGTATTTCATATTCGATTTAATGTTTTTGTTTTGAAATCATTGTCAACCTCTGTTTTCCCTCAGGCAACCTTTACCCTAAACAATATTACAACCTCCGCCGTCGCTTGGTTTCCATCACCACCATCTGTCGTCACTACGATGATGGCATTGCCGATTTAGGTATACATTTTCACCCAATATTTTCTTATAATGTGTTCTTAACCTATTTTTATTTTCTTATGTTTTCCATTCTCATATGTTTTCTTAAAATCCAGATTTGAAAGGCTTTTGATTTGGAAGAGAAGAAATCATCTACATTTACTATAAATTTTAGTCTAATGACCTGAAGCATTTTAATTTTGTTTTTAGTTTTCAGATGTATACTGTGTATATATTTAAATAGTTTGATGATCGATTGTAAATATTAATGTAATGTTTGATACAAAATGATTAAAATGCTTTGTTTTATGTATTATTTTTGTTTGAGGTATCATGTATGGTCATACTAGGTAGATAAAAATGATTGATAAAAATATAAAAAATCAATGGTATATATTTAAAGTTTGTAAATGTATGTTCTAAAAATCAATTGGTATATTTATATATTATTAGTTTATTTTGTCTTCTAACTATAATTTAAATGTATTATTTAATACTTATAATATTGTATCATATATTAAACTATATTAATTATATATATATATATATATATATATATATATATATATATATATATATATATATATATAAAGTTTATTTTTTGTTTATCAAATTCATATGAAAATTTAAATACATATTGAAATTTTAAAATACGATAACGTATTTTACAAAAGCTTATAATTAGGTGTTATAAATATCATCTTATTTATTTAATAGTATTGTAATAAAAAAAAGTATTGATTATATATTGTTAAAACCAAATTAACAGAAATAGTATGATTGACAATTTATATAAGTTGGAAAAATGAAATATATTTTTTGGGGGTAAAAAATAAAGTAGGGTTGGAGATGAAACAATATTTATCCCATTTTTTACTTTATTTTTAAGGAAAAAAATTGGAAAAAAAATAAAAATTGGTTGCTATGTCTTAGAGCATTGGGTGTGGGCAACAAGATGCAACACCAAGTTATGTCACCTCACATTCCACATAAAAAAATGGTGTTATAACACCAAGTGAGTAAATGGACAACAAGATACAACAAGATGCAACACCAACTTTTTGAAAATAAATATTTCTATTTTTGTATTTTTTTTTTATTATTTCGTTTTTTTACCTTTTTTTTGTTTTTGTTTTTTTTTGTTTTTGCGTTTTTTTAATAACTAATATATTTTTTTTTATAAAACATATAATTTTAAAAACAAAAAAAAGACATAATATTTAAAATCTAAAATCCGATTACAATTAAAAAACATAATTTTAAACCTAAATTAATAACTAAAATACCATTGAAATCACTACTAAATACCACACACAAATCCAAATTAACCCAAATATTTTTTCCTAATTTGTTCATTCATTGCTTGTAGCACCGCTAGATTAGTAGGCGCTAAACCTTCCTCGCTTGTCCGAAAAATTGGCAACTGTTGTGTCATTAGTTCCCTCTCTTTTTGCTCCTGCTTTCACGTGCCTGCCTTTCCAGGAATTCCAAATGACGACGTTTCAACTCAATTTTTCTTTTATTAATAAATTATGTTCGTCGAATTTTGCTCTCATTTCCGCCGCATCTTTTGCTCTCGTCTCCACCACCTCCGAATGTCTTGCAGCGCGCCTCGCTTTGTCACGTCCTACCGGTCGTCGTGGTGGGGATATCTCTTGGATATCATCCGGGATCTCATCGTCATCGGCGTTTAGGTCGATGTTAGTCCGTGCGTCCGACACGTTAGGGATGTCAAAAAGTCCCGTGGGACCCCGTTCCCGTGGGGGCCCGTCCCGTTTGGGGGATTTTTTTAAAAAAAATCGGGGGCGGGGACGGGGGCGGGGGCAAGGTTAACCCCCGTTTTCATTTCGGGGGCGGGGGCGGGGGTAGGCAATTCCGTCCCGAAATCCCTATGGGGACCCCGTTAATAAATTACACATATATTTACATATATGAATTATATAAATATAATAAACAATAACATGATTTTGAGCTTCCAAAATTCATCAAAAAACATGTTTTTAAGTTGTTAGTATAATTTTTTAAAATGCCATAACTTTTTTATTTTTAATATATAAAATTTTGCTATAAATAATTATTTGTTACCTAAAAAATAGCTTATTTTAACCTAAATAACAACTTCTTTTAGACAAAAAAAAAAGTAGCCCAAAATCAATCAGGGGCGGGGGAACGGGGGCGGGGTCGGGGGCGGGGGAACAGGGAAATTTCGGGGGTGGGGGCGGGAGATGCACTCCCCGCCCCGTTTGCCCCCGTTGACATCCCTACGACACGTCGATCGAGCTAGAATTGCGAGACCTTTTGGATTGAACCTTCGACGATGTAGGTGTTTTATTCTATTTTGGATCCGCTCGCAACAATTTCCATGATTTTTCAAAGTCGAAAACATGACCCATTTCGACCCGATATTGTTCCTTAGCAGCTTTGAACAAATCAAAGTCGTTGGTTCCTCTTTGTTGTTGCGCTGCAATTCGGTTGTAAATACCGTTGAATTTGTTGCACCGCTTAGTTATCATACCCCATTTACTGCTCAACATGTCGTTGCGATACAGATTTTTTTTTTAAAATAGCGTGAAACTTGTCGAGCACCGCCCCCTAATAAGCTCCTTTTTTCATTCAATTTCCGCGAAGTTCGTTTTTTGAAGTAGCACACCAAGCCGTCGTCAAAACGTATTCCTCCTCCGGTGTCCACCATTGTGGAACGTCTGCATTTTCAGATTCCACAGCTATTAATTTCTCTTTTGATTTTCCTTTCCCTTTCCCTTTCCTACTACTTCCCGCTTCCACTTGAACTGTTGGTTGTGTTGTAGGCGACGGTTGATTGGTTGTTTGTTGCATCGAACCAAAAGTAGAGAAAAGATTTTGTTGTAAATTTGGGTGTTGACCAAATTGATTTTGTTGAACGTAAGGTGAGTTGGGAAATTGCAGTGGCAGTGAAGCGGTATTGAAAGCGGCACCTTGGTATGGTATTTGTGGTGAACCTTTGAGACGACAAAAGGTTGAAATAATTTTCATACCCCGCAAATCCGAGAGACGAGGTTGTGTTTGAGTTTGATGATGGAAGGGGGGTGTTTGGGTTTTGCTCAATTTTTTGATTAACAAAGTGTAGAAAATATAGAGAGGATTTTAAAAAGATATGTAAAGTTTAAATTAAAAAGAGTGTGTGTGTGTGTGTGTATATATATATATATATATATATATATATATATATATATATATATATATATATATATATATATATAGGTAAAAAGATAAAAAAAAAAAAAATTAAATTGAATTTCGACCGTTTTGAAACGGTAAAAAAAAATGGTAAAATGCTTCACGTTTCAATTCGTCATGACACCCACGAGATGTCTTTGACGAGATGCAACGAGATAGGGGGCGGTGTTCCCCCATCATAACGCCGTCGTCGGCTACCACATCACCGCATTGAATCTTGTTGATGTGCCACACCGACTACTCCTATAATTATCTAAATAAATCTTGGTAATATCAAAAAATTGATGGCCGTCTTTTTATTTTAACAGTGAGTTACATAAATGGTCCTTGTAATATAACAAAATAACAAATTCAATTAAATTTTTCATTTTGTTAGTTTTTAACTTTCTATAATTTTATTTTGTCGTAGTTTTTCTTTGTACTACTAAATATAACAGTTTTATTTTGTTACATAGTTGGTTTTTAACTTTTTATAATATTATTTTCTTGTAGTTTTTCTTTGTACTACTAAATCTAATAGTAGGACTATTAGATTTTTTTATTTATTTATTTATTATTTTTTTTTTGCTATATACATGTATTATATTTATTTATATTTGTTTTATATTTTTGTGATCGAATAGTGTAGCCCCATCTTTTTTTTATTCTATAAGGCTGATCGTTTCTATCCAATCGATGCAATGCCCATTTAAAATTTTGAATTTTATATTAATTTTTTAATTAAAATCGAAATTTTATATTCATTTTTTAATCAGAATCTTGACACACCTTTTTTCCTAAATTGGAAAAATCATTTTTCACTGTTGATTTTCATACATTTTGACCAACATTAATTTATTTTCGTTTTTTTTTCCTCATAATTTCTATAAGTCACGTATGTGTTTTTCCAAAAGAATATATAATCATAATAATTAAATCTTCATACAAGATATTTGAAAGAATTTATAATTTAAAGAAACCTAGCAAATGATGCATTAAATATGTAAAAAATTATAGGGCATGTTTGGCACGGAGCTTTTGGAAGTATTTAGGAGTTTCTAGTTTTTAGCTTTTGATAAAACGCTCTAGTTTAAACATAAAGTTTCGTTTACCAGTAAGAACGTTTAGCTTTTAGTTTTAACAAAACACTCTGATTCTAAAAGCTACTTTATGTAGCGTTTAACAAAACGCTCATGAGCTTTTGAAATCAATTTCCATAATTACCCTTAAAAATATATTTATATATTTATTTATTTTTAATCAATTATCATTTTATGTAATTTTATATATTTCAAAAGCTTCCAGCTACTTTTACCAAACATCCATATAACAAATAAAAGCTACAGCTTCCCGCTACCAGCTATCCGCTATATGCTACCAGCTAACCGCTACCCGCTTCCAACTAACAGTTACTTTTACCAAACACACCCATAGTTAGCTCAATATACAACGTGATATTTACCAACGGGCTTTTGGCGTAGCGGTAAGGAGTGACTTTCTCAAACGAAATGTCATTGGTGATTGGGTTCAAGTCTCATTAGGAGAATTAGATGATGTTTAGGGTTAGATTAAGAGTAAGATAGTTTGCCGTTTCAAAAAAAATATACAATGTGATATTTAGATAGATGTTCAATTTAGAATGAAGTTTGAGTAATGTATAATAAAATAGTTGTTAAACTTTTTATATTCGATGTAAAACAACATCTTATATTATTTAAATTAATTTAAGGATAATGATAATGATAGTTTTCGATTTTTTACGTGCTTTTTAGAACATACCATGATTATGAAAGAATATTAATCGACAATCAGAACTGAAAATATGGAAAATATTTATCCGAATGAAACTAACTTCCTGCATATATAACAACAAAATGGACTTAAAATATTCAAATATAACAACAAAATAACTAATGTTTTATAAAAATCGCATAAAAATATAGTTTTATCTAAAACATATAGAGTAAAAATCGTATGGATAAAAATACTTTAAAAATTGATAGACAGTTTAGAGGGTTTATTTGAAAAAATAAATACATTAAAATACTTGATTTGTAGATTGTGCTATCACAGTGTGTCTTTGTTCTTAAAAAAACATAATGGTTTTTTTAAAACAAATCATTTTTCCATATATATTTTTTTGGTTTCATTTTTTGCACACATCTACCAAATAATCAATATATTAAGAACCAAAACAATTGATGACACCCGAAAAGAAACTATTCTTTGCCCGTGATATTATGTAGTTATGTACATTACTAGAGACAGTTCATCACCAACCGCGACTACTCACCTTGCTAGAGTCTATTCGCCAGAAAAAACAATATACACCAAGCAATCTATATTAAAGCCAAAAGAAACTATCTTGCGCCAAAAGCAAACTAATCGCCGCAAGGAAACTATTTGCGTCGCTGCACCGTGTGGGTATCCTACTAGTATATATATATATATATATATATATATATATATATATATATATATATATATATATATATATATATATATATATATATATATATAGACACACACACAAAATGGATACATGCTAGTAAAACTTATGTAATGGATGCTTTATATTAAGGTTTATAATGGATGCCCCCTATTATGGTAAGTAACCATGATGTTTTTATTTTATTTTCTAGTAAATGTTAAGCATTAACAATGTACTTTCATTATTGCAATTCCTTTTATGCAAGTTAGTGTAATTCCATTCATGCAAAGTTTACTTTCATTGTGAATGTAACTAATGTACTTTCATTATACTTCCATTCATTAGCCCTTCCTTTTATGCAACGTACTTCTATTTATGCAACATATACATGAGATACCATTAATAACATTACCATTAATACCCTTAATACATTGCAAACATGTAACATTCATCCGTTCAAAAAAAAAACATTACAAAGATGTAACAATTCTTCATTTCATTAGTGCAATTCCTTTTATGCAAGTTAGTGCAATTCCAGTCATGCAAAGTTTACTTTCATTGTGAATGTAACTAATGTAATTTCATTGTACTTCCATTCATTAGCCTTCCTTTTTTGCAATGTACTTACATTCATGGAACATATACATGAGATAGCAATTAACTATCATTAATAACATTACCATTAATACCCTTAATACATTACACAAATGTAACATTCAGCCGTTAAAAAAAACATTACAAAGATATAACAATTCTTCATTACCCTTAATATATTACTAATACAGGAAAAACCAACAAAACTACATCTTAATAACCACTATTGCTAGCATCAAAGATATAACCACTAATAACCCTATGATCAATTCTAACAATGGCTTGATCTCCTCTATATGGTACATCTCCATATTTTGACCTAGTTCTTCATCCGCCCATTTGAAAAAACCACAGTTACCTCCTTCCACTTATAACAAAAAAAATTAGGGTTCTATTACATACGTTCCTCTTTGGGAAGTTAGAGCAGCCCTAAAATTTTAAGGAGAAATTAGTACAAAAATAAATAGATTTTTACCTGATAACTAGGGCAACCCCAAAATTTTCTTCCTGGGTTATCAGGTGTTCGTGAGATTGATACACCACAAACATCACCACAGTCGCATCTTATTACCATCTTGTTCCTCATTCTTGTACCACCATTGAAGCTTGATCTTGAAGACGAAGTTGTCATTTTTCCGTTGTAGCTTTGTGACTAACTGTGGGGGTCGAAGGGATCAATTGCACACGGAGATGTCTGTGAATGGGTTTTTAAATGATAAATGTCACGCATCTTCCACCTAAGCAAGTGGTAACCGGTTGATTAAAGGGAAACCAACTACTTGGCAAAAACGACACATTGAATGCAAGTTTAAGGCAAAAACGGATCTAAATTTGAACTTTGGGCAAATCCGCTAATTTTGTGCAAATATGAGGGTTTTTATGCCATTAGTCCTTATTTTAACCTTAGATGTTAATATTTTTACAATAAGTACAAAATATAGAATACATTGATTGAAAAGGTAAGTTTCATCTTTAAGACTTAAAGCTTTAATTCTAACCTACCAAGTATTTATTTTTAATTTAGTTACTATAAATCGATTAAATTTGGATTTTTAATGATTTAATATTGTTTAATTGGGTTTATGTTATTTTTGGTCACTTAACTTTTGGTTTTGTGCTCATTTGATCACTTAACTTTTTTAAAGTTTTAAAGGTCATCAACATTTTGGCTTTGTGCTTATTTAGTCACTTAACTTTTGGTTTGGTAACATTTAGTCACCTAACTTTTAAAATTATACTCATTTAGTCACTAAACTTTTAAAATTTTTCAAAAGTTTAGTGACTAAATGAACACAATTTTAAAAGTTAAGTAACTAAAAGAGCACAAAGTTAAAAGTTTGATAACATTTTAAAACTTAAAAAGATTTAAGTAACCAAATGAATAGAAAATAAAAAGTTAAGTGACAAAAAATGACCGAAACCCTTATTTAATTTAATTAAAAGTTAATTTAATTAAATAGGAAAAACATCTAAAAGTTAAAACTTCTTCTCCAAAATTATAGGTGCTAAAGACTACATATAATAACTTTCTTACATGTTTCTACATGTTTATTAAACGATTTATATCTCAAACTTTCTAAAAATGCTATATAATTTGTTTCTTTGACATTTTTTAGAGCATATTTAATGGAGACTTTTTTTTTTTTTTTTTTTTTTTTTTTTTTTTTTTTTTTTTTTTTTTTTAACTTAATCTGTGTTTTGTTATTTAACCCTTCATGTTTTAGTCATATTTCATTTTATCCTTTTAAATATATTTTAGTTTTAATTATTTTTGTACTTTTTACTAATTAGTTATTTCTATTAAATATTTAATGAAATGCTTATGAAATATAAAATTATAATGATTATATAGTTTTTTTTCAATCTTTTTGTGACTATTCCATAATAGTTTTTTTTGTTTTTTATTAATTTTTCCGAACAATATGTTGTAATATATTTCTTTCATAAAATATATTGTAATACAATGTGTGTTTAAAAACAAGAATAATTAAATAAGAGGGTTTTATAGAACGTTTTTGATAGATATGAATAACTTAGTTATTTTTGTATAAAAAAATTATTAGAAGCGGATAATCATTGAAGTGGTTATTTAATTAGAGAATAAATTTATTGGAATGATGGCGAGTCAATCGTTTTAAATCTTAATAGAGCTTAACCATTGGATATGCTCGTACAATGAATCTTTTAAATTCAGCAGTGAAATTAAGACCAAACAACAAACTCTTCAGACATTTTCGCAACTCAACTACATATATGTGTTTTCTGAATATTAAAAATTATGTAAAATGGATTTAACAATCTTTATAAGTTATACTTTGATTATATATATGTTAAATTAATATGCAAAATGTTACATTCATCCAAAACCTACAAATAACATTATTTTTTACTTACATGATGTTCTTGTTGGATTAGTGTCTAATTCCATAACTATTTTGGTATGTACTTGACCCGATGGTGCATGGTCCTTTTGGGTTGCCTTCACCAAAGCAACTTGATAGGATGAATTATGGAGAGTAAGGATTAAATATGATTTATTAATATATTATGGGAATAATATATTAAAGGAGAAATCATATTGTTTAATTAATATTAGTCAATAATTAATTGGTAATTAGTTTTGTGACTAAAAGAGATTAATTAAACTTAAGGGACTGGAATTGTAATTATAAGATAATTGCAATTTGGGTCATGGATTGCCTTGTATTAAGGGATGGACGAATTCTAATGGGAAACCCATAAGGAAATCGTCCATGGGCTTAATAAAAGGAGTCTATGGGTTGCTTAGGGCTTAAGCATCCAAATTAGGGTTTTCTTGTTAGATAACCCTAATAGCCCAACTATATAAAGACCCCTTAAGGCTCAAAAACGTGGCTGATGTTCTTGTAAAGGTTTACACACGTTTTTGACAGCCTCCAACCTCTCTCCTCTTCATCCTCTTGCTTATGGTGTTTGTGAACCATTAGAGGAGTGACACTTGTGACTCTAAGCATTCCAAAGTCAATACAAGGAGATTTGAGATTGTTATTGCTACATAACAATCAACGTAACATTATAAACTCATTCTTATGTTAATATGATTATTTGAATGCTAGAATTAGGGTTTATAGTCTTGGATTCAAAGCATGTACAATAGAGAAACCTAGATCCAAGCATTAGGGTTTGTATGAGCACATAGGATGTCTTATGACCAAAACCCATCAGTGGTATCAGAGCCTTGATTGGTTTCAATTGTATTGATGCATATTTGATCGAAATAAGCACTGAAAATCGATTTTTTGAGTTTCTGAATGTTTGACTCGCCGAGTCAACTGAACTCGACGAGTCCAAGCCCAGACTCGACGAGTCAAAGTGTCTGACAGCTCGTTTTCGCGATTTTCTTCTTGTTTTGGTTTTGGATAATTACCATAAACTCGTTTTTGTGATAAAATCCGAATTTTTTCATTATTATGTGATTATCCTTACCTAAATAGAAGATAATTGTCAAAATTTAGATAATCACTTGTTTTATTAGATAAAGTTTGATTATTTGTAATTTAGATTTGAATTATCTTGTGAAATAGTTTCAATTTATCCCTTTAGGTTTTATAGTTTAAATTTGAACCCCAAAAGTTTTGTTGTTTTGAAATTTAAATAGTTAAAACCCTAATGTTTTGAAAAAGGTTTCAAAACTTGCCCTCAAGTTTTGGAATTTAAATTTTGATTGAATAGTTTAATTTTGATGCATATTTAAATTCTAAACCCTTATGGTTTGAAATGTTTCAAAACTTGCCCTCAAGTTTTGGAATTTAAAGGTTGATTAAAAGGTTAATTAGAAATGTTAAATTCTAAAACTCTTGTACCGTTTTGAAAAAGTTCAAATCACACCCTTATGGTTTTATTAATTAATTAAGGTGTATAATTAAAAGAGATTTAATAAATCCATAAAACTTTAGGTTAACCTAGGCCTGTCAAATCGGGCCATCGTGTCGTGTTTTTGTCTGACACGACACGACACGACAATGTTTTTTGTAACACGAACACGACACGACACGATGTCGTGTTTTTTTTCACTAACACGAAAACGAACCAATTAAAAAACGACAACACGACACGACACGAAAAAGATAATATTACATAACTATTATTTTATTTAATTCATATTTAATCATATATAACACGATAAAAACGACAAACACGAAAACACGACAAATACATGCTCAATCGTGTCAATTTCGTGTGGATTTGTAAACACGAACACGACACGACACGACATCGTGTTTTTTAAACTTGACACGAACACGACACGAAAACGAATTCGAATTTTGATTTCGTCCCGATTTCGTTTCGTGTCGTGTATTTTTGTCGTGTCGTGTCATAAATTGACACCCCTAGGTTAACCTTTAATTGAATTAAATGTGTAATTGTTAAAGTTAACCATATAGTATTTTAAATGTATAAAATACACCCTATACTATATATAACATTAAAAGTCTAACATTATATATATGTATGAGTAAAAGTCAGTCTTACCGTTAGTAGGCCTCATTCGCGAAGCTGGTCTATAAGGGGTGTTTAAGGAAATTGCCTATAAAATGACGATTGAATGGGTATCCACTCTTACCCACCGCACTCTTGACTAGTGGAGGGTCGTTAGCCGAACGGGTAGGATAGGACGAAACCTTCCATTATAAGTATAATGAAATACAAAGTAACTAAATGTTTTTCAAATTCCCAATCTTAGTTACTTAGGCAAAAGTGAAATAATGCAATTCCATGAAATTACACTTTGTGCCCTTGCGAAGACGTTAGTGGAGCGTGTGTGGTTTACCGGCACACTAAATGGTTCTAAGCAAAGGTAGCAAAGGGTGACTCAATGTTTGTCATAGTTCGGTGGAGCGTGTGTGGTTTACCGGCACATCGAATAGGTGATTGTAACATGTGAGGGCACCATGTAGTTTGCATGGTTATTCACACCCGCTTTGTGATCCTCGGCATCCCAGTCACAAACTAGAGGGGCATATCGAGATTTAAACATGCCATTGAAATGTTCAATGAATCTCAAAGGATCTAGGAGTTTTCATAGATTTAAAACTTAAATTTCTTTTTCGTTTTTCATGGTGGAAATTAGTGAATCGTCATTCACTTACCTTCAAATGTTCTGCAATTTGGGTTACGGCATCCCTCTCTCGAGTTGTAGGATATTGTGTTGGGTCCTAGCCTTGGAATTTCATTTGGGTGATTTACCAAGGACTCAATCAATTAACTAACTTGAATTCGGTTTTTCTCCCGATGTCAAAGTTCGACAACTATGGTCTTCTCAAATCCCGTGGAACTAGCATTCCACATGAAGATGATATTCCACGATTCGATCGAGGAACAAGAAATCATGCTTCACTTCCTCATCCTCCTCCAATTATTCTCCCTAACCCACAAGATTGTAAAATTGAAAGGTTCAATATCACTCAAGCCCGTTTGGCAAGTAAACGTAAAAAGGGAAAGTCCGTGTGTGCACACGTCTTAGGGATGAAGTCACACATTGATAGGATCCGTTGTCTGTGAGGAAATGGCTGTTGATTGGGTTCTTCAGTCACTTCCCAACTCATATAGTAAGTTCGTAAGAGAGTACTATATGATGAGCTACGACGTGACCCTTATAGATCTCACTTATATGCTTGTTGCTGCTAAATCAACAATGGTTTGGCGCAATAGAAAAGCAAAGTTGATTGGTGAATCTGCCTTCAAGACTTCTATGGATATAGACAATGGTAATGAAAGACATGCAATGATCGAAAAGTTTGATCATAAGAGAAAGGCGATGTTTGAGGTAGTTCCATGTGTTGTTCCAAAAGAGTCAATTTACTTTTATTGCCAAAAGAAGGGGCATTGGAGACGAAGTTGCCCTATTTACCTAAGAGATCTAAGAGATGGGAGAGTCAAAAGTATGACTACGCTTTAGGTAAGAATCCACTATCTAACTCCATTAAGTTCCTATTCATTGATTCTTAATACATGATGTGATAAGATTGCATTTGAATGTTTTGAAGGATCGGTGAAAAGAAAGGAAGCTTGATAAGAGAGCAAGATGAATCTAATCACAAGTGATGGATCTCGATCGCATGGACTTGAAGATTGGATTTTGAGCTTAGATAGTTATGATAGAGTTGTTAGAAATTTTCTTTTTACATAGTTTTCAATAGATTTTGCATTGTAAGGACAAATGTTTTTCCGCTGCTTTTATAAATAAAACAAATTTTGTTTAACTTATTTATTTGTTTACTTCCTTGCAATGAAATCGTTATGTGAAAATTGATGTTTGCATATTTCTACAACGAATGGATATGATTCTTAGTTATGTTATTTATGGAAATGTCAAGAATTTACCAAATAGGGAGAGTTTCTCATCGCCCAAGTTTCAATTGGACAGAAACTTGGAATCATGCAACGTGGATGCACGATGAATGAGAAATTACGTATTTGGAAATTAGACTAATTCATTGACAAAGTGTCAAGTGAAGAACTAGGATATCGAGTACACAAAGTTGTGTGTTGATCGAGTTCACCATAAGAGTAACAAAGATATTCGTCATGATTTACTAAAGGCTTAGTAAATATGATTACACTTACAAGATTAAGTGTAATTTTGAATTGATTAAAGGGTTTAGATCAATAGCAAAATGAATAAGAAGAATCAAGTAGGCAGAAAGATAAGAGTTTCTCCATTCTAAGAAGAAGGGAGAGTAGCTTTTATGCTTTATGATAGGTCTTAATGATTAAGAACCATATCTCAATTGATCCTCTAAGAGAGTCTTGGTACAATTGTATGTCCAAGAAGAGGAATTAAAGATTGATGAAATGGTCAAATCAAGAAGACAATCATACTTCGTTTCAATAACAAGTCTTAAAGTTAAGATTGTGACAATGAGTGGAAAGTATTAAAGGTTTATAACATTCATCAAATGTGGAAAGTTGTGATGTCTTGGATAAGACAAAGACCAACTATGACCAATTTATGAAGTGTTTTGATACAAGCTACACTAACTCTTGAATATTTGTTTGTCAAGAAATGTTTATTGACAAAAGAATCTTATATGTCAAGGAGTCAGTGGGAGTCTTAATGGTCTTGAAAGGTTTCAAGAACAAATCAAATAAACCTTATTGATCATCACTAGCACACGAGTTGAGGTTTACAACCTATCGTGAAGACATTATTTTGTTTCTGTGCCAATCCAATCGAGTTAATTATGCATGTGAGTCCTATGAGTTCTCATTTGAATGCATAAAAGGCAAGGACCTTGATCAATGGAAAGTACATTGATAGGAAAAGGTGAGCTGCTTAACTACTTGGAAGACGTGGTGGGCAACTGTGCTACCATAAGGCAAGAAATCAAGATTAAGGAAGTTCGATCCATATGAGTTTGAATTTGTCGTAAACTTTAGTTTTAACAAATTCACATGGATAGGAACACATACACCGTTTAAATCTAAGTGTCATAAAATTTCCTCCTTCATGAAAATGATTGTGAGGAAATGCTTTCACTAAGAAAGATTTTAAAAGATAGTGATTGTAAAATTGCATTCTCGAATTCAATCATGGTTACGGTATCCCTTTCCATAATTTGAATTGTGAGGTTTGGCAATTAGTATTCATTGTTTAGAGACACATATCAACTATTAAAGGCAAAGGTGTACAAGTTCAAGAAGCCTTGATAAAAGATTATCAAAGCACTAAGTATTAGAAACATGAACTTAAGAAATTCAATAAGTATTCTTTTTCTGAAAGTTAAGATGTTTATGAATACATGTCGAAGCTAGTGGGAGCATAAGTGTTATGTTTTATAATAATAATCATGATAGTGGGAGCATAAATGTTATGATTGTATGATTATTAAGGCACACATTGCATAGTTGGCAATATTAATTATAGAAAACTAGAGTCATACTTTGCAAAGTTGTAAGAGTTATAAAGTTGTTTTACTATAATTAAGGGAGAGAATATTATGCTTCATTTCAAATCTAAAGGATTAGGTTGAGAAATGTTAATAAACTTAGTCAAGGGTACATAGTGTGTTCTTAAAGTTTCGATTATGATTACGGCATTCCTCTTCACAATTCGAATTTTGAGAACATAGCAAATAAAACATTGTGCGTCATGTCCCATACGCTTCGAGTATAGGATCGATTGCAAATGATTTAATGTTTCACCATTCTAAAATTTTCCAAATATCTAGCGCATTTAGAGGGAAAAGGGACTAGAATCGGTTTTGACTAAAATAATTAAACAACTATCAAAGGACAATCCAAAGTTTGATGAAGATTGGTCGCTTGTGAGTAGTTGGAAGTATAGTATTGGAAATTATGGAAATGTTTCCATATTGGATGGACAATATCGACATCATTATGAATAGATAAGATTCTATTAAGAAATTAGTTGTCATATGGAAAATATGGAATCGTGTCCATATTGGGAAGTAAATATTGAAAATCTAGATTAGAAACTTTTATGCAAAAGGATGTTCAAAGGAATGTACTTTGAGTGAGAGACATCATATCTAAGGAATTGTCTTGTAACAATCTTCGTTGGAGGACTTTGTAATATCGTTGGCAATAGTCTTTTTGACTTTGGTGCAGTGACATTACGAAAGGATCGTTGCATAAAGTGTTAGAATCTAGTATATTCTATAAGTAACAAGAATTTGATATTCTTACACTTAAGAAAATGGATTTGGAGTTGTAAAATGAGAAGGATTGGAAACGTGTTCAATTTTTCTATTTCACAAAAGTAAGAACCATAGGTAAACATTGTGTGCATGCTAGGAGCATGGGATAAGTGTAATAATTCAAGTAAGAAGTTGATTACCCGAAACGACAAATAATGAGTAATCGATATGGTGATAAATAAAACGTGTTTTGTTTATACTCAAAGGGTTGAGGCCGCATGGGATTAGTATTATTCTTGTGTTTCACCTTGCATGTTTTGACTTCCAGAATAATTGAGTTTATTAAGAATAATCGAATTATTCAAACGGGCCACAGTCGTTCATATGTTGGAAGTAGATATGAATGAAGACTGTCATGAATTGGTGTGTGGATTGTCTAGAAAAGTATTAGACATAAGAAAATGTTTGCTGCAATGTTCATGAGTGCTTACGAATATGATTTGAGCATTGGATTAAACCCATGCTCACTTGGATCACTATCTCGAGTGATTAGTGAGACGATAACATCTTATATTCTTGAAACCGAGATGTGTGAGTTGTATCTTGCTGATCGGTTGCACATTGATAATATGTAAACGCACTAGTAACTTGGTGTTATAAAACATATTGTTGTGTGTGATTTGGTTAGTGAGTGCAAGCGAGCATTGTATCAAAGTTTATCCGTTCCTTTTATCCAAGGTAGGATAAAAGCGATATCTTTGGGCCCCTCGATGGTTTAGTGATGACATACGTAAATGCTCGGCCGGGCTAGGGCTAATTTGATTTGTTCAATTAGTCTGTCGTCATAAATCAGAAATCGAGAAGTAGTACAAAGAGAATGATTAGAAATCATATCTCAGACGATATCAAGAATGGAGGAATATATGATCCCTTATCTAAGGACACACGTATCTGATATGATCAGAGTTGACAGCGGCTTTGGAAAGCTACGATTGCAGATCGGGATCTGAAGTCATACGCATAATAGTTGTTAGACTTATCCAAGTGGGAGACTGTTGGATTAGTGTCTAAGTCCATAACTATTTTGGTATGTACTTGACCCGATGGTGCATGGTCCTTTTGGGTTGCCTTCACCAAAGCAACTTGATAGGATGAATTATGGAGAGTAAGGATTAAATATGATTTATTAATATATTATGGGAATAATATATTAAAGGAGAAATCATATTGTTTAATTAATATTAGTCAATAATTAATTGGTAATTAGTTTTGTGACTAAAAGAGATTAATTAAACTTAAGGGACTGGAATTGTAATTATAAGATAATTGCAATTTGGGCCATGGATTGCCTTGTATTAAGGGATGGACGAATTCTAATGAGAAACCCATAAGGAAATCGTCCATGGGCTTAATAAAAGGAGTCTATGGGTTGCTTAGGGCTTAAGCATCCAAATTAGGGTTTCCTTGTTAGATAACCCTAATAGCCCAACTATATAAAGACCCTTTAAGGCTAAAAAACGTGGCTGATGTTCTTGTAAAGGTTTACACATGTTTTTGACAGCCTCCAACCTCTCTCCTCTTCATCCTCTTGCTTATGGTGTTTGTGAACCATTAGAGGAGTGACACTTGTGACTCTAAGCATTCCAAAGTCAATACAAGGAGATTTGAGATTGTTATTTCTACATAACAATCAAGGTAACATTATAAACTCATTCTTATGTTAATATGATTATTTGAATGCTAGAATTAGGGTTTATAGTCTTGGATTCAAAGCATGTACAATAGAGAAACCTAGATCCAAGCATTAGGGTTTGTATGAGCACATAGGATGTCTTATGACCAAAACCCATCAGTTCTCATATGCGTTTCGACACATATTTGGAAAATGATTTTTAGAATACTAGCAAGATATGATTTAATTGTTAAAACCTAATAGGTGGTAAATTTTGTCAAGGCCTTATCATAATGTGGTCATTTTTGTGATTATCCCAATAAATGCCATCTTATTTTAAACCAACTCGTCATTATTCAACATCAATGAATCCTTCTCTTTTGATTATAACATCAAAAGAGATGAAAATCAACTCATTATTCAACATCAATGAATCATTCTCTCTCGATTACAACATCAAAATAGATTAAAATCAAACTTTCACAAACGTTGATCATAAACTTAAATCATTGCTACATATCACCTAAGTAACTTTTTAAAGCAAGCCACCTCTCAGTTAGAACCATTGCTTCTTTTGGCTTGTATTGTGCCACAGAATGACCCGCACCCTACAATTACATCAGTAAAAGATATCTTTATTAACAACAACTCGCATGAATACCTAAATATATGTAAATAAAGAACATTGATAGTTACAACTATTGTGAATCTTACTTTGACTGTAGCAAATGTTAATGAGAAATCATTTTGCGCATATGTCATTTCATATCTGCAAGACAAACCATGAATTCGGTAAACATAATATCGAAGTATGGACTAACAAAATGAAGTAGACTCTCACCCTCCGACTTGATTGTTTACATAGAATGGCTTCCATGGGATCACGACTTTAAGATTAAGAGCAACTATCCATTGCTCGATTCCAACATATGGAAATGTCATGTCATGATCACCGCTGTCAATATATTTTAAAACATTATTTATAATATTTAACTATGGTTCAATTAGGGTTGAGTGAATCTTGTAAATTACCTAAAGATCAAAGCTCGACAATTTTTTCTAACAAGTTTCTTATGGTATTCAAAACTACTAAAGATATCATAAGCATAACAAAATGTGTCATTTTTTCCTTCAGTGTAATGCATTGTTGTGTTGAAGAACTCCCATTTTCCAATCGTTTCCTGAACATAAATCCAATGATAATCCCAAACTTATAACATCTTTTAGGAAATATAAGGCATATAAAGTTAAACAACACCTGTCGAATGTTGAGAGCTTGTTGCACAGCTTCATCATTTGCCCAATCCGCTGCAAAATCATAATAGTACTCCTAAATAGATAAAAAACAATATGAGTGTGTTAATTAGATTTTGGAACCACAATCCTTGTGTTTCATTTTAATTAATCTGATCAACCATATATTTATAAGTTATTTCTTGGTTAAAGGTATTTCAGTCACATTTATTATGTTGTATTAAACGAATGAGTTCGATGCGCACTCGACTAGGATTGAAATTAATATTAATTAGACAAAAATTGTAATTTTTTGTCCAACTGAAAAAGTGAAATTGTTTGTGCAAAAGTTGACAATCTCTCACTCGTCTTCATCATCACAAATATGCATATAAAGCTTGTCCCATACTGCCTTTTCTATTCTTTTCAGGTGTAACAAGTAAAGTCTTAAGAAGAGATGGATTACTCGACAATATGGCTTTAGATCTGATTTATTACAAAGTGGCTCCAAGATATCTTCAATATTTAACCCACTTGTGCACTGCATTTTAAAATTTAGATTGCTACATGTTTAAAGCCAATATTGTCTTACAAATGAATTCAATTGACTTACCTCTTCGTATCTTTTAAGACTATTTACGCATACCGAATTGGCAACATTTTTGTTTACGTAATTACCATGACAATTTTCTATTGCATCCTGCAAAATAAGATTATTATTATCATACAAGTATTTAGTGGTAATTTTTTAAAATGTCAAGTTATTACCTTATAAATGTCATCGGATATAAGTGCCATACGATGACTATATTCAACTCTAGAATTAAAGTCCATGAACTTGTTAGTAAGAGGACTGCAAAGAATGTAACCCTATATCCAAATTCATATAAAACAAAGATTAGTTTTATATTTTTGATTTAAAAATTTTATATTTTATATTAAAAATTGAGCTTTTAGTTCATGAAGTTGGGGCGTTTACTTGAATATTCATTGGAGGTTGATCACCACGTTCGTTAGCTAAACACAAAAAAATTTCAACGATCAAAATATTTTTTCGAAAAGGTGAGATAAAAATACATATAGCATCGAAGGAAACCGTTTACCATTGTACGCTTCCAAAGTAACGATAGGTGTGACAATGCCCATATAAGAAATGCCCGATATGTATAGTGGATTTTTTGAAAATTTAGGATGATCGATAAGAAACTGTTGTACATCAACCGATACATATAAAGTTTGTAAAGTTAATATTGATTTTAAATTCAAAACATGAATAAAAGAAAATTTTATTTGTACCTTTCTAAGAAAATCAATAGATTGTTTGACCACAATGCTATCGCTACTAATCCATCCTTCTTTAGATGTGGCATACGAGAATCCAGTGCCAGCAGGCATATCAACGAATATGACATTCGCCATCTATGCAGTATAACCAACCATATAAGTTTTAGCCGACATACATAACATAAATACTTTCTGGGTTTAAAATATAAAAATATACTAGCAATTGTTGTGAAAAAAACATACCTTTGTCCACGAGTTTGGATTTAATGATAATGTGATGTTTTCAGGAGCGTTCTCAAAGTTAAAACTAAGTGGACCTGTGAAAAGAATTACTTATTCATTAGAACTCCAGTGATATTAACCCCCCCTACAGGAGGGTAATCTGTTATTTTTATTAGAGGGAGACCACTTTTATAATTTTTTTAAACACATGTATTATTTCTTTATAAGAGAAACATAGAGTGTTTGAAGTGGTAGCAAAGAGTATGAAAGTACTTGGGTGCACATTTCCATTTCTAGAAATTAACAATAATAGCTGTGTTTCCTTTATTTATAACTAGAAATGTTACCCCCACTACGCGGAGGCCAGAAATTTTCAATGTTGTTTCCGAATCGATAAATAAGACAGACGTAGAAAGTGCAAGGATAAAAAGCACGGGCTTTGCCCCGGACCGTTTTTTTCATGTATTTATGAAAAATGTAAAAGTTTTTGCTGCAAGGATCAGAAGTGTCAAAACGGATAAATTATTAAAGGGGTAAAAATTAACAAATTTTTAGAAAAGGGATCAAAGCTGTCAAACAATTAAAGTTTTGTGGCCAAACTTTAAATATTAAAAGGTTTCTAAAAAGTATAAAAATATTGATTGCAAAGACAAAAAATATCAAAATAGGTAAATAATGAGGAGCAAAGTGTAGGGATCAATTCTACAAAAAAAAAAATGATAACTTTACTATTCATAACATTCATATCTTTAATATATATATATATATATATATATATATATATATATATATATATATATATATATATATATATATATATATATATATAAAAGTAAATTTGTTACATTTATAAATATTTATGTTATTGGTTAAAAATAGGATAATCTTTAGCAAAGTTGTAATATTTGATCAAAATAACGAAAAAATCTGGATACCTATTAAATCTACAAGACCAGGTAAAAAAGGTTTTTCGAAGTTTTAGCCCGGTCTTTGTGTTTTTCTATAGTTATAATTTAGTTTTAAACTTTATTAATATTTATATTAAGAATTTATTGAAAATTTAAATAAAAATCCATTAGTCAGTTTTTTTTTTTTTAAACTAGCCGTAACGTAATCCTATGTGTTCTACTGATACTTGAATCATGAACTTTCATTTGAGAGAATCATTTTAGCCAAAGGGACTTTGATAAACAACATAGATTATATGGGTTGATATCTTCTCTCCCTTCTCATTCTTCTTTCTGATCTGCAACATACTCTTAATCGGTGACATACTTTTCCTCTCCCTAGTTTGGTGTTACTATTCTGGCGGTTCTTCTCCTTTCCTTTGTTCGTTGCAGGTGAAATTGAAACCAACATGTAAGGTATAAACAAGAAGTAAGAAATTAGACCTACAGTCTCCAATGGTCTTTCACCTTCTCCCATTTGTTCTTTTTCTTTACATATACACTTTCTCTTCTTCTTCTTTTTTGGTGTTAGGGCTTCTTCGTCGGATTTCCTTCGTCTTTGTGCAAAACATCAGTCACAAGAAAAGAGAAAGAAACTAGAAGAGAGGATGGTGGGGAAAAGGAAGGAAAATAATGGTTTATATGGGGTGTAAATGCTAATCGTTTAGAGGCTTTGTAGCCCCTGAGATAGAATTTTGGCGTTCCAAATGCCTGAATGCTTTAATCATTTAGAACTGGCTTTAAATTGAACCATTCAAAAATGAAAGAAAGAGACCCTAAGACATTAATGACTTGGTCAAATAATGTCCCTCACTTACCCATCCAATTCCTCGCTAAGAATCCTACTTAGACACGACTTAAACCCTAGTTCGAAACCTACACGTAACACGCACTACCCACTCCATGATGATGGTTTCATCATCTCCGATGAACCTTCCCTCGCTAGTGCGAAGGTTTCACTTTCACATTCATGTAAGATTAAGAATTCATCTCCTTCCATGGCCGATGACTCCATTCTCTCTTTCGAGGCTTGATTCCCATTTTTTTTTTTCCGTCCATATCCTGTCTCAAAATGGTTGTCGTCTACTAGTTGCACTGTGGGGTGTGGGGTGGGTCGTTCCACTCAGGTTTTTATTTAAGAAAAAAAGTCGACATATTTTAAATTAGGTTATGATGTGCTAGCAAACAAATATCCAAGAATTTTGTTATGATTGTTGATCGAAATCACTCCCTTGTCTCGCTAGAAGAGCACCATAACACAAAGTGGTGAGAGTAAAGGAGTTATTTTGAACGTTTCATGTGATAAATAATAGCAATTAAAAGGTAACAATATCATCGTCAAAACTATACCACCACTTGATTACTAGTTATACAACAGTACATATAATGAGATTAATAAATTAATAAAGAGTTTAAGGTTTAAACTTCACAAAAAGGTTTAGGTTATCCAAATAAATGTAAAATTTATTGGTTTCTTTTATAAAATAAATATTCACAAAAATGACCATCGAAAATTTTGGAACATAGTAAAATAACCTTACTTTTTGGGTTTTACCAAAATGGTCACTGTTCGAAATAGAGACATTATAATTTTATTTCAAACACATTAAAAGAACATTTTATGATAAAAAATGTATATCGGATTTTAGACAAGAAAGAAAAACATATTCCAAATTTTGTATAACATGTCCTAAATCTGATAAACAAATAGGAATTTTCGAGACAATGTTTTGTTTTTTATTGCCATTTAATAAAAAATTAAAGAAATGTAGCAACTAAAAAGTAATATGTTTTACATGCATAAAAGATAACTTTTGGTTAAAAAAATTGGTGATATGTTGACATTGCAAAAATAGAAAATAATATACAGGCATAAAAGATGATTTTTGGTAGATTAATTGGTGATATTTGACATTTCGAAAATAAATAGAAAGAAATTTTAAAAAACTTTCAAATGAAAAACAAATAGCACATTATCCAAAATAGTCATTGATGTTCATTTTTATAAATGTTTAAAAGTTTAAATGAATTCACTATATTTTCCAAAATTATACTAATATTTTTGTAAATAATTAAAATAAAAAGATTTTATTTTATTTTTATTTTTATCCATATGTAAAATAAAATTATGGTTGTTATTGGGGAAAGGGAAATATGTTGTGTATCCTGCTCATACTAGAAAATGAGATTTCAGCGAGGAAATCAACCATGTATAAATACCCTAACTAATTTTAGGCAAACAACGATGGATCAACGACAAAATTGTCAGTGTATATATTTCATGTAGTTTGTAGACTATCAGCGAGGGATTTCCGACAAACACAAATACGTGAATAAATAGTGAAAATGTATGTTGCAATGCAAAATATGAGACAAAATAGAGAATTTTGAATCAATGTCAAACTTTGATATTAGATGTTTGTCGACCAATAGGTATTTGAATGATAATGTATGGTTTTCTACTATTAAAACTTTTTGCATTTTGTATTTCATATATATAATAGGTGTAATTAAAAAAAATATTAAAATATAAATAATAAATATTTTTTAAAATTAAGTTTTGAAATAAGGAATGAAATTTTAAAATAAAAAACATATTAATTGCAAATTAATATAATATTTATTACATTTACTAGTTTACTTATATAACTATAAATATTATGTGACTTTTTAATTTTAAAAAATAAAGAAACTATAAATTTACATCTGGATATTATTTATTTAAAAAATATCACAAAATGATAAATATCAAAAACTCATTACAGATTGACACGTGATAAATTTTTTTTTTTCATTTATTATAGTAGATGAGATGATTGACGAAATACATATAGAATTTTATGAATTAACGTATTTTTTTTTAGATTAAAAAAAACACAATCTTAAAATTTACCAGAATTAATGACCGAATAACCAATTTGAAACATTGATATGTGAGAGATTAGCGACCTAATAATAAATATCTTTAGTGATGAATTTGCAAGTGATACTCACGAATTTGTCGAAAAGATATATCCCCCAAAGGCCAAATGAACGTGATAATAAATGTTTTGTGACGCAGATTAAGTTTGTTATTTGTAGGGAAATTGACTTATGTTGGTAATTACTTTTTAGTTTTGTTTATATTTAGATAATTTTTTTTATACATATTTAGAGAACAAATGTTTTAATTTGTTATAGTTGGTTATAATAATCATATTTTTGAACATTTCTAATAAGTTTGTTATCAAGAATTGTAAAAAAAAAGTTACCTTCTTAACAAAAATAAAAAACTAATTAACCTCATTAATCAATTATCATTCTTTTTTTTTTTTATTTTACATTCTAATTTTGATTTGGTATAAATTTAACCTAAAAGGAAAATATTTTTAAAACCACACAATTTTGGTAAATATATTTTTTTATAACGCTACATTTATAAAAAAAACTTCAGAAGAGAAAAAAATGCATATCAATTTATAGAATTTGATAGTTTAAGATATTAATTAATAGAAAGTAAAAGTACATAGATTCAGACCAATAACGTTGAAGAAGAACACCATCTTCAATTAAGTTTGCTTCATATATTACATTAAATTAAAACACAAAAAATAGAAATGATTTTTATTTACATAGATAGCATTGCTCTTGTCTAATATATATAAAAATAGAAATGATTTTTATTTACATAGATAGCATTGCTCTTGTCTAATATATATATATATATATATATATATATATATATATATATATATATATATATATATATATATATATATAGACACACACACACAAATGGCTCTTAACATGTCGTGGCTAATTTAAATACTTATAAATGGTTATAAATATTATTTTAAGGAAATTTAACGGAATATATTATTATTGCAAACATTATGATTGATCGACTTAATAAAAAGGGAAATTGAGTTATCATGGTATTACGTTCTTGTTTTTTCCACGTGTGGATATATATTTTTTTTTTTTTACACATCTAGGTAACAAACTTGTTGAAAATGTTCACATATGATAATTATGATCGGCTATACCAACTCTAACTTGCAGCTGGTCGTAGTGGTCATATGTAAATATTTTCAACAAGTTTGTTACTCAAATTTATATATAAAAAACAGAATTTACCCAAATGTGAACAAAATAAAAAGATAATTATCTTGATAAGTCAATTTTTCGTTGGTAAATCTCATGCTAACGTAATTGACATGTTACTTTAAGCTATGACATCAGTCCTCGTTGGTAAGATAAAATAATCTTATTTATTTGAAGATTAACTCGTAAAAGTAGAAGATTAAAAATAATAAGTGTAAGGATTAGTCATGGGCTCCTAAGTCATACCATAGTAAAAGAATCTAATGATCAAAGGCTTCTAGCCTAGTTGTATCAGGTGATACTCTTCCTCTTTTACATTGAGGGGTTCAAGTCTTATCGTGAACATAGATAAAAATTATGTGTAGGTTAGAAGTAGATTATATTAACCGGTTAGAAAAAAAAATCTATCGAACTTATCACATAAAACTAGTATATCTTAATAGAAAGATAAAAAGGAAAGAATCTAACACACTTGTGTCGCGCATAAAACTCGAATTAACTGATTTCAATGCAAAAGCACATAGTCTCTTATTTCGTTAATACAAATGTTTTACTTTCTTAAAACTCAAGCTTGTTTATTTATTTGGGTAATTAAAGTGTACACACTCTAACTTGCCTACGAACAATTTAAAATATGCTATCAACTACTTTTAACATATCAACTTCTATTTCTACCAATGTTTTAAAACCCGGGTTGACCCGGTTGGACCGTGACCCGGGGTAAAAGGCGGGTCAATTGAGAACTGTTTTTTGTAAAAATACGAACCGGATCGAACCGGCCGAGTTTTCCTTGAACCGCGGTTCGACCGTTTATGTTGAACCGGTTAAAACTAGGTTGACCCATTTTAATAGGGTTTTGATAGTTGGATACAAATAGCAAACACCAAAACAACGAATCATTTGTGGTTTCTTTAATGTTTTTCAATATTAAAATTTTGTCTACATCAAATTATTGGTTTTATATGTTTATGCATTATGCAGGAAAGTAAAAATATATAAAAATAAAAAAATACCATAAACCGGGTTGACCCGGCGGTTCAACCGGTTGACCCGTGAACCGGTCGTCACACTGGATCAACTAAAAACCTGGGTTTTAAAACATTGATTTCTACCATATTAAATTACACGAATGGTCCCTATGGTTTGGGGTAATTTGCACGTTTGGTCCCTAACTTACTTTTTTAACTCGGAAGGTCCCTACTGTTTGTTTTTGTTACGCGTTTGGTTCCTTCTATTTGTTTTTGTTACACGCTTGGTCCCTGTTTTACCTAAAAGATTATTATTTGAATATGGAAAAATGATGGGATAGGTAGGGTAATGTGAGAGGAGTGGGGTTGAGAGTGTATTTATTTAAATAAATTAAAAAATCAATGACAAAATAGTCTTTTTAGGTAAGATAAGGACCAAACGTGTAACAAAAACAAACAATATGAACTTTCCGAGTTAAAAAAATAAGTTAGGAACCAAACATACAAATTACCCTAAACCATAAGAACCATTCGTGTAATTTACTCTTTCTACTATTCTCTAGAATCCTCAGTGATAGTAACAATTCATATATAAAATATTTTTCATGTTATAAACCATATTGAAAAATATTTCATTTAATATTCAACTAAACATGTACTTTCAAACTACTCTAGTAATTTTTATCAACATTAGTCAAATATTTCGAGCAACCCATTTTATGTTTTCAACAACCTCTTGCAATGCCATGTAAATTAAATCAATAATTCTACATTTCTACCATGCAACATTTTTAAACCTCAGGAAGACAATTTTATGAAATACTTAAAAAAAATCCATTTACTAACAAAGACAGAAGAGATTATACCGATTTGATAGAAGAACGTAATGACAGCAGAACAACCAGGACCTCCGGTAAGATAAAATATCAGCGGGTCTTCTTCTGGATTTCGTTCTGATTCAACAAAGTAGTAGAAAAACTGTGCTTCTTCCTTCTCTCCTATTCCCACATAACTTCCACACAATACAACAATGTTTTAATTAGAATAAAGCGTGAACGTATTTGTGTTAATTTCTATAATGCACCACATTTTCCGATGAACTAATAACCTCTGTTACAGCTAAGAAGTGTAAATCGATGACTTTCTATATGATATATATGAAACCAGTTTTTTCATAAAGGTTGAGAAAACGATACCCCGTTTCGAGCTTGAATGGAAGTTGACCAGGATATCCAGGAAGGGTTTTGACGATTGATTTAGATTGCGAAAGAGTTATGAAGCTCGACTCAAGTGTTAAAAGAAAGAGCAGCAGCGAGGAAAGCGTTATGGCATTCAATCCGTACTCCATTTTTGAGGTGGCAATTTTTTTTGATCCCACAATAACTGATTGGCTAGTATAAATAGAAGCCTTCCACCATGGTTCCTTTTGAAAATATTAAATCTTCAATTAAATTTTGAGTAAATGGCAAAATGGGTTGTTTACAAAAAGTGAATCCAAACTTTATTTATTTATTTATTTATTATTATTATTATTATTATTATTATTATTTTCTTGCATAGTCCACGTTTGAGAATTATATATATATATATATATATATATATATATATATATATATATATATATATATATATATATATGATAGAGAGAGAGGTAAGTTCAATTAAGAAAATAAAAAATGTTGAGAATAGGGAATTGTTCTCAGCACTCTTTAATTTTGCCGCAAAAGCCTTTGTTGTACAAGCGGAAATGGATAAAGAATACACTTGTGTTTCCAACAAAACATGTTTCCTTAAACTATGCTACTCATTACCCTAATATATACAAAAACATAATTTTTTTTTTTTTAAGAGCTATTTATATGGAAAAATGATTTTATTTACACCAAAATTCATAATTTTTTATTCTTTACAAATAAACATTCATATTGATATACTTTTAAGATAAAATAAAAAATTTATTCACGGTATACGTGTTATTTTTATTTCAATAACTAAGCTACTTTGATTTAAGTCGGCGATTCCAAATTCAAGTATAAATAGAGGCATTGTTTAGTTAATTTTCATTCATCAAATTGATCTTTAAATTTTTAAGAGCAATGATAATAAATAGGAATTCTGGTGAGTTACGCTCGCAACTTTCCAAGCTATACCTAAATTAGGTGATACGCGCTTGTTGTGCTTATCGTAATTAGGTGAGTTATCTCACTATATTATGTATTACAATATATATTCATGTATGTTAGGATAGAGAGCTAGTAAAGTAAAAATGTAATCTTTATGTGTTTTATATTATTATACTCAAGCTATAGAGTAGACCCGAAAATATAGTTTTTATATGCTTATTGTTACTATACTTGAATTAGTAGAATAAATGTAATCTCTATGTGTTTAAATGTTATTATATTTAAGTTATTACGGTTAAGTTAGGGGTTGACGGCGTAACGACGAGAGGCCGGGAGCCTATAGACCCGTGTGTTGACGACGAAATTGCAAGTAGGCCGTAAGTCTAGATACACATTTATTTGGTGGATCGGTGAAAGGTCATGAGCCATTGATTGTATGCATGTATATGTATTGTGATATATGGTATTTTGGGAACACTCACTAAGCCTCGGCTTACAGTTGTTGAATAACTATTTTCAGGATGTTCTTCTAATCGTGGAAAGGCTCAACATGACTATACTCGCATCGAAGAAATTAATAATTTTTTTACACTTCTACTTTAAATCTCTTTTATGTTTAATAAATGTATGACAATGATATTTCAATAAATTTGGGCTTTTGGACATATTTTCTATATGTTTAATAAAAAATTGTGTTGAAAAATGGGACGTAAGAAGTTGGTATCAGAGCCCTGGTTTGAAAGAATTGGATGAACACTTGTGTGATTCCGGACTCAAACTAAGGATCTGAATAATTTTTCTATATCTTTTGAAAGAATTTTATTTAAATGGAAAGGATGTGATGCATACATTCAGCCGAAGCTTAGAAAGGAAAACGATTCCCAATATATCCATATTGTTTATATTGTTGATATGTGAATTATTAGAAATGCATGCTCGTATAAGGGCTAAGGATCTTTTCAGGAGTTGCATTTTAAATAGTCTGATATCTAGTGTGCCTTGTAGTCCTAAGGATTGCTTTTATGTGCTACTTGAAACCTATGCTGATATCAATACTTACTAAGTGTATGCTTTAAATGGTACCTAACTAGGATTTTATAGCCTTAGAATGCTTAATTCAGCCTTACTTCCTGTTCCTTGTTTGGTTGTGGACTTATGGTAGAATTATTTATTTGACTGTCTATCCGATCCTGGATTATGTACGATTTGCATACACAAGGCGACTATTGATGTTAGGAGATATTTCTAATTGTACGGTTAGTAAAAATCCTAGAAGAAAGTCTAGGGAAACTAATAATTTGGCCCCTGTAACACTAGGTGTGTGAAAAGGCCTATTGGTAGAGAAGTGTAGTGACTTGGAAACATTGGGACAATTCTTGGATCTTGTATGGATAGGTGTGGAAAGTAGTATGGAATCGTACTACCGGAAGCACAGGATCCGTACATGAATCAAGAGAAGCCACAAAGTTACTAAGGAATTGTAAAAGGTCTGTTATTTCGAGTTATACATTGATATTAATTTATTCCCATTTTATATCATCAGAATAGTAATGATCACAAGAGAAAACGATTCTAGTTCTGGAACGGGAACGGATGGGTTAGGTCCAAGCGAGACTGATATACGCGATTGGATAGAGGCGACGGTATCAGCAGCTGTAAGGGAGATGATTCCAGAAATGTTCGGATCCATCAAAACCAAATTAATAGCCTTTTTTTTATGAACGGTATGTTGCGGTCACTAGTACTGCTGCCGCCACAGCCAATACTGTTGTTTCTGCTGCAACACCGTCTGGATACAAGGAAATGCCTTACCGAGAGTTCAACAACACCAAACCCCCAGAGTTTGATGGTGTCAAGGATCCAATTGTTGCTATGAGATGGATTTCAGATGTGGAAGGATGTTTCTACACTTGTGCTTGTCCGGCAAACCTGAAGTTTAGATATGAACAAAATCTTCTTCTTCGGGAGCAAAAGACTGGTGGAACTTTGTCATTAAGAACTATTCACATGCTGAGAAGAATGCGGTGACCTGGGAGTAATTTGTTGAAAAGTTCAGGGCAGAGTATGTCCCACCGGTAGAAAGGGAGTGACTCGCTCAAGAATATCTGTCACTCAAACAGACCACATAATCGGTGACTGAGATCACTAAGATGTTCACTGAAAGGGCATTGTTTTGCCCGGATATGCATCCTCAGAACATGTGCAAATGTCTCGATACTTAAGTATGCTTATGACGGAGATTAGGGAGTTTGTATCAAACAATCAATATAGGACCTTAGTAGAGATGCAAGAGCATGCTAGGAGAAGAGAAATTGAGTTGGAAATCCAAACAAAGGAAAAGAGGCATACTCCAGCTCCATCTCATCCAACAGTTAAAAGGTTCAAGCACGCCGATTCAAGGTCTGGAGGACAGAAGGGTCCTAAGTGTAACAATTGTGGGAAACCACACGAAGAATTCTTTCGTACCCTGGTTTGCTATAAGTGTGGCAAGGAGGGACATTACAGTCGAGACTGTAAACAGGGGATTCAAGGGACACGCATTTGTTTCCACTACAACCAGATGGGTCATATCAAGTCCAAATTCCCCTTCTAAAATCAACAAGTGCAATACAAGTTCCAACATCGACAACTTTGAGGATAACAGATGGGCGTCAGGGCAGAGCTGAAGCTCCAAAGGCCAAGGGACGAGCTTTTTAGCTCACGTCAGAGGAGGCTAAGGTGGCATCAGACATTCTAACTGGTAAATTTCTAGTCAACTCTATGGATGCCTTACTATTATTTGATTCTGGAGCAAGTCATTCCTTCGTATCACTTAATTTTAGCAAAAGCATCGATATCACCTTAGGGGATTTAGATTACCCTCTAAAAGTCGAGATAGCTGACAATCGAATGATTAGAGCATCAAAAGTTTATCATAACTGTACCCTAAAGATTTATGATGTTAGTTTTCCGATAAATCTCATTCCCATTCCTATGCGAGAAGTGAATATAATAGTAGGTATGGACTGGCTAGGCCAGTTTGAGGCCCTGATCGATTGTAGGAAGAAAATAGTACGTGTTCGGACTCCAAGTGGAGGAGAACTAATCATCCAAGGTGAGGGTTCCAAAAGAAGTTCGACATTTTGTTCGGCTGCAAGGGCCAGAAAATACCTACAACATGGTTGCAAGGGATTTTTGGCCTATGTGATCGACACCTAGAAGAAGAAGAAGGAAACCGTTGTGGAAATACCATTAGTTTGTGAATTTCCTGATGTTTTTCCTGAGGACTTACCTGGTGGGCCTCCAGAGAGACAGGTAGAATTTAAAATTGATTTAATCCCTGGTGCGACACCTATAGCCAAATCACCCTATCGTCTTGCACCCCCAGAGATGCAAGAATTGTCTAATCAACTTCAAGAGTTGATGGAAAAAGGGTTCATTCGACCGAGTAGTTCACCTAGGGGAGCACCAATTATTTTCATCAAAAAGAAAGATGGATCGCACAGAATGTGCATCGACTACAGGGAGCTTAACAAACTCACAGTAAAGAATCGTTATACACTACCTAGGATTGACAACTTGTTTGATGAACTTCAAGGAGCATCATGGTTTTACAAGATTGACCTAAGTTTAGGATACCACCAGATGAAAGTAAGGGAGGAATATATACCAAAAATGGCCTTCAGAACTCGATATGGCAACTATGAGTTTGTAGTGATGCCTTTTGGTCTCACTAACGCACCCGCCGTATTCATGGATTTAATGAACCGTATGTGTAGACCTATGCTTGATTGTTTAGTAATCATGTTTATCAACGATATCTTGGTCTTTTCAAAGAATCACGAGCGGCATAAGGAGCATCTAAGAGAGATACTCGAAGTTCTAAGAAGGGAGAAGTTGTATGCGAAACTCTCCAAGTGTGAATTTTGGTTACGAGAGGTCCAGTTCTTTAGACAGCTGGTCAACCAGGATGGTATTTTGGTCGATCCATCCAAGATTGAGGCAGTAATGCGGTGGCCGGTACCGACTATTCCCTCCGAAATTCGAAGTCTTCTGGGATTAGCAGGATATTATAGGAGATTTATTCAAGACTTCTCCAAGATTGCGGTACCAATGACTCGTTTAACGATGAAGGGTGTTGTTTTTCGTTGCGGTCCTGAGCAACAATTAGCATTTGAGACTTTGAGGCAAAAGTTATGTGAAGCTCCAGTGTTAGCCGTTCCCGAGGGTATGGATGACATGGTAGTTTATTGTGATGCGTCAATCATGGGTTTTGGAGCTGTACTCATGCAACGAGGTCGGGTAATCGCATACGCCTCTAGACAGTTGAAGCCTCATGAAGCTAACTATCCAACACATGATCTAGAGCTGGGAGCAGTGGTCTTTGCTCTCAAGATTTGGAGACATTACTTGTATTGAGTTCGGTGTACCATCTACACAGATCACAAAAGCTTGAGATACCTAATGGATCAGTCAAATTTGAATATGAGGCAACGTCGATGGTTGGACGTAGTAAAAGACTACGACTGTGAAATCCTTTACGCCGATAAAGGGAATGTGTTTAAGAATGACTGTGATCACTCCCATCCTTGAAATAATCAAACAAGCTCAAAATGAAGCAGTAAAAGAAGAGAACCGCAAAAGAGAAAGAATTGTGGGGAAGATTTCAGCCTCTTGATATCCCAATGTCGAAATAGGAGAAAATAATAATGGATTTCATCACTAAGTTACCAAAGACTTCTCGTGGTGTAGATAATATATGGGTGATAGTAGATAGGTTGACTAAAAGTGCTCAGTTTTTGCCTATCCAGGAGAGCTCCTCGGCTGAGAAGCTTGCAGATATATATATGTTAAAGAAGTGGTCTATTGGCATGAAGTACCTATCTCTATAATCTCTGATAGAGATGTTTGTTTCACTTTCAGATTTTGGAGGAAGTTCCATGATGAGCTAAGCACACGATTACATATAAGCACAGCCTATCATCCCCAAACCGATGGACAAAGTGAAAGGACAATACAAACTCTTGAGGATATGTTGCCGGCAAGTGTACTTGACTTTGGTGGAAGCTGGGATACATATCTACCATTGGCAGAATTCTCATACAACAATAGCTTTCACTCTAGTATTGGTAGGCCTCCCTTCGAGATGCTTTTTGGGAGGAAATGTCGGACACCAATATGTTGGGGAGAAGTTGGCCAAAGAGTTATAGGAAGCACTGACGTTGTAATCAAGACTACTGAGCTTATTCAACAAGTGCGAGAGAGACTGCAAACTGCTCAGAGTCGACAAAAGAGTTATGTAGATAGACGTCGATCGGATCTTGAGTTTCTAGTTGGAGACCTTGTACTACTTAAGGTTTCACCATGGAAAGACGCCATTAGATTCCGGAAGCGGGGCAAGTTAGGCCCTAGATATATCAGACTTTTTTGCCTACCGTTTGGATCTTCCAGAAGAACTTAGTCAGATCCACAACACTTTCCATGTTTCTCAATTAAGAAAGTGCATTGCAGATGAATCCGCAGTTGTACCTCTCGATGATATTCATGTGGATGAGCGTCTAAACTACATAGAAAAGCCAGTTGCAATCTTAGATAGAAAAACAAAAACCTTACGCAACAAGACAATTAATTTGGTAAAAGTGCAGTGGCAACACTGGAAAGGATCAGAATGGACGTGAGAATCGGAAGAAGAGATGACAAACAACTACCCAAAGTTATTTAGTTAGATTTCGGGGACGAATATTGGTAAGTGGTGAATAATTGTAATACCCGTATTTTCAACCTACAATTAAACAATTATATTTTAGAGCGTCGATTATTAATTATAAAATTTAGATTGATCGTAAAATAATATCCATGTATATTTTATTAAATATATTGGATATAATTTGAATTAGGATAATACTATATCAATATAAAGGTAAAAACATATCGATCATAAATATAAAATCTATATATATATATTATTGGTTATTATAAATAGAAAAATAATATATTATTTTGAAAATTAAAATGAACACGTAATAAACGTAATAAAGTTAGTCAAACCAAATAAGTACGTTGATCAAATAAGTACGTTTTTATAAAAGGAAAATTATATATATTGGTTTCATAAATTAGATTGCTTTAGTTTCACAAATAAGTATATTAAGTGTTTATGAGAATTTCTTTTAAAGAAAAACATTAAAGCTTATCAAGAAATTGTGGCAAGATTTGATGACACGTATTGGTTTGTAAAACCTCCATATTTCCAATTTGCAGGTTGTAAACGTGTTAAGTTTTAGTGATGCATCCGTACATCTTTCATTTATTCACGGTGAATACGTGTTATTTTTATTTCAATGACTAAGCTACTTTGATTTAAGTCGGTGATTCCAAATTCAAGTATAAATAGAAGCATTGCTTAGTTAATTTTTATTCATCATATTGAACTTTAAATTTTAAAGAGCAAGAATAATAAATAGGAATTCTGGTGAGTTACGCTCGTAACTTTCCAAGCTATACCTAAATTAGGTGATACGCGCTTGTTGTGCTTATCGTAATCAGGTGAGTGATCTCACTATACTATGTATTACAATATATATTCATGTATGTTAGGTTAGAGAGCTAGTAAAGTAAAAATGTAATCTTTATGTGTTTTATATTATTATACTCAAGCTATAGAGTTAGCCGAAAATATAGTTTTTATATGCTTACTGTTACTATACTTGAATTAGTAGAATAAATGTAATCTCTATGTGTTTAAATGTTATTATATTTAAGTTATTACGGTTAAGTTAGGAGTTGACGGCGGAACGGCGACAGGTCGGGAGCCTATAGACCCGTGTGTTGACGACGAAATGGCAAGTAGGCCGTGAGTCTAGATACACATTTATTTAGTGGATCGGTGAAAGGTCGTGAGCCATTTATTGTATGCATGTATATGTATTGTGATATATGGTATTTTGAGAAACTGACTAAGCCTTGTCTTACAGTTGTTGAATAACTATTTTGCAGGAGTTTCTTCTGATCGTGGAAAGGCTCCAGCATGACTGTACTCATATCGAAGAAATTAATAATGTTTTTAGACTGCCGCTAAAAATCTCTTTTATGTTTAATAAATGTATGACAATGATATTTCAATAAATTTGGGCTTTTGGACATATTTTCTATATGTTTAAAAAAATTGTGTTGAAAAATCGGGACGTAACAAGTTGGTATCAGAGCCCTGTTTTGAGAGAATTGGATGAGCACCTGTGTGATTCCAAACTCAAACTAAGGAAGTGTATGCTTTAAATGGTACCTAACTACGATTTTATAGCCTTAGAATGCTTAATTCAGCCTTACTTCCTGTTCCTTGTTTGGTTGTGGACTTAGGGTATATTCATTTATTTGACTGTCTATCCGATCCTGGATTATGTACGATTTGCATACACAAGGCGACTATTGATGTTAGGAGAGATTTCTAATTGTACGGTTAGTAAAAATCATAGAAGAAATTCTAGGGAAACTAATAATTAGGCCCCTGTAACACTAGGTGTGTGAAAAGGCCTATTGGTAGAGAAGTGTAGTGACTTCGAAACATTTGAAAAATTCTTGGAACTAGTATGGATAGGTGTGGAAAGTAGTATGGACCCTTACTACAGGAAGCACAGGATCCATATAGGAATCAAGAAAAACTACAAAGTTACTAAGGAACTGTAAAGGGTCTGTTATTTCGAGTTATACATTGATATTAATTTATTCCCATGTTATATCATCAGAATAGTAATGATCACAAGAGCAAACAATTCTGGTTCTGGAACGGAAACAGACGGGTTAGGTTCAAGCGAGACTGATATACGCGATTGGATAGAGGCGACAGTATCAGCAGTTGTAAGGGAGATGATTCCAGAAATGTTCGGATCCATCAAAACCGAATTAATAGCCTTGTTTGATAAACGGTATGCTGCGATCGCTAGTACTGCTGCCGTCGCAGCCATTACTGTTGTTTCTGCTGCAACACCATATGGAGACAAGGAAATGCCTTATCGAGAGTTCAACAACACCAAACCCCCAGAGTTTGATGGTGTCAAGGATCCAATTGTTGCCATGAGATGGATTTCAGACATGGAAGGATGTTTCTACACTTGTGCTTGTCCGGCCAACCTGAAGTTTAGATATGAACAAAATCTTCTTCTTCGGGAGCAAAAGACTGGTGGAACTTTGTCATTAAGAACTATTCACATGCTGAGAAGAATGCGGTGACCTGGGAGCAATTTGTTGAAAAGTTCAGGGCATAGTATGTCCCACCGATAGAAAGGGAGCGACTCGCTCAAGAATATCTGTCACTCAAACAGACCACATAATCGGTGACTGAGATCACTAAGATGTTCACCAAAAGGGCATTGTTTTTCCCGGAGTATGCATCCTCAGAACATGTGCAAATGTATCGATACTTAAGTATGCTTATAACGGAGATTAGGGAGTTTGTATCAAACAATCAATACAGGACCTTAGCAGAGATGCAAGAGCATGCCAGGAGAAGAGAAATTGAGTTGGAAATCCAAACAAAGGAAAAGACGTATACTCCAGCTCCATCTCATCCAACAGCTAAAAGGTTCAACATGCCGATTCAAGGTCTGGAGGACAGAAGGGTCCTAAGTGTAACAAATGTGGGAAACCACATGAAGGATTCTGTCGTACCCTGGTTTGATATAAGTGTGGCAAGGAGGGACATTACAGTCAAGACTGTAAACAGGGGATGTAGGGGATGCGCATTTGTTTCCACTACAACCAGATGGGTCATATCAAGTCTGAATGTCCCCTTCTAAAATCAACAAGTGCAATACAAGTTCCAACACCGACAACATTGAGGGTAACAAATAGGCGTTAGGGTAGAGCTGAAGCTCCAAAGGGCAAGGGACGATCTTTTCAGCTCACGGCAGAGGAGGCCGTGGTGGCGTCAGACGATGTAACTGGTACGTTTCTAGTCAACTCTATGTATGCCTTAGTATTATTTGATTCTGGAGCAAGTCATTCCTTCGTATCACTTTAGTTTAGGAAAAAGCATCGATATCACTTAGGGGATTTAGATTACCCTCTAAAAGTCGAGATAGCTGACGATCGAATGATTAAAGGATCAAAAGTTTATCGTAACTGTACCCTAAAGATTTATGATGTTAGTTTTTCGATAAATCTCATTCCCATTCCTATGCGAGAAGTGAATATAATAGTAGGTATGGACTGGCTAGACCAGTTTGAGGCCCTGATCTATTGTAGGAAGAAAATAGTACGGGTTTGGACTCTAAGTGAGGGAGAATTAAGCATCCAAGGTGAGGGTTCCAAAAGAAGTTCTACATTTTGTTCGGTTGCAAGGGTCAGAAAATACCTACAACATGGTTGGAAGGGATTTTTGGCCTATGTGATCGACACCCGGGAGAAGAAGAAGGAAACCATTGCGGAAATACCAGTAGTTTGTGAATTTCATGATGTTTTTCCTGAGGACTTACCTGGTGTGCCTCCGGAGAGACAGGTAGAATTTAAAATTGATTTAATCCCTGGTGCAGCACCAATAGCCAAATCACCCTATCGTCTTGCACCCCTAGAGACACAAGAATTGTCTAATCAACTTCAAGAGTTGATGGAAAAAGGGTTCATTCGACCGAGTAGTTCACCTTGGGGAGCACCAATTATTTTTATCAAAAAGAAAGATGGATCGCACAGAATGTGCATCGACTACAGGGAGCTTAACAAACTCACAGTAAAGAATCGTTATACACTACCTAGGATTGACGACTTGTTTGATCAACTTCAAGGAGCATCATGGTTTTCCAAGATTGACCTACGTTTAGGATACCACCAGATGAAAGTAAGGGAGGAATATATACCAAAAACGGCCTTCAGAACTCGATATGGCAACTATGAGTTTGTAGTGATGCCTTTTGGTCTCACTAACGCACCCGCCGTATTCATGGATTTAATGAACCGTGTGTGTAGACCTATGCTTGATCGGTCGGTAATCGTGTTTATCGATGATATCTTGGTCTTTTCAAAGAACCACGAGGGGCGTAAGGAGCATCTAAGAGAGATACTCAAAGTTCTAAGAAGGGATAAGTTGTATGCGAAACTCTCAAAGTGTGAATTTTGGTTACGAGAGGTCCAGTTCATTGGACATTGGATGGTATTTTGGTCGATCCATCCAAGATTGAGGTAGTAATGCGGTGGCCGGTACCGACTACTCCCTCCAAAATTCGAAGTTTTCTGGGATTAGCTGGATATTATAGGAGATTTACTCAAGACTTCTCCAAGATTGCGGTACCAATGACTCGTTTAACGAAGAAGGGTGTTGTTTTTCGTTAGGGTCCTGAGCAACGATTAGCAGTTGAGACTTTGAGGCAGAAGTTATGTGAAGCTCTAGTGTTAGCTCTTCCCAAGGGTATGGACGACATGGTAGTTTATTGTGATGCGTCAATCATGGGTTTTGGAGCCGTACTCATGCAACGAGGCCGGGTAATCGCATACGCCTCTAGACAGTTGAAGCCTCATGAAGCTAACTATCTAACACATGATCTGGAGCTGGGAGCAGTGGTCTTTGCTCTCAAGATTTGGAGACATTACTTGTATTGAGTTCGGTGTACCATCTACACATATCAAAAAAGCTTGAGATACCTAATGGATCAGTCAAATTTAAATATGAGGCAGCGTCGATGGTTGGACGTAGTAAAAGACTACGACTGTGAAATCGTTTACCATCCAGGTAAGGCCAACGTCGTGGATGATGCATTAAGTCGAAAAACAACTAGTACGCCGATAAAGGGAATGTGTTTATGAATGACTGTGATCACTCCTATCCTAGAAATAATCAAACAAGCTCAAAATGAAGCAGTAAAAGAAGAGAACCGCAAAAGAGAAAGAATTGTGGGGAAGATTTCAGCATTTAGCGTTGACAGTCGTGGGTCATTAACCTTGCATGGTAGGGTTTAGGTTCCATACTCTGGTGGGACCGGACAAATACTGACGGACGAAGCACACAAGTCCAAGTTCTCAATTTATCCAAGAGCTACAAAAATGTATAGAGACCTTAGACAAAATTATTGGTGGCCCTGTATGAAAAGGGATGTGGCATGGTTCGTCGAGAGGTTTTTGACTTTTCGAAAGGTCAAGGCTAAACATCAGAAACCCCATGGAAAACTACAGCCTCTTTATATCCCAGTGTGGAAATGGGAGCAAATAAAAATGGATTTCATCACTAAGTTACCAAAGACTTCTCGTGGTGTAGAAACTATATGGGTGATAGTAGATAGGTTGACTAAAAGTGATCAGTTTTTGCCTATCCAGGAGTGCTCCTTGGCTGAGAAGCTTGTAGATATATACGTTAAAGAAGTGGTCTCTCGGCATGGAGTACCTGTCTCTATAATCTCTGATAAAGATGTTCGTGTCACTTCCAGAGTCGATAAAAGAGTTATGCAGATATATGTCGATCGGATCTTGAGTTTCTAGTTGGAGACCTTGTATTACTTAAGGTTTCACCATGGAAAGGCGTCATTAGATTCCGGAAGCGGGGCAAGTTAGGCCCTAGATATATCGGACCTTTTCGAATCATTGCCCGAGTGGGCAAGGTTGCCTACCGTTTGGATCTTCCAGAAGAACTTAGTCAGATCCACAACACTTTCAATGTTTCTCAATTAAGAAAGTGCATTGCAGATGAATCCGTAGTTGTACCTCTCGATGATATTCATGTGGATGAGCGTCTAAACTACATAGAAAAGCCAGTTGCAATCTTAGATAGAAAAACAAAAACCTTACGCAACAAGACAATTGATTTGGTAAAAGTGCAGTGGGAACACTGGAAATGATTAGAATGGACGTGAGAACCGGAAGAAGAGATGACAAACAACTACCCAGAGTTATTTAGTTAGATTTCGGGGACGAAATATTGGTAAGTGGGGAAGAATTGTAATACCCGTATTTTCAACCTACAATTAAACAATTATATTTTACAGCGTCGATTATTAATTATAAAATTTAGATTGATCGTAAAATAATATCCATGTATATTTTATTAAATATATTGGAGATAATTTGAATTAGGACAATACTATATCAAAATAAAGGTAAAAACATATCGATCATAAATATAAAATCTATATATATTATTGGTTATTATAAATAGAAAAATAATATATTATTTTTAAAATTAAAATGAACACGTAATAAACGTAATAAAGTTAGTCAAACCAAATAAGTATGTTGATCAAATAAGTACGTTTTTATAAAAGGAAAATTATATATATTAGTTTCATAAATTAGATTGCTTTAGTTTCACAAATAAGTATATTAAGTGTTTATGAGAATTTCTTTTAAAGAAAAACATTAAAGCTTATCAGGAAATTGTGGCAAGATTTGATGACACGTATTGGTTTGTAAAACATCCATATTTCCAATTTGCAGGGAGTAAACGTGTTAAGTTTTAGTGATGCATCCGTACATCTTTCATTTATTCACGGTGAATACGTGTTATTTTTATTTCAATGACTAAGCTACTTTGATTTAAGTCGGTGATTCCAAATTCAAGTATAAATAGAAGCATTGTTTAGTTAATTTTTATTCATCATATTGAACTTTAAATTTTAAAGAGCAAGAATAATAAATAGGAATTCTGGTGAGTTACGCTCGTAACTTTCCAAGCTATACCTAAATTAGGTGATACGTGCTTGTTGTGCTTATCGTAATCAGGTGAGTTATCTCACTATACTATGTATTACAATATATATTCATCTATGTTAGGTTAAAGAGCAAATAAAGTAAAAATGTAATCTTTATGTGTTTTATATTATTATACTCAAGCTATAGAGTTAGCCGAAAATATAGTTTTTATATGCTTATTGTTACTATACTTGAATTAGTAGAATAAATGTAATCTCTATGTGTTTAAATGTTATTATATTTAAGTTATTACGGTTAAGTTAGGGGTTGACGGCGGAACGGCGACAGGTCGGGAGCCTATAGACCCGTGTGCTGACAACGAAATGACAAGTAAGCCGTGAGTCTAGATACACATTTATTTGGTGGATCGGTAAAAGGTCGTGACCCATTGATTGTATGCATCTATATGTATTGTGATATATGGTATTTTGGGAAAACTCAATAAGCCTCAGGTTACAGTTGTTGAATAACTATTTTGCAGGAGTTTCTTCTGATCGTGGAAAGGCTCCAGCATGACTGTACTCGCATCGAAGAAATTAATAATGTTTTTAGACTTCCGCTAAAAATCTCTTTTATCTTTAATAAATGTATGACAATGATATTTCAATAAATTTGGGCTTTTGGACATATTTTCTATATGTTAAAAAAAATGTGTTGAAAAATCGGGACGTAACATAAAAGTATATCAATATGAATGTTTATTCATAGATAATAAAAAATTATGAATTTTGATATATTTAAAATAATTTTTCGGTAATAATGAATTTCTAAAAATTAAAAAAAAAAACGAAAAAAAGTATGTTTTTGTATATATGAAGGTAATGATTAACATAGTTTAAGAAAACATTTTTGGTTGGAAAATACATGTTTATCCGTTATCCATTTCCGACAGTACGCATAAGTGTTTTGCGGTAAAATAAATGTGTGGCTGAGAATGATTTCACCATTCTCAACCTTTTTTTTTCTCAATTGAACTCTCTCTCTCTCTCTCTCTCTCTATATATATATATATATATATATATATATATATATATATATATATATATATATATATATATATATATATATATATATATAGGTTAAGGTTCATTTGAGATCATTTTAATTTTGTAAGACCGTGAGACCAAACCTAAAAATAATTTTAAAATGCAAAATAAATGGAAAAATTCAAAAATTCTTTTTTTAAATATTATTTTCGGAACTTGAATTAACTAAAAAAAATAAAAAAATCTCGTTTTTTTAGAAGTATGTGAAGTATTCTAATAGAATATTACACTGACATATTCTAAAAAATAATTTTAAAATGCAAAATAAATGGAAAAATCTAACAATTTTTTTTAAATATTATTTTCGAAACTTGAATTAATTAAAAAAAAATATGAAAAAAAAAAATCCCGTTTTTTTTTGAAAAATTCCTGAAATATTCTAATAGAATGTTATACTGTATATATTCTAAAAAATGATTTTAAAATTCAAAATAAATGGAAAAATCAAAAAATTCTTTTTTTAAATATTATTTTCGGAACTTGAATTAACTAAAAAAAAAATGTGTCTCACGGTCTCACATAAATATAACTCTCTCTCTCTCTCTCTCTCTATATATATATATATATATATATATATATATATATATATATATATATATATATATATATATCCCAAATTATTATTTTTCCATATTGTTAAACATTTTATAATCATTTTAAATAATTTTTTTTATTAGTTGACTATTATACCTTTCTTATTTATATTATTAAATTAAATTATATTATTAACCTAATTCTAATTAACATCGTCTTCTTAAAAAAATATTATTTTGATGAACCCTTCGTTTGTCATCAATCGTACTAATGGTTTTCAAAATGGATTTCAAATCAACGATTCTTAGTTTGGGGATAGTTTGGTTTATGATTGAATACATCTTTGTTTTTTGTTCCTAAAAAGCAAAATGTGGCTAATATCACACGTTTATTTTTTCGTTTATGGAGCCTGCATCGACAAAAGATGAGATGTAAATCTGTCACTTTCCACCTTGTATCGCCCAAAACACGTCCTCCCCCCTTGTGTGGTGGTCCGAGAAAACAACCCAATTGCACCACAGGATATGTGACACCGATTCCGCTAGGTGGGGAATATCCGACTGAGAAACCATGGAAACCACAAAAGATCTGACCAAGGTACCATCAGATTCAATCCGTGCACTGATGATATCCCTTTATAGGTTTGACCACCGCATCGGACCTTGATTTATAGCAATAATTGTTTGGTATATGTATTATCCAAAAAATCTAAGATTATGAAAAGAGAAACTAAGAAGCTGATACTCAACCGATGAATCATTGTTAGAGTTCAAACGAGTTGAAAAGTTATAAGCACCAAAATAAGTTAAACATGATATGAATATCTCAATGTTCTCCTCTTAATTTACGTTGAACATAAAAGATGAATAATCTATTAAGAATCATTGTTCGAGAAACAGAGGAAAAGTGTTTATGAAGAAGACAATATTAATTCATATTACGTTATATACTTATATTTGTATTTTAATTTTACAATAATAAAGGGTATAATAGTCCATTAATAACGCTAACAATTTAAAATGATTATAATATTAAAAAATAATTTGGATAAATATAATACTTTGAAAGTTTATATAGGATAAATATGATATTAAGTTGGTCACATCATCTCATGTGAAGACATATTTGTCACTTTTATTAGTTTCTCTCCTATTATTTTATTATTTAAAACTAAAAATATCTGCCCGTACCCCTCCTCTTTGTTCTGCGCGCTTTCATCTTGCTCGTTTAATCTCCAAAACTAGAAGATACCACCACATCATCCTTAACGTCGAAATGTCACATTCCTTGTCTCAACAACACCTTCTTCTCCATAACAAAACCCTCTCTCCCAGATCTTGAATCGTGAGCTAAGGATTTGGACAACAACGTCGATGTTAGGGTTACCGGAGATCTATAATTTTTCTAACGGAGTTTCACATCTGGGGAAGACGAAGGGCAGGGCGACATTCCATATCAGAAAACCATGACCATCCATCCTCTTCTCCATCGATTTCGTTTTCAATAGGTTTTTATTTTTAAAAATCCTAGCTCTAACATGTTCATATTCAGGAGTATGTGTTCATCTCATTTTCAGGAGGTTTACACATCCAAGACTTAGGGTTTTTAGAAAACTCTAATCGATTTTGTTTCTATTTTAGTTTTCAAGAGGTTTGTAGATTTAGAAAAATCAACTTTGCTCATCCATGGCATATTATGGTTTTTGTAACACCCTAAATTCAGAAGATCTAGAAAGGTCAAAAAAACCTCAAGATTAGGAGGCGACTCGTTGAGTTGATGGGATGACTCGACGAGTAGGAGCATGTTGTGGGCCGCGGGTTAAGTGACCCACTCGATGAGTCGGGGACTGACTCGGCGAGTTGGTATGGGTTTAGAAAACCCTAAATTCAGGCCTTGTACCCTATTTAAAAACATTATAACACTCCTTCAGCCACCTTAATGCTCTCTCAAGTCCAGAGCGAAACCCTAGTGCCTTCCATGAGCTTGTGAGCCATTTGTGAACATCCTGGAGTGTTTTGGATCTTGAAGAAGAGGGTGAAGCCTTGGGGATACAAGAAGAGACTAGTAGATCCAGAGACCTCTTGCATCCTCCTTCATTTTCTGGTAAGAAAGTTTCAATCTTGACCATTATGCACATAGATCTCTCCTTTGTCACTTTTTTTTTTTTTTTTTTTTTTTTTTTTTTAGGGGGGGGGGGGGGGTTGTCTAAGAACCCTAACATGGGAGGAATGGACTCCATGTTGGATTAGATGTCTAAGACCATAACTATTATTGGTATGTATTTGACCCAAGAGTAGCATGGTCCATTTGAGTTGCACTTCACCGGAACAATTTATATGGATAGTCTTTTGAGAATAGTATGTTTATTATTTATATTAATATATTATAAGTTCTAATATATTAATATGGAATCATATTATTTAATTAGTATTGATCAAGAATTAATTTAGTGATCAAAATGAACTAATTAAATATGGACTCTTATATATATGTTAGGCCAAGTTCATTTAGGTTGGGCTAAGCCTGCATGGATAGTCCATGGAGTTTTTAACCCATGGATCCTATGGAAATGAAAGGTCATGGGTATTAGGGTTTATATAAATGTAACCCTAATCCTCCATACTATATAAAGAGGTCCTTGACACATGAAATGGCACTAGTGTGTGAGGATACAAGGGTGGGCCGATTTCTAATATGCTTACTATTCTTTTAAGATTTCCAAGGTGTTTTTGGTGATTTGTGATTCCTCTTGAGGTTTCCATACTATTGGGGCTAAGCTCTTAAAGTTTAAGACTTCAAGCTTCATCAAAAGCTATATCATTCTACTAGTTTCTTGTAGTATAGTTGCTTCATATTGTGCTACTTAGGATGAAACATTGGAATAATGAATATTTGCATGTATAATAGAGAAAACATAGATCCAAGGTTTATAGGGTTACATGTACACCATAGGAGTGTTAGAATGATCAAAACCCATAAGTGGTATCAGAGCCTAGGCTTGTTTTTCATTTATACTTGATGCAAATTGCTGAAAAAATCAATTTTCTGCTGTTCATGATAGTGGACTCGCCGAGTCCACTGATGGACTCACCGAGTCCTTGCACAAATTCATCCAGCTCATCGAGTTGGTTCATGCACGCGACGAGTTGGACCCCCAGACAACATATCTTTGAGTTTTAAGCCTGTATTGGTCTTGAATAAATCTCCTATGATATCCAGCTAATCCTAGAAAACTTCGAATTTCGGAGTGAGTAGTCGGTACCGGCCACCGCATTACTGCCTCAATCTTGGATGGATTGACCAAAATTCCATCCTGGTTGACGAGATGTCCAAGGAACTGGACCTCTCGTAACCAAAATTCACAATTGGAGAGTTTAGCATACAACTTCTCCATTCTTAGAACTTCGAGTATCTCTCTTAGATGCTCCTTATGTCGCTCGTGATTCTTTGAAAAGACCAAGATATCATCGATAAACACGATTACTGACCGATCAAGCATAGGTATACACACATGGTTCATTAAATCCATGAATGCGGCGGGTACGTTAGTGAGACCGAAAGGCATCACTACACACTCATGGTGGCCATATCGAGTTCTGAAGGTCGTTTTTGGTATATCTTCCTCCCTTACTTTCATCTGGTGGTATCCTAAACGTAGGTCAATCTTGGAAAACCACGAAGCTCCTTGAAGTTGATGAAACAAGTCGTCAATCCTAGGTAGTGGATAACGATTCTTTACTGTGAGTTTGTTAAGCTCCGTGTAGTCGTTGCACAATCTATGCGATCCATCTTTTTTCTTTGGCGAAAAGAATTGGTGCTCCCCAAGGTGAACTACTCGGTCGAATGAACCCTTTTTCCATCAACTCTTGAAGTTGATTAGACAATCTTGCATCTCTGGGGGTGCAAGACGATAGGGTGATTTGGATATTGGTGCCGCACCAAGGATTAAATCAATTTAAAATTCTACCTGTCTCTCCGGAGGCACACCAGGTAAGTCCTCAGGAAAAACATCATGAAATTCACAAACTACTGGTATTTCCGCAACGGTTTCCTTCTTCTTCTCCCGGGTGTCGATCATATAGGCCAAAAATCCCTTGGAACCATGGTGTAGGTATTTTCTGGACCTCGCAGCCGAACAAAATGTCCAACTTCTTTAGGAACCCTTACCTTGGATGGTTAGTTCTCCCTCACTTGGAGTCCGAACCCGTACTATTTTCTTCCTACAATCGATCAGGGTCTCAAACTGGTCTAGCCAGTCCATACCTACTATTATATTCACTTCTCGCATAGGAATGGGAATGAGATTTATCGGAAAACTAACATCATAAATCTTTAGGGTATAGTTACGATAAACTTTTGATGCTTTAATCATGCGATCGTCAGCTATCTCGACTTTTAGAGGGTAATCTAAATCCCCTAAGGTGATATCGATTCTTTTGATAAACTTAAGTGATACGAAGGAATGACTTGCTCTAGAATCAAATAATACTAAGGCATGCATAGAGTTGACTAGAAACGTACCAGTTACAACGTCTGACGTGTAACGCCCGGGTTTTCAGGGCTAAGCATTTTTGTCAATGTAATAGTCTAGGTCAACTATTGTAACTCTTTTTGAAGTAATAAATATGAAATATTTGAGTATTATGTGAATTATGTGTGTTTATGTGTTTATTATTTAATTATAAATGTATAATTAATAAAGAATAAAAATGAGCGTCAAAATTAAAGTGTGAGATAATCCCGATATCTCTACATAAAGTTGTAGAATATGTCTCAAGGTTTCCGTGCATATAAAGAATGCCGAAATCCGAGCTATAAAGAAGAAGTTATGGCCCGCCGAAGTTTTACGACAAAACCGGCACGACACCGGGAAACGTAAATAGTGAATTTACGATAGAAGACTTTTTAGCCTTAGCAATCTAAACAAAAGTCGTAGAATATGTTAAACTAAGAACATCGATAAAAAGAACGCCCAAATCTGACTTCGTATGAAGAAGTTATGATTTTTCTAAGATTCGGCTTAGCAGTGCACGGCCTGAAACTCGAATTTTAGTTCGAGCGGTTTTTGGCTTACGCAACATAAATGAGAGTTGAAGATCTCATTAATAGGAAATCAACGGTAAAAAGACAGACAAAAACAGAGTCCGTATGTAGAAGTTATTAATTTTACGCAGACGTTTAACAGTATAATCTCCTTGTACTGTTAAATTTAAGATCGGTCGAGAATTAGCTGACGGTGTCAAAATGAAAGTTGTAGATCTTATTATTACCTACGCGTGGATATAAAGAACGTCAAAAACGGAGGTCGTATGTGAAAGTTACGGATTTTAGAAGTCGGAAGTGTGCTGTGCGAAAATGGGTGATGTGGCACAATCTTGGCCATTGCTTTCTCCCCAAGGCTTGCCACCAGATGGTGACATGTGGCACCAAGTTCAGCCACATTTCACCCTATAAATACCACCTCTCCCACCCTCATTTTCTTCACACCTTTCCCATTCTTTCTTCTCTTTACTCTCTCTCTCTCTCTCTAGAACCTCTCTCTAGCCCCGAAATCCCCCGAAAAGCCTAGGGAACCTCCCTAGCACGAGGCGGAAGCCCCGGAGTGCTCGAAGGCTCTGAGAAGAAGAGCTTTTCGGCTCGGGAACGCTGCTCCAAGCAAAGCCCGGTTTTCTATAAAACCCGCTGTAAGTGAGCTACGCCTACGCTATTTTTAATATAACTTTTATTTAATTATAGTAACGTTATTAGGAACTTATAATAAATACTTGGGCTATTATTATGGGTTATATAAGTATTTTTTTTGACGCTTATATAATAATAATAATAATAATAGCTAGACTATTAATTAGTCTCGACGAATAATAAACTAAACTCTAGTGGTAATAATACTAGGTTTCGTCGAAGAAAAATTCTTTTTAAGAAGCGAAGCGCTGTCTGAGTTCGGAATCACCACCTTTTCCGGTGAGTGCATAGTTACCTTCAACTTACACATAGATATGAAGTATTTTATATAAATTACGTGCTATGTGTGCATATTATCTGAATACTTGCTATCTATGCTAGATGAACGTTGTTATACATGTTTTCAATGATTTAAACTGTATATGTATTTTATATCTACGAAAATGTTGGGGTAAAACATGGGTAGATGTAATAGGTGATGTGTGATAAAATGATGAGAGGCCTCGATGTTGTTGTTGTTGATCCAGTCATCTAGCGGAGTATAGATGACGACCACGGACTCTTCTAGACAGTCCAGTGGAACACTAGCAGGTTCGCAACCTATAGGTGTTGTGAACGATGTGTTCACCGGTGTACTCCATCCCCCACATGGTTGCCTATTAGGACATTTATTGCTGAGGAATCCCCTTAGCAGTAGTGTCCGTCCCGATGATGATCCTTAGGCTAGGTCCCTTATGATAGGTGTTTAGGGACGTAAAGTGAGGATAACGGGAACGGGTAATCGGGTTATTGTTGATTGATGAAATTAATAAACTTATTGTGGGTTGAAAACCCTATGTGCTCACCAGGCTCCCAAGCCTGACCCACTCAGTTTTATGCATTACAGGTAGTGGCGCATGAGCATAGGTGTGATGTTTTGGACGAGGGATTACGGATATAGGCCTGTAGATATGAAATAATGTAGTAAGGCTTATATTGTACTGTTTATACTTTTGATCTGTACGAACATGACATCCCGAGTCTTTTAATGAAATACATTTCTATGGAAATGCTTTTGATAAATCTTTATCATATTATTGTTTTGGGACAAATTCCGCAACCCTTTTATTAAAAGATAACTCTGATTTTGAAATAAAGTATAAACAAAACCGGTCTTTTCTGGCCGTGATTTTAGGGATGTCACAGTTGGTATCAGAGCATTAGTTTAAGCGAACTAGGAATTTGTAGGATTTCTAGACTTAAACTTAGAATGCTAAGCGATGATTGTGAGGTGTGAGCACTAGCTTATTTTAGGAATTGTGCCTAAAATGCTTTTATGTGCTAAATGTTTTATGCATGATATGCTGTTATTTTGTTCGGGATCTATGGTCTGTTGCCGACCGGATCTGGAACCTTATGTGTTTAGGATTCTAAACGTACGACTACGATATTAGAACTAGCATGTAAACGTTTCGGAGTGATAAGGATGATTTAAAACGTATCTCCTAAATAAAGATCTAAATCCACCTTATTCGGTATATAGATCAAGATGGTAAGGACCCGTAGCGGAAACGTAAACGCAAATGGGAACGGACACCAACCCCCCGTGATCGAGCAAATACCAGTTGTGGAAGCCGCCGCCGGACCAATAACGATGGCCGGAGTGCAAGCGATGATCCAGGCAATGTTGGATCGTCAAATGGAGGAAACCAGGCGTTTGCTCCAGCAAAATCGAGAGGAAGCGACTATTCAGCTCGAACAGCCCGAGTTGAACGAAGGGCAGACTGAAGAAGGAAACTACAGTGGGACTATTGGTCAAGCCAACCCACCGATAGTTAGGCAAAACCACCAGGATGGAGGAAATGATGGACGTGGATGCAAATACAAGGATTTCATGGCATCCAAGCCACCGAGTCTATCCGGAAGCCCGACGCCGGTGGAAGTCATGAACTGGATCTCTGAGATGGAGACAATGTTTGAGAGTTGCGAGTGTAGCAATAGGCAGAAGACTGCTCTTGCAGTTCCTCTATTGAAATCTGGAGTACTAAGCTGGTGGAAGCTATTAGCTGATTCAATGCCCAAAGGTGAAGCAAGCAAAATGTCGTGGGAGGATTTTCTGGTACAGTTGAAGATGCAATACTGCTCTGAGCAGGATCTTCTGGAGATTAGCAACGAATTCCAGAATCTGAAGAAGGGAAGAATGAGCGTTACTGAATACGCTGCAAGCTTTACTGAGAAAATGAAGCTTGTTCCTCACCTCGTCCCAACTGAACTCTCCAAGGTTAACAAATTTGCCCTCGGATTACCAGCGGACTTCGGTCCAATGGTCAAGCAAACTACCACTCTGAAAGCTGCCATCTGGGCTGCTAAGAATGTGGAGACCCAGATACGAGAAAAGGGTCTAGAGAGAGCGGAAGTGGGAGAGAAACGGAAATTTGACGGATCCTCGAGGTCCGGTAAGAAAGGTAGATTCTCGAAGTCTAGTTCGAGAGGAGGAGGATCAGAAGCAAAGTGGTGTGACAAGTGCAAGAAGAAGCACTCTGGGAAGTGTGATGGAGGGGTCACTTGTTACAAATGCGGAAAGCCTGGGCACTATGCTAACGAATGCACTCTTAACCAGAAGGCCTGTTATGGGTGTAATGAAGAAGGGCACATTTTGAAGGACTGCCCGAAGAAGAAGGAGGCAGGAAGACCCAACATACCACCAAAGCCGAAGGCGAGAGCCTTCCAGATGACGCTCGAGGCTGCAAAGGAGGCAGCAGACGTCGCTTCAGGTACCTTTCTTGTAAATGGTTTGCCTGCAAATATACTGTTTGATTCTGGAGCCAACTACTCCTTTGTGTCGCATAAATTTAGTGCGAAATTAGCATTACCTGTAGAAAAACTTGATAACGCCCTAATTGTAGAAGTTGCCAGTGGCAAATTCGTACCTGTTAGTAATCGTATTAGGAACATCGTCATTGACCTAAACGGAAACGAATTCCAGGAGGAACTATTACCCATAGAGTTAAACGGTTTCGACATCGTTTTGGGTATGGATTGGCTTAGCGCCAACGATGCCGAGATATTATGCCGAAAGAAGATAGTTAGGATAAACCCACCCGGAAAGGAATCATTTATGGTGTACGGGGACAAACGCAGAGTGAGTTCTGGAATCATATCCTTGATGAAAGCTAGGAAATGTTTGTCCAAGGGATGTGCATCGTACTTGGCATTCGTAATCGATGCTAAGAAGGAAAAGAAAGAGGTGCAGAATATACCGGTTGTGTGCGATTATCCGGAAGTCTTTCCCGAAGATCTTCCTGGATTACCACCTGATAGGCAAGTAGAATTTCGTATAGACTTATTACCAGGAACAACACCGATAGCAAAGGCACCTTACCGATTAGCACCGACGGAGATGAAGGAGCTCATGATGCAACTTCAGGAGCTGTTGGATAGCGGTTTCATTCGACCTAGTTCATCACCCTGGGGAGCTCCGGTGTTATTCGTGAAGAAGAAGGACGGAAGCATGAGGATGTGCATAGACTACCGAGAGTTGAATAAGGCAACGGTGAAGAACAAGTATCCATTACCGAGGATTGATGATCTATTCGATCAGCTGCAAGGTTCGAGCTACTTCTCAAAGATCGATCTTAGGTCAGGATATCATCAGCTGAAGGTGAGAGAGCAGGATATTGAGAAGACTGCATTCAGAACAAGATATGGACACTACGAGTTCTTGGTTATGTCGTTCGGACTAACCAATGCTCCCGCAGCATTCATGGATTTGATGAATAGGGTTTGTAAACCATTCCTCGATAAATCTGTGATAGTGTTCATCGACGACATTCTCATTTACTCGAAAAGCCAGGAGGAGCATGGCAAGCATCTACGAGAAGTGTTGGAGGTGTTAAAGAAGGAGAAGCTTTTTGCAAAGTTCTCCAAATGCGACTTTTGGATACGGGAAGTCCAATTCTTGGGTCATGTTGTTAACCAAGAAGGAATAATGGTTGACCCTGCGAAGATCGAAGCTGTAATGAAGTGGGAACGTCCGAAGAATCCCACGGAGATTCGAAGCTTTCTAGGATTAGCCGGATATTACCGACGATTTATCCAAGGCTTTTCTTTGATAGCTGCTCCATTAACAGCTTTGACCCATAAAGGAGCTACGTATACATGGAGTGAGAAACATGATGAGGCGTTCGAGAAGCTAAAGAAGAAGTTATGTGAAGCGCCGATACTTTCTCTACCCGATGGAGTCGAAGATTTCGCAGTTTATAGTGATGCATCTGGAGTCGGGTTAGGTTGTGTTCTGACCCAAAGAGAAAAGGTGATAGCATACGCATCTCGACAATTGAAAGAGCACGAAAAGAACTACCCCACTCATGATCTGGAGTTGGCAGCGGTAGTATTCGCCTTAAAGATATGGAGGCATTACCTCTACGGCACGAAGTGCAAGCTCTTCACTGATCATAAGAGTCTCCAGTATCTCTTTAATCAGAAGGAGTTGAACATGAGGCAACGACGCTGGCTAGAACTTCTCAAGGACTACGACTGTGAGATACTTTACCACCCAGGTAAAGCAAATATTGTTGCTGATGCTCTCAGTCGGAAAGTCAATCTTGAAAGAAGAAGGCCAAGAGCGTTAAGAATTGAAGTCGTCTCGACGATTGTGGAAAGTATCATGAAAGCTCAAGAAGAAGCCTTAGAAAAGAATGACCGAAAGGAAGAACGTTTGGGAAAAACGTTAGTGTTCGGTACGAACAGTCGAGGACTGAAGGTATTCCAAGATCGAATTTGGGTACCTAAGACGGGAGGAATAAGAGATCTTCTAATGGAAGAAGCACACAAGACCATGTACTCGATTCATCCCGGTAGCACTAAAATGTATAGGGACCTAAAACCCTACTACTGGTGGCCGACGATGAAGCTCGATGTTGCGAAGTATGTGGCTGAGTGCGTAACATGTGCGAGGGTTAAGGCACAACATCAAAAACCGTATGGGAGTTTAGAACCCTTACCTGTACCCATGGGTAAATGGGAAGACATCACCATGGATTTTGTGACTAAACTGCCCAGAACGAAGAATGGACACGACATGATTTGGGTAGTCGTGGATCGTTTCACCAAGAGTGCACACTTCATAGCCGCCAATGAGAAGTGGTCTATGGATAAGCTCGCAAATGCTTACGTGAAGGAAATTGTAAGACTTCACGGTGTCCCTCTTACGATTGTGTCAGATCGTGATAGTCGTTTCACGTCAAGGTTTTGGAGGAGTCTACAAGAGGAGTTGGGTACAAAGTTGTGTTTGAGTACTGCTTACCATCCGCAAACTGATGGTCAGAGTGAAAGAACGATTCAGACGTTGGAAGATATGCTGAGAGCATGTACCCTCGAATTCCAAGGGAATTGGGACGAGCACTTACCTCTGGTAGAATTTTCCTACAACAATAGTTTTCACTCGAGCATCAAGATGGCTCCTTATCAAGCCTTGTATGGGCAGAAGTGTCGTACGCCGTCTTGTTGGCTTGAAGCCGGAGAGAAGCAGTTTATGGGCCCCGAGATAGTCCATGAGACTGCTGAGAAATTGAAGGTGATTAGGGAAAGAATGTTAGCAGCTCAGGATCGTCAGAAGAGCTATGCCGACAAGAAAAGACGACCGATAACCTTCGAAGTTGGGGATTCCGTTTTACTTAAAGTCTCACCGTGGAAGGGACTTATACGATTTGGGAAACGAGGAAAGTTGAGTCCAAGGTTTATTGGACCATTCAAAGTTCTTCAGAGGATTGGGAACCAAGCTTACAAGCTGGAATTGCCCGAAGAACTCAATGGTATTCATAACACCTTCCATGTGTGTTATTTGAGGAAATTCATGGGAGATGTTCCCGACATAATTCCAATCTCGGAATTAAGGATGGATGAGAATAAAAGGCTGATCGAAGAGCCTGAGGCAATTATTGACCGTAAGACTAAGAAGTTACGACGCAAGATGGTCGACTTGGTGCTAGTCCGATGGAAACATTCGAATGGGCCGAATCTCACTTGGGAAACAGAGGATGACATGATGAGTCGCTATCCACATCTGTTTGCTGATGCATGATTCCGGGACGGAATCATCCTAAGGGGGTGAGAATTGTAACGCCCGGGTTTTCAGGGCTAAGCATTTTTGTCAATGTAATAGTCTAGGTCAACTATTGTAACTCTTTTTGAAGTAATAAATATGAAATATTTGAGTATTATGTGAATTATGTGTGTTTATGTGTTTATTATTTAATTATAAATGTATAATTAATAAAGAATAAAAATGAGCGTCAAAATTAAAGTGTGAGATAATCCCGATATCTCTACATAAAGTTGTAGAATATGTCTCAAGGTTTCCGTGCATATAAAGAATGCCGAAATCCGAGCTATAAAGAAGAAGTTATGGCCCGCCGAAGTTTTACGACAAAACCGGCACGACACCGGGAAACGTAAATAGTGAATTTACGATAGAAGACTTTTTAGCCTTAGCAATCTAAACAAAAGTCGTAGAATATGTTAAACTAAGAACATCGATAAAAAGAACGCCCAAATCTGACTTCGTATGAAGAAGTTATGATTTTTCTAAGATTCGGCTTAGCAGTGCACGGCCTGAAACTCGAATTTTAGTTCGAGCGGTTTTTGGCTTACGCAACATAAATGAGAGTTGAAGATCTCATTAATAGGAAATCAACGGTAAAAAGACAGACAAAAACAGAGTCCGTATGTAGAAGTTATTAATTTTACGCAGACGTTTAACAGTATAATCTCCTTGTACTGTTAAATTTAAGATCGGTCGAGAATTAGCTGACGGTGTCAAAATGAAAGTTGTAGATCTTATTATTACCTACGCGTGGATATAAAGAACGTCAAAAACGGAGGTCGTATGTGAAAGTTACGGATTTTAGAAGTCGGAAGTGTGCTGTGCGAAAATGGGTGATGTGGCACAATCTTGGCCATTGCTTTCTCCCCAAGGCTTGCCACCAGATGGTGACATGTGGCACCAAGTTCAGCCACATTTCACCCTATAAATACCACCTCTCCCACCCTCATTTTCTTCACACCTTTCCCATTCTTTCTTCTCTTTACTCTCTCTCTCTCTCTCTAGAACCTCTCTCTAGCCCCGAAATCCCCCGAAAAGCCTAGGGAACCTCCCTAGCACGAGGCGGAAGCCCCGGAGTGCTCGAAGGCTCTGAGAAGAAGAGCTTTTCGGCTCGGGAACGCTGCTCCAAGCAAAGCCCGGTTTTCTATAAAACCCGCTGTAAGTGAGCTACGCCTACGCTATTTTTAATATAACTTTTATTTAATTATAGTAACGTTATTAGGAACTTATAATAAATACTTGGGCTATTATTATGGGTTATATAAGTATTTTTTTTGACGCTTATATAATAATAATAATAATAATAGCTAGACTATTAATTAGTCTCGACGAATAATAAACTAAACTCTAGTGGTAATAATACTAGGTTTCGTCGAAGAAAAATTCTTTTTAAGAAGCGAAGCGCTGTCTGAGTTCGGAATCACCACCTTTTCCGGTGAGTGCATAGTTACCTTCAACTTACACATAGATATGAAGTATTTTATATAAATTACGTGCTATGTGTGCATATTATCTGAATACTTGCTATCTATGCTAGATGAACGTTGTTATACATGTTTTCAATGATTTAAACTGTATATGTATTTTATATCTACGAAAATGTTGGGGTAAAACATGGGTAGATGTAATAGGTGATGTGTGATAAAATGATGAGAGGCCTCGATGTTGTTGTTGTTGATCCAGTCATCTAGCGGAGTATAGATGACGACCACGGACTCTTCTAGACAGTCCAGTGGAACACTAGCAGGTTCGCAACCTATAGGTGTTGTGAACGATGTGTTCACCGGTGTACTCCATCCCCCACATGGTTGCCTATTAGGACATTTATTGCTGAGGAATCCCCTTAGCAGTAGTGTCCGTCCCGATGATGATCCTTAGGCTAGGTCCCTTATGATAGGTGTTTAGGGACGTAAAGTGAGGATAACGGGAACGGGTAATCGGGTTATTGTTGATTGATGAAATTAATAAACTTATTGTGGGTTGAAAACCCTATGTGCTCACCAGGCTCCCAAGCCTGACCCACTCAGTTTTATGCATTACAGGTAGTGGCGCATGAGCATAGGTGTGATGTTTTGGACGAGGGATTACGGATATAGGCCTGTAGATATGAAATAATGTAGTAAGGCTTATATTGTACTGTTTATACTTTTGATCTGTACGAACATGACATCCCGAGTCTTTTAATGAAATACATTTCTATGGAAATGCTTTTGATAAATCTTTATCATATTATTGTTTTGGGACAAATTCCGCAACCCTTTTATTAAAAGATAACTCTGATTTTGAAATAAAGTATAAACAAAACCGGTCTTTTCTGGCCGTGATTTTAGGGATGTCACATGACGCCACCTTGGCCTCCTCTGCCGTGAGCTAAAAATCTCGTCCCTTGGCCTTTGGAGCTTCAGCTCTGCCCTAATGCCCATCTGTTATCTTCAAAGTTGTCGATGCTGGAACTTGTATTGCACTTGTTGATTTTATAAGGGGAAATTCAGACTTGATATGACCCATCTGGTTGCAGTGGAAACAAATGCGCGTCCCCTGCATCCTTTGTTTACAGTCTCAACTGTAATGTCTCTCCTTGATATACTTATAGCAAACCAGGGTACGACTGAATCCTTCATGTGGTTTCCCACATTTGTTACACTTAGGACCCTTCTGTCCTCCAGACCTTGAATCGGCGTGCTTGAACCTTTTAGCTGTTGGATGAGATGGAGCTGGAGTATGCCTCTTTTCCTTTGTTTGGATTTCCAACTCAATTTCTCTTCTCCTGGCATGCTCTTGCATCTCTGCTAAGGTCTCGTATTGATTGTTTGATATAAACTCCCTAATCTCCGTCATAAGCATACTTAAGTATCGAGACATTTGCACTTGTTTTGAGGATGCATACTCCGGGGAAAACAATTCCCTTTCGGTGAACATCTTAGTGATCTCAGTCACCGATTCTGTGGTCTGTTTGAGTGACAGATATTCTTGAGCGAGTCGCTCCCTTTCTACCGGTGGGACATACTTTGCCCTGAACTTTTCAACAAATTTCTCCCAGGTCACCGCATTCTTCAAAGCATGTGAATAGTTCTTAGTGACAAAGTTCCACAAGTCTTTTGCTCCCGAACGAAGAAGATTTTGTTCATATCTAAACTTCAGGTTAGCAGGAAAAGCACAAGTGTAGTAACATCCTTCTACGTCTGAAATCCATCTCATGGCAACAGTTGGATCCTTGACACCATCAAACTCTGGGGGTTTGGTGTTGTTGAACTCCTGGTAAGGCATTCCCTTGTCTCTAGATGGTGTTGCAGCAGAAACAACAGTAGTGGCTGCGACGGCAACAGTACTAGCGACCACAACATACCGTTCATCAAACAAGGCTATTAATTCAGTTTTGATGGATCCGAACATTTCTGGAATCATCTCCTCTACAGTTGCTGATACCGCCACCTCTATCCATTCACGTATATCAATCTCGCTTGGACCTAACCCGTCCCGTTCCAGAACCAGAACCGTTTGCTCTTGTGATCATTACTATTCTGATGATATAAAATGGGAATAAATTAATATGAATGTATAACTCGAAATAACAGACCCTTTACAGTTCCTTAGTAACTTTGTGGCTTTTCTTGATTCATGTGTGGATCTTGTGCTTCCGGTAGTATGGGCCCATAATACTTTCCACCCCTATCCATACAAGATCCAAGAATTCTCCTAATGTTTCCAAGTCACTACACTTCTCTACCAATTGGCCTTTTCACACACCTAGTGTTACAGGGGCCAAATTATTAGTTTCCCTAGACTTTCTTCTAGGTTTTTTACTAACCGTACAATTAGAAATCTCTCCTAACATCAATAGTCGCCTTGTGTATGCAAATCGTACATAATCCAGGATCGGATAGACAGCCAAATAAATGATTCTACCCTAAGTCCACAACCAAACAAGGAACAGGAGGTAAGGCTGAATTAAGCATTCTAAGGCTATAAAATCCTAGTGAGGTTCCATTTAAAGCATACACTTAGTAAGTATTGATATCAACATAGGTTTCAAGTAGCACATAAAAGAAATCCTTAGGGCTACAAGGCACACTAATGCAACTCCTGAAAAGATCCTTAGCCCTTATACTAGCATGCATTTCTAATAATTCACATATCAACAATATAAACAATATGGATATATTGGGAATCACTTTCCTTTTTGAGCTTCGGATGACTATACGCATCACATCCATTCCATTTAAATAAAATTCTTTCAAAAGATATATAAAAATTATTCAGATCCTTAGTTTGAGTGTGGAATCACACAAGTGCTCATCCAATTCTCTCAAACCAGGGCTTTGATACCAACTTGTTACGTCCCAATTTTCAACACAATTTTTTTAAACATATAGAAAATATGTCCAAAAGCCCATATTTATTGAAATATCATTTTCATACATTTATTAAACATAAAAGAGATTTTTAGCGGAAGTGTAAAAACATTATTAATTTCTTCGATGCGAGTACAATCATGTTGGAGCATTTCCACGATCAGAAGAACATCCTGAAAAATAGTTATTCAACAACTGTAAGTCGAGGCTTAGTGAGTGTTCCCAAAATACCATATATCACAATACATATACATGCATACAATCAATGGCTCACGACCTTTCGCCGATCCACTAAATAAATGTGTATCTAGACTTACGACCTACTTGCCATTTCGTCGTCAACACACGGGTCTATAAGCCCCCGACCTATCGTCGTTCTGACGTCATCCCCTAACTTAACCATATCACCTAATTTAGGTATAGCTTGGAAAGTTGCGAGCGTAACTCACCAGAATTCCTATTTATTATTCTTGCTCTTTAAAATTTAAAGTTCAATTTGCTGAATGAAAATTAACTAAACGATGCCTCTATTTATACTTGAATTTGGAATCGCCGACTTAAATCAAGGTAGCTTAGTCATTGAAATAAAAATAACACGTATTCACCGTGAATAAAATGAAGATGTACGGTTGCATCACTAAAACTTAACACGTTTACTCCTTACAAATTGGAAATATGGATGTTTTACAAACCAATACGTATCATCAAATCTTGCCACAATTTCTTGATAAACTTTTATGTTTTTCTTTAAAAGAAATTCTCATAAACACGTAATATACTTATTTGTGAAACTAAAGCAATCTAATTTATGAAACTAATATATATATAATTTTCCTATTAAAAAAACGTACTTATTTGATCACGTACTTATTTGGTTTGACTAACTTTATTACGTTTATTACGTGTCCATTTTAATGTTCAAAATAATATATTATTTTTCTATTTATAATAACCAATAATATATATAGATTGTATATTTATGATTGATATGCTTTTACCTTTATTTTGATATTCTATAATTCTCCCTTCATTATAAGTATAATGATAAATACAAAGTAACTAAACCTTTTATAAATTTCCAATCTTAGTAACTTTGGGAAAATGTAAATTTGGTGCTAACCCATGAAATTACACTTTGCATTTTGCTTAAATCGTTAGTGGAGCGTGTGTGGTTAATCTGCACACTAACCTGGATTTAACAAGGTAGGCAAAGGGTAAAATCGAGATTGAAACATGCCATTGAAAAGTTCAATGAATCTCAAAAGATCATGAAGTTTCAAATCGAATTAAAACCTAATAAATTATTTCATTTTTCATGGTTGAAATTGGTGAATCGTCATTCGCCTACCTTCAAATATTCTATAGCTTGGATTACGACATCCCTCTTCTAAGTCTTAAAATATTGTGTTGGGTCCTAGCCTTAATATTTCATATTGGGTGTTATATTAAGGACTTAAATCAACGAACTTGATGCTCTCCCATTTTAGATGTCTGGTTTAGACAACTATGATCTTCCCAAATCTCATGGAAATCATACTTCTCTACCACCACCTCCTCCATTTATTCTTTCTAACCCACAAGTTCAAGGTCACTCAAGCCTTATTGGCAAGCAAGGTTTATGTATGCTCACAACTTGGAGATAAAGTCGCATATTAATAAGCCGGGAGAGTTGGGTGTCAAAGTCTTGATGAAGTTGGATGTTGACTAAGTCTTCAATCACTTCCTAAGTCACATAGTGACTTCATTAAGGACTACTATGTAACAAACTATGACATGACCCTTAGTGATCTTATCTATTTGTTTGGTGCTGCTGAATCAACAACGATTTGGAGCACTGGTAAAGAAAATTTGATTAGAAGATCAAATTCCCGAACTACCATGGATATTGACAATGGTAAGATTGGATACCCAGAAAAGCTTTCTCTTCCCTATGGAAAGGGATCGACCATACTCAACTCGGTTGACCAAATTGTAAAGAGAAAGACTAAGATTGAGATAGTCCCGTGTACCATTCACAAAGGGTCCATATGTTTCTATTGCCAAAGGAAGGGGCATTGGTTGTGAAGCTGCCCTAACTACCTGAAAGATCCGAGAGAAGGTCAAGTCAACATGTTTGACTCTACTTCAAGTAAGTCCACTATCTAACTCTCTTAAGTTCCTATTTGAAGATTCTTAATACATTTTGATGTATGGCAGGATCAAGCAAAAGGAAGGAAACTTAAAGGAAGAGTATGTTGAATCTGATCGTGAAGATGGATTTCAATCGCATGGTTCGAAGATCAAATTCTTGAGCTACTACTTAGGAGTTATGATAGATTGCTAGAAAATATGTAATAACATAGTTTTCATTTAAAGTTGCATTGTAAAGTTTTTTTCCGCATTTTATAAATAAATAAAATTTTGTTTTATTTTATTTTATATCTCCTTGTAATGGCATTTATGAAAATTGATGTTTGTATGTTTATAGCAATAATGGAAATATGAATTTGATTCTTTGATTTGTGGTAATGTCTAAATTTAGCGAATAAGGAAAGATTCTCATCACCCAAGTTTCAATTGGACCGAAACTTGGAATCATGCAAGTTGTATAGTATGATGAATGAGAATTTTCATCTTTGGAAAATTAAGACTAATTCATATTCACATGTATACGTGAGTCAAGTGAAGGACAAAGGGATCGGGTACACTTGGTTGTGCACTGGTCAGATCCACCAAAAAAGATCGATAAAACTATTCGTAATGATTTACAAAAGTTTTGTAAATATGGTTATACTTACAAGTTTAAGTATAATCATGATACATTGGAAAGGGTTAAATTAATTGCAGAATGAATGAGAAGAATATAATTAGGAAGAAAGATAAAAGTTTCTCAAAAATGAAAAGATGGGAGGGTACTTTAGTATCATGTTTTGTGATAATCTTAATGATTAAGAAAACATATCACAATTGGTCCTGTAAGGACATATTAGTTCATTCCTATGGCTAATAAGAGGAGTCATGAATTGTTGAAATGGTTAATCAAGAAGGTGAGTCATACTTCGTTCCAAAACAAGTCTTAGAGTCATTCTCTGAGATTGTAATTTGAGTGACACATCTTAAAGAAGATTTCTTAACACTTGTCAAATGTAAGAGTAAAATGTGTCCTACTCTTTTACATTTGAAATTGGTAAGTTGTGATGTTTTGGATAAAACAAAAACCAACTTAGGCCAATTTTGTGAAGTTTTTTTCTTGTTAAGAATCCACACTATCTGTTGAATATTTATTTGTTAAAGAATGGAGTCCCAAGAAAAAGGGTCTTTCGGTTTCGAAACGTTGCTTCGAGCAAAGCCCGGTTTTCTTTAAAATCCACTGTAAGTGAGCTACGGTTATGCAATTTTTAATATAGCTTTCAAATAGTTATAGTAATGTTATTAGGTCCTTAAAATAATTATTTGGGCTATTATTATGAGTTATATAAGTATCGTTTAACACTTTTATAATAGTAATAATAGTCAAACTATTAATTTATTGCGGTTATCGTTAGACTAAACCCTAGTGGTATTGATACTAGGTTTTATCGAAGGAAAATTGTTTTGAGAGTATCAAAGCGTTGTCCGAGTGTTGAGTCACCACCTTTCAAGTGAGTGCATAGTTACCTTCATCTTACACATAGATATGAAGTATTTTATATAAACTACGTGCTATGTGTGCATATTATCTGAATACTTGCTGTCTATGCTGGATGAACGTTTTTATACATGCTTTAAATGATTTGAACTGGATACATATTTTAAATATACAAGTGTGTTGGGTATGAGATGGGTAGATGAATGATGAGAGATAAAAGATGATGTGAGTAAACATTGGCAACTATAGACTTAGTGCCTAACAAATAACATCGACAATTATGGACTTAGTGCCAATTGGACAAACACTGGTAGCTATGGACTTAGTACTTGTTAGAAATCGGTAGCTACGGACTTAGTACCTATTAGATAAACACTGTTAGCTATGGATTTAGTACCCGATGAATAAACTATAGCAGCTATGGAATTAGTGCTTTACGAACGAGCATTGGCAGCTATGGATTTAGTGCCACTCCTATAACCCTGGAAGCAAGGGATTTCGGAATAAACGAATGCAGGATAGATAACTCTTAGGATAGATCCTTAAGAGTAAAGAAGATAATGGGGATGGGTAATTGGGTCGATTTTTTGATTGTTTAAACATAATAATTATATTATTGTGGGTTGAAAACCCTATGTACTCACCAGGTTTCCAAACCTGAACCACTCAGTTTATTTATATTACAGGTGTTGATATGAAGTCACATTACACTGAGAGATTAAAGAGATGTAGATCACTAGTGTAAATAAATGTAAGTTTTGTTTAGGCTTATGTTTCTGTATTGACGATGACATCCCAAATATTTTCAAACGAATTAAAAATATTTTTCTTCGGAAATGCTTTGATAACGTATTTATCATGTTTTATTGGGAACAAATTCCGCAACATTTTTATTAAAAGTGGTACTCTGATTTTTATAAAGCATAAACAAAAATTGGTCTATTATGGCCATAAAAATGGGGATGTCAAGCGAACTAGGAATATGGATTTATTTCTAGACTTAAACTTAGAATGCTAAGCAATGATTGTGAGAAGTGTGTCTAATAGATTTAGGTAATACACCTGAATAAACACAAGTACTAGCTTATTTTAGGAATGATGCGTAAATTGCTTTTACGTGCTAAATGATTTGTTATGCTTTATGCTATAGTTTGATCGGATCTATGGTCTGTTGCTGACTGGATCTGGAAACCTTATGTGTTTAGGATTCTAAAAGTATGAATACGATATTAGAACTAGCATATACATGTTTAAGAGTGATAAGGATGATTTAAAACTTCAATCCTAAATTATGATCTAGATTCACCTTATTCGGTGTATAGATCAAAATGGCAAGAACCTGCAGTGGAGTTGGGAATACAAATGGGATTAGGAATCAACCCTCGGTGATTCAACAAATACCTGTTGTAGTAGAAGATGTACCCGAGCCAATCACCATGGTTGGAGTACAAGCCATGATTCAGGCTATGTTAGTTGAACAAAGGGAAGAAATGAGGCGGATGTTGAATAGGGATGAACCTACTATGCCCAATGAGCAACCTGACCTGATTCCCGAGCAATAAGATGAAGGGAACTACAACCGCCAAGTAAGTCAAGTGGGGACTCAAGGTGAACGAAGGGATGGACCGGAGAAGAGAAACGACAAGGATGGGAGAATGTACAAGAATTTCTTGGGTGCGAAGCCACTGAGTCTCTTAGGAAGCCCGAAGCCGGTTTAGATTGTGGATTGAATCTACAAGATGGAGATAGTGTTTGAGAGCTGCAGTTGTAGCGAGAAATAGAAGAATGTCTTCGCAATAAGACAGATGAACACAGGAGTCTTGAGCTGGTGGAAGCTACTGGAAGATACGATTCCACGAGGAGAAACCCTAAGGATGTCATGGGAAGAGTTTTTGGAACAGTTGAAAATGCAGTACTGCTTAGAGATAGATATGATAGACCTGAACAACGAGTTTCAGAACCTGAAGAAAGGGAAGATGAGTGTTGATGAGTATGCCACCGCATTCACCGAGAGGATGAAGCTATTTTCCTACTTGGTTCCTACTGAACTCTCCAAGATTGATTGGTTTGCTAAGAGATTGCCCACTGACTTTGGCCCAATGGTCAAAATGGCAACTACCTTGAAAACCGCTGTTAGGGAAGCTAAGAACGTAGAGACTCAAATAAGAGAAAATGGTCTAGAAAAAGATAAGACAGGAGAGAAGCAAAAGTTTGAAGGATATTCAAGGTCCAACAAGGAGAGCAAATTCTCAAAGCTTAGAGGAGGAGAAGGCGAGATGTGTTGATAAATGCAAGAAGAAGCATTGTGGGAAGTGCAACAAAGAAGTAACTTGTTACAAGTGTGGAAGGACTGGTCACTATTCCAAGGACTGCACACATAATGATAAGGTATGCTACGAATGTGGAGGCAAGGGGAGCCTGTCTAGAAATTGCCCAAAGACAAATGAAGCAGCAAAGCCAAACACACCACCAATGCCAAGGGCATTCCACATGATCCTTGACGAGGAAGAAAACCATGCGAGGAATCAAGGATGAGGAATTCATACCCGAAGATTTAGTTATGAGGTAGCCTAAGAGATAGAACAATATGATGTAGCCTATTAGAGGCATAGTCTAGGATGAACTTGAACACCTATGTAATAGTTTCAAGAAATAATGAAGCCTTCGTTTTGCTATCTGATGTGTTAAACTGTTATGTGATTTTCTTGTATGGTGACTTGGAAAACTGTGAGACAATTTGGGACGAGTATGAGTAGGTGTGAAAGGTAGTAGATGCATATACTACCGGAAGCACAGGACTCACGCTTGGATCAGGAAAAGTCACAAGGTTACCAAGAAGCTAGTAATTGATACCGTTTTATTCAAGTATGTCGTTACCATTGTTTCGGTAATGACTAAAAAGATTGTTGATATTCCGACCCAAGTGGTCATATCGAATTAAGTCCGACTACACTGAGCATGATGCGTGGTTTAGAAAATCAAGTTCGATGTAGCATCTGACTTAAAACGGAATATTGGAATACAAAGCGATTAGTAGATGCATCACGAAAAGTTGCTTGTAGCTAGAAATGCTACCTTTTAAAATGTGACTATATTACATTAGAACATGAAGGAAGGTATAGTCTGTTTTGGAATATAACTATAAGAGACCTAAGTCTAAACGTGCATAACATGATGGTAGGTCATAATTTGGAGTCTAACTTGAGATAGAAAGCAGGTGCACGATCGAGTACTGCTTATAATCAATAAGTCTAAGAGATAGACTTAAAAGAATATAGAAGTTATAATTATTACCTAGGATAGAGAGATGACGTATGGAGTCATTATACGAGTTCTATTTCGTTGATGATTCAAGGATGTAATCATCCTTAGGGGGAGATAATTGTAACGCCCGTAGATCCGGGCTAGTCAAATTAGAGGCAATAAGTGTCTAAAATGACTTTTCGGCAAAACATTATTTAGAATAAGTAATCTTAACCAAGTTATAGTGTATATTACAAGGTTTCCGTACATATAAAGACCGCCGAAATCCGAGTTATAACGAACAAGTTATGACCCATCGAAGTTTCGCGACGGAACTGGCACGATACCGGGAAACGTAAATAGTGAATTTACGATAGAGCGAGATTTAGCCTTAGTGATCTAAACAAAAGTCGTAGAATACGTTAAACTGAGAGCATCCATAAAAAGAACACCCAAATCTGACTTCGTATGAGGAAGTTATGATTTTTCGAAGTTTCGGCTTAGTAATATACAGCCCGAAGTTCGAATATTAGATCGAGCGGTTTTTAGCCGATATGACCTAAACGAGAATCGAAGATCTCGTTATGTTTAGCGTAACGATAAAAATACATACAAAAACGGACATCGGATGAAAAGGTTATGAATTTTTTACGGACCAATCCTGTCCCGGCCTGTTAATAATATAACATTTAAAATAAAGTCAAAATTAGCTGACGGAGTCTAAACGAAAGTTGTAGAGTACGTACCCACCATCGCGTGGATATAAAGAACGTCAAAAATGGAGCTCGTACGCGAAAGTTACGAATTTTTAAAGTTGCACTCAGATTTGCGAAGCCTGATGCGATGATGATGACGTGGACGAGTACCAGCCGTCCGATGCCGATCAAAGATCTCAATTCGGATTGCGACACGTAGTGGTTGCATTACGCCCCGCGTACGAAGCTCGGAACGCACCGCGTACGCCTCACACTCCTCGGTCCAACTTGAGCCACATCGCCTCATCCGAAGCTCGCCATCTGTCCGCCTTATCCGAAGCTACTCCCCGCGTAGAGCTTCTGAACGCCCAACGTAGCGAAGGCCTCTCGCAGCTATAAAAGGTGGCCGAGGCAGCCTCATTTCTTGCACCTTTCTCACTTCTCTCTCTAGCCTATCCTAACCCTCTTAAACCCTAAGGAACCTCCCTAACACCCAAAGGAAGCCCTGAGGCTCCCGGAGTCCTAAGAAAAAGGGTCTTTTGGTTTCGAAACGATGCTCCGAGCAAAGCCCGATTTTCTTTAAAATCCACTGTAAGTGAGCTACGCTTACGCAATTTTTAATATAGGTAAGTGAGCTACGCTTACGCAATTTTTAATATAGATTTCAAACAATTATAGTAATGTTATTAGGTCCTTAAAATAATTATTTGGGCTATTATTATGAGTTATATAAGTATCGTTTAACGCTTTTATAATAGTAATAATAGTCAAACTATTTATTTATTGCGGTTATCGTTAGACTAAACCCTAGTGGTATTGATCATAGGTTTTATCGAAGGAAAATTGTTTTGAGAGTATCAACGCGTTGTCCGAGTGTTGAGTCACCACCTTTCAAGTGAGTGCATAGTTACCTTCATCTTACACATAGATATGAAGTATTTTATATAAACTACGTGCTATGTGTGCATATTATTTGAATACTTGCTGTCTATGCTGGATGAACGTTTTTATACATGCTTTAAATGATTTGAACTGGATACGTATTTTAAATATACAAGTGTGTTGGGTATGAGATGGGTAGATGAATGGTGAGAGATAAAAGATGATGTGAGTAAACATTGGCAACTATAGACTTAGTGCCTAACAAATAACATCGACAGTTATGGACTTAGTGCCTATTGGACAAACACTGGTAGCTATGGACTTAGTACTTGTTAGAAATCGGTAGCTACGGACTTAGTACCTATTAGATAAACACTGTTAGCTATGGATTTAGTACCCGATGAATAAACTATAGCAGCTATGGAATTAGTGCTTTACGAACGAGCATTGGCAGCTATGGATTTAGTGCCACTCCTATAACCCTGGAAGCAAGGGATTTCGGAATAAACGAATGAAGGATAGAACTCTTAGGATAGATCCTTAAGAGTAAAGAAGATAATGGGGATGGGTAATTGGTTCGATTTTTTGATTGTTTAGACATAATAATTATATTATTGTGGGTTGAAAACCCTATGTACTCACTAGGTTTCCCAACCTGACCACTCAGTTTATTTATATTACAAGTATTGATATGAAGTCACATTACACTGAGAGATTAAAGAGATGTAGATCACTAGTGTAAATAAATGTAAGTTTTGTTTAGGCTTATGTTTCTGTATTGACGATGACATCCCGAATATTTTCAAACGAATTAAAAATATTTTTCTTCGGAAATGCTTTGATAACGTATTTATCATGTTTTATTGGGAACAAATTCCGCAAAATTTTTATTAAAAGAGGTACTTTGAGTTTTATAAAGGATAAACAAAAATCCGTCTTTTTTGGCTGTGAAAATGGGGATGTGACAAATCAAGAATAAAACCTGTAGTTTCTCACTGGCTCACGATTTGAGGTTTATAACCTATCTTGTTGACATATTCCTATTTCTGTGCCCATTCCTGTTAAATTTGTCTTTGCATATGAGTTCTGAGAGTTCTCAATTGGTTACATAACAACTTGGAAGCAATGGCTGGCCCTTGTGCTGCCAGAAGGCAAGAAATTAAAATTGAACAAGTTTAGTCCATATAAGTTTGGATTTGTCACTTACCTTATCTTGTGATTATGGTTTTGACAAATTCACATGGATAGGAACAAAAACACCATAAAATCTAAGTGTCATAAGGTTTCTCTCTGATTCATGAAAACGATGGTAAGGAAGCGCTTTCACAAAGTGATTATAAGTAGATAGTAATTGTGATATTTGCATTCTCAATGTCGTTAGTGGAGCGTATGTGGTTAACCGACATACTAACATGCACTTGTGAGGAATAGCAAATGTCTAAACAATTGAGACTATGATTACGGCGTCGCTTTTCATAGTTTTGAAATTGTTTAGATACATATGTGTGCTATCTAAGGAAAGGTATATGATTTTGATAAAGTTTTTATCAAAGCATCTTGTATTAGAAGTATGAACTTTGGTAAGAAAGTCAATAAAGTATTGATTTCTATAAGTTTAGCTAATTTTTTAGTACATGTCAAAGGGAGCATAAGTGTTATGCTGATTATTCTCATGTTAGTGGGATCATGATAATTATGATAAGTGTTGCAAGTTAGCAATGTTAATTATAGAAAACAAAAGTTTCAATTGGGAAAAGTAGTTTTAATATAATTAAGGGAGTGGAAATTATACTTCATTTCAATTCTAAAAGGTTAGATTGAGATTTTAATCATCTTTAGTCAAGGATATATATATATATATATATATATATATATATATATATGGATATATATATATATATATATATATATATATATATATATATATATATATATATATATATATATGTATATATTGCGTTCTCAAAATTCGATTATGATTACGGCATCCCTCTTCATAGTCGAATTATGAAAACCTGGAAAATAAAAAAATATTGTAGCAAAAGACTGGTCTAGAATCATGTCTTTACATGAGACATAATGAATCGTGTCCCATATGATTCGGGTGTAGGATCGATTGCATGTGCTATAATATTTATCCTTTCTAAATTTTTTCAAATGTCTGGTGGCATTAAGAGGGAAAAAGGTTTAGAATTTGATATGACTAAAATGATTAAGCAATTATCGAGGAAAATATAAGGTTTATCAAAGATTGGTTGCCGAGGGACAGTTGGAAGTATAGTGTTAATTTTGAAAGGACAATATTGACATATTCTGAAAGGAGACAACTCTTGTTCAGAAGTGATAATAAAAATAGGAATATGGAAATGTCTCTATAGGTGGAAGTTATTCAATCTATGTAAGATTAGAAAATTTAATGCAAGAAGGATGTTCAAAGCAATGGAGTTTGAAATTGAGACTTCGGTTCCGTGGAGTTGATATCCATTGGAATATTCTCTAATGTCTGTTGACAAGTCTTTGTGACTTTGTGCATAATCATTACAGAGGATCAGTGCATATAAGTTTAAAATCTAATAGATTTTGGTAAATAGCAGGAATTTAGAATTCTTGCATTTGCAGTAAGGATTTGGGATTGTGAAATGAGAATCATTGGTATTATGTTCAATCGATCTATTTCACAAAGTAAAGATCATAGAAAAACTTAGTGTGCATACTTGGTGTATGGCATAACTAATGTTTAGACAAACATAGTGTGTATACTTGGTGTATGGCATGACTATTGTTTGGATAAACATAGTGTGCATGCTTAGAGCATGGCATGACTAGTGTTTTGATTCAAGTATAAAGCTAATTAGTTGAAACTAATACAATGAATAATGTGTAATAAATATGGTGATAAATAAAAGCTGTTCTATTTATATTTATAAGCTCTGAGACCATATAGGATTCGATTATTCTTGTGTTTCACTTTGCATGTTTTCACTTCCAGAATACCTAGGTCATTCTTCCCGAATGACTAAGTTATTCAAACCATCCATAGTCGGTCATATGTTGGAAGTAGATATGAATCAAGACTGTCATGAAGTTGGCTTATAGATGTCTAAGATGTTGGACATAACAAGAGTTGTTACAACACTCATGAGTGCTCATAAGTTCTAAGTATTGGATTAAACCCACACTCATTTCACCCACTTCATGGATTTTATCATGAGTGATCATGAGACAATAATAACTTATATTCTTCAAACGTAGAGATATGAGTTGTTGACTATGAGTTGGTCATACATTGATTGCATGAAAACGCATTGGTAACTCGATATTATAAAACGTGCCTTTGTGTATGACTCAACAAGTAGTAGGACAAACATATGAGTCAAAGTTTATCCATTCCTATTACCCTTGAAGGGATAAAATCGATATCTGTGGGCCCCTCGATGATTTAGTGATAACACCCCTAAAGTGCTTGGCCAAGCCTGAACTAATGTGATTAGTTCAATTAGTCGGTCGTCATAAATCAGAAATCGGGAAACAACAAATTGACTGCGAGAATGATTATAATCCATGTATCAGTCCATATGATATTTAGAATGGAGGAATATATGATCCCTTATCTAATGGACAAGTCATTGACTAGGTTAGAGTTCCACAACGATTTTTAGAGCTATGATTGCTAGTCGGGATCTTTGAGTCATATGTAATAATAGTTTTAGACTTATCCAAGTGGGAGACTTTTGGATTAGATGTCTAAGCCCATAACTATTATTGGTATATGTTCGACCCGAGAGTAGCACGGTCCATTTGGGTTGCACTTCACCGGAACAATTTATATGGATAGTCTTTTGAGAATAATATGTTTATGATTTATATTAATATATTATAAGTTCTAATTTATTAATATGGAATCATATTATTAATTAGTATTGATCAAGAATTAGTTTAGAATTAATTTAGTGATCAAAACGAACTAATTAAATATGGACTCTTATATATATGGTGGGCCAAGTTCATTTAGGTTGGGCTAAGCCTGCATGGATAGTCCATGGGGTTTTTAACCCATTGATCCTATGGAAATGAAAGGTCATGGGTATTAGGGTTTACATGAATGTAACCCCAATCCTCCATACTATATAAAGAGGTCCTTGACACATGAAATGGCACTAGTGTGTGAGGATACAAGGGTGGGCCGATTTCTAGTGTGCTTACTATTCACACAAGATTTCCAAGGTGTTTTTAGTGATTTGTGATTCCTCTTGAGGCTTCTACACTATTGGGGCTAAACTCTTAAAGTTCAAGACTTCAAGCTTCGTCAAAAGGTATGTCATTCTACTAGTTTCTTATAGTATAGTTGCTTCATATTATGCTTGTTAGGATGAAACATTGGAATAATGAATATTTGCATGCATAATAGAGAAAACATAGATTAAAGGTTTATAGGGTTGCATGTACACCATAAGAGTGTTAGAATGATCAAAACCCATCAGTGGTATCAGAGCCTAGCCCTATTTTCATTTATACTTGACGCAAATTTCTGAAAAATGCTGAAAAAATCGATTTTCTGCTGTTTGGGACAGTAGACTCGCTGAGCCCATGCACAAATTCATCCAACTCGTCGAGTTGGTTCATGCACACGATGAGTTGGACCCCCAGACAAGATATCTTTGAGTTTTAAGCCTGTATTGGTCTAGAATCATTACCTTAAACTGTTTTGGACTTATAAAACCTGTTTTTGATGTGGTAATGATTATGGTAAGCCAATTTCAAGGTTATTATCAAAATTTCATGTTTTATATGTGCTTATGTCGTTCTTAAAACTGTTGATATGATTGTTCATACACTTATGAGTTTTGGTAGATCATAGGAATTATTAGCAAAATTGTTTGTTAGTTAATTCTTGGTCTAAATGTATTTTAATGAAGTCCATAATTTGTCCTCCAATTATGGATTATCAAAAGTCATTTCTTTTAAAGATCCATTAAAAACCATATGTTACATAATTGAAGAGTCTTTTCTCATAAATAGTTTTATGGATTTCATAACTTGTCCTCAAGTTATGGATGTTCAAGAGTCTCTTCATTAAAGTTGGTAAAACCTTAATTAAAATCATAAGTTATGAAAACCCAAAAGTTTTTGATTTGTTCAAAACTTGCCATCAATTTTTGGAATTTGTAATGTCTCACACACACTTTAATTCCAAACCCTAGAATTTTAAAAGTTATAATTCAACCCTTATACTTTATAGTATTATAAGTTAATATATATATATATATATATATATATATATATATATATATATATATATATATATATATATATATATATATAAGATCAAGTCAGTCTTTTCGTTAGTAGGCCTCATTCATGAAGTCAGTTTATAAGGGGGGGTGTAAGGTTGTTGCCTATAAAATGAAAACTTAATAGGTGTCCACTCTCATTCACCGCTTCCTTGACTGGTGGAGGGTCGTTAGCCGAATGGGTAAGACAATGACTATAATTCCCCCTTCATTATAAGTATAATGATAAATACAAAGTAGCTAAACCTTTTATAAATTCCGAATATTAGTTACTTGAGAAAAATGTGAATTTGGTGCTAACCCATGAAATTACACTTTTCACTTTGCTTAAATCATTAGTGGAGCGTGTGTGGTTAACCGACACACTAACCTGGATTTAACAAGGTAGGAAAAGGGTAACTTAATGTTTATCATAGGATCGGTGGAGCGCTTGTGGTTAGCCGGCACATCGATTAAGTGATAAATATTAAGGGTACCAAGTATATTTGCATGGTTATGCACACCTTGTTTTGTGATCCTCGGCATCCCAGTCACAAAACTTAAGAGGGCACAATCAAGATTGAATCATGCCATTGAGAAGTTCAATGAATCTCAAAATATCTAGGAGTTTCAAATCCAATTAAAACCTAATAAATTATTTCATTTTTCATGGTGGAAATTTGTGATTTGTCATTCGCCTACCTTCAAAAATATTATAGACAAAATTACATCAATGGTCCTCATGGTTTACAAAATCGACCAATTATGGTCCTTATGACGAATTCTTTACACAGATGGTCCTTGTGGTTTCAAAATCTTGCAAAGACGGTCCTTTTGATTAACGACGTTGACTTTTTCAGTTAAGTCCTATGTGAAATGACATATTTGCCCTTCATGCATAAGGACGCTTTATGTAATAGGTTTCTACCATATGGACCATTTATGTAGCTTTCTCTATTATTAATTATTTTTTTTATTTATTTTAATTATATATTTAACTATTTAGATTTGTTTATATATATATATATATATATATATATATATATATATATATATATATATATATATATATATATATATATATATATACACGCTAACATTTTTTAACGTTTTGCTCAAATTATTTTTTCTAATCTTTTTGACATTTTCTTAGAGTAAATGTATTAATGTTTTTTATTTTGACGTTTTATTCGAATATTATTTATTTATTTATTTGACGTTTTATTCAAATACATTTTTCAACATATAGTATGTTTATATTTGTTAAATGATTTCACTGCTATTGTAATTATAATTCGTAACTTAATTCACTTTTAGTTATGTTTTCATTTTTTTTCTTTTATCAGGTTATATAATAATTATTTTTTAATTCAAATATTTAACTATATAAGGTTATATAATTATTATTTTTGTAAACTAATTTATTAACATTTTTTTTATAAAAAAGTGTAAAATGTTTGTTAAACATGAATATGATTAATAAAGATTAGATAGACATAGGCTACGCTAGACCGTCTTACAACGTTGCTGAGAATGACCGGGTCATTTCACATTGGATTTAAATGTAATTATTTCGAGTTATTTTTTTTAGCAGTGTTGTAAAAAATCACAACTAGGTCCCGATTAATCTCTGATTAATCCCTAAGCGCTACCTGACCAATTAGAGGTCATTTGGTTGTGATTTTTTACTACACTGCTAAAAAAAAATAACTCTAAATAATTACATTTAAATCCAACGTGAAATGATCTGGTTGTTCTCGGCAACGTTGTGAGGCGGTCTCAGCTTAGCCTATGTCTACCTAATCTGTATTAATCATATTCACGTTTAACAAACATTTTACACTTTTTATAAATTTTTTTAATAAATTAATTTTTAAAAATAATAATTATACAACCTTATATAGTTGAAAAATGTATTCGAACATAATGTCAAAAAAAAAAAAAAAAAAAAAATATTTGAATCAAACGTCAAAATAAAAAACATTTATAAATTTACTTGAAGAAAATATCAAAAAGATTAGAAAAAATAATTTGAGCAAAATGTTAAAAAATGTTAGCATGAATATATATTAAACAATAAATTTAAACAATCTAAATCCTTAAATATATAATTAAAATAAATAAAAAATAAATAAATAATAGAGAAAATTACATAAATGGTCCCTGTGGTAGAAACATATTACATAAAGCTTCCTTATGCATGAAGGGAAAAATATGTCATTTCACAAAGGACTTAACTGAAAAAGTTAACGCCGTTAGTCAAAAGGACCGTCTTTGCAAGATTTTGAAACCACAGGGACCATCTATTTAAAGAATTCGTCATAAGGACCATAATTGGTCGATTTTATCAACCATGAGGACCATTTAAGTAGTTTTGTCAATATTCTATAGCTTGGATTACGACATCCCTCTTCCAAGTTATAAAATATTGTGTTGGGTCCTAGCCTTAATATTTCATATTGGGTGTTATATTAAGGACTTAAATCAACAAACTTGATGCTCTCCCATTTTAGGTGTCTGGTTTAGACAACTATGATCATCCCAAATCTCATGGAAATCATACTTCTCTACCTCCACCTCCTCCATTTATTCTCCCTAACGCACAAGTTCAAGGTCAATCAAGCCCAATTGGCAAGCAAGGTTTATGTATGCTCACATCTTGGAGATGAAGTCGCATATTGACAAGCCGGGAGAGTTGGGTGTCAAAGTCTTGAGGAAGTTGGATGTTGACTAAGTCTTCAATCACTTCCTAAGTCACATAGTGACTTCTTTAAGGACTACTATGTAACAGGCTATGACATGACCCATAATGATCTTATCTATTTGTTTGGTGCTGCTGATTTGGAGCACTGGTAAAGCAAGTTTGATTAGAAGATAAACTTCCCAAACTACCACGGACATTGAGAATGGTAACATTGGATACCCAAAAAAGCTTTCTCAACCCAATGGAAAGGGATCGGCCATAGTCAACTCGGTTGACCAAATGGTAAAGAGAAAGGATAAGTCTGATATAGTCCCGTGTACCATTCCCAAAGGGTCCATATGTTTCTATTGCCAAAGGAAGCGACATTAGTTGTAAAGTTGCCCTAACTACCTGAAAGATCTGAGAGAAGGTCAAGTCAACAAGTTTGACTCTGCTTCAGGTAAGTCCACTATCTAACTCTCTTAAGTTCCTATTTGAAGATTCTTAATACATTTTGATGTATGGCAGGATCAAGGAAAAGGAAGGAAACTTAAAGGAAGAGTATGCTGAATCTGATCGCGAAGATGGATTTCAATCGCATGGTTCGAAGATCAGATTCTTGAGCTACTACTTAGGAGTTATGATAGATTGCTAGAAAGTATGTAATAGCATAGTTTTCATTTAAAGTTGCATTGTAAAGAAAAAGTTTTTTTTCCACATTTTATAAATAAATAAAATTTTGTTTTATTTTATTTTATATCTCCTTGTAATGGCATTTATGAAAATTGATGTTTGTATGTTTATAGCAATAATGGAAATATGAATTTGATTCTTTGATTTGTGGTAATGTCTAAATTTAGCAAATAAGGAAAGATTCTCATCACCCAAGTTTCAATTGGACCGAAACTTGGAATCATGCAAGTTGTATAGTATGATGAATGAGAATTTTCATCTTTGGAAAATTAAGACTAATTCATATTCACATGTATATGTGAGTCAAGTGAAGGACAAAGGGATCGGGTACACTTGGTTGTGCACTGGTCAGATCCACCAAAAAAGATCGATAAAACTATTCGTAATGATTTACTAAAGTTTTGTAAATATGGTTATACTTACAAGTTTAAGTATAATTATGATACATTGGAAAGGGTTAAATTTATTGCAGAATGAATGAGAAGAATATAATTAGGAAGAAAGATAAAAGTTTCTCAAAAATGAAAAGATAGGAGGGTACTTTAGTATCATGTTTTGTGATAATCTTAATGATTAAGAAAACATATCACAATTGGTATTGTAAGGACATATTAGTGCATTCCTATGGCTAATAAGAGGAGTCATGATTTGTTGAAATGGTTAATCAAGAAGGTTTGTCATACTTCGTTCCAAAACAAGTCTTAGAGTCAATCTCCGAGATTGTAATTTGAGTGACACATCTTAAAGAAGATTTATTAACACTTGTCAAATGTAAGAGTAAAATGTGTCCTACTCTTTTACATTTGAAATTGGTAAGTTGTGATGTTTTGGATAAAACAAAAACCAACTTAGGCCAATTTTGTGAAGTTTTTGTCTTGTTAAGAATCCACACTATCTGTTGAATATTTATTTGTCAAAGAATGGGTCTTGGCAAGAGAGTCTTATATGTCAAGAGGACAGTGGGAGTCTAAAAGATCCTAATAGAATTTCAAGATCTAATCAAGAATAAAACATATAGTTTCTCACTAGCACACGACTTGAGGTTTATAACCTATCTTATTGAGATATTCCTATTTCTGTGCTCATTCCAATTGAAGTTGGCTTTGCATATAAATTATGAGAGTTCTTAATTGGCTGATGTCGCCAACGCCATTCGTTCTAGCCGGTGTCCCAAGGGGACAAGGTCAGACTAGCCTCCTGTCTTTTGAAGTACAAAACACGCGATTGGTGGGAGGAGGTTGGACATGCTATGTGGGATGATTCCACGTTGGATGTGATGAAATGGAGTGATTTCTCTGCCAGGTTCAAGGCCAAGTTTGCACCAGTGATTTAGGTGCAACAGTTAGCACGGGAGTTCAGGTATTTATGGGTCCGAGCAAGAGGCACAAAACATCGGATTCTAGGTTGAGAGGTCATCAAGACCGGGGCTGCTGTGGCAAGTGTAGCCGGACGCACGAGGGTGCGTGTAGGAGCGGCAATGGTGGTGATTCAGGTTGCTTCAAGTGCGACCAGATCGGTTGTTTTAGCAAAGATTGTACTACTACCACGACCTAGGGATCAGACCTGATACATTTCCATTGCAGTCAGAGGGGCCACAAGAAGGCCTAAATGTCTGAGTTTTCTTTCAGAAGGACAGGTGATAACACCTGCCCCTGCAACCTTGAGGATCACCGATGGCCGTCAGGGCCGGGCAGAGGCGCCCACAGCGAGGATCAGGGCGTATCAGTTGGTTTTAGAGGAGGTGTGAGCAGCCTGATGTGTCAGGTGCGTACCTTTCATTTATTTTTCAGCTTATGTTATGATTTTATTGTTATGGTTCTGCGTCAGTATTGGTAAAGGTATTTCAATATTTGGTGGCCTGCTTGCGATAGAGTTATATGCTATCTGCATACCTTAGATTTTAGAATGATAATTAGTGATCGTTCCCTTTTAGAGCAGGTTACATAGGATGCAGTAACTATAGCATGCATGTGTGAGACTCGGGTGTGTCTCGCTAGTTTTCAGGGGAGGTATCGTTTGGGAATAGGTCGGTTAGATCACAAGCAGTGGTAGTGTGGATTGTCAGCAGAGTGGCCAGAGGATGATGGGAAGAATTGGGAAATTCTTCCAAGCTGTGAACTATGAGAAACTAGCTGAATCAAAGTAGGGGAGGGCCACCCGAGTAGCCAAGGGCAGAAGTAAGAGCAAGACTAGGATGGGCTTGCATTCTTGGTAAGGAAGAAGTAGCTCAAGTGGCTGTTTGGATTGAGGGACACATGAGTTGGGGGCTTGGGAAACTTCCACACATTGAGTTTGTGTTCTCACAATTAGTTGATGATTGGGTTGAGAACTAGGTTAGAGAATTCTGGCAAGGTGCGGGATTAGGCAGGATTCAAGACTGCGGGATAGTCGCAACATTCCCTAGTGGTGAGTCAGTGAGCGAACTGTTGTGAGGATGCGGGTAAGCCGTAACATTCATTATTAGCTTAGTTAGCAGAGTATGGGTGGGGGCTCGTATCTCCAAATTAGCATGATAAGAATCAGGAAAGGATAGCAAGTTAAGATTAGAGGAGGAGTGGGCCTGCATAGCCCTGGATAGGTGACACCTGCGGGAGAGGGTGCTCTGAAGTATAGTTTGGGTGAGATCCGTGGGTGAGGCCCGTGTACTTATAACAGCAGGTGGGATCTGGTAGAGACCTTAGGGTTAAGGTAGGGGATCGAGGATCCCAGATCTTCTAGAGCCAGCGTGGCTAGGTTGGTAGAGCAGTTCAGGTAGTCGTAGTATCTTCAGAAGTCGTTGAGAGCGAATGAGAGATTGTTCTTGCGTTCGGTAACCGGTGGGGGACCGATATTTCAGTTAGTGGTAGATTAGTTGGGACGAGGTCAGTCTCGGTTCATCCGGAAGGCGGATGAGAGTCAGCAGGATTTCAGGAAGGAGTGATGATAAGGGATTTCGTGTGTAGGGCAGTGAGCTGATCAAGAGATGCTAAGTCACTCACGGCGGGATTACATAATCTCAGAGTGATTGATTTGACTATGTTGCGCAGCTCTTGTTTAAGTCTTAACCGTTGCAGAAAGGAATCTTTTACTTGAAGGATTATCTGATTCACACCCTGGTTGGAGCTTACAACATTAGAGCTATTAGGTTTTGAGTATTCTAACACTCCTATGGTGTACATGCAACCCTAGAAACCTTGGATCTATGTTTGACTAAGATACATGCAAAATGATTTTCCAAGGTTCATAATCCTACCTAGCATACATGGCGATCTTTTATTATAATAGTTAGTAAGAATTACACACCTCTTTGTAGCTTGGATTCTTTTGAAACCTTGTGAGCCTAGCACCTCAAGTGTGATGCCTCAAATGCTTCACACAACACCAAGTACACTTGGAATAAACTCTTAAGAGAATAAGAACACTTAGTATTTCGGCTAGCCCTATTTTGTTCACTCTAGTGGCCGAAAATGGTGAAGAATAACTTCTTTATATAGTATGCTACAATTAGGGTTACACCATGCAAACCCTAATTGTCATGACCTTTCATTTCCATGACCCATGGGTTATGTAACCCCCATGGAGCATCCATGGAGCATCTTATGGGTTTAACCCACCTTGATAATCCATGGAGCCTTGGTCTACTATATAAGTTATGGATGATTGACACAATCAACCCATATATTTAATTAGTTTTCTTTTGATCACATAATTAATTCTAAATTAATTATTGATAAATAAATATTATTGTTCTTATTATTAATATATTAGAACTTATAATATATTAATAAACCATAAGTGTCTTATTTTTCTCATTTAGTCTATCCAAGTGCATGATGCCATGAAACACAAATGGACCATGTCGGGTTGGGTCAAGTACATACGAAATACAGTTATGGACTTAGACACTATATCCAACAGTCTCCCACTTGGATAAGTCTAATAACTATTGTTGCAAGTATGACTTCAGGAATCGACCAACAATCATAGCTCTTTCAAGGTCTGTTATAACTGAGAAGATAATGGTGTGCCATTTTAGATAAGTGATCATATAATCATCTGTTCTAAATATCAGCTAGACAAACACATGGAACAAAGTCTTTCTATTGTCTAGCAGTTGTTTCCCGATTTTCGATTTGTTTGACATATAACTTAATTGAACACATCAATTTAGTTATGACCGGGCCCGATACATGGGTCAAAACAAAATCATTGAGGGGCCTAGATATTGGTTCTAATCCAAGAAGGAACAAATAAACTTCGACTAATATGTGTCACACCCTGAAACCGACGGCGGAAACGTTCCGCGGCGGAGGACGTCATGCGTAGTATCACAACCATTGTACATAGTAAGCATAGTAAAAACAACCATTACATTACATAAGAATATTTACATTTGTTTGAAAGCATTGAAAACATAGTTTATATACATCAAGTATAATCAAAAGTAAAGACAAGACTTCTGTATGCTGCGTCTTCTCCAAAAATAAGCGAGATACCTGTCTAACGTGAACCTGAGAATACAAGCAGTTTTAGAAATATCAATATAAAGCTGGTGAGTTCATAAGCATGTTTTGTAAGGAAAAACTAGTTACTAAATCTTGTGAAAATACTTCATTTCCATTGATAAAGATTTCAGTAAATATCAAAAACCATTATTATTGAGTTATGAAATACATATGCATTTTTCCTAGAAAATCCCATATTTTCTAACATGTTTGTCGATTCCCATACGGTAAGAAAACCGTGGTTACCACCAGTAAGTATAGTAGTTTTATTACTTATGAAAAAACCATAAGTTGTGTCACTGGAATACCCTCCAGTAAGTAAGTAGGTAGTTTTATTACTTAAATAAAACTATAGAAAGAAAGTAATCCTTGAACAATGTTAGTTTATACATATTTTGAGTTGTATAACCATACTAACTTGACCCGTGACCTCCTTGACGTTCTTCAGGTGTCGTACTATTTCCAAAATTTGTCACCACAAGCGTGCCCGCCTAACTGTTGCTAGCAGTTTAGGTGTGGGATTGTCAGTCACGAATAGATCTATCCACAAATTTCACGTTCTCCCTCCAGGAGACTCTAGTTATACTACCGGAGAGGATTTATTGGTACCCCGTAGGACATAACGAAGATAAGTCTCACAAGCTAGTATTAACTAATTCACGAAATATTTAGCTGTTATCGAGTTTCGAAGTCGTTTGGAACAAAGTAGAGTATAAATAATTAAACACAAAGTTATTATTTAGTATGATACTCTATATTAATAATGGATAAACTAAATCAAACATAGTTTATATTAAAATCTGAAAACAAGTAATAAAGATCCCAAATTATTCCCATAATAATTTAAATGGTTTGATAAGTTCCCATGCTGTTTTGAAAACTCTGTAATTATATTTAGAAAGCATCCCTTATGCTCCGCATATTACAAAAGGGATAAAGGTATCTAACAGTTTGATAGAAAATCGTTATAATTACATCCGCTTTTAAACTAGGAAATCCTTTATGATTTGCTTGTATTCCCCCCGCCCTAAGAACATGAAAAACTCGGAAAAGTGTAGGGGTGTGAACTCACCTGACTTGGGTGATTCGGATGAACGGACGATATAGGACGCTATGTGTCAATTGAGGACTTGAACACACACTCAGAACCTATGTAACATTTTGTGATACATAATTGTATCTAACGAGTTATTGAATCACTAATCAAGTAAGTAAATACACTCTAATGCACGAAAACACTTTATTTCAAGTGTTATGAATGATATGGAATGTGTCTAAGGAGTGTATGGCCTCGTTGTCACACCCCAAAACCGAATGAGGAAACGTCCCGGGGTGGAGGTGACTTCATGTGAGTATCATAACCAATGTACATAGTAAGCGAAGTAAAACACAAAACCTTACATTACATAGATTTCATTACACTGGTTGAAAAGTAAAGTAATACAAGTTTCATAGATACATAAGTTTAAACAAAAGAAAGACGTGACTTCCATATGCTATGTCTTCAAAATAACGCGAGATACCTATCTAAGGAGAACATGAGAATACAAGCATTTTAAAAATCAGCATAAAGCTGGTGAGTTCATAAGAGGTTTGTTTTTATGAAAATGTACAAGATTCCTTTTGGTTTCTGAAAATGTTACGACCCAAGAAAATCCTATATTTTCTTAAAAGTAAAGTTGAGTTGTTCTATTATGTTACACTATTCTGGTTACGAATTGTGATTACCCCAGGAAAATCCTATATTTTCCTAATGTGAAAGATGTGTACTGAAAACCTGATTAACTTTGTGAAGTGTGTGTTTTACCAACCCAAAAATGTAATGTAAAAGATGTATACTGAAAACCTGATTATCATAGTAAACTAATTCTTATGGTTATTAATTTACTCTATCCATTATTACTAAAAAGTAATTGACTCGAGACGAGGTCAATATCTTTTATGACTTTTGCACCCTTGAACCTTTCGGTTCGGTTGTAGCTAGTAGCCAGGTGCAGGATAGTCAATCCCGTATAGATCTATACACTCAAGTTACGCTCCCTATCTAAGAGACTCTGGTTACAGGGGCGGTCCTCCACTAGCGTATCTCTGTGGAGTGTTCTGCGAGGACGTGTCTCCAATTTATAGGAATAACAAATCTACAAGTAATAATGCGGAAAGTCCTGTTTAAGTTCTACCTACAAAGACGATCCTCCACTCACGTATCTCTATGGAGTGTTACCGAGGACAAAACGATATACTAAGTTTCTTATTCAAAGTTCAAAGATTATGTTTTTAACTATTATAATGTGGAAAACCATTTGTGAAAATATAAAATACAACAGTTTATAATTATTTTCACAAATAATATGATAATTTGATCTGCAAGTTCAAACGGTTATCTGTTATGATTATCAGTGTTAAAAACATATGTAATATGAAACACAATACTTATAAAACAAGTTTTGAGTACAAGTAATCCTTGTACTTTGCTTGTATTCCCCCTGAAAACAGTGAAAAACATTGAAAAAGGGTAGGGGTATGAACTCACCGGACGAGGAAGGTGTCGACTAGGATGCTAAACGTCGGATCGAGGCTTGAATATGTGCGAGGTTCCTATGTAATGTTAAATGATACACAAATGTATCTAATTAGACTTTAAAACACTAATCAGATACGATTATACACTCCAAGACACGAAAACACTTCAAAATAAGTGTTTGGAGGACCCGGGTGACATTTATGGACATGAATGGCTTGGATATGGAGTTTTTTCTTCAAGAGTAACATGGCCATAATGACCCACTCCCCATGAGATTACAGCCGTAAACTCATGGTGGGGTGTTCTGGAGTGCTTAATGGCCTTATATCAATTTACGGGTGATGCTAGGTTTGGTTCTACGGCATTATCAAGGAATTAATTCAACCATGTGGACCAATTGATGAGTTTACGGCAGTAAACTAAGTGTTTACGTCCATAAAGTCTCACCCACATCATTCTTAATTGCTTCGAAGGTCATAGATTAATCACAAGTGATTCTACTCAATTTTACAAGCCAAGGGGTGAGTTTAGGGCATCCTACAACCCATTTATAGGAGTTTATGGCCCAGGAACCCATTCTTGGGGGGTTTACAGCCATGAACTCCTTATGGCGTTGTTTTCATCAAGTTTAAGGTCCCTAACTTGTTTGTGGTTGCTTTTAGACTTTATTCCAGGGCTTATGAAGTGTGTAAGTTGCATTTTAACACCCAAAAAGGAGTTTACTATCCATGAAAGGGTGTTTACGGCCCAAGCATGTTCTTGGGCGGTAAACTCTTGTTTACTCCCCAAGATTTGAGCTTAAGGTGTTCTAAGTCCAATCCAATAAGTCCTTAAGCCATATCTAAGCTTCAATGGTGATTTGGAAGAGTTTTAAGGCTTAAAAACACCATTTATATGTGTTCAAGGGCCGTAAAAACATGTTTGAGGTCCTAAATGATGATTTGAAATCGAAATTGTAGGCTAAGGATGTTGTACAAGAAGCTAGGATGGTTACCTTGGTGTTTTGAAGCTTGAAATGGATGATTTTTGGACTTAAATCTTGGATTGAGGAGAGTGGTTAGAGAGAGAGAGAGAGTGAAAAGGCTTCAAATGAGGCTTAAACCAATTTAAATATGGTTTGGATTTATGACACGGTGGAATTCTACCTGATACTAATGTTAACCGAGGCTTTTGGTCGCACCCGATTAAGTTGTTGTCACCTGATATGGCCGAAACTAAATTTTTTCTAATTACTAGTTTGGGACGTTTTCATGTGTTTCTAACTTGTTTGGATACTTACACGGTCAAAATAAAAGTCTTAACTTAATTGATCTAATCCAAAAACAAAATCAGAATAATTCGATTAAGACGAGTTTTACGGTCAGAATGGGTTGCGGCGATGGAACAACTTCGGGTTGTCACATTATCCCCCCGTTAGAGGGAATTTCATCCCAAAATTCAAAGATTAAGATACAAGTTATGGAAAAGGATGCAGATGTTTCTGCTGTATCGTGTCTTCGTGCTCCCAAGTTGTAACAGCCCGGAATTTCCAGGTATTTATTATTGGCTTATTTTTGGAAATTGTGAGTGGACTCGGCGAGTTGGAGCTCAAACTCGCCGAGTAGGATCGCGGTTTTGGATGCGGGTTTGCGTCTGGACTCGGCGAGTCCAAGAGTGGACTCGGCGAGTCCACGTTGTGTAATGAAACCCTAATTCCCAGGGTTTGAGACCTATTTAAAGGTCCTTATGGCCGTCATTTGTGCTCACCAATCCATAGAGAGAAACCCTAGAGTGCTTGAGCGTTTTGAGAGAGAAAGGAAGCCATTCTTGACCTTTGTGGTGTTATTTAGCAAGGAGAAGGAGGTCATAACCAAGAGGAAGCATAGGAGATTGCTACACTGTGGATTTGAAGCTCAGATCTTCGACCTTGAGGTATTATTTCAGCTCATCTTCTGTTTTGTGAAGTATATTTGAATTTAGGGTTTCTTGTGGCCTTTGTTGGGTTGATTTGATGCCAAATAGTCCCTTTCTAAGGTTGAGGCTTTGGATCTGGATCCATAGAGGTCCAGAGAGCCTCACTCATCAAGCTTTATGAAGAACAATGGAGATTATGACCTTGAGTTGTGGTATTTGGGACTAAATCATCATATATGCTCATATAGATGTTGTATGTACATCAAGATAGCGACTTTACGTGTTAAATAAGCTTGGAAGGACTGGATCTATGAGTTAGTGGATCAGATCTGACCTTAGGAGTGAGTTTGAGTCATTGCATGGCATGGATTCGCCGAGTCTGAAGAACAGACTCGGCGAGTAGCATGAATATTGCCCAACACCACACAACGAGTGGTCTTGGCGAGTTGAGGGTTTGACTCAGTGAGTCAGGGAGAGTCAGAGTGGGTTGACAGGTGGACTGAGTCAAGTTGGGACTCGCCGAGTTGTTCTTGAGACTCGGCGAGTTGAGTGGTGGTGGCCCCACAACTCATGCCAGGTGGAACTCGTCGAGTTAGGTGAATACTCGACGTGTCAAGAGAGGATCCCAGGGAAATCAGTGTATGCGCTTAGACTCGCCGAGTCGGTATAGTGCACTCACCGAGTCCGGTCAAAGTTGACCGATGACCATTGACCAGTGTTGACCTATGTTGACTTGTTAAGGAATGGTCAACCTTAGTTGGGAAAGTGTTAATTAGAGACGTATTGTGTTATAGGAGGACTATAGCTCGGAAGATCGAGCACTAGTGATTTCAGGGATTTACGAATTACCGAGATACGCAAGGTGAGTCTTCTCACTATACTTTACCTTGAGTAGGTAACAAGAGTTATGTGACAGAGTATTTGTATGCTATGTATGTTATGTGTTGTACTGCATTATTTCTATGTGATTTATGCTGTGCATGTTTACAGAGTTAGAACCGGGAGGTTCACAGAGTTAGAACTTGAGGGTTCACAGAGTTTGGGTGCACGGACCCACAGAGTTATAGCCTCGAGTGGCTAATATGTGTTATATGTTGTATTTTGGGGAACTCACTAAGCGTTGTGCTTACAGTGTTTGATGTTATTTGTTTCAGGTACTAGTGACGACCGCGGTATGGTGCAGGCTTGATCAGTACACACGCATGGGGTTTATGATTTTGAGATCTTCGGATTTTATATTACTTGGATTGAATGATTAAATATGGTTGTTTAATGAGTATTAAATGAATTATGTTTTATAAAAATTTGAAATTTTTTTTTTGAAATTTACGGTGTTACAATTTGGTATCAGAGCCTTGGTTTGAGGGATTCGGGTACACCTTCGGGAGTATTTGAACTCAAACTGAGGATTTGGAAAATATTTTCAAAAAGAAAAACAAAATTTTCTAAAAGTAAAAGATTTCTAGAGAAATTCAGAGGAGAAACGTGTGTACGATCAGTCAGCGCCCGAACGCTAATTTCCCAAAATGCCCTTATATTATATACTTATGAGATTGTTATGATGTACTCTCTTGCTAAAGTAGGCTAGGTATTCCTATTAGGACTAGAGTGCCTTGATTTGTGATGCCTTAGCCTAGGGAGAGGTGAGCTGCTATGAGATGTTTGGGAGAGAATAGGTAGCAACGAGGAGCTTATGAGAGATCTGTTAGAAAGTGATAGAGTACATGGAAATTGGGATTTGAAGAGGAGGATTTGGGGTGTATACTGAAATGGTGTGGACAGTAGTATTGGGCCCGTACTATTGAAAGCACTAGGGCGGTGTACGGTCCGAGTAAGAATCTTCGAAATGCCAAGGATCAAGGAGGGATGAGTTATCGAGTGTGGGTATGCTCGAGCGGATTCTAATTTATCATATGTTGTATTTTAGAGGTTGATCATTGTGAGGACACGTCATATGCTGGAGGGTGTCAGAGATAGTGATGAGGAGATCCGACAGATCATTCATGAGGAGGTGGTTGCGGTCATCAGGGCAAAGATACCAGAGATGTTTAGGTCTATTAAGACCGCGCTGATTGAGACTTTCGACGAGCGTTATGCTGCTCTTTCTGAGGCTGCTGTTGCGGCGGCCACCGCAGCTGTTGCTGCTGCTAGGCCGTAGGGTGGTGACGTGTTGCTGTTCCGGGAGTTCAGCAACATGAAACCACCAGAGTTTGATGGGACCCAGGACCCGGTGGTGGCTATGAGATGGATTTCTGACATAGAGGGGTGTTTCTTCACTTGCTCATCTCCTGAGCATTTGAGAGTACGGTTCGCGCTAAACCAGCTTCGCTTGGGAGCGAAGGACTGGTGGAAGTTTGTGACAGCACACTTTTCGCCTGCTGAGCTTGCGGCAGTGACCTGGGAGAGGTTCACTGCCATGTTCCGAGATGAGTACGTTCCCCAGGTGGAGAGGGAGCGTTTGGCCCAGGAGTTTCTGACCTTCAAGCAGGGCACTGAGCTTCAGGAAATGCCCGGAAGTGGGAGATCGAGCTGGAGACTCAGGCTAGGGAGGAGGCTGAGTCTCAGGGGAGGGATCGGTGACCGGCACAATTCCAGCCGGCAGCCAAGCGGGCCAAGCCCGCTGATCCCAAATCAGGGAGCCAGAAGGGCCGCACTTGTGGAAAGTGCGGCAAGGGTCATGATGGAGCGTGTAGAGTTGGATCTTGCTACAAATGTGGCAAGGAGGGGCATATGGCCAAGGACTGCCCCAAGGGGTTTGCAATATGTTTTCATTGCAACCAGACCAGACACCAGAAGAAGGAGTGTCCGCAGTTGCGGGGATCAGGTCAGGGAGCACTTCAGGGATCTGCCCCTGCCGCCATCAGAGCTACCGGGAGTCGGCTAGTGCACCGAGGGCACGTGGGAGAGCGTTTCAGTTGACCGCGTAGGAGGTCCACACAACGCCCGATGTCGTGGCTGGTATGTATTCTTTCGTGTATTTATTGTAATGTTGAAATATTATGCTTATATTATGTTATGGGTAGGTAGTTTTCTTGTGAATTCTGTACGTGCCTTGGTATTATTTGACTCGGGTGTGAGTCAGTCTTTTGTATCTTTGGTTTTTAGTCAGCACATCAGTGTTAGTCGCGAGGCGCTGAGTCGGCCTCTGAGAGTTTCCATAGTTGACGAGAAGGCGATATATGCCACGGAGGTGATCCGTGGGTGCGTACTCGAGATTTTCGGCGTTGAGTTCCCGATTGATTTGGTTCCTATTACCATGGGGGATGTCTGTGTTATTGTGGGCATGGACTGGTTGAGCAGGTTCGGTGCGGTTATCGACTGCGAGCGACAACTAGTGACCATACGAGACCCTAGTGGGGGAGTTCTTATAGTGTATGATGAGGGTACTCGTTCTGGATCGACGTTTTGTTCGGCTGCTAGGGTGAGATAGTGTCTACAGCAGGGCTGTAAGGGTTTTGTGGCGTACGTGTCAGATACGCGGGTTGATTCCACGAGGCCTAGGTCAGTGGAGGAGGTTCCTATAGTGCGAGAGTTCCCGGATGTCTTTCCAGAGGAGTTGCCGGGTGTGCCTCCCGTAAGGCAAGTAGAGTTCGGTATGGATTTGGTCCCGGGGGCTGCAGCTATCGCTAAGGTGCCTTATTGTCTTGCACCTCCAGAGATGCAAGAGTTATCCTACTAGCTTCAGGAGCTGCTGGGGAAAGGGTTTATTCGGCCGAGCAGCTCGCCGTGGGGAGCACCTATTTTGTTTGTAAAGAAGAAGGATGGTTCACACCGGATGTGCATTGATTACCGGGAGTTGAACAAGCTGACGGTCATGAACCGTTACCCGTTGCCGAGGATCAACGATTTGTTCGACCAGTTGTAGAGAGCATCTTGGTTCTCCAAGATCGATTTGAGGTCTGGATACCATCAGGTGAGGGTGCGAGATGAGGACGTCCGGAAGACAGCGTTTAGGATGCGTTATGGGCATTATGAGTTTGTGGTGATGCCTTTCGGACTCACCAATGCTCCGGCAGTGTTCATGGACCTCATGAACCGGGTGTGCAGGCCAATGTTGGATCGGTCGGTGATCGTATTTATTGATGACATTTTGGTATATTCGAGATCTGGAGAGCAGCATGAGGAGCATTTGAGGGAGATCCTCAGAGTTCTGAGATCGGAGAGGCTTTACGCCAAATTCTCCAAGTGTGATTTCTGGTTGCGAGAGGTCCAGTTCCTATGACATCTTGTTAAGTAGGAAGGGATATTGGTCGATCCGGCCAAAGTTGAGGCAGTGATGAGTTGGGAGGTGCCGAGGTCACCCTCCGAGATCAGGAGTTTTCTAGGGCTGGCTGGTTATTATCGGAGATTTATCTGGGACTTCTTTAAGATCGCAGTGCCACTCACTAGGTTGACCCGGAAGGGTGTCGCTTTTTCATTGGGCCCCGAGCAGCAGGCCTCCTTTGAGATGCTCCGTTAAAGGTTATGCGAGGCCCCGATGTTAGCCCTCCCAGAGGGAATGGAGGACTTTATTGTATACTGTGATGCATTGATCTTGGGGTTGGGAGCGGTGTTGATGCAGAGAGGGCATGTGATAGCGTATGCATCGAGGAAGTTGAAGCCTCATGAGACGAGGTATCCCACCCATGACCTAGAGTTGGGGGCAGTGGTGTTCGCCCTCAAGATTTGGCGCCATTATTTGTATGGGGTTCGGTGTACGATATACACGGACCATAAGAGTCTGAAGTATTTGATGGATCAGCCCAACCTAAATATGCAGCAGAGGAGGTGGTTGGATGTGGTTAAGGATTACGATTGTGAGATTCTGTACCATCCGAGCAAGGCTAATGTGGTAGCCGATGCCCTGAGTCGCCGGGCGGAGAGCGCCCCTTTGCGAGATGTATGTTTGCGATTGACCGTGATGACTTCGGTGTTGGACACCATTCGAGGAGCACAGGCTGAGGCAATGAGGTCGGAAAACCAGAAGAGAGAGCGAGTTGTTGGGTTGGTATCGGAGTTCGTTACCGATGGTCGGGGGCTTATGACTTTTCAGGGGTGTATTTGGGTACCGTTCGTGGGAGGTACGTGCGCCATTTTGATGGAAGAGGCTCATCGGTTGAAATTCTCGATCCATCCTGGGGCTACTAAGATGTATTTGGATTTGAGGAGGGAGTATTGGTGGCCCTGTATAAAGAGGGATGTTGTGTGGTTCGTTGAGAAGTGCTTAACCTGCTGTAAGGTTAAGGCCGAACATCAGAGACCGCATGGTAAGTTACAGCCGTTGGAGGTTCCCGAATGGAAGTGGGAACATATCACCATGGATTTCATCACCAAATTGCCAAGGACTGCTCGGGCAGTTGATGCAATTTGGGTGATTATGGACAGGTTGACGAAGAGTGCTCACTTCCTTGTGATCAGCGAGAGTTCTTCCGCAGAGAAGTTAGCAGAGATATATGTGAGGGAAGTGGTATCTCGGCATGGGGTGCCGATCTCGATTGTCTCAGACCGGGATGTGCGTCTCACTTCCAGATTCTGGAAGAAGTTTCATGAGGAGCTGGGTACTAGGCTGCATTTTAGTACCACATATCACCCCCAGACAGACGGACAGAGTGAGCGGACGATTCAGACACTCGAGAACATGCTCCGAGCATGTGTATTGGATTTCGGGGGAAGTTGGGATACGTATTTGCCTTTGGCCGAGTTTTCTTACAACAACAGCCATCATTCGAGCATCGGTATGCCACCCTTTGAGCTGTCGTACGGGAGGAAGTGTCGGACCCCCATTTGCTGGGGAGAAGTCGGGCAGCACGTTATGGGCAACACTGAGATAGTGTTTCAGACGACAGAGCAGATCCAGTAGGTCAGAAAGAGGTTACTGACTACACAGAGTCGACAGAAGAGTTATGCGGACAGATGCCGGTCCGAACTTGAGTTCCAGGTCGTCGATTTTGTGCTCCTGAAGGTCTCTCCCAGGAAGGGAGTGATCCGATTCAGGAAGAGGGGCAAGTTGGGGCCCCGATACATCGGACCATTTCAGGTAGTCGCAAGGGTAGGCAGGGTAACCTATCGTTTGGATTTGCCAGCAAAATTGGGGAAGATTCATGACACTTTCCATGTGCCACAATTGTGGAAGTGTATAGCCGATGAGTCGGCAGTGGTTCCATTAGAGGATATTCAGGTGGATGCGAGCCTGAATTATGCTGAGAGACCAGTGGCCATCAGAGATTGGAAAATCAAAGTTCTGAGGAACAAGGAGGTACCTTTGGTTTTGGTTCAGTGGCAGCATCGGAAGGGGTCCGAGATGACGTGGGAACCGGAGCGTGAGATGCGAGAGCAGCATCCAGAGTTATTTGCAGAGTGAGACTTAGAGGGCGAAGTCTAGTTCTAGTGGGGGAGAATTGTAACAGCCCAGAATTTCCAGGTATTTATTATTTGCTTATTTTTGGAAATTGTGAGTGGACTCGGCGAGTTGGAGCTCAAACTCGCCGAGTAGGATCGCGGTTTTGGATGCGGGTTCGCGTCTGGACTCGGGGAGTCCACGAGTGGACTCGACGAGTCCACGCTGTGTAATGAAACCCTAATTCCCGGGGTTTGAGACCTATTTAAAGTGCCTTATGGCTGTCATTTGTGCTCACCAATCCATAGAGAGAAACCCTAGAGTGCTTGAGCGTTTTGAGAGAGAAAGGAAACCATTCTTGACCTTTGTGGTGTTATTTAGCAAGGAGAAGGAGGTCATAACCAAGAGGAAGCATAGGAGATTGCTATACTATGGATTTGAAGCTCAGATCTTCGACCTTGAGGTATTATTTCAGCTCATCTTCTGTTTTGTGAAGTATATTTGGATTTAGGATTTCTTGTGGCCTTTGTTGGGTTGATTTGATGCCAAATAGTCCCTTTCTAAGGTTGAGGCTTTGGATCTGGATCCATAGAGGTCCAGAGAGCCTCACTCATCAAGCTTTATGAAGAACAATGGAGATTATGACCTTGAGTTGTGGTATTTGGGACTAAATGATCATATATGGTCATATAGATGTTGTATGTACATCAAGATAGCAACTTTACGTGTTAAATAAGCTTGGAAGGACTGGATCTATGAGTTAGTGGATCGGATCTGACCTTAGGAGTGAGTTTGAGTCATTGCATGGCATGGACTCACCGAGTCTGAAGAACAGACTCGACGAGTAGCATGAATATTGCCCAACACCACACAACGAGTGGTCTTGCCGAGTTGAGGGTTCGACTCAGTGAGTCAGGGAGAGTCAGAGTGGGTTGACAGGTGGACTGAGTCAAGCTGGGACTCGCCGAGTTGTTCTTGAGACTCGGCGAGTTGAGTCATGGTGGCCCCACAACTCATGCCAGGTGGAACTCGTCGAGTTAGGTGAATACTCGACGTGTCAAGAGAGGATCCCAGGGAAATCAGTGTATGCGCTTAGACTCGCCGAGTCGCTATAGTGCACTCGCCGAGTCCGATCAAAGTTGACCGTTGACAATTGACTAGTGTTGACCTATGTTGACTTGTTAAGGGATGGTAAACCTTAGTTGGGAAAGTGTTAATTAGAGATGTATTGTGTTATAGGAGGACTATATCTTGGAAGATCGAGCACTAGTGATTTCAGGGATTTACGAATTACCGAGATACGCAAGGTGAGTCTTCTCACTATACTTTACCTTGAGTAGGTAACCAGAGTTATGTGACAGAGTATTTGTATGCTATGTATGTTATGTGTTGTACTGCATTATTTCTATGTGATTTATGCTGTGCATGTTTACAGAGTTAGAACCGGAAGGTTCACAGAGTTAGAACCTGAGGGTTCACAAAGTTTGGGTCCATGGACCCACAAAGTTATAGCTTCGAGTGGCTAATATCTGTTATATGTGGTATTTTGGGGAACTCACTAAGCTTTGTGCTTATAGTGTTTGATGTTATTTGTTTCAGGTACTAGTGATGACCGCGGGAAGGCACAGGCTTGATCAGTACACACACATGGGGTTTATGATTTTGAGATCTTGGGATTTTGTATTACTTGGATTGAAAGATTAAATATGGTTGTTTTCTGAATATTAAATGAATTATGTTTTATAAAAATTTGAAAATTTTGTTTTGAAATTTACGGTGTTACACAAGTGATTGTAGGTTCTCGCTTGGAATTCCAGCTATTGAGATATTAATCTCTATGATCGTTTAGATCTTTCACAGGTTTTACAAAAGAATTCAAGTAAAGAAATAAACAAGAGATGGAATCAACAGTATGCTTAATGATTCAAATGATTCAAGCCTCAGTAGAGCTTGACAAAGAAATTCCGCTGTAGAGGCTTTAGGGTTTACAAAATAATGAAGACTATATGATTATCTCTAGAATCTTACGTACTAAGACGCATGCAGTCATCTATAAATACTCAAAACCTTACAAAATAAGTCACGGATGGACAGGCCCAATCCGGATACAAAATAAGGATAAAAGACGAGACCAAGACGCAACACCATATACCCAACAATCTCCCCGTTTGTGTTAATTGGGGCGAGACCTCACTTCAGCTTGCTTGCACCTGCGGCACTGGCTTTCTTCATGGTCTTGAATAGGCATGGAATAATAGCTAGAAGTGTTTGTCGGAAGTGAATATACCAATTGATCATGTCGTTGAAGTATTTCTTATCACTCTCCGAATTCTGCTTGCACCGATTGATGATTCCCAGAACATGCTCCAAGGAGGAAGTGGTGTAAAGATGTTTGTCAGCCAAAGCAAATAAGCATTTCTGACCTTCTGCCCTGGTGAACATGACTGAATTTCATTTTGGGTCAATCTTTCCCATCTGCATTCTACTTAAATCACTTGCAGAACCGACTGGAGTGATTGTAGGCTTCTTTCTAAGAACATTTGCAACTTCTTGATCCAACTTGGCAACCTCCAAAATATAGCACACCAACATCCTCTTGAAATGATCTATGATCGGACCATATTCCATTTCATTAACGAGAAGAATGTTGTGCAGGATTATCCAGTCATGAGGATTTAAGTTGGGAAGATCGGCTAGAGAGATGGCATGCTCGGTTTTGTCGGATCCCCTCAAGACATTGAATCTGAAGTTAGTGAAGTTACCCTCCCGAACGGGTTTGAAGACCCGAACATTGATAATCTTCTGTGCACTCCATGTCTGATACTGAGGTTGAGCTGTCCTCAGATAGAAGTCTATAAGTTCCCTATCAACCATCGGGTGAGGATGAGAAACTTCAGCTATGTGGGCGAATGCATGGAAGATAAAAGCTTTTCTGGTCAGGGGCATGTCAAATTGGGAATCCACCGAATTGACCCGGTCCAAGGAGATCACAGGTTCAAGCCAAAGAGTGGTGGGGGAATTGATAGCTTCTTTAACAAGCTCTTCAAGAGTCCAAGGAGGAAATAGAGTTTTTCTGCTTTCAAGGAGATCATGAGCCTCCTTTACCTTCCTCTCATTGGCATCAGCCTCTCTGGCAATCCGAGCATTTTCATCTAGCTCATTCTCCCTGGCCTGTTTCTTCAGAATGCTGGCAATCGGTTCTTTGTCCTCACTTTCATCACTATCATTGAGAATATGTTTGTCTTTGCTTTGAGCACTCAAACCTGATGCAAGAAAAGTTGTTGGTTTGGGTGCTCTTGGAGGAACTAGTGAAGAAACTGGGAGTGATTGAGATTGAGCTCTGGGAATCGGAGGAGGTTGTGATTGAGCTGTGGCCTTCGTTTCTCCCCCTTGTTTTGAATGTTCCTCCTGCTCAGGAATCCCTTCAATTCGACTAAGCAAGGCAAGGGAGGGAGCAAGCTTCTCTGCAAGAGTGCGCCTCACCGAGTAGTTAAGAATCGGATCATGGTCTTCAATGATGTTGGATAAAGCCCCGTGAACATCCGAAACACAACTCTTAACCACAACTTTCTCAGACCGAAGAGAATTGATCTCCTTCTCTTCTTGGGAGAGCTGATGACTTGCAAGATGGAGCTCAGATGTTTTACGAGCAAGCTCATCCTTTGCAGTAGAGTCTGCGGAAAGAGTTTGTTGGAAGCTGAGTAGACGATCCGCAACAGAAGAGTGAAAGGACTGATTGTCTTCTTTGAGGGTTTACGGAAGCTGGAAAAGTGTTGTTTTTCTGTTTCTAGTGAAGTGACCAGCTTCTCCACAACTGTGTGAATTTTCTTGGTATTAGTTTCGGATGCCCCCTGCAAAGACTACAGAAAAATGTTTGCGTCTTCAAATAGTTTTTCGACTTTTTCGGTTGCTGCAGCACAAGCCTTTGTAGAGTTGTCAATAGCAGCAACAACGGATCTAATTGAGGCTTCATGTGCTTTGGTGAAAGTTTCCACCATCCCCTTAATGGCGGCCTCCGAGATGTGAGATTTTGAGGTAGAGGAGGAAGCCACGAGATTATTAATCTTCTCGTGGAGTTCCTTGATGTGCTTTTTTGTGACAGGAGCATCATCATCATCATCACTTTGAACTTGGTAGGGGCTGTAGTAGATGGAATCGAAGGTCATATCTTCCCCTCCAAGAAAGGTTTCGGTTTCAGCAGAGTGAGTGGGAGATAAGGGTGTAGCGGATGGTTCGGTAGTGGAAGTGGGTTCGGGTGCTGAAGTCGGTTCGGGTGTAGGGGTATGTTCTGGTGCTGAAATATAAGCCCCCGTATCAGATACGTTGGTTCGAACTTCAGTGGTTGTTGTAGTGGCGTCGGAGAAAATGGGTGGTGGTATAGGAATAGTTGTGGGTGGAATGGTAGTAGAGGTAGTTATGGGGGGAATAGAAATAGAGGAGGTTATGGTGGGAATGGAAATAGATGTGCTAATAGGAGGAGAAGAGATAGGTTCAGTGACAATAGGTACCTCATGAATGGGAGAAAGGGGAGGAGAGTCGCCTCGGATCGACTCTTCAGAGTCTGAACATTCAGCTTCGGAATCACTCGAAGAAGCAAGAACCAATTTACGTTTCGGTTGTGTTTTCTTCTTCTTCGGTGGAGGAGATAGGGCCGCTTTTGACAATTTTCGCTTCTTAGGGGTAGGACCTTCGCCCCTTTTGCAACCTTCTTTATTTTCCCCTTCTCTAGTTTCTTCCCCCTTGTGGCCGGTTTATCTGCGTCGTTAATGGACTGAATCATCTCGGGGGTCAACTCTCTCGGTCCCGAAGGAGGATACTCCTTGTAAGCTTTGAAGATCCTACTCTCCTTGGATACACCGGCGGACATGGACTCTAGAATGGATCCAACAAAAATAAATTTGGAGGAATCAGTCACAATAATCTTGGTGGTATGAAACACACCAATTAAGGAGAGAGGAGAGTTGGCCACTGTAGGGACATGATATTTGTCCATGGTCCATTTGGTGACGGTCGTCTAAAACCTGGCATAAGATATTTCAGTATGCCGAGAGGAGGACCAAGGCTTTGGATCAACTGTTGCCACAAAATCGAACCATAATCAAGATTGATTCCAGTATACAGACCATCAAGAATAGTCATGAACAATCGACTGGCCCTGTCAGAACCTACACTTCTTTCAGATAAACCCTTGAAGATGATTGTGAAAAATCCGTTCCATTGAGGAGGAAGGCACGACTTCTTGAATTTAGACATCGTCGTAAGGATTTCTGTGTATCCCATGTTATAAAACATGGAAAAGAGTTGACTCATGGTGATTGAATCAGGGTTAACCCTCGATTCGTCAGGTCCAAACCCTAGAAGCCAACAGAAGCGCTGCTTGGAGATAGAGGATTTGTTGTCCAGAATGTCGAAGTAGATCCGATCACCTGATTTGTCGTAGTGGGCGGTGGAGAAAATCTGTGAAAGGCACTCCATTGGAACGATTTCAGCCTTTGATAGAGTAAGAATGAGTGGAGAGTATTTGAGACACTCCACTATCGGATACATAAATGCATCATATGATATTGGGTTGAGATCTATGACAAGGCATTGTTGTGGTCAGATGGGAAGAATGGTTGAGCGGGAAGAGGTTTCATGGATGGAGGAGGAATCTGCCATTGTTGAATGCTTCAAGGAAGAAGAGAAACAGTAGGAAAAAAATTGTTTGTGAGGTTTCAGGAGTGCGATGAAGAGAAGAAATGGCCGAGGTTGAACCCTTTATATCAGTTATGGATGAGAGAGAAAAATTCGCCCCCAAATCTTCTCGGAACTCGGAACGGCGCTTGATGTGATTGAAAATTGACAGTTAGCTTCCCTGATGATTACGCATGAGAGAGAATATTGTTCCTTTTTGCACGCGCGCCCGTCAAATCACTATTGAAGCCGTTACTCTGTCGGCTGAGTCAGCACCTTATCTGTTAAATAGCTGTAATCCAAACAAGAGATAAGGGCGGAACCGAACCAGACTTTTGGAAAATCAAAGATTTTCATGCATAGAGTGTCAAATGATAAAGAAATAAAACAACATCTATGTGGGGATATGTGATGTCAATGTAGAAACAAAGCAGTGGATCCCGGGCACGAATCTCTTCCTTCAAAGTCAAGAGAGACTTTAAAGTGTCTGTATGGATTCCCGTTGAAATACGATCAATCACTTGTTAAGAATTGTTGAAAGGCATCTTTTGATAAGGCTTAAAAAGGTGGCTTTCGCTTCAGTTTAGAATCCCGGACCTTGACATAAGATCGAGACCAAATGAAGTACCTGTGAGACCGATGTGGTCTGTTGAACAAGTAGGTTGGGATATATGTATAGTGACTTGTTGGAGATGTTTGTTTGTGAAATCTCAAAAGATTAAAACTGGATTCTAAGGGAAGAAATATCATGGTGATTAACAATTTCATAAGAATCACACAAAGGAAAGAGATTTCATGATACAACTACAAATGTAATTGTTTACCGTCAATTCATGTTAGGTATTGAATTTAGGGTTTCACTTAGCACGTAGTGACACGAGGCTAAGATCATAAACACAGAGATTGTGTAACCATAAACCTCAGTGGTTCTTTCTGAGAGTCTCAAGGGTTACTATATGGGACCGAAATATGATGGAGAAAAATATTTGAGGTGGTGAAAAGAAACCAAAGTACCTCTGCTAAAAATAGTGACCAAGCAGTAAAATCTTAACCCATATGAGAAAAGAGTAAGGTAGCTCAGGATGAGAATAAATGTAGCAGCCTTATTGGGAAGACAGGGTTTGTATATACCTAGTCATTAAGGCTTTATTCAAAATCAGTTGAGGCTTTGGACAACATGCAGCAGCATGCTTCTAGGGACGCTTAACTAGTATAGAGTGTGAGAATGATACCTGCCCCATCGATATTTAAACAAGAATAGAAGTAAAAGAAAGAAAATATTTTTGGAGATTTGAAATTTTTGAAAAGAGAAAAACCAAACAAAACAAAAACAAAAACAAACAAAAACAAAAAAATTTGAACCGAACTCGAAATGGACCGAACGCTCGGTTCATTTCGGTTCCTAAAAAAAATATTTTTGGATTTTTGGAAAACAACTGTACATAAGTATACAAGCATAGACAACACCTATTTGAGATTGAGCAAAAAGATGTGCAATGGGACCGAACTCGAAATAGACCGAGCGTTCGGTTCATTTCACTTCCAACTGTTAGCTTTGAGATGGTGTTTTTGGTACCGACTCCGATTCCATCAATCCTAGACCTTGAAGGATTTTATTGAAACTAGCTTCAGGTAGGGCTTTGGTGAAGATATCAGCCAGTTGATCAGTGGTTCGAAGAAAGTGAATTTCGACATTTCCATCCTCCACATGATCCTTAATAAAGTGATACCTCAGTGCTATATGCTTGGTCTTGGAATGTTGCACTGGGTTATGACAGATCCTAATTGCACTTTCTGAATCGCAATATAGTGGGATCTTTTTCATGTTGAGTCCATAATCACGGAGCTGGCTTTGGATCCAAATGACTTGAGATGTACAAGAGGCAGCTGCGATGTACTCTGCTTCGGCTGTAGAAAGAGAAACACATGTTTGTTTCTTTGACTGCCAGCTGACCAACTTCCGTCAAGGAATTGGCATCCTCCTGTGGTGCTTTTCCTGTCTAAACCACATCCTCCAAGGTCTGGATCTGAGAAGGCTTGAACGAAGAAGCCTGAGTTTGATGGATACCATAGACCGAGGGAGGTGGTTTGTTTCAGATACCGGAGTATATTTTTCACTGCAAGCATATGTGTTTCACGAGGATTCGCCTGAAACCTAGCACAATAACATACAGAAAACATTATATCAGGCCTGCTAGCAGTAAGGTACATTAAGGACCCAATCATCTGGTGGTACATCGTAATATCAACTGCCGGTTTTTCCAAGGAGGGTGTGAGTTTGGTGCCGAATGCCATTGGAACTTTGACCTTTGAGTCTCCCATCATGCCAAATTTGGCAAGAAGAGTTTTGGTGTATGCTTCCTGGTTGATAAAGATGCCTTCGGGTCCCTGTCTAATATTTAAACCAAGGAAAAAGTTAATCGGACCCATTGAGCTCATTTCAAATTTAGTCTCCATCAGCTTTCTGAATTCAGCTGTTAAGTTGGGATTCGTTGAGCCAAAGATGATATCATCGACATAGATTTGAACAATCATAAGGTGATTACCTTCCTTCTTACGAAAGAAGGTTGGGTCAACCGAACCTTGTTTGAATTTGGACATCTTTAAAAACTTAGTTAGCGTTTCATACCAGGCTCTAGGTGCTTGTTTCAGACCGTAAACTGCCTTGTCCAGAATATAACAGTGATTTGGGTACTTTTCATTGACAAAACCAGGAGGTTGCTCCACGTAAACCGTTTCTTCAAGTTCTCCATTCAGAAAAGTGCATTTTACATCCATTTGGTAGACCTCGAAGTTTTTGTGTGCAGCATAGGCAAGAAATATTCGAACATATTCCAGCCTTGCAACTGGAGCGAAAGTCTCTTCGTAATCAATTTCTTCTTCCTGGCAGTATCCTTTCACAACTAGACGAGCTTTGTTTCTTATTACATTGCCTTCCTTGTCCATTTTATTTCTAAAGACCCATTTGAGACCAACAACCGAGGCATCTTGAGGAGTTGGAATGAGACGCCAAACTTTATTTCTTTCGAACTCATTAAGTTCGTCTTGCATAGATTGAACCCAATCAGAGTGATCAAGAGAGGTGTTTACTATCTTTGGTTCAAATTTTGAGACGAAAGAGTTAAACATACAGAACTCTACTTTTGAAAATAAAGAAGTTTGCTTTGCCTTCAGTTGAGATCGGGTCAACACCTTTTCAGAGACATTACCCACAACCTGTGAAACAGGATGATCTCTAGTCCATTTGACTAGAGGAGGGTAATTTGGATCATATGATGGATCCAATTCAGCGTTCACCATATTTTCTAATTTAGATTGACTGTCTTCGTCATAAAACATATCGGCATTCTCCCCCTTGAGTGATGAGCTTTCCGGTGTGGCTGGTGTTTCTGGTGCTACAGGACTTTCGGGTGTGGTTGTGCTCTCGGGCTGTGTAGAGCTCTCTGGCAGTGTTGAGCTTTTGGGTGCTACAGTACCTTCGGGTGCAGTAGAGCTTTTGGGTGCGACAGTACCTTCGGGTGCAGTAGAGCTTTCGGGTGCAGCTGGAGAAGAGTTCTCCCCCTCAACTTGTGAACTTGGTTGTTTTGAAGAGGACAGATTCTCCCCCTCAACTGAAGCACCATGCTGAGAAGGTTTATTTGGAGCTGATTCTCCTTCACCTAGTCGTTTGGCAGTTTCATCGACGATTTGCTTCAGATGGTCAACTTTGTTGTCTGCTGCATAGGCTTCTGAGAGAGTAGCCTTCTTCGGTTCATCGAATAACTCCACAAATTGCTCAAACAAATTTGCAATCGAGGCTATGACTTGGCCTGTTTGAGAGAAGATTTCTCCAACTGGTTCTTCTGTGGCCTTCAGCTTCTTGACGTAGCTATCATCAAAAGTCACATAGTACGTTTCTTCAATCTTTCTTGAATGCTTGTTTAAAACACTGTATGCTTTTGAAGTGAGAGAATATCCCAAAAAAATCCCTTCATCAGCTTTAACGTCGAACTTGTTACGATGTTCTCTGGAGTTGAAGATGAAGCATCGTGAGCCGAATACATGGAAGAATTTAACGTTCGGCTTCCTGTTGTTGATGATCTCATAAGGAGTAAGAGAGAAACACTTGTTGAGATAGGACCTGTTCTGCGTGAAACATGCTACAGAAATAGCGTCAGCCCAGAAATATAATGGTAAAGAAGCGAAACTTAGCATGGTTCGGGCCGCCTCACACAAAGATCGGTTTCGTCTTTCGACAATTCTGTTTTATTGAGGGGTGTAGGGAGTTGAGAAGTTGTGACTGGTTCCTTTTTATGCTAAAAAGTCTTCAAATTCTTTATTTTTGAATTCCAGCTCATTGTCGCTTCTGATGTTGCAAACTACTTTCCTTAGCTGCACTTCAACCTGCTTGATAAACATCTTCAGCTTGAGAGTAGCCTCAGATTTATGCTTCAGAAAGAACACCCATGTAAAACGTGAAAAGTCATCAATAATAACAAGAATATACTTGCTACCGCCAATGCTTTCTATAAAAGATGGACCACACAAGTCAATGTGAATTAACTCAAGTGGTTCAACAACTTTAGTGTTTATGATGGATGGGTGACTTTGGCGACTCTGCTTCCCCATTTCACACGCAGCACACAAATGTTCTTGATCAAACTTAAGCAATGGAAGACCCCTAACATGACCTCCTGTGACAAGTTTGTTGATATCCTTGAAATTGAGATGGGAGAGCCTACGGTGCCACAGCCAACTTTCGTCAGAATGTGCTTTGGATAATAGACAGATAGCTGGGTTTCCTTTGATAAGTTTGAGATTGAGAGGAAAGATTTCGCCTTTGCGCTCCGATTTGAGAATTACTCTTTTTGTTTTCTTCTCTATTATTTCCGAACCCGCATCATCAAACGTAGGGATGTCAACGGGGACAAACGGGACGGGGATTGCATCCCCCGCCCCCGCCCCCAAAAATTTCCTGTTCCCCCGCCCCCGAAATCTCCATCCTTTCCACCCCCACCCCCACCCCCACCCCCACCCCCGCCCCCGAATTTCCCTTCTGACCCCCACCCCCGCCCCCGAATTCCCCTTCTGACCCCCACCCCCGCCCCCGTTCCCGATTGATTTTGGGCTAACTTATTTGGGCTAAAATAAGTTCTTGTTTGGGTTAAAAGAAACTATTTTTTTGGATAATAATAGATATTTATAACATAACTTTACATGTTACAAACAACTTAAAAACATGTTTTTGTTGAATTTTTGTACGTAAAAATTATTTCGTTGTTTATTATACTTATATAATTAACATATGTCAATTCATATAATTTATTAACGGGGCCCCCACGGGGGTTTCGGGACGGGACTACCAACCGCCACCCCCGCCCCCGAAATTAAAACGGGGGGTAACCTTGCCCCCGCCCCCGTCCCCGATTTTTTTCAACAAATGCTCCCATACGGGACGGGGCCCCTGCGGGATCGGGGTCCCACAAGACTTTTTGACATCCCTAATCAATTGAAACTTTAAGACCGGTACCTCCAACAAGCTGAGATACACTGATGAGGTTATGCTGTAGTCCTTCAACGTATGAAACTTTTCTAATCGTGAAGTCTCCATTTGTTATCATCCCAAAACCTTTAATCGTGCCATATGAGTTGTTCCCGAACTTGACATTCCCTCCGTTTGGAAGTGATCGAAATTACCTCAACTCTTCCTTCCTTCCTTTCATGTGACGTGAGCAGCCACTATCAATATACCATTCTTCGTTGAACTGCTCGTCACTGATAACCTGCAAAAATCAAGCAGATTTAGGAACCCGAAGTTTCTTGGGTCCACGTGAGCCTTTCACAGGAACAGGAATAGTAAGAGAAATGTCAATGAGATATGTCCTTTTTATTAAAGTTGTTTCATCTTTCTTCTTAATAGTGAAAACTTTAATTTTATTGGGATTTGTTACAGTTGGTTTGGATTCAGGTTCAGGTGTTTGGGCCTTGGAATGCTTTTGATCACTCTTGACCGAGGAAACCTTCGATTTTCCTTTCAAATCTGTTGAAGATTTTGGATTTTGAGTTTGAACAGAGCTGGATTTAGAATGGGGTTGAGAAGAATTAGAATGAGAGAATTTAGACTGAGAAGTTTTCTTGACTTGAGGTCCTAGGTGACCCTTTTGTTTGTGGTCATTAGTGAGACTGAACCTTGAACCTTGGTAACTTTTGCTCTCGGAACCGAACCTATGCTTTCGGTAGCTGGTGTTCTCTGAACCGAACCTTTCCTTTCGGTTGTTAATACTTTCTTGCGGTCTGACTGCTCTTGTCTCTGACTTCCTGTCATGATCAGAAAAATGGGCATTTTGAGATCGCCAAAACTGTTTCGCTCTGAGAGATTCTTCTTGTATCTCAGATTCCTCTGCTGCTTTTGATTTTTCACCTGTCTGGGTTGCCTGTGAATATTCGCCTTCTGTTTTGGCTTTTGAACAACAGGTTCGCTCTTTATAGATGAGGTTTCGTTTGTAGATGTGACTTCTTCTACAAGAATTTCTTTAGTGCCACTTGTACTTGGTACGTCAAAGTTGTCAGCCTTGTTTAGCGGCTCTGGTACATATCTCACCTTTTGGTATACCACTGCCTTTTCTTTAAGAATCGGGGACTTATTTTGTGACAAACGAGCAAACTCCACAGAATTTTCAGAAATAAGATTTTTGTGGTTTTCGTGTTCGCTCTTGACAAACTCAGAACAGTCGACTTCATCTTCTACAAAAATTACACTCATATCATCATCCTTATTAAGTTCAGATGCGTTTTTAACATCAATTTTATTTTCTGAACTTAAATTGGCATTCAATGAGTCAAATTTTTGTATGCTTTCGTTCCTTAGTTTCAGCTTATTGTTTTCATCTAAAAGATTTTTCAGCATGTCCTTATGGTCCTTGGACTTTATAAAAGATTCTATTTTGTCCAGACCATACATGTAAGTAGGATTCACATCATCAGACGATACAACACTTTCGCAGTTATATGCTTCAGCATCGATTTCATCCTCCTTAAACTCAAGGAAGGGCAAAATCATGCGATGAATTTTCTGCCCTAGTTCACAGTTCAGATGAAGTTGAGTGATGTTAGCATAAAGACGTTTAGCAATTAAGCAAAAAACATTTCTCTGTTTCAAAAGTTTTAAATTGTCTCTTTGCAAATAAATGTTTTCATCTTTGGATTTAATCAGCTCCGACTCCTTCAGCTCTATCCACATCCTCCGTTCTTCACTCTTGGAAGACACCCTGCTTATTTGGTCAGTTAGGTTAGAATTGGTGACCCGTTTTTTAGTTAAACTACTATCTAGATTTAAGATTCTTGAATTTAAGATTTTTAATTATTTTTCATACGAATTTTGTGGGACTTTAAATGAAACAAAAATGGATTGTACCTTCTTGATCAATTCATCTAGCTCATTGATCTGCACACTGAGAGGTTTTGCTGTGAAGAATAGGTCCTCTCGCTCCTTGGAGTCTTCATTCCCACCATCTGTATTGTATCCCCTCATTTGAGATACATCTATCACCATCAAACACTTCCCACCGCTTTCTTCACCTCTTGCAACGTATGCCTCTCCATGAGATGGTCTCCTGACCTCATCATCCTTTGAGTCGGATGACTAGACCTGCACGCCACCGAACTCATCATCCGCTGCCGAACCCTGCACAATTAAAGCATTCATTGAAGGGTTAGCAATAGCTTTCTTTCTCTTGATCTCTTCCAGCTTTTTCATCAACAAGGCCTCTTCATCTTTTTCCTCATCCTTCTCTGCCATTTTCTTTAGAACGCAGTCTTTGGCATAGTGGTTCTTTCCTCCACAGTAGTAGCAATTCACACCTGAATCTCCTTCAACTTTCGCCTCTTTCTTTGGTTCCTCTGTCTTCGGCTCCTCCCTAACCTTTTCAAAACTGTAGCTTCCCTGCCAGTTTCGGTTCTTGTTGGTAGGGAATCTCTTCTTGATAAACCTCTTTGGATTAGACACCATGATTGCATAATCTTCAGAAGTAAGATCATAGTCTTCTAGGTTCAGATCTTCATCTTTTACCACATTTTTGCTTTTAGATAGGAGGGCCAAGGACCCCAAACTTGAGACCACATTCTTCTCTTGCATGGCATTCTTTTCTTGGGATTTCAAAATTCCCACCAGCTTTGCCAACGAATAAGACTTGAACTGCTCGTTAGCTTTGACTGTAGACACAACAGCTCTCCATTCAGATCTTAGGCCATTCAAAAAGGTGACTTTCTGTTCAATCAGCTTCCTTTCTATATCATGTTTGATCATCTTGCTAAGAAGATGATTGAACCGATCGAACGTTTGAGTAACAGTTTCATCAGAATTCTGCTTAAATTCACCAAACTCAGACAAAAGCAAGGTCTGAATAGAATGCTCCAAATCTTCATCTGTGGAATATAGCTCTCGCAGCCTCTCCCAGATTTCTTTAGCGATACTGCAGGAACTCACCAACCTAAATGTATCAGATTGAAGAGTGAATCGGATCAGTCTCAATGCTTTAATGTTGCACTGAAACTTTTCCTTTCGTCTTGAGCAACATCTTTCACATCTTTTAACAGATTGTTATACTCTTTCTGAGTTTTAATGATTCTAGATGTTCCTGAGTGAGCAAATGGTCCAGACACAATAGCTTCCCATATAAGATACCCATTGTCTTCAGATCCGATGACGTAGTCTTCAAAGTGATGCGCCCAAACTTCGTAATCTTGAGCGTAAAGAATAGGAATCTTTGTTGTTGATCCAATACTGTTTGAGATGTTGATAGGATTAGATTGAGAATCGTCCATGCTTGATCGTTTAACCTGTTTGAAAGATCAGACTTGTAATATATAATATCAAGGCAAAACGAATAAGTAATGAGATACGTCAATTATGGACTGACGGCTCAATAAATATCAGTTAATGCGGAATAAACCCTAATAACTTCATTCAGAGAAGAGATGTGTATGAATTACACAGCCTCCTACTTTGATACCAATTATTGAGATATTAATCTCTACGATCGTTTAGATCTTTCACAGGTTTAATAAAACAATTCAAGTAAAGAAATAAACAAGAGATGGAATCAACAGTATGCTTAATGATTCAAATGATTCAAGCCTCAGCAGAGCTCAACAAAGAACTTCCGATGTAGAGGCTTTAGGGTTTACAAAATAATGAAGACTATATGATTATCTCTAGAATCTTACATACTAAGACGCATGCAGTCATCTATAAATACTCAAACCCTAACAAAATAAGTCACGGATGGACAGGCCAAATCCGGATACAAAATAAGGCTAAGAGACGAGCCCATGACGCAACACCATATACCCAACACCAGCGAACCTTCACTATTGGGACGTGGCATTGTTTCGTACATTTGATCTCTCGGTCTATGGTCTCGATTTGTTCAAGAGGGATTACTAAGGTTTCATTGGACAGACACTTCTAAAGATTCGAGACGTGGAAGACAAGATGGATGTTTCTATGTTCTGAACGTACTCGGAGTTTCGAAGACTACGAGATGGATTCCTAACGAGGATCTCAAAGGGTTTGATGTACCACAAGTTGAGTTTATCGTGCTTTTCATAGTGTATCATGTCTTTCCAGGGTGAGACCATTAACAGGACACAATCTCCAACCTGGGATTCCAGAGGTTTTCCATTATACCTTGGTGAAATTCTTCTATCAATCTAGTGAAGTTTTCTGTCGTTCTTGGGTCTGGATGATCTTCTCGACGGTTTTGCAGATGATCTCAGAACTAGTGTGGGTACTACCGGGGAATCGACTCTTGGCTAGCTGCGTGTCTCCTACCTTGGCCTAACACAAGGGAATCTATACTTTTAACTGTAGAGGGTTCCAAATGGTATCGTACTCACTCGGGAAAACTGGGTAACTTGATGGTGAAATCCATATTGGTTATTTACCATTCCCATTCGGGTATGTAGGCTGCTGGAACAGTCTCGAGGGTTTCTGACTAGGCTTCTTAGGTCTGAGCGAGTAAATGGATTTAGATGGTCATTATCAATGGTCTTAGTCTTGTTGTCCAAGCTTTCCTTTCGGCTAAGGGCACCTCATGTTCATGTCTTTCTGATCGAAACTATGTTGTAGTCTCTTAAGGTCAGTGAAATTCACGTACTTGGTTCCATTGAGATCGTGTCTCTCATCCTTCAATGCAGGGACTGCTGCTCCAAGTTTCAAGTCGTGAGTTGTGAAGTTATCTTCGTGTGCCTTTTGTTTGTCTCAATGCGTGAATGACAACTTTTCCTTCTTGCCTAAGCACATGATCTAAATTTTGATTGGATGTACTGCAAAGGACAATGAAGTCCTTTGTTTATTCTAGCAGGGACAGGTTAGGTGTGATGCATAAGTCTTACTTCAATGCTTGGAATGATGTATCTCACTTTTTACTCCAACATAAAGGGTACACCTTTTTGTGTTAGAGTGGTTAGGGGTTTGGTGATTCCGGAAAATTTTTCTCAATGGGTCTGCAATACTTGCGGGCAAAATCCAAGAATTGACAGGTTTTATATTTGTGTCTTCAGTGCCGACCAATTCTCTATTGCTTCGACCTTAGGAGGATTTACGCGTATGTATTCATCGCTCACTACATGACCAAGTGATAATGGTTTGACCGAAGGGTATCTATACGAATTCTTAGTGATCATATCGAGTCCTGAATACTGTCTTGGAAATATTATCCCCGTGAACTCTTAGCTGATGTTGCCTTGACCTAGGGTCTATCTTCGAGGAGTATCTAGCTCCCTGAATTTTATCGATGAAGTCATCTAAATAAGGAAAGAGGATATCGGTTTTGACGGTCAACTCATTAAGCTGACTAGAGAATTCCTGCATTTCTGCTCGAGCAAAATGGTACGGAGATTTGGCTACGGGGGTAGTTCCAGGGATTAGATTGATATGAGACTCGACATGATGTTCGAAAGGAATTCTTGGGAGCTCTTCGGGAAGATATCAGGAATATTACAGTTTTCGGGGACGTTCTAGAGGTCTTTAACTTCTTTTTCAGAAGTTTTCGAGCTTTGATACAGGAAATGATGCGAAGATTTGGGCTATGCTTGACACCATATATCATGAGGGTTTGGTTAGAGGGGAGATTGAGACGAAAAACTATTTCATAACAAAGTATATCAGTATGATCAGGACTCAACTAATACATGCCAAAGATAACATCAAAGCTCTTTATTGAAATTGACATCAGATCAAATAGGAAAGAATGATTACTCAAGGTAAGGATTCAGCTTAAAGATAAGTCGTTAGTGCACTCATTCTCACCGGTAACCATCTTGACGGCAAACGTTTCGGTTATTAAACGAGGATTATGTTTACGAAGATATTTGAATGCATGACTAATAAAACTTTCTTGACACTAGATTCGAAAAGGATGCGAGCATAAGAATTGTTGAGAAGAAATGTACCCGTCGCGATGGTGGGATCAACGGCTGCCTCCTCTTGCTTCATAGTTAAAACCATCTTGGAGTTGTTGACGTTGTTGGTGGTTGTTGCTTTTGGGCAGTTTCGCTTGAAATGCCATGTCACACCCCGACCGTCGGCGGAAATACTGGGCGGTGTAACGTCATTTCTCGTATCATAGTTATCAACTTCCTGAAAACACATGCAATTTAAAATACGTCAACATAAAGTTGGTGAGTTCACAGGTTTTGACTCCATAAAAAATAACACTTTTTCTCAAGTTCAAAAGTATAGTTTTGAAAGTATAATTTTGACTCTCAAACATTTAGTGTGTGTGTGTATATATATATATATATATATATATATATATATATATATATATATATATATACATACATACATATATATACTAGGTATAATGGTTTACTTACGGAATAAGTGGTTTACCTATAAGTCTCATATACTATGGATATAAGTGTTTGTAATTCCATACAAACGAGAGTTGCTACGTATAAATCTTATTTCAATTCTATACGAGTAAAACCACAATGTATAAATCTCTTTTAATTCTATACGAGTATGTGTGCTAAGTATAATTATCTACTTAATATACAAGTAGTACCTAGGGTATAAGTAGGAGAAACTTATACTTAACATTAATACTTGTATAGCGACGAAGTATAATGTTTCTAACAAGTTGCTACCATGAGTCTGTATTTGCGATTGTATGACATAGTAATACACATCCTATTATTATCACAATAATCACACATTGCGGTAGTACAAGGATTACACCTTGCGGTAGTACAAGGATCACACCTTGCGGTAGTATAAGAATTACACCTTGCGGTAGTACAACGATTACACCTAGCGGTAGTACAAGGATCACACCTTGCGGTAGTTTCCGCACGTTTCATCGATGCCAGAACAATAACAAATAAAAGGATAGTTCATCACTCACTTTTGGTTGACTGTAGCTAACACTCACAAGTGGGGTGGTCAACCCGTATACTAATTATACACGACTTCCTCGTTCACACGAGATTAACGAATACAGGTCAGAGGACTTGCACTAAGATCCCCAATCTTAGATGATGAATACATTACCTCAGGTAGACTTTGACGGCATTTTATAGTTCTAACAACAAAAGCATTTTCATGTCTAAAAGCCTAAGTTACTAGACTATGCTTTTAAACATTACTCCTAACTTCATAACATTTAGGCAGTATAACATCTATATCTTGAAGTAAAAACCAGGTTTTATTTTGACTTAAAACCAATAATAACAACATATAATGTTTCTAGTTTTATCTTGACATAAAACTAACAATAACAACATATCGAGTTTTATGTTGACATAAAACTAATAATGACAACATATAACATATCTAGTTTTATCTTGACATAGAAATATTAATTACAACATACTATATAACTTAACATATAAAACTTCCAAATATAACTTCGGAACTATATCGCACACAAAATATATATAGAATCCTAAGTATAACTCGAGATCTATATTAATATATTAACATACCGATAAGTTGATAATTGTTGTATATATTCAAAATATTATATTTAGAACAACTGTACCCTGGCTATTATAACTATATATTATCATATAGACATAATAATAACGTATATATAATGACTAGCATGCGTTTTCCCCCGAAATATTAGAAAGTGGGGCCGTGAAACTCACCTTAGTTGCATGTTTATAGAATTTAAATGGTCAGAGGTTCGTCGTAGTCAAGCTCGGGAAGGGAAAATAGCCTTTGGAAACGAGAGAGAATGAAAGAAATGGTGTACTAAGCGTTGGGGTCGAAATGGCTATTTATAGTAAGATTTATGACACTCACGTTGTGAGTTTCATAAAACACACGTCGTGAGTCTCATGATTCACTCCGTAGACCTGTCATTTGCGTCCCTAGCTTCGAAAGGTGGCCATGCGACTCCTCACGTCGTGAGTGTCATAAAACTCACGTCGTAAATTTTGGATCCTATCCTCTCGCAGCTTCGAGATTCCGAATTATGACAGAATGACTCCTCAGGTCGTGAGTGTCATAGAACTCACTTTGTGAATTGGATCTTATCCTCTCGCAGCTTCTAGATTCCAAATTATGACAGAATGTCGTGAGCTTCATAAAACTCACGTCGTGAATTAGCTAGTTTAGGGTTTTTAAAAGCTAAATCTTCAGAATACCATAACTTTTACATATGAACTCTGTTTTTGATGTTCTTTATATCCACGCGTAGGTATTTACGAGTACTACAACTCTATTTTAGACTCCAATAGCTAATTCTAATCCTATTTGAAATTCCTTATGTTATAGAGATTTTATAGTCTTCGGTTTATCATAACTTCTTTACGCGAAGCCATATTTCGACGTTCTCTATATATTTGGAATCGTATGGACGTATACTTTGATTTATACCATAAAGTATGTATGAAAGTTCATATTTATATTAGAGTTATCATGAAATACATAGTGATTTTACTACATTACTAGTTTAACAAAAACACATTACATGATTGGTATAATCACATGTGATTGTTATTGACCTACTTTTGACTAGTGTTACATTCTCCCCCCGTTGATAAAATTTCATCCCGAAATTTATTTTTAACTAGATACCACCGAAGAGTACTAGATAGCTTCCCTGCTTCCTATTACAACTGACCTACAATGACCTAACTTCCTTGACTTCTTAACTTTGGACATTCCTTCTTGATATGTCAAATTCACCACACTCAAAACATGCTCTTCCTCAATCATAGCCTGTTCCAGTGTTTGTTACTTGATTTTCTATTGTAGGTGTTTTGCTCCTGCAAAAATTGGCGGTGTGTCCCTTCTTTTTGCACTTCATGCAAATATAATAGTCACCTGCGTGCTGATGGTTGCATTGACTGCACCATGAACAGTTACCTAGATGGTGACGGTTACACTGAGTGCATTTTGGGAGTTTTCCCTCATACCATCATGGTTGTGTGGGTATTGCTATTGTGGCTGCATAATTAGTTGTCACATCTTGTCTTTCCTCAGATTATTGTATGGGATTCTTCCCATTAAATTTATGCTTGTTCGTTCCGGATTCGGGAGACTTAGCTATAAATCCCACTTGGATTTCTGTACTAGTTAGCTGATGAGCTATACGCTTTGCACTATCATATGTTGTAGGCTTCGATGCGATCACCATTCCTTTGATTTGCGATGCTAGACCCCAAATATATCGCTCAATCTTCTTGTATTCTGGGGTTACAAGTGTCAGACACATCACTACAAGATAATTAAATCTAGCGGTATAAGCATTTATCTCTGAACCCTTCATGGTTAGGGTCCACAATTCTTGTTCCAGCTTATGTACTTCCTCCCTGGGACAATACTCCTCTACTAGCATCCTCTTCAACTCTTCCCATTGCATGGAATTGGTGGCATCAATACCCGTTGTATTCACATGGCTGTTCAACCGTGTAAGTGCTGCATCAGCGAAGGTACATGCAACAAATCGTACCTTACATTCGTCAGGACAAAAGCTTATTTGAAATACTGATTCTGTCTTTTCAATCCACCGGGTCAAGCTAACGACCCCTTTCATTCCATGGAAGCTCTTAGGTTTGTAATTCATAAAATCCTTGTAGGTACACATTTTGGCGGTCCTTACATTGCCTTCATTTATAACTCCTCCTCTTGTGACATTAGCAAGAGCTGCATCGATTCTTTGAGCTATGATTTCTTCAAGTTCTGATGAACTTATTGGAGGGTTTGTTTCTTGTGGTGGTGGTTGCGGTTGCTGTTGTTGTGGTTCTGGTCGTTGGTTTAGGTTTAGACGAGCGCTACTTCTTCTAGGCATTTTGATTAGTTCCTATACATTTTAGATCACCAAGTGTTTAGTCTATCAAATATTACTCCCAATTTAAATAGTTCATATGATCTGATCATAATAAAATATAGTTGTACACCTACACCTATTTGTGATAAGATCTATGCACATAGGAACTTTAGTTGGAATATCTGATCTAAATCCTTGAGATAAAAAACATTCTGGGTATTTAGGTGTATTCTCATCGTGGGTCTAAATCTTCATATATGACTCTATATTTGTTATTTGTTGTATTCATGCTCTTTTAATTATTGTTTGTTACTTCAGGTCTAGCTGATAAGGCACCGGCAAGTCAGGACAGTCGAAGGGCAGGATTATTTTAGCATATAGCCGTTCTGAAATCCAGCAACCCAAATCGACATGTCTATCCTTGTCACCGTTCCCGTAAGTAGTCCTTCAGTAGAATAATTAATAATAATTTTTATTATAGGCTATGGGATTTTACCTAAACCTAACAGAGTAAGCCCTAAACTATAGTCGTGCTTTCCTAAGAAAGTTCTAATTCACTATAGTTAATAGCTCTGATACCAATCTGTCACACCCTGGCCGTCGGCGGAAACACCGGGCGGTGTAACATCATTTCTCGTATCATATTTATCAACTTCCTGAAAACACATGCAATTTAAAATACGTCAACATAAAGTTGGTGAGTTCACAGGTTTTGACTCCATATAAAACTAACACTTTTTCTCAAGTTCAAAAGTATAGTTTTGAAAGTATGATTTTGACTCTCAAACATTTAGTATATATATATATTAGGTATAATGTTTTACTTAAGGAATAAGTGGTTTACCAATAAGTCTCATATACTATGGATATAAGTGTTTGTAATTCCATACAAACGAGAGTTGCTACGTATAAATCTGATTTCAATTCTATATGAGTAAAACCACTACGTATAAATCTATTTCAATTCTATACGAGTATGTGTGATAGGTATAATTATCTACTTAATATACAAGTAGTACCTAGGGTATAAGTAGGGGAAACTTGTACTTAACATTAATGCTTGTATAGCGATGAAGTATAATGTTTCTAACAAGTTGCTACCATGAGTCTGTAGTTGCGACTGTATGACATAGTAATATACATCCTATTATTATCACAATAATCACACATTGCGGTAGTACAAGGATTACACCTTGTGGTAGTACAAGGATCACACCTTGCAGTAGTACAAGAATTTCACCTAGCGGTAGTACAAGGATCACACCTTCCGGTAGTTTCCGCACATTTAATCGATGCCAGAACAATAACAAATAAAAGGATAGTTCATCACTCACTTTTGGTTGACTGTAGCTAACACTCACAAGTGGGGTGGTCAACCCGTATACTAATTATACACGACTTCCTCGTTCACACGAGATTAACGAATACAGGTCAGAGGACTTGCACTAAGATCCCCAATCTTAGATGATGAATACATTACCTCAGGTAGACTTTGACGGCATTTTATAGTTCTAACAACAAAAGCATTTTCATGTCTAAAAGCCTAAGTTACTAGACTATGCTTTTAAACATTACTCCTAACTTCATAACATTTAGGCAGTATAACATCTATATCTTGAAGTAAAAACCAGGTTTTATTTTGACCTAAAACCAATAATAACAACATATAATGTTTCTAGTTTTATCTTGACATAAAACTAACAATAATGACAACATATAACATATCTAGTTTTATCTTGACATAGAACTATTAATTACAACATACTATATAACTTAACATATAAAACTTCCAAATATAACTTCGGAACTATATCGCACACAAAATATATATAGAATCCTAAGTATAACTCGAGATCTATATTAATATATTAACATACCGATAAGTTGATAATAGTTGTATATATTCAAAATATTATATTTAGAACAACTATACCCCGACTATTATAACTATATATTATCATATAGACATAATAATAACATATATATAATGACTAGCATGCGTTTTCCCCCGAAATATTAGAAAGTTGGGCCGTGAAACTCACCTTAGTAGCGTGTTTATAGAATTTAAATGGTCAGAGGTTCGTCGTAGTCAAGCTCGGGAAGGGAAAACGGCCTTCGGAAATGAGAGAGAATGAAAGAAATGGTGTACTAAGCCTTGGGGTCGAAATGGCTATTTATAGTAAGATTTTATGACACTCACGTTGTGAGTGTCATAAAACTCACGTCGTGAGTGTCATGATTCACTCCGTAGACTTGCCATTTGCATCCCTAGCTTCGAAAGGTGGCCATGTGACTCCTCACGTCGTCAGTGCCATAAAACTCACGTTGTAAAATTTTGATCCTATCCTCTTGCAGCTTCTAGATTCCGAATTATGACAGAATGACTCCTCACGTCGTGAGTGTCATAAAACTCAAGTCGTGAATTGGATCTTATCCTCTCGCAGCTTCTAGATTCCGAATTATGACTGAATGTCGTGAGCGTCATAAAACTCATGTCGTGAATTAGCTAGTTTAGTGTTTTTAAAAGCTAAATCTTTGGAATGCCATAACTTTTACATATAAACTCTGTTTTTGATGTTCTTTGTATCTACGCGTAGGTATTTACAAGCACTAAAACTCTCTTTTAGACTCCAATAGCTAATTCTAATCCTATTTGAAATTACTTATGTTATAGAGATTTTATAGTGTTTGGTTTATCATAACTTCTTTACGCGAAGCTAGATTTCAATGGTCTCTATATTTTTGGAATCGTATGGACATATACTTTGATTTATACCATAAAGTATGTATGAAAGTTCATATTTATATTAGAATTATCATGAAATACATAGTGAGTTTACTACATTACTAGTTTTACAAAATCACATTACATGATTGGTATAATCACATGTGATTGTTATTGAACTACTTTTGACTAGTGTTACATGCCTGATTTCTCCACAACCATAGCAGGCCTGTCCGGTATTCGATCCGGAAGCTTGTTTGATTAGTGGGGCTGGTTTTCTACAGCATCGAGTAAGGTGGCCCTTCTTGCCACAGTTGTTACTGAGTCTTTCGCGACATGGTCCTGAAGTATAATGATGGTAGCTACACTTGTTGCACCAAGGGAGGTTAACCACATACCTAGTGGCATGCACTTGAACTGTAGACACATCAACAGGAGCAGCGGCAGCTTGAACTGCCATAGTTTCATGCCTCTTGGAGTGTCCTTGGGAATTCTGACCCTTTCGCTTTTTCCAGAAACCCTTCTTACTCTTATTACGCTTGTTCTAATGCTCCTGAACATTTTCATGGTTTTTGGGGTTGGTGTTACTTCTTGGTGCACTGAACCTGTCAGGGCACAAATATGTCACTGCGGCAGAAACAGCCAACTGGAACATCACTGGGTCGAATCGAGAAGGAGGTGGTGACGGAGGGCTGTTGTTACTTGAACTGGATCCTTCTTTTTGAAGACATTTCGATCTAAAATGATTAGGAAAAAGAGGATGGTAAGTCATCTGTATTAAATCAAGAGATATGAAACAAGGGATATCTCTTGAAGACAAACATATAATTCTATTAAGCGATAGAGCAGGAATGAATTATCAAGGCAGATAAATTATCGCTAAAGGAATGAACGAGGGGCAACGCTTGAATGAGAATTTTCTACAACCAAGTTGGATCTAAAAATACTCCCATAGTATTTCATGATTTGCTGCGACGACGGCTCGTTGTTTGGAGTATTTGGGTAAGTTTTAGGCATGCTGAACACCACAGTCACTCCCAGGCACATGTTGGCCGTGTCTCGAATGAATATAGTTGATCAGGCTATATTGACCCTAGACACGACTACATAACTGCTCAGGTTTAACCGCAACATACAATACCCATTTACTTATGTTTTGTTCTACTTATAGTTACGGATCTCGACGGTTAGGTATACTTGTATATTTTTGAAAAAACTTATATTTTGAAGTATACTTTTAGTTCAGAGCACTTAGGCCCCTTAATGTTTATAGTCTTATACCATGTAAGGTTTGGTATACTCAGCTCACTATAAACAAGGGCTCTGATACCAATCTATCACACCCCAAAACTGAAGGTGGAAACGTCCCGAGGGGGAGGTGACTTCATGTGAGTATCATAACCAATGTACATAGTAAGCGAAGTAAAACACAAAACGTTACATTACATAGATTTCATTACATCAGTTGAAAAGTAAAGTATTACAAGTTTCATATATACATAAGTTTAAACAAAAGAAAGACGTGACTTCCATACGCTCCGTCTTCAAAAGAACGCGAGATACCTGTCTAAGGAGAACCTGAGAATACAAGCATTTTAAAATCAGCATAAAGCTGGTGAGTTCATGTAACACCATAAATTTCAAAACAAAATTTTCAAATTTTTATAAAACATAATTCATTTAATATTCATAAAACAACCATATTTAATTATCCAATTCAAATAAATACAAAATCCCAAGATCACAAATGTATAAACTCCGTGCGTGTGTACGGATCAAGCCGGTGCCTTCCCGCGGTCGTCACTAGTACTTGAAACAATAACATCAAACACTGTAAGCACAAAGATTAGTGAGTTCCCCAAAATACCACATATAACACATATTAGCCACTCGAGGCTATAACTCTGTGGGTCCGTGCACCTAAACTCTGTGAACCCTCAGGTTCTAACTCTGTAAACATGCACAACATAAATCACATAGAAATAATGCAGTACAACACATAACATACATAGCATACAAATACTTTATCACATAACTCTGGTTACCTACTTAAGGTAAAGTATAGTGAGAAGACTCACCTTGCGTGTCTCGATAAGTCGTGAATCCTGAAATCACTAGTGCTCGATCTCCCGAGCTATAGTCCTCCTCAATCACAATACATCTCTAATTAACACTTTCCCAACTAAGATTGACTACTCTTTAACAAGTCAACTTAGGTCAACACTGGTCAACGGTCAACGGTCAACTTTGACCGGACTCGGCGATTGCACTATAGCGACTCGGCAAGTCTGAGCGTATACACTGACTTCCCTGAAATCCTCCCTTGACACGCCGAGTATTCTCCTAACTCGACGAGTTCCACCTGGCATGAGTTGTGGGGCCACCACGACTCAACTCGCCGAGTCTCAAGAACAACTCGCCGAGTCCAGCTTGACTCAGTCCACCTGACCACTCTGACTTCCCCCCTGACTCACTGAGTCAACCCTCCCTAACTCGGCAAGACCACTCGCTGTGTGGTCGGGCAATATTCATACTACTCGCCGAGTCTGTTCTTCGGACTCGGCGAGTCTGTTCCATGCAATGACTCAAACTTGCTCATAAGGTCAGATCTAGTCCATTAACCCATAGATCCAGTATTTCCAAGCTTATTTAGCACGTAAAGTCACTATCTTGATGCACATACAATCTCTATATGACCATATATGATGTTTTTGTCTCAAATATTACAACTCAAGGTCATAAACTCCATTGCTATACATAAAGCTTGGTGAGTGAGGCTCTCTGGACCTCTATGGATCCAGATCCAGAGCCTCAACACAAGAAGGGAACTATTTGGCATCAAATCAACCCAAAAATGTCCATAAGAAACCCTAAATCCCATTATACTTCACAAAATAGAAAGTAAGCCTGTAACAGCCGGATTTTTCAGGTATCTTGTATATTTGTATTTTTGGTGATTTGAGAGGGGACTCGGCGAGTTGGAGCTCAGACTCGCCGAGTAGGGACGTAGATCTGGACGCGGGATCGCGCCTGGACTCGGCGAGTCCAGGATATGGACTCTGCGAGTCAGCGCTGTGTAATGAAACCCTAATTTCTCGGGTTTGAGACCTATTTAAAGGGCCTAATGGCCGTCATTTGTGCTCACCAGTCCCTTGAGTGAAACCCTAATCGAGTGTGAGCATTTGGAGCTAAGTAGGAGGCCATTATTGATCTTGGAGGTGTCATTGTTGCAAGGAAGGAGAAGAGGTAGCCAAGGGAAAGCAAGAAGAGCCACTTCTGTGGGTTTGGAGTCCAGAGCATCACTATTGTGGTAATAAATTCGAGTTATCTTCTTCCTTGTTGTTGTTTATCTAGATTTAGGGTTTGTTGAACCCTTTTATGGCAAGATCTAGTGTCCTCTTGGTCCCTTATGAGGTTTGAACCATAGATCCGGACCCTTAGAGGTCCAGAGTGTCCCTTTACCCAAGCTTTTTGGGAATCAATGGAGGCTTTGGATTGGAATCCTCATGTCTTAGGTCAAAACTCCATTTATGAGCCATGGGGTGTGTTATGGGCACCAAGATAGGAGCTTTACGTGATGAATCAGTCTAGGGAGGCCAGATCTATAGATTGTGGAAGCAGATCTGAGTCTGTTCTTTAGACTCGGCGAGTAGTTTGAAGATTGCCTTGGGATTGCCCAGTGAGTGGTCCAATCGAGTCATGGGTAGACTCAGTGAGTCAGGGTGAGTTAGAGAGGGATGAGGAGTGGACTGAGTCAAACTGGGACTCGCCGAGTTGTTCTTGAGACTCGGCGAGTTGAGTCGGGGTGGCCCCGCGATTCTTTCAGGTGAAACTCGTCGATTAAGGGGGGGATACTCGACGTGTAGTAAGGAGATTTCAGAGGGTTGGTGAAAACTGATGGGTTTTGGTCATAAGACATCCTATGTGCTCATACAAACCCTAATGCTTGGATCTAGGTTTCTCTATTGTACATGCTTTGAATCCAAGACTATAAACCCTAATTCTAGCATGCAAGTAATCATATTAACATGTAATTAGGTTTAAGAACATACCTTGATTGTTATATAGCAATAATAATCACAACTCCACCTTGGATTGACTTTGGAATGCTTAGAGTCACAAGTGTCACTCCTCTAATGGCTTACAAACACCATAAGCAAATGGAGAAGGTATAAAGAAAGAGGTGAGAGGTTAGAATTCGTATCTAGGACCTCTTGGGAAGGGATACACGAATTCATGACCCTAGGGGTGTTTATATAGGTGTAGAGATAGGGTTTCAGTCATTATCCTTATCTAGTTGATTATCCATTAAGCAACCAATAAGATAATCCTTGAATCCTTATCATACTCGAATTCTAAGGCTTTCCAACCTTAAATTCGTCCACCATATAAATAAGATAATCCTTACCTTATTTTGTAACTATCACATAATTACAAATCAGCCCCTCTAGTTTTATTAATTACATTTGATCACAAAACTAATTCTTAATTAATTATTGACCAATATTAATTAAACAAATATGATTTCTCCTTTAATATATTATTCTTATAACATATTAATAAATCATATTATCCTCTCTCTCTCTCTTTATTCATTTCTCCAATCAAGTTGCTTTGGTGAAGGCAACCCAAAAGAACCATGCACCATCGGGTCAAGTACATACCAAAATAGTTATGGACCTAGACACTAATCCAACAAAAACGTCTAGACTCGCCGAGTCACCGTAGCACTCGCCGAGTCCGGTCAAAGTTGACCGTTGACCGTTGACCAGAGTTGACCTGTGTTGACTTCTTAGGGATAGTCAACCTTAGAGATATAAAGTGTTAATTAGAGACATATAACGTTATAGGAGGATTAGAGCTCGGAGGATTGAGCACGAGGGATTTCCAAGATTCGTGAGATACCGAGATACACGAGGTGAGTCTTCTCACTATACTATTACCTTGAGTAGGTAACCAGAGTTATGTGATAGAGTATTTGTATGCTATGTATGTTATGTGTTGTACTGCATTATTTCTATGTGATTTATGTGGTGCATGTGTATCAGAGCTAGAACCTGAGGGTTCACAGAGTTTGGGTGCACGGACCCACAGAGTTATAGCCTCGAGTGGCTAATATGTGTTATATGTGGTATTTTGGGGAACTCACTAAGCTTTGTGCTTACAGTGTTTGATGTTATTGTTTCAGGTACTAGTGACGACCGCGGGAAGGCGCCGGCTTGATCCGTACACACACACTCGGAGTTTTTACATTGTGATCTTGGGATTTTGTATTGACCTATATTGGATAATTAATATGGTTGTTTGATGAATATTAATCGAATTACGTTTTATAAGAAAATTGAAAAATTTGTTTTGAAATTTACAGTGTTACAATTTGGTATCAGAGCCTTGGTTTGAGGGATTCGGGTACACCTTCGGCAGTATTTGAACTCAAACTGAGGAATTGGAAAGATATTTTCAAAAGAAAACCTAACTTTTCTTAGAGTAAAAGATTTTCTTGAAAAAGAAACAAATTCCAGAAAGAAACGTGTGTACGATCAGTCAGCGCCTGAATGGTGAATTCCCAAAATACCTTTATATTATGTGATATTGATATTGATATGATGTATCTGCATGCTAGAGTAGGCTAGGTATTGCTAATAGGACTAGAGTGGCCTGATTTGTGATGCCTTAGCCTAGGGAGGGGTAAGCTGCTATGAGATGCTGAGAGTGAGTAGGTAGCAGCGAGGGACTTATGAGAGATCTATTAGAAAGTGGTCTATGCATGATAGAGTACTTAGGAATTGGGATCCGAAGAGGAAGATTTGGGGTGTGTACTGAGATGGTGTGGATAGTAGTATTGGGCCCGTACTACTGAAAGCACCGGGGCAGTGCACAGTCCAAATAAGAATCTTTGGATACCAAGAATCAAGGAGGGTTGGATTGTTGAGTGTAAGAATGCTCGAGTGAATTCTAATTTATCGCATGTTGTATTTCAGAGGTTGATCATGGTGAGGACACGTCATATGCCGGAGGGTTCCGGAGCTAGTGATGAGGAGATTCGACAGATCATTCATGAGGAGGTGGCTGTGGTCATCAGGGCTGAGATATCAGAGATGTTAGGGTCTATTAAGACCGTGCCGATTGAGACATTTGACGAGCGTTACGCCGCTCTTTCTGAGGCTTATGTTGCAGCGGCTACCGCAGCGATCGCTGCGGCTAGACCCCAGGGGGGTGATGCGTCACTGTTTCGGGAGTTCAGCAACACCAAAACACCAGAGTTTGATGGTACACAGGATCCGGTGGCAGCTATGAGGTGGATATCTGATATGGAGGGGTGCTTCTTCACTTGCTCGTCTCCTGAGCATCTGAAGGTTCGGTTCGCGCTGAACCAGCTTCGCTTGGGAGCGAAGGACTGGTTGAAGTTTGTGACGGCGCATTTTACGCCTGCTGAGCTTTTGGCAGTGACCTGGGAGAGGTTCACTACCATGTTCCAGGATGAGTACGTTCCCCAGGTGGAGAGGGAGCATTTGGCACATGAGTTTCTGACCCTCAAGCAGGGTACTGAGTCAGTTACAGCGATCACGACGATGTTCCATGAGAGGGTGATGTTCTGCCCTGAGCACGTGTCCACTGAGCAGGCACGTATGAGCCGCTACCTGAGCATTTTGAGACGGGATATTCGGGAGTTCGCCGCGAACTCCTCGTATCGTACATTTGCTGAGCTTCAAGCAAATGCCCGGAAGAGAGAGATTGAGCTTGAGACACAGGCCAGGGAGGAGGCGGAGTCTCTGGGGAGGGATCGGCGGCCGGCACAGTCCCAGCCGGCAGCCAAGCGGGCTAAGCCCGCTGATCCCAAACCCGGGAGCCAGAAGGGCCGCACTTGCAGGAAGTGTGGCAAGGGTCACGATGGAGTCTGTCGAGCAGGATCTTGCTACAAATGTGGCAAGGAGGGGCATATGGCCAAGGACTGCCCTAAGGGGTTTGCAGTGTGTTTTCACTGCAACCAGACCGGACGCCGGAAGGCGGAGTGTCCGCTGCTGCGCGGAGCATCTCAGGGATCTGCTCCTGCCGCCATCAGAGCTACAGAGAGTCGGCCCGTGAAGGCCGAGGCACCGAGAGCTCGAGGGAGAGCCTTTCAGCTGACTGCGGAAGAGGTCCGCGCTGCACCGGACGTTGTGGCTGGTACGTTTCCTTCTATATATTTATTTTGGTGTTGAGATATTATGCTTATATTATGTTATGTATAGGTACCTTCCTTGTGAACTCTGTGCCTGCTTTAGTGTTATTTGACTCGGGTGCGAGTCGGTCTTTTGTATCTTTGGCCTTTAGTCAGCATATCAGTGTTAGTCGTGAGGCATTGAGTCGGCCTCTACGGGTTTCCATAGCTGCCGACAGAGTGATTTGTGCCACGGAGGTCCTCCGGGGATGTGTGTTAGAGATTTTTGGGGTTGAGTTTCCGATCGATCTGGTTCCTATTGCAATGGGTGATGTTTGTGTCATAGTGGGGATGGACTGGTTGAGTCGATTCGGTGCGGTTATCGACTGCGAGCGTCAGCTGGTGACCATACGAGATCCTAGTGGGGGAGTTCTTTCGGTATACATCGAGGGTACACATTCTGGATCAGCCTTTTGTTCGGCCGCTAGGGCGAGGCAGTGTTTACAGCAGGGCTGTAAGGGTTTTGTGGCGTATGTGATGGATACGCGAGTGATCTCCGAGAGACCGAGTTCAGTGGATGAAGTTCCGGTGGTGCGTGAGTTTCCAGAGGTTTTTCCCGAAGAATTATCGGGTGTGCCTCCCGTGAGGCAAGTGGAGTTCAGTATTGATTTGGTTCCGGGAGCCGCGCCTATCGCTAAGGTGCCTTATCGTCTTGCACCTCCAGAGATGCAAGAGTTATCCTCGTAGCTTCAGGAGCTACTGGGGAAGGGGTTTATTCGGCCGAGTAGCTCGCCGTGGGGGGCACCCATTCTGTTTGTGAAGAAGAAGGACGGCTCGCATCGAATGTGTATTGATTACCGAGAATTGAATAAGCCGACGGTCAAGAATCGTTACCCGTTGCCAAGGATCGACGATTTATTCGATCAGTTACAGGGAGCATCTTGGTTCTCCAAGATCGATTTGAGGTCGGGCTATCATCAGGTGAGAGTGCGGGACGAGGACGTCCATAAGACAGCATTCAGGACGCGTTATGGGTATTATGAGTTTGTGGTGATGCCTTTTGGGCTCACCAATGCCTCGGCTATGTTCATGGACCTCATGAACAGGGTATGCAGGCCGATGTTGGATCGGTCGGTGATTGTATTCATCGATGATATTCTGGTATATTCGAGATCTAGAGAGCAGCATGAGGAGCATTTGAGGGAAGTTCTTGGGGTTTTGAGATCGGAGAAACTTTATGCAAAGTTTTCCAAGTGCGATTTCTGGTTGTGGGAGGTCCAGTTTCTGGGGCACCTCGTTAACCAGAAAGGGATATTGGTCGATCTGGCCAAGGTTGATGCGGTGATGAGTTGGGAGGTGCCAAAGTCACCCTCTGAGATCAGGAGCTTCCTTGGGTTGGCAGGGTACTATCGGAGGTATATCAAGGATTTCTCCAAGATCGCAGTGCCACTCACCAGATTGACCCGGAAGGGTGTTACATTTTTATGGGGTCCTGAGCAGCAGACCTCCTTTGAGACGCTTCGCCAAAGGTTGTGCGAAGCTCCGGTATTAGCTCTTCTGGAAGGGATGGAAGATTTTGTCGTATTTTGTGATGCATCAATTTTAGGGCTGGGAGCGGTGCTGATGCAGAAGGGACATGTGATAGCATATGCATCGAGGCAGTTGAAGCCTCATGAGACGAGATATCCCGCACATGATTTAGAGTTGGGGGCAGTGGTGTTCGCCCTCAAGATTTGGCGACACTACGTGTATGGGATTCGTTGTACGATATACACGGACCATAAGAGCTTGAAGTACTTGATGGATTAGCCTAACCTAAATATGCGGTAGAGGAGGTGGTTAGATGTGGTCAAGGATTATGACTGTGAGATCCTGTACCACCCGGGCAAGGCTAATGTGGTAGCCGACGCGTTGAGCCGCAGGGCGGAGAGTACTCCACTGCGAAATGTATGTTTCAGATTGACCGTGATAGCTCCAGTTCTGGACGCCATTCGTGGGGCACAGGCCGAGGCTGTGCATCCGGAGATGCAGAAGAGAGAACGGGTCGTTGGTTTGGTTTCAGAGTTCGTTTCGGATAGTCGAGGGCTTATGACTTTTCAGGGCCGGATTTGGGTACCGTTTGTGGGCAGTATGCGTACTACATTGATGGAGGAAGCTCATAGATTGAAATTTTCGATCCATCCCGGGGCTACGAAAATGTATTTGGATTTGAGGAAAGAGTATTGGTGGCCTTGTATGAAGAGGGACGTCGCATGGTTTGTCGGGGGGGTTTGACCTGTCGAAGGGTTAAGACCGAGCACCAGAGACCGCGTGGCAAGTTACAGCCATTGGAGGTTCCCGAGTGGAAGTGGGAACAGATCACTATGGATTTCATCACCAAATTGCCGAGGACTACCAGAGGAGTTGATGCAATTTGGGTGATTGTGGATAGGTTGAGGAAGAGCGCTCACTTTCTTGCCATCAGTGAGAGTTCTTCGGCGGAGAAGTTGGCGGAGGTTTATGTGAGAGAAGTGGTATCTCGGCATGGGGTGCCGATCTCGATTGTTTCGGACCGTGATGTGCGATTCACTTCCCGATTCTAGAAGAAATTTCATGAAAAGTTGGGTACTAAACTGCATTTTAGTACCGTATATCATCCCCAGACAGATGGCCAGAGTGAGCGGACGATTCAAACGCTTGAGGACATGCTTCGAGCATGTGTATTGGATTTTGGGGGTAGCTGGGATACGTATTTACCCTTGGCAGAGTTTTCCTACAATAAAAGCCATCATTCGAGCATCGGTATGCCGCCCTTTGAGCTGTTGTATGGTAGGAGGTGTCGGACTCCCATTTGTTGGGGGTGAGGTTGGGCAGAGAGTGATGGGCAGTACAGAGATCGTGATTTAGACGACCGAGCAGATACAGTGGGTCAGACAAAGGTTATTGACCGCCCAGAGCCGACAAAAGAGTTATGCGGACAGACGCCGGTCCGATCTTGAATTTCAGGTCGGCGACTTCGTTCTCCTGAAGGTTTCTCCTTGGAAAGGAGTGATTCGGTTCAGGAAGAGGGGCAAGTTGGGGCCCCGATTTATAGGTCCGTTTCGTGTGATTGCGAGGATAGGCCGGGTAGCCTATTGGTTGGAGTTGCCAGCAGAGTTGGGACAGATTCACGACACTTTTCATGTGTCGCAGTTGAGGAAGTGTATAGCCGATGAATCGGCAGTGGTTCCGTTAGAGGATATTCAGGTGGATGCAAGCTTGAATTATGCTGAGAGACTAGTGGCCATCCGGGATCGGAAGATCAAGGTTTTGAGAAATAAGGAGGTACCTCTGGTGTTGGTTCAGTGGCAACACCGGAGGGGATCAGAGATTACCTGGGAGCCAGAGCGTATGATGCAGGAGCAGCATCCGGAGCTGTTTTTAGAGCGAGACTTCGAGGGCGAAGTCTAGTCCTAGTGGGGGAGAGTTGTAACAGCCGGATTTTTCAGGTATCTTGTATATTTGCATTTTTGGTGATTTGAGAGGGGACTCGGCGAGTTGGAGCTCAGACTCGCCGAGTAGGGACGTGGATCTGGACGCGGGATCGCGCCTGGACTCGGCGAGTCCAGGATATGGACTCGGCGAGTCAGCGCTGTGTAATGAAACCCTAATTTCTCGAGTTTGAGACCTATTTAAAGGGCCAAATGGCCGTCATTTGTGCTCACCAGTCCCTTGAGTGAAACCCTAATCGAGTGTGAGCATTTGGAGCTAAGTAGGAGGCCATTATTGATCTTGGAGGTGTCATTGTTGCAAGGAAGGAGAAGAGCTAGCCAAGGGAAAGCAAGAGGAGCCACTTCTGTGGGTTTGGAGTCCAGAGCATCACTATTGTGGTAATAAATTCGAGTTATCTTCTTCCTTGTTGTTGTTTATCTAGATTTAGGGTTTGTTGAACCCTTTTATGGCAAGATCTAGTGTCCTCTTGGTCCCTTATGAGGTTTGAACCATAGATCTGGACCCTTAGAGGTCCAGAGTGTCCCTTTACCCAAGATTTTTGGGAATCAATGGAGGCTTTGGATTGGAATCCTCATGCCTTAGGTCAAAACTCCATTTATGAGCCATGGGGTGTGTTATGGGCACCAAGATAGGAGCTTTACGTGATGAATCAGTCTAGGGAGGCCAGATCTATAGATTGTGGAAGCAGATCTGACCTTAGAAGCAAGTTAGAGTGGTTGCATGGCATGGACTCGCCGAGTCTGTTCATCAGACTCGACGAGTAGTTTGAAGATTGCCTTGGGATTGCTCAGTGAGTGGTCCAATCGAGTCATGGGTAGACTCAGTGAGTCAGGGTGAGTTGGAGAGGGATGACGAGTGGACTGAGTCAAACTAGGACTCGCCGAGTTGTTCTTGAGACTCGGTGAGTTGAGTCGGGGTGGCCTCGCGATTCTTTCAGGTGAAACTCGTCGAGTAAGGGGGGGGGGGGATACTCAACGTGTAGTAAGGAGATTTCAGAGGGTTGGTGAAAACGTCTAGACTCGCCGAGTCGCCGTAGCACTCGCCGAGTCCGGTCAAAGTTGACCGTTGACTGTTGACCAGAGTTGACATGTGTTGACTTCTTAGGGATAGTCAACCTTAGAGATATAAAGTGTTAATTAGAGACATATAACGTTATAGGAGGATTAGAGCTCGGAGTATCGAGCAGGAGGGATTTCCAAGATTCGTGAGATACCGAGATACGCGAGGTGAGTCTTCTCACTATACTATTACCTTGAGTAGGTAACCAGAGTTATGTGATAGAGTATTTGTATGCTATGTATGTTATGTGTTGTACTGCATTATTTCTATGTGATTTATGTGGTGCATGTGTATCAGAGCTAGAACCTGAGGGTTCACAGAGTTTGGGTGCACGGACCCACAGAGTTATAGCCTCGAGTGGCTAATATGTGTTATATGTGGTATTTTGGGGAACTCACTAAGCTTTGTGCTTACAGTGTTTGATGTTATTGTTTCAGGTACTAGTGACGACCGCGGGAAGGCGCCGGCTTGATCCGTACACACACACTCGGAGTTTTTACATTGTGATCTTGGGATTTTGTATTGACCTATATTGGATAATTAATATGGTTGTTTGATGAATATTAATCGAATTATGTTTTATAAGAAAATTGAAAATTTTGTTTTGAAATTTACGGTGTTACAAAGCCGAAATCATACCTCTAGATTGATGATCTAAGCTTCAAATCCACAGAATAGCAACCTCCTTTGCTTCCTCTTGCCTAGAATCTCCTCCTTCTTGCTAAATGTTACACACAATGTCAAGAAATGCTTCCTTTCTCTCTCAAAACGTTCAAGCACTCAAGGGTTTCTCTCTAAGGGTTGGGTAAGCACAAATGACGGCCATAAGGCCCTTTAAATAGGTCTCAAACCCCGGAAATTAGGGTTTAACCACACAACGTGGACTCGCCGAGTCCACCCTTGGACTCGTCGAGTCCGGACACGAACCCGTGCCCAAATCCGCGATCCTACTCGGCGAGTTTGAGCTCCAACTCGCCGAGTCCACTCACAATTTTCATAAATAAACCCAAAATAAATACATGGAAATTCTGGGCTGTTACAGTTCATAAGCGATTTGTTTTTATGAAAATGTACAAGATTCCTTTTGGTTTCTAAAAATGTTACGACCCAAGAAAATCCCATATTTTCTTAAAAGTAAAGTTTAGTTGTTCTATTATGTTACACTGTTTTGGTGACGAATTGTGATTACCCCAGGAAAATCCTATATTTTCCTAATGTGAAGATGTGTACTGAAAACCTAATTAACCTAGTGAAGTGTGTGTTAGTTTACCAACCAAAAAATGTAATGTAAAAGATGTATACTGAAAACCTGATTATCATAGTAAACTAATTCTTATGGTTATTAATTTACTATATCCATTATTACTAAAAAGTAAATCTCTGTTATCCAAATTGCGAGTTCTATAGCCATACTACAGAAAAGATATGACTCGAGATGAGGCAAACATCTTTTATGACTTTTGTCACCCTTGAACCTTTCGGTTCGGCTGTAGCTAGCAGCCAGGTGTGGGATAGTCAATCCCGTATAGATCTATACACTCAAGTCACGCTCCCTATCTAAGAGATTCTGGTTACAGGGGCGGTCCTCCACTCGCGTATCTCTGTGGAGTGTTCTCCGAGGACGTGTCTCCAATTTATAGGAATAAAAAATCTACGAGTAACAATGCTGAAAGTCCTGTTTAAGTTCTACCTACAAAGACGATCCTCCACTCGCGTATCTCTGTGGAATGTTACCGAGGAAAAAACGACATACTAAGTTTCTTATTCAAAGTTCAAAGATTATGATTTTAACTATTATAATGTGGAAAACCATTTGTGAAAATATAAAATGCAATAGTTTATAACGATTTTCACAAATAATATGATAATTTGATCTGCAAGTTCAAACGGTTATCAGTTATGATTGTCAGTGTTAAAAACATATGTAATATGAAACACAATACTTATAAAACAAGTTTTGAGTACAAGTAATCCTTGTACTTTTCTTGTATTCCCCCTGAAAACCGTGAAAAAACATTGAAAAAGGGTAGGGTATGAACTCACCGGACGAGGAAGGTGTCGACTAGGATGCTAAACGTCGGATCGAGGCTTGAATACGTGCAACGTTCCTATCTAAATTTAATGATACACAAATGTATATAGTTAGACTTTAAAACACTAATCAGATACGATTATACACTCCAAGACGCGAAAACACTTCAAAATAAGTGTTTGGAGTGACCCGGGTGACATTTATGGACATGAATGGCTTGGATATGGAGTTTATTCTTCAAGAGTAAACTATTAGAAGATCTCACGGCCATAATGACCCACTCCCCATGACTCTACGGTGTTCTGGAGTGCTTAATGGCCTTATATCATTTTAGGGGTGATGCTAGGTTTGGTTCTAGGGCATTATCAAGGAATTAATTCAACCATGTGGACCAATTGATGAGTTTACGGTACTAAACTAAGTGTTTACGGTTGTAAACTATCACCCACATCATTCTTAAGTGCTTTAAAGGTCATAGATTAATCACAAGTGATTCTACTCAATTTTACAAGCCAAGGGGTGACTTTAGGGCATCCTACAACCCATTTATAGGAGTTTACGGCCCAGGAACCCATTCTTGGGGGGTTTACAGCCGTGAACTCCTTATGGAGTTGTTTTCATCAAGTTTAAGATCCCTAACTTGTTTGTGGTTGCTTTTAGACTTTATTCCAGGGCTTATGAGGTGTGTAAGTTGCATTTTAACACCCAAAAAGGAGTTTACTACCGATGAAAGGGTGTTTACGGACCAAGCATGTTCTTGGGCAGTAAACTCATGTTTACTCCCCAAGAGTTGAGTTTAAGGTGTTCTAAGTCCAATCCAATAAGTCCTTAAGCCATATCTAAGCTTCAATGGTGATTTGGAAGGGTTTTAACGCTCAAACACACTATTTATATGTGTTCACGGCCCAAAAGTGTTCTAGGGCCGTAAACACATGTTTGAGGTCCTAAATCATGATTTGAAATCAAAATTGTAGGATAAGGAAGTTTGTACAAGAAGCTAGGATGGTTACCTTGGTGTTTTGAAGCTTGAAATGGATGATTTTTGGACTTAAATATTGGATTGAGGAGAGAGGTCAGAGAGAGTGTGAAAAGTCTTCAAATGAGGCTTAAACCACTTTAAATATGGTCTGGATTTGGGACAAAGTGGAATTCTACCCGATACTGATGTTAACCGAGGCTTTTGGTCACACCCGATTAAGTTGTTGTCACTTGATATGGTCGAAACTAAAATTTTTCTAATTAGTAGTTTGGGACGTTTTCATGCGTTTCTAACATGTTTGGATACTTAAAAGATCAAAATAAAACTTTTAACTTAATTTACCTAATCCAAAAACGAAATCGGAATAATTCGATTAAGATGAGTTTTACGGTCGGAATGGGTTGCGGCGATGGAACAACTTTGGGTTGTCACACCAGATTTTGGCAGTCTCTCCAGAAAGCTCTTGGAACTAAACTAGACATGAGCACGGCCTATCATCCTCAGACAGATGGACAGAGTGAGAGAACTATCCAAACCCTGGAAGACATGCTTAGAGCATGTGTCATCAATTTCAAAAAGTCGTGGGACACACATTTGCCTTTGATCGATTTCTTGTATAACAACAGCTACCACACCAGTATCAAGGCTGCCCTGTTCGAAGCCCTCTATGGCCGCAAGTGCAGATCCCCTATGTGCTGGGCCGAGGTAGGGGATACGCAGCTAGCCAAGAATCGAGTCCCCAATAGTGCTCTCACTGGTCCTGAAATCATTCGTGAAACCACCAAGATCATCTAAATCCGTGAACGACTGAAAGCCTCACGAGACCGACAAAAGAGTTATGCTAATAAACGACGAAAACCTCTGGAATTCCAGGTTGGAGATCGTGTCCTATTGAAGGTCTCTCCCTGGAAATGCATGATACGCTTTGGAAAGCATGAAAAAATTAATCCGAGGTACATAGGACCTTTCAAGAACCTAGCCAGGATCGGTCCTGTAGCCTACAAACTCCGACTCCCTCAAGAACTTAGCAACATTCATTCCGACTTCCACGTCTCAAATCTTAAAAAGTGTCTATCCGATGAAACTCTCGTGATTCCCCTTGATGAGATTAAGATCAATGAGAACTTAAACTTTGTGGAAGAGCCCATCGAAATCATGCATCGAGAGATCAAACGTGTAATAACGTAAATTTTCAAAACAATTTTTCATTTTTCAAACAACATAAAGCATCATTTAATATTTTGAAATCACATGTATAACAAATGTCATCGTAACAAAATACACCCCAAGATCATAAAACAATTCTTCCGTCAGTGTGTACAGATCACGCCGACGCCTTCCCACGGTCCTCGCTAGTACCTGAAACACATAACACAACAACTGTAAGCATAAATGCTTAGTGACTTCCCCAAAATACTACTTACGCACGTACGCCCTTTCGGGCCTTGACCTTCCGGACCATGTGTCTCAGGGGACTTCCATCCCGACTCGGTAAACCTTCCGGTCCTACCTGCGTCAACCTTACGGTCCACATCACAACGCCTTCCGACCCATAACATATATGCCTTCCGGCCCATAACATAATGCCTTTCGGCCCATATCAAGCATAGCATACATAGCACATACAAACGATTAACTTATCATATACAATGCATACAACTCATAACATATCCGACCTTCCGGTCACATAATAAAATCCTTCCGGGTACAGTATAGTGAGAAAACTCACCTCGTGGAAAGTCTAGAATCTCACGTGCTCGCTATCTCTGAATCCCAACCCCACCTAATCATAACGAAATATCATTTAATTAATATAGAATTCTACAACTAGACTTCACCCTTATTAACATTCCTCAGAGGGTTAAAAGACCATTTTACCCTTCCTTGACTCAAAGTCCACATGTTGGCCAAAACCCTAAAAGTCAACAAAAGTCAACATTCACAATATGCGGGGCGTACAGACTCATGTACACAGGGCGTACATCACTGATCCAGGGTCGGGGTTCTCCACCCAGTACGCTACGCGTACTGGGAGTTACGCCCAGCGTAACACCCAGATTCAGCTATTCTTCATTTCTGCTCTTAAATGGTTAAGACACTTCTTCAACTTCTAGATTTGGCTCACTTTAATCCTCCTTTCCCATAAAGTTGAAACCTTTAAGCCTTGGCATGGATGTAAAGGCTCCTACACTCCTTAATACCTTTCCATTTCAACTCAAAAGATCTAGATCTCATGCATGGCTAATCATTCACGTCCAAGATTACATTTTTATGAATCTACAACTCAAATTGACCAGAAATATGATGGATCTAAGCCAATGGAGGCTACTTGCTCATAAAGTCTCCATCTTTGGGACCAAAACCCTAGAAATGGTCCATAGAGCATACCACAAGAACTACAAGGCAAGATCTGAACTTTTTACCTTAGGAAGAAGCTCCAAACTTTGCTAAACACGGATCTACACTTGAACACCAACTTCTAGCCTCCATAATGGACTCCTCTTCTCTTTTGCTAGCTTGAAATGACACCACAAAGCTTAGAACACTCACAAACAAGCTATGAATGAAGGAACAACTCTCTTAGGGTTTCTTTCTGAAGGATGGTGGCTGAGGAACCAAGCCATCTCATTCCCATGTCAGCTCGGACCCCTTCCGATGCTGCCACTGCACTTGCACCAAGGGTACTTCCTTGTTCCTCAGAACCTTAGCCTTTCGATCCCTAATTTCCACTGGTCTTTCAACATAGTTCAGGCCTGCATCCACCTGAATAGCCTCTAATGGTACCACTGCCGACTCATCGGCAATACATTTCCTCAACTGCGATACATGAAAGGTGTTGTGAATCTGACCCAACTCTGCAGGTAGATCCAACCGGTAGGCTACCCTGCCTACCCTATTGATTACCCTAAAAGGTCCAATATATCGAGGTCCCAACTTGCCCCTCTTCCTGAATCGAATCACTCATTTCCAAGGAGAGACGTTTAAGAGCACAAGGTCCCCAACCTAAAACTTGAGCTCGGACCGATGCCTGTCCTCATAACTCTTCTGGCGACTCTGAGCGGTCAACAATCTCTGCTTGACCTGCTGTATTTGCTCGGTCGTCTGAAGCACAATCTCCATACTACCCATTACCCGTTGCCCCACCTCTCCCCAACAGATGGGGGTTTGACACCTCCACCCATACAACAGCTCAAAGGGTGGCATACCAATGCTCGAATGATTTCTGTTGTTGTACGAAAACTCTGCTAAGGGTAAATAGGTGTCCCAACTCCCTCCAAAATCCAAAACACATGTTCGGAGCATATCCTCGAGCGTCTGAATCGCCCGCTCACTCTGTCCGTCCGTCTGCAGGTGGTATGCGGTATTGAAATGCAACCTCGTACCCAACTCCTTGTGAAACTTCTTCCAAAACCTGGAAGTAAATCGTACGTCCCGATCTGAAACGATCTATATCGGAACCTCGTGCCGCGATACCACCTCCCTCACATATAACTCTGCCAATCTCTCCACAGAAGAGCTCTCACTGATAGCAAGAAAATGAGCGCTCTTCATCAATCTATCCACAATCACCCAAATTGCATCGACCCCTCTCGCAGTCCTTGGCAATTTGGTGATAAAATCCATGGTAATTTGTTCCCACTTCCACTCGGGAATCTCCAGTGGCTGCAACTTACCATGCGGACGCTAGTGCTCGGCCTTAACCGAACGACAAGTCAGGCACCTCTCGACGAACCATGCAACATCCCTCTTCATATAGGGCCACCAATACTCCTTCTTTAGGTCCAAATACATCTTAGTAGCCCCGGGATGGATCGAGAAGATCGATGCGCTTCTTCCATCAAAATGGTACGTGTCCCGCCCACAAACGGTACCCAAATCCGACCCATAAATGTCATCAGTCCCCGCCCATCAGTAACGAATTCCAATACCTGCTCGACAACCCACTCCCTCTTTCGGTTTTCTGGTCTCGCAGCCTCAGTCTGGGCCCCTCGGATGGTTTCCAATATCGGAGTCATCACCGTCAACCTCATAAAAACGTCTCGGATCGGGGTGCTCTCCGCCCTACGGCTCAACGCATTGGCTACGACATTCGCCTTGGCCGGGTGGTACAAGATCTCACAATCATAATCCTTCACCACATCCAACCATCTCCTCTGGCGCATATTCAGATTTGGCTGATCCATCAAGTACTTCAAAATCTTGTGGTCCATGTATATGATACACCGAACCCCACATAGAGAGTGTCGCCACATCTTGAGGGCAAACACCACAGCCCCCAGTTCTAGGTCGTGGGTGGGATATCTTGACTCATGAGGCTTCATCTGCCTCGATGCATACGCTTTAACATGCCCCCTCTGCATAAGCACTGCCCCTAATCTAGATATGGATGCATCACAATATACCACAAAATCCTCCATCCCTTCCGGGAGTGCGAGCACCGGGGCCTCGCACAATTCCTGACGAAGGGTCTCAAATGAGGACTGGTGCTTCGTACCCCTTGAAAATGCAACACCCTTCCGGGTCATCTTGGTAAGTGGCACGATGATCTTGGAGAAATCCCTGATAAACCTCCGATAATAGCCGGCCAATTCCAGAAAGCTCCTGATCTCAGTGGGCGATCTCGGCACTTCCCATCTCATCACCGCCTCAATCTTGGCCGGATCGACCAATATCCCTTTCTGGTTAACAAGGTGCCCTAGGAACTGGACCTCTCGTAACTAGAAATCACAGTTGGAGAATTTGGCATACAGTCTCTCCGATCTTAGAACTCCAAGAATCTCCCTCAAATGTTCCTCATGCTGCTCTCTAGACCTCGAATATACCAAAATATCATCAATGAATACGATCACCGACCGATCCAGCATCGGCCTACACACCATGTTCATAAGATCCATGAACGCAGTCGGGGAATTGGTGAGCCCAAAAGGCATCACCACAAACTCGTAATGCCCATAACGAGTTCTGAATGCAGTGTTCTAGATATCTTCATCCCGAACCGTCATCTGATGATAACCCGACCTCAAGTCTATCTTAGAGAACCAAGATGCCACATGCAACTGATCGAACAGATCATCGATCCTAGGTAATGGATACCGGTTTTTAACCGTCAACTTATTCAACTCCCGGTAATCGATACACATCCGGTGTGAACCATCCTTTTTCTTGACAAAAAGAATCGGTGCTCCCCAAGGTGAGCTACTCGGTCGAATAAACCCCTTTCCCAACAGCTCCTGAAGCTGCGAGGATAACTCCTGCATTTCTGGTGGAGCGAGGTGATAAGGCGCCTTGGTGATGGGTGCCGCTCCCGGAACCAGATTGATACGGAACTCCACTTGCCTTTCCGGAGGCATGCCCGGTAGTTCCTCGGGAAACACACCCGAAAACTCGCACACTACTGGAACCTCGTCAACCGAAATTGGACTCCCCGCAGCCACTCGTGTGTCCATCATATAGGCTATGAATCCACTGTAGCCCTGCTGCAAACTCTGTCTCGCCCTGGAAGCCGAACAAAACGCTGACCCACATCGGGTCCCCTCGCCATACACAGTAAGCACTCCCCCACTAGGGTCTCGTATGGTCACCAGCTGTGTCTCGCAGTCAATGACTGCTCCAAACTTACTCAACCAGTCCATGCCCACGATGACACACACATCTCCCATCGCTATATGAACCAGATCTATAGGGAACTTGACACCAAAAATCTCGAGCACACATCCTCGAATCACGTCGGTGGCGCATACCACTTTCTCATCAGCTATGGAAACCCTCAGAGGTCGACTCATTACCTCCCGATCAATACCGATGTGCTGACTAAAAGTCAAAGATACAAAAGACCGACTCACACCCGAGTCAAATAATACCAAGGCATGTACAAAATTCACAAGAAAAGTACCTAGGCATATCATAATATAAGCACAATATTTCAGCATAAAAGTAAATACACGAAAGAATACATACTAGCCACGACATCGGGCGCCGCGCGGACTTCCTCTGCAGTCAACTTTTAAGCTCTCCCACGAGCCTTCGGAGCCTCGGCTTTCACCGGCCGAGTCTCGGTAACCCTAACTTTCTGCAAGTGCGGCCCTTCTGACCTCCCGTCATCGTGTCGGGGGACTTGGTCCGCGTGGCTGCCGGCTGAGGCTGAGCCGGACGTCGATCCACCCACTGAGACTCGGCCTCCTCCCTGGCCTGAGTCTCCAACTCGATCTCCCTCTTCCGAGAATTTTCCTGGAGCTCAGCAAATGTCCGGTGTGTCGAGTTCGATACGAGCTCCCGAATGTCCCTCCTCAGTATACCCAAATATCGGCTCATCCGAGCCTGCTCAGTGGACACCTTGCTCAGGGCAGAACATCGCCCTCTCATGAAACTTCCGGGTGATCATAGTAACTGAATTGTTACCCTGCTTGAGGGTCAAGAACTCCTGAATCAACCGTTACCTCTCCACCGGGGGAACATACTCGTCTATGAACATAGTAGTAAATATCTCCCAAGCCACGGCCGAAATCTCCGCAAGAGTGAAGTTCGCTGTTACGAACTTCCACCAATCCTTTGCTCCCAGGCGGAGCTGGTTCAAAGTGAACCGTACCCTCAGATGCTCCGGGCATGAACATGTGTAGAAGCATCCCTCAATGTCAACAATCCATCTCATCGCAGCGATCGGATCCTGCATCCCGTCAAACTCGGGTGGCTTTGTGTTGCTGAACTCCCGGAATAGCAACGAGTCACCTCCCTGTGGTCTGGCAGCAGCCACAACTGCGGTAGCTGCAGCGGCTACGGCCTCAGTCACCACGGCATACCGCTCATCGAAAGTCTCCATCATTGTGGTCTTGATAGGCCCAAACATCTCTAGAATGTCGGTCCGGATCGCCGCAACCACCTCATCGTGGATCATCTGATGAAGCTCCTCATCACTCACACCGCTCGTCCCAGGTCTGTGGCGTGGCCCAACCATAATGCCTCTGAAATACAACATAAAAATATCAGAGACTCAATCGAGCATACTCGCACTCGATAACGCAACCCTACTTGGCCTCCGATACCCAAAGGATTCTTACTTGGATTGCCCACTAATCCGGTGTCTTTAGTAGTACGGGCCCTATACTACCGACTACACCACATCAGCATTCACCCCAAGTCCTCCTCCCCGGACCCCGGATCACGAGTACTCTATTCTTGCTATGCACTGGCTACCGACTCTCTCTCAAAGCATCTCATATTAGCAGGTTCCCCTAGACTAAGGCATCACAAATCAGGCCACTCTAGTCCTAATATGAATACCTAGTCTACTCTAGCATGCATAACATATCATAACATATCTCATAACACATATTGTAAGGGTATTTTGGGGATTTTATCGTTCGGGCACTGGCTGACCGTACACACTGCTTCTCCTTTGGTTATTACAAAATCTCTTATAAAATTTTTATACCTTTATTAATTGAAATTTTTTCTCCAATCCTCGGTTTGATTTCAGTTTCACCCGAAGGTGCATCCGAATCCCTCAAACCAAGGCTCTAATACCAACTTGTAACAACGTAAATTTTCAAAACAATTTTTCATTTTTCAAACAACATAAACCATCATTTAATATTCTGAAATCACATGTATAACAAATGTCATCGTAACAAAATACACCCCAAGATCATTGTACCACTGTAAATTTCAAAACATATTTTTCAAATTTTCATAAAACATAATTCATTTAATATTCAGGAAACAACCATTTTCAATCGTTCAATCCAAGTAATACAAAATCCTAAGATCTCAAAATCATAAATCCCGTGCATGTGTACTGATCAAGCCGACACCTTCCTGCGGTCGTCACTAGTACCTGAAACAATTAACATCAAACACTGTAAGCACAAAGCTTAGTGAGTTCCCCACAATACCACATAAAACACATATTAGCCACTCGAGGCTATAACTCTGTGGGTCTGTGCACCCAGACTCTGTGAACCCTCAGGTTCTAACTCTGTGAACCTTCTGGTTCTAACTCTGTAAACATGCACAACATAAATCACATAGAAATAATGCAGTACAACACATAACATACATAGCATACAAATACTCTGTCACATAACTCTGGTTACCTACTCAAGGTAAAGTATAGTGAGAAGACTCACCTCGCGTATCTCAGAATCACTAGCGCTCGATCTCCTGAACTATCATCCTCCTACAACACAAGCATATATCTACTTAATACCACCTTGATCCTGGGTGACTAACACTACAAAGTCAAACTAGTCAACTCTGGACAATGGTCAAAGTCAACCCCTGACTGACTCTACTCGCCGAGTCAACCTGATGACTCGCCGAGTCCCCAAGCTCAATACTTCTCTCAATCTGCAACCTGACTCGCCGAGTCACCCCGAGATTCGCTGAGTCCAACAACTCTGAGTCCACTCGCACCCAACTCACCGAGTCATCCCTTGACTCACCGATTCTCGACTTAACCAGAAAATATTGGGACTCTTCGACAAGACTCGCCGAGTCTAAGGCTATCTTCAACCGACTCGCCGAGTTGTTCATCCAACTCGTCGAGTTCCATCTCATCTTCAAGCAACTCATCGAGTCCACCCTTGTGACTCGCCGACTACCACTGGTCTGAATCCATACAGAAGCGTTCCAGGCCATGCAATTGATCCAAAACATACATCTAGCCTCCTACAACCCATCCATCACGTAAAGTAGCAAACTTTACGTGAATCCAAAGAGATCTAGGCCTTATACACTTTAGAGCTAGGGTTTGGGACATGATGGCTTCACTAAACACTCAAACACAAGGACTTTAATGCACTCTAGACTTTCCCCATTCCAGATCTGAGGTAGCAACCTCAGATCTAACCTCCAAACTCCAAAACATACCAAGATAAGCTCCCATAAACCCCAAAATGATGAATCCATATGAGTAACATCCCAAGAACAAGATATTACCTCAAAAGAACGCCCCAACTGTAATGAAACTCGAATCCAAGCAAAGCCCCTTGCTCCAAGCCTCCCAACTCCCAAGATTTCTTCACAAATGCCCTTCAAGCTCCCAAATGCACTTTGATCCACACACACATGAATGCTAAGGGTTTCTGGACTTGAGGATGAGTAAAGAGGCTATGGGAATGGATGTTAAGTTATTTATATAGGGCTCAACCCCGAGAATTAGGATTTTCTCCACTCAGCACCTACTCGCCGAGTCCATCTTTGGACTCGCCGAGTAGGCCACTTCACACGCGACCAAAGTCGCGACCTTACTCGCCGAGTCCATCCATGGACTCGCCGAGTTGCCCTTCAAGATTTACACTTTTAGCCCTTCAACTCTACTCTTGATATTTCGGGGTGTTACAATTCTTCCCCACTTAAATTAGGCTTCGTCCTCGAAGCCTACGGAAACTCATCTCCAAAAATAGTCCCACAACACCCCACCTGGCCTTAACCGGACCGGGTCCCTCAAGGCATACCCATCGAAACTAGAACTCACTTTCTCTTTCCTTGCGGTGTCCTAACCACCGTCTCAACTTCGGCACCGACTTTACCCTCTGATATCCACACACAACAACTGAGTACTTCCCATGATGCAACACTGCTCCAAATCTCAACAATCACTCAACCCATCTGAGCTAGAAAACCATGAACCAGCGGATCCCTGATCCGAATCCCACTCTATCCATTCCATGCTGACCGAAAGACCCATTCTTCAATCTCAGAGTAACTCCCATGAGTCCTCTTCTTGAAATCACACGCACATGCTGCACCAGTCCTTGCACTCTCGAGTTAGGAAAACCCGTCACACTGACGACACCTCGAACATCCCCAGGGGGAACCACCACTACACACACGACTCCCTGATCAAAATCAAGCTGGGAGTCCCAGACTCCCTGATCAAAATCAAGTTTGGGAACCCTCCCAAAGCCGTGAACTCCTCTAAAGAGGGGTTTGAAGCCCCAGAATCCCTCCAAATCACTTCTAGTGCTTAGTTAAGACCTTTGGACTTGCAAGAATGGACTTAGAGCACCAAAATCTTACCATTTAGGGGGTAAACATGAGTTTATGGCCCATGAACATGCTTGGACCGTAAATCACCTTCTTAGACCATAAACATGTGACAACCCGAAGTTCGTTTCAACATTTGTAACCCTTTTCCGTTAATAAATTCGTCGTTTTCAAATTCGTTTCCGTTTACGTTATTAAATTAAGTCATAAATTTGAGATTGTTATTATGACTTAATGGGTTTCCAAACACATTTAGAACTCATAATAACACTCCATTTTAGTAACCGGAAAAATTTTAGAATCGACCATACCGGGTTATGGCAACTTAATCGGGTGCGACCAAAAGCCACGTCTAACATCGGTATCGGGTAGAATTCCACCGTGTCCTGAACTTAGAACATATTTAAAGCCCAAAAGACTTCATTTTGAAGCTTTTTCACTCTCTCACTACTCTCTCTCTCTCTCTAACCTCTCTCCTCAAATCAAAGCTTTAGGTCCAAAATCATCAAATTAAGGCTCCAAATCATCAAGGTAACTACCTTAACTTATAGATTAGCATCCTTAGCCTTCAAATTCATGTTTAATCTATGAAAAAGGACCATATTCATGTGTTTACAGCCCTGGAACACTCTTGGGCCGTGAACACACATAGATGGGGTTTTTGAGCCTTAAAACCCTTCCAAACCACCTTTGGAGCTTAGATATGGCTAAATGGCTTAATGGAACGGACTTAGAACACCTTGAACTTAAATTTTGGGGAGAAAACATGATTTTACTACCCAAGAACATGCTTGGGCCGTAAACTCATTATCATGGGTAGTAAACTCAATTTCAAGTGTTTAAATGCCACTTAAATACACCAATAGCCTTCGATTAAAGTCTAGAACCAACCACAATCGATTTAGGGGCCTTAAACATGATGAAAACCTTCTCTTTAGGAGTTCAAGGCCATAAACCCCCCCAAGAATGGGTTCTTGGGCCGTAAACTCACATACACAAGTCAAATGATGCCCTAAATTCATTCTAAGGCTTGTAAAATTTGTTTGAATCACATGTGATTGATCTAGGGCCATCAAATCTTGAAAGGAAAGGTCACATAGGAGCTTATGGCCATAAAATCCTAGTTTACAGCCATAAACTCCATTTGGTAATGTCCTTGATGATTAAATCCATTCTGATGCTTTAGATTTAATCATATCAACCTTCCCCAAGTGATATTTGACCATTTAGCAACATAAAACCCCTCATCCATGAGTTCACGGCCGCGAACTCATGTGGAGTTGGTCTTAGGGCCGAAAACTCCATAACGAGTTTACTCTTGAAGAGTAAACACATTATCCAAGCCCTATACGTTCATAGATGTCACCCGGGTCGCTCCAAACACTTGATTTGAAGTGTTTTCTCGTATTGGAGTGTATAATCATATATAATTAGTGATTTAAAGCCAAATTAGATAAATTTGTATATAATTTCATATTACATAGGAACCTCGCGCGTTATCAAGCCTCGAACCGATACTTAGCCTCCAAACCATCACGTTTTCTCGTCTGGTGAGTTCATACCCCTACCCTTTTTCAATGTTTTTCACTGTTTTCAGGGGGGAATACAAGCAAAGTGCAAGGAATACTTTTACTCAAAACTTGTTTTATATGTGTTGTGTTTCATATTACATATGTTTTTAACAATGACAATCATAACAGATAACCGTTTGAACTTGGAGAACACATTATCGTATTATTTGTGAAAAACGTTATAAAATGGTATATTTTATATTTTTCACAAAGGGTTTTCCACATTATAATGGTTAAAATCATAACATTTGAACTTTGAACATGAAACTTGGTACATTGTTTTGTCCTCGATAACAGTCCACAGAGATACGCGAGTGGAGTATCATCATTTGTAATAGGATCTTTCTGTATTATTACTAGTAAATTTGTTATTGCTATAAATTGGAGACACATCCTCGGAGAACAATCCACAGAGATACGCGAGTGGAGGACCGCCTATATAACCAGAATCTCTTAGATAGGGAGCGTGACTTGAGTGGATAGATCTATACGGGGCTGACTACATGTTACACCCCAAAATAGAGAACGGCGGAATACGTTCTGGGGTGGAGGACGTCATGTACAGTATCATTACAATTGCATAATAGTAAAAACAAGAAACAACAACCAATTCACATATATAGTGATAATAATTACATTTGTGTTCTGTAAAGTTTAATAGACACCAAAAGTATAACAAAATAAAAGATGAGTGTTGTATATGCTCCATCTTCTTCCAAAAGCTGCCCTGTACCGGTCTATCTTTGACCTGAGGATACAAGTTTTTTTGAAAACGAATATCAGCATAAAGCTGGTGAGTTCAAAAGAGTTTAGTGTCATTGTAGTATACAAGTGTTTGCAAACTTATAGTATAAAAACTGAAATTTCTATTTATGAGTAGTAGAAATCCCTAGAAAATCCTATATTTTCCAGAAAGTACATTTGTAAGTCAATCTTTTGAGTGTGCAAAAGTAATATTGTTGAAACCTTCAATTGTAAAAGTGTAGTAATAAATCTCATGTAAGTAATATGGCTGAAGAAAAGTTATGCTTGTTAACAGTAGTAGTGTTGTAACTTTAGTTAGTAATAGATCCTTAATTACTTCCGGATATTAGTTCAGACTTTAAGTCTTAGTGTATTTATTTGGATGTAAGTTTAACTTCTCATGTGACCAATTGTGAAGTAGTAGAGTACCTATGACCTTCCCGGTAATGCGTAGTGAAGTAATGTAGTGCCACCCCTGGGCATAGTCGGCTCGGACTGTAGTTAACACTTGGGATGTAATAGCGCCAACTCCGTATAGATCTATACATGTAGTGTTGCTTTCCTTTCGGGAAGCCTTGGTCACATGGTGTAAGTGCAGTTGAGTGTCTTATAGAGAGATAGTGTGATATACTTTGTATTAGTGAATTCTCTTATGCTTTAGTATGGTAGACTTTTAGTATAGTAAGTAGAGCGTTCTCTTATACTTGCATTAGTTTGTAATATTAACAGTTTATGGTGAGTATAGTAGTAGTAGAGGTAACTAGTTGTAGCCTTAACTATACCTATTATAGTTAAATAGAGTATGTGAATTCTTGCTTCTGATCAACAATAGTAATGAATAAGATGAAAACATTAATATCTAACACAAATATATATGATATATAATTAAGAATTCAACGACAGTCGGACGGACAACCAATACCCTAAAACCACATCAAACAAGAACAGGAAATAAGGCCAGCTATCGGTCCTAAGTCCTTCAAGTCTTATTTATATAAATATATTAATGTATATATATTTTTGAAAAGGAAAGTAGTTGAAACATAGTTTAGAAAATAGTTTAACAACAATTTAACCTTAAAGGCACATTTGATAATTAGTTAAAACGGTTTTATTGATAAGTATCTAAAAGTGTTGAGAAATACCCTTTTGATGATAGATTGTAAATCACATATGATTTGATAATAAAACATGTAGTAATGTACTTGTACCCCCCCCCCCCCCCCAAAACATGTAAAACATTTAAAGGATTCATTAAGGGGTATGAACTCACCGGACTAGAAATGTGTCGACTAGGATGTTTAAACGTTGGATCAAGGCTTGAAAAATTGCGAGGTTCCTATGTAATATTAAATGATACACAATTGTATCTAATTAGATTTAAATCACTAATTAATAGAGGATATACACTTCTAGTCGCGAAAACACTTCAATTCAAGTGTTTGGAGTAACCCGGGTGACATTTATGGGCATGTAGGGCTTGGATAAGGAAAGAGTAAACTTGTTGGATATTATTCCTTTTATATATCAGCTCAGATACCGATTTGTTGGAAATATAACAATCTGATCACCACAACAAAAGGCTCGGTTACCAGTTACTGTGTGACAGATATTTCAGTTTAAGATATAAGATATATATATATATATATATATATATATATATATATATATATATATATATATATATATATATATATATATATATATATATATATATATATATATAAAGAATAATAATTGCGGAATAAGTATAAATATGAAAGATGTAAATGACTGAAAGCTATAATAATATTAATGATTGTATTTAAATGACGTAAAGCTATAAATAATATAAATGACTGTATTTAAATGACATAAAACTATAAATAATATAAATGATTATATTTAAATGACATAAAGCTATAATAAAGTATATAAATATAAATATATATCAAGTAGGTTCGTCAATAAATTGACTGAACTGGACTTATGGAGCGACTGGTCGATATTGGGACTCTTGGAGCGACTGGTCGATATTTGTTCTTTGAATGGACTGGTCGATATTGGGACTCTTGGAGCGACTGGTCGATATTTGTTCAAAGATCAATCCGGCATTGGATAAGTAACAAAAAGTTCATTTAAAGCTCGATTTTATGTAAAACAAGTGTTTACAAAAGGGTACAAAATACATGGGTTTATGTATTTGTAGTTGAGGTATTTTTGGGTAAAAACATGCACACGGGTCGTGTAAGATAAGGTACAAGTGACACGGGTCGTGTAGGAGGGTTTTGGAGGGTATTCTTGATGAATGATGCTGACACGGGGCGTGTTGATTTAGCCTTGCTGAACACAGGGCGTGTTCATGATGCTGATGCTGACACGGGGCGTGTTGATTTAGCCTTGCTGAACACGGGGCGTGTTGAGGTTCAGAGGTATGAAGAAGGCAATCAGAGGGCAACACGGGGCGTGTTGATTTTGCCTTGGTTTTTAACACGGGGCGTGTTCGTGTCAGAGTCAATTTCGGGATTTTTGTGATTTGAAGGTAAGTTTTGTTTGTGATGTTTTGGCTAGGGTAATGGTGTTATGTTGTTTTGAGGATGTTTTCAAGGTTGTTTAGAGGTTGGAAGGAGGTTGATATAAGGTGGTAAAGGTGGTGAGATTTCTTATGAAGATGATGATGAATAGTGATGGGTTTTGTGGTTGATCTTGATGCAGAAGGTTTTGGGTTGTTTCATGGTTGTGTTTTGGTGTTTTGATGTAAGGAAAGTGTTTGGTGGTGTCTGATGTGATGATCAAAGGTGGTGAAGATGAAAAACCTTTAGTTTCAATGAAGAAGATGAAGATGGTTGATGGTGTTCTTCATTTAGCTTCTTGTTTGATCTTGGTGTTCTTCACTTGGCTTCTTGTTTGATCTTGGCGTTCTTCATTTAGCTCCAGGGATGTAGAGGCTGCAAGTTGATGTAGTAGTAGGAGCAAAAAACGTGGGAAGGGTTTTAGCTTCTTCATCTTTGACTATTCAACATATATACAGCACACACACACACACACACACATATATATATATATATATATATATATATAATACATATATACATATATAATACATACATATGTATATAATACATATATATATATATATATATATATATATATATATATATATATATATATATATATATTGTTGAAATTGTTTAGTCACACATATGTGTTTTTGTCATTCGCGTGTTTTCATATTTTCCGTTTTATCATGCATTCATGCAACCTGAAATAACTTATAATATTTGTTAGATTGTATAAAAACAGTTCATCTTATTTCAGTTATGGTCACATACAAGGTTACATAAGAACATTTTTCAACAATTTCCCCCTATGTGATCATTGCTGAAATAAGGACAGGTATGATATAATCATATTGACAGTTTAACTTTTGAAGATTTGATATAAAAGATTTGTCAATAGATAAGATATATATATATATATATATATATATATATATATATATATATATATATATATATATATATATATATATAAAACCATAGCAATTGATTTGAAAGTTTGTGACTTGGTTTAATATATCTTATGTAAAAGTTTTTCAGAAATTTGTTTCCGAATCAAAGTCTCGAGTTCGGTTATCAAAGGGTAGCCATATATGTATCTAAAGAAATTTCTTAAGATTTTATAGCATTATTAATGACGACAAGTGGTATAACAGGTTGATTGAGATGAACGCTCATAGGTATATCTCACACTTCACTTGGGTGTTTGGTTGTTCTGGCAGCAGAACAAGTTAATGATCACTAAAAACGAGTGATATATCTCTCTGATGACTCACACTCATATTGGAGGTGTTCAACTATGCTTTTCCCGAAAGGTCACTTAGTCTCATTATTAGATAATCAATCACATAAGACTGGTTTCAACATTACTCAGTGGGTTTCTTCATTCATACCATTTAAGTTCACTCTCTCTCCGTCGGGAAATACATGTAGAGGGGTTTAGCAATTTTGATAGTGCAGTTTGCAACTAAGAATCTTTAGTGATGAAGGCTACAGTATCCCGGGAAATCCATTGTTGTTGCAGCTTTTTCTTTGATGGTATCCTTTTTGTTGATCAATATCTATTTGTTGTAAAAGGATATTTTGTTTTAGCATCGAGAATTTGCTACATTTGAGAAAATTGGGATTTTTGAGAGTATCTATCTTGCGGGATTAAGATATCCCTTTTTGTGAAAAATGGTTAAAAATAGATCACGAGATCTTTTGATGTTTGCTTTGAAATAACCATTTGGTTGAACTTTGTTTGAAAATACCAAATGTAGAGTTTTTTTTTTTTTTTTTTTTTTTTTTTTTTTTTTTTTTTTTTTTTTTTGGTATTTCTTCGGTGAATGATTTAGCTTTCTTGTTGATTCTTCTTTATCTTGTTTCGTCTTTTCTTGTTGATGGATCACGGGATCTCAAGACATCATTTTTGGTTGGCTTATATCTAGGTAGGGATTAGTGGCATAAAAGACAATTTGTCTAGTATGTAAGAAATGAATGTATCGTCCCTGGTCATTTTGATATCTAAGCAAAAATGAGACCGTGACAAGGTATAATCGGATATACCTTATAAGCAATAGTGATACACCTAAGCTCACAAGAAATGAATTCCACAATGATTCAGATTGATGAGGCACAAATTCTCACATGGGTTTTTGTTTTCATCTGAACCTCCTAACCTTATGTCCCTTTTTAAAATCATCAATAATGAAATAAAATTGAAGGAAATAAAGTTATGTACATTATGAAAAGTAGGAGATTTGAACCTTCACTCCAATTGAGAATCAATATGACTTAAAATCTTCATCGAGCATAAGCATCTGAAAATTAAGTCAAAAGACGATTAATCACAAGGTTCTATAAAAGCTTATTATGGCAAGTCTTTTATTATATTTTTGAAGATTTGTTTTTCTGGATGTTTTTGGAAATATTGGTTATTTCAATGTTTTTGGTTTTTTTGAAAAGAAAGCAGTTTTCAAATGTTTTTGAATTTTATTTTTGAGTGAAAGTAAACACACTTTTGTACAAACAAAAAGTAAAAGTTTAAGGATGGATGTTATCTGGATTTAACATTCCTAGACGGCCTAGGAAGTATTGAAACTTTGTTTCATCGAGAGCCTTAGTGAAGACATCGGCAATTTGATCTTCGGAGTTGATGAAGTGTAGTTCGATATGACCCTTTTGAATGTTGTCTTTTATAAAGTTATATCGAATGTCGATGTGTTTTGTCATGGAATGGTGAACGGGATTGTGAGAAATGGCAATTGCACTGGTTGAGTCACAAAATATGGGAATTTGTGAGATTTTGAAGCCATAGTCATGCAGTTGAGTTTGCATCCATATGACTTGTGAACAACAACTGGCGGCCGCGACGTATTCAGCTTCTGCTGTTGATGTGGACACACAAGTCTGTTTCTTTGAAGTCCAACTCACTAGTCTACCTCCTAGGAATTGACAGCTACCAGATGTACTCTTCCTATCTAGCTTGCATCCTCCGTAGTTTGAGTCGGTGAAAGCGTTCAGCTGAAAATCGGATTTAGCTGGATACCAAAGGCGAAGTTTGGGAGTGCCTTTAAGGTATTTGAAGATGCGTTTCACAGCAACTACATGGGATTCCATAGGATTTGCTTGGTATCTAGCACAAACACATGTAGAAAACATGATGTCAGGTCTGCTGGCAATGAGGTACAAGAGTGATCCAATCATTCCACGATATCTTTTCTGGTCAACGGGTTTTCCATTTAAGTCTGCATCAATTTTGTATCCAAAAGCCATTGGGGTTTTTGCGGTATTGGATTTTTCCATTGAAAAACAAGTGAGTAGGTTTTTGACATAATTCTCTTGGTTGATGAAAATGCCATCAGTTGACTGTTTGATTTGAAGTCCGAGAAAAGTAGTCATCTCCCCAATCATGCTCATTTCAAATTTGCTCTTCATTAGATCTGCAAACTTAACACTTAAAGATTCATCAGTAGAACCGAAAATAATGTCATCAACATATATTTGTACGATTAACAGATGCTTATTAAAGATTTTACGAAAGAGGGTTTGATCAATTGAACCTCTTTTAAAACCTGATTCTTCGAGAAAGGTTGACAACGTGGCATACCAAGCTCGAGGTGCTTGTTTCAAGTCGTAAACAGCTTTCTGCAATTTAAAGCTGTGATCTGGAAATTTGGGATCTTCGAAACCTGGTGGTTGTTGGATGTATACTTCGCGATCTATCTCTCCATGTAGGAATGCACATTTAACATCCATTTGGAATACTTTGAAATTCTTATGTGCAGCATATGCAAGAAAGATGCAATGTAACAGCCCGGAATTTCAGGTATTTCTTTAAATTATTTTGGGGGCATATTTAGGAGGGGACTCGGCGAGTTGGTGCCTGACTCGCCGAGTAGGACCACGGTCTTGGACACAGATTCGTGACTGGACTCGACGAGTTCATTAGGGACTCGGCGAGTCGACGCTGTTCAGCTGAAACCCTAGCCGTTTTGATTCTGGATCGTATATAATACCTTTAGGGCCGTCATGTCTCGTCTTTTGGCCGATTGAAGATAACCAAAAAGTCTGTGGGCATCTGGAACAAGAGTGAAGGCTAGTGGAAGCTTGAAGAGGTTGTTAGGCAAGGAGAGGCAAGGTGGTGATCAAAGGAGGTTCAAGGGGTCGAGCTCTGAAGGTTGGGGACACAGGGAACACGTTTTCCAGGTAATCCTCAGATCATTTTCTGTAGTTTTGGCGTTGTATACGAATCTAGGGTTTAGGAAACCCATTTAAGGATTTGATAGATTATAGTGTTGTTACAAGTGTTAAACCCCTTTAATAGTATATGTGAAGGTCCAGGAAGTCCCATATCTATATATTACGGAATCATGCGAGTTACAGGAGGCAGTTGATTGACTGCATGGCGAGGACTCGCCGAGTCCAATGATCAGACTCGGCGAGTATCTTGAAGAGTCACTAGGACTCGCCGAGTTGTTCTTCAGACTCGGCGAGTAGCTTGAAGATCTACTGGAACTCGTCGAGTCATTCTTTAGACTCGGCGAGTGGAGTCGGGGTGTCTAGACTCGCCGAGTTGCCTTTGTACTCGACGAGTCCAGTCAAGTTGACCGTTGACCTGTATGTAATTTAGTAGGGTCAGTTGTCTTGTTTGATAAGATCATTAATAAAGGTATGTGGTATTATAGGGAGCCTGCAGATTAGCGGATCGAGTGCGAGTGGCTCGAAGGGTTTATAGCTTGCATACTACGAGGTGAGTCTTCTCACTATACTGCACCCGGAAGGGTTTGACTGCGTGACCGGAAGGTCGTATGTGTTATATTTATGCTATGTCTAGAGAGGTGGATGCTTTATATGTGATGTATGCTTATACGGGCCGGAAGGCGAGACTTTATGTGATAGAAAGAACGGTATGATGTATGATTTATGTGTTATGTGTGATATGTTATATGTGTTGTGTTTATTACTATTATGGGCCGGAAGGCAAAATACTATGGGCCGGAAGGCGATATGTTATGGGCCGGAAGGCGATTATGTTACGGGCCGGAAGGCAATGTTATGTGGACCGAAAGGTCCGGGCCGGAAGGCGTATGTGGGTAAGTCGTATACTAGGGAACTCACTAAGCATTTATGCTTACTAGTTGCGTTTATGTTTTTCAGGTACTAGTGATGACCGTGGGAAGGTGCCGGCGTGACACGTACACACTGCCATTGTTGAAGATCTTGAGGATTCGTTGTTTATATTTTTGCAATAAACTTGGAATAAACTCTTTTGTCGAATAATGATGTTCTATTTTAAATGAAAAATTTATTTGAAAATTTGAGCTGTTACAATTGGTATCAGAGCCTTGGTTTGAGGGATTCGGGTGTACTTTCGGGTGCAACTAAACTCAGACCGGGGATTTGAGGGAAAACCTTTTTAAAATAATAAGGACACAACATTTCATAAATGGTAAGGCGGTAAAACAAGAATGGAGCAGTGTGTACGATCAGCCAGCGCCCGAACGGTAAAGATCCCCAGAATACCTTACAATGTTATGTTATGCACTGAATTATGAATTGTTATGCATGCTAGAAGACTAGGTATACATGATAGGACTAGAATTGCCTGTTTTGTGATGCCTTAGTCTAGAGAGATTGCTTATATGAGATATTTGGTAGCGTGCAAGTAGATAGTGCATACTAGAGGTAGAGTACTCATTATTCGGGATTTGGGGAGGAAGATTTGGGACAAATACTGAGACGGTGTGGTCGGTAGTATTGGGCCCGTACTACCGAAGGCACCGGATCAGTGGAAGACCCAAGTAAGAATCCCTGGAAATCGGAGACTGAGTGGGGCGCGTATCGAGTACAATTGTACTTGGTGGAGTCTCTGATGATTTTATGTTGTATTTCAGAGACATCATGGTCATCACACGCAATGGGGCGAGTTCGAGCGGTGCAAGTGACGAGGAGATTCGTCAGATTATTCAGGAAGAGGTAGCTGCGGCGGTTCGGGCTGAGATCCCGGAGATGTTTGGGTCTATTAAGACCACTCTGATGGAGGAGTTTGAGGAGCGGTACGCCGCACTTACTGAAGCTGCAGTCGCTGCCGCTACCGCAGCTGTGGCTGCTGCCAGGCCGCAAGGGGGTGATTCGTTGTTATTCAGGGAATTCAGCAACACGAAACCCCCTGAGTTCGATGGGATGCAGGATCCGATTGCGGCTATGAGGTGGATCGTCGACATTGAGGGGTGCTTCTATACTTGCTCATGCCTGGAGCACTTGAGGGTACGGTTCGCCTTGAACCAGCTCCGCCTGGGAGCGAAGGATTGGTGGAAGTTCGTGATGGCGAACTTCACTCAGGCGGAGATTTCAGCGGTAACATGGGAGAGGTTTACGGAGATGTTCAGGGACGAGTACGTTCCCCCGGTGGAGAGGGAGCGGTTGATTCAGGAGTTCTTGACCCTTAAGCAGGGTACTGATTCCGTGGCGGTGATCACGCGGAAGTTTCATGAGAGGGCAATGTTTTGCCCCGAGCTGGTATCTACGGAGCAGTCGCGGATGAGCCGGTATTTGGGCGTTTTGAAGAGGGAGATCCGGGAGTTTGTGTCAAACTCCACCTATCGTACTTTCACTGAGCTTCAGGCGAACGCCAGGAAGCGCGAGATCGAGTTGGAGACTCAGGCGAGGGAGGAGGCTGAGTCTCGGCAGGTGGATCGGCGGCCGGCTCAGTCTCAGCCGGCAGCCAAGCGGACTAAGTTCGCTGATTCGAGGATGGGAGGTCCGAAGGGTCGCACTTGCGCGAAGTGCGGCAAGAGTCACGAGGGGGTGTGTCGAGCTGGTGGTTGCTACAAGTGTGGCAAGGAGGGACATATTGCCAGGGATTGCCCTAAGGGGTTTATGGTTTGCTTTCACTGCAACCAGACAGGCCATCGGAAGGCCAAGTGTCCGCAGCTTCGTCAGGGAGCTACACCTACTACCAGGACTACTGAGACCCGACCGACGAAGGTCGAGGCCCCGAGGGCTCGCGGAAGAGCCTTTCAGCTGACTGCGGAGGAGGTCCGCGCTGCACCCGATGTTGTGGCAGGTATGTTATCACTCACGTATTCACTTAAAGGTCGAAATGTTATGCTTATGTTAATGTATGTGTAGGTACTTTTCTTGTGAACTCTATGCCTGCTCTAGTGTTATTTGATTCGGGTGCGAGTAGATCGTTTGTATCGTTAGCTTTTAGTCAGCATATCGGCACTAGTCGTGAGCCGTTAAGTCAACCTTTGAGTGTTTCTATTGCGGCCGAGAGGGTGGTTTGTGCTACGGAGGTCCTTCGGGGATGTGTGCTAGAGATCTTCGGGGTCGCGTTCCCGATTGACCTAGTTCCTATTGCGATGGGGGACGTCTGTGTCATCGTAGGCATGGACTGGTTGAGCCGATTCAGCGCTGTCATCGACTGCGAGCGTCAGCTAGTGACTATAAGAGACCCTAGTGGGGGAGTTCTTACGGTATACGGCGAGGGTACCCGTTCGAGATCAGCTTTTTGTTCGGCCGCTAGGGCGAGGCAATGTATACAGTGGGGATGTAACGGTTTTGTGGCGTATGTGATGGATACGCGGGAGACTTCCGAGAGGCCGAAGACAGTGGAGGAGGTTCCAGTGGTGCGCGAGTTTCCAGATGTTTTTCCCGAGGATTTGCCGGGAGTACCTCCTGCGAGGCAAGTAGAGTTTGGTATCGACCTAGTTCCAGGGGCTGCGCCTATTGCGAAGATGCCTTATCGTCTTGCACCTCCAGAGATGCAAGAGTTGTCCTCGCAACTTCAGGAGTTGTTGGGAAAGGGATTTATTCGGCCGAGTAGCTCGCTGTGGGGAGCACCGATTCTGTTCGTCAAGAAGAAGGATGGTTCACACCGGATGTGTATCGATTATCGGGAACTGAACAAGGTGACGGTCAAGAACCACTATCCGTTACCGAGGATCGATGATCTATTCGATCAGTTGCAAGGGGCATCTTGGTTTTCCAAGATTGATTTGAGATCAGGGTACCATCAGGTAAGAGTGCGGGATGAGGACGTCCAGAAGACAGCATTTAGGACGCGGTATGGGCATTATGAGTTCGTGGTGATGCCTTTTGGGCTCACCAATGCCCCAGCAGTGTTCATGGACCTCATGAACAGGGTATGCAGGCCGATGCTGGATCGGTCTGTGATTGTATTTATCGACGACATTCTGGTGTATTCGCGGTCTAGAGAGCAGCATGAGGGACATTTGAGAGAGGTCCTTGAGGTGCTGAGGTCGGAGAAGCTATATGCAAAATTCTCCAAATGTGACTTCTGGTTACGGGAGGTCCAATTTCTGGGGCACGTTGTAAATCAGGCAGCGATATTGGTTGATCCGGCCAAGGTGGAAGCAGTGATGAGTTGGGAGGCACCGAAGTCACCTTCTGAGATCAGGAGTTTCCTTGGGTTGGCGGGGTACTATCGGAGGTTCATCAGGGACTTCTCCAAGATCGCGGTGCCGCTCACCAGATTGACCCGGAAGGGTGTTACATTTTCATGGGGACCCGAGCAGCAGACTTCCTTCGAGACACTTCGTCAGAGACTGTGCGAAGCCCCAGTATTAGCTCTCCCGGAAGGGATGGAGGACTTTGTCGTATATTGCGACGCATCGATTTCGGGACTGGGTGCAGTGTTGATGCAGAGGGGCCATGTGATAGCCTATGCATCGAGGCAGCTGAAGCCTCACGAGGCGAGGTATCCCACGCATGACTTAGAGTTGGGGGCAGTAGTGTTCGCCCTCAAAATTTGGCGTCACTACCTGTACGGAGTTCGTTGTACCATATATACGGACCATAAGAGTTTGAAGTATTTGATGGATCAACCCAACCTAAATATGCGTCAGAGGAGATGATTAGACGTGGTTAAGGATTATGACTGTGAGATCCTATACCACCCAGGCAAGGCTAATGTGGTAGCCGATGCATTGAGTCGTAGGGCGGAGAGCACTCCATTGCGGGACGTATGTTTGAGATTGACGGTGATGACTCCGGTATTAGATGCTATTCGTGGGGCACAGGCCGAGGTTGTGAAATCTGGGGTGCAGAAACAGGAGCGGGTCGTCGGGTTGATTTCAGAGTTCGTTATGGATGGACGGAGACTTCTGACGTTTCAGGGTCGGATCTGGGTACCATTTGTGGGCGGTACGCGTGTTACTTTGATGGAGGAGGCACACAGATCGAAATTCTCGATCCATCCCGGTGCTACGAAAATGTATTTGGATTTGAGAAAGGAGTACTGGTGGCCTTGCATGAAGAGAGACGTCGCCTGGTTCGTTGAGAGGTGTTTGACCTGCCGTAGGGTTAAGGCCGAGCACCAGAGACCGCACGGTAAGTTGCAACCCTTGGAGATTCCTGAGTGGAAGTAGGAACAGATCACGATGGATTTCATCACCAAATTGCCGAGAACTGCCAGGGGAGTCGATGCGATTTGGGTGATTGTGGATAGGCTAACAAAGAGTGCACACTTCCTTGCCATTAGCGAAAGTTCATCAGCAGAGAAGTTGGCAGAGTTATACGTGAGAGAGATAGTATCTCGGCATGGAGTGCCGACCTCGATTGTTTCGGACCGCGATGTACGTTTCACTTCCAGGTTCTGGAAGAAATTCCATGAGGAGTTGGGTACTAAACTGCATTTTAGTACCGCATATCATCCCCAGACCGACGGTCAGAGCGAGCGGACGATTCAGACATTGGAAGACATGCTTAGAGCGTGTGTGTTAGACTTCGGGGGTAGCTGGGATGCGCATCTGCCGTTGGCTGAGTTTTCCTACAACAACAGCCATCATTCGAGCATTGGTATGCCACCTTTTGAGTTGTTGTATGGTAGGAGGTGTCGGACTCCCATTTGCTGGGGAGAAGTGGGACAGAGAGTGATGGGCAGTACAGAGATCGTACTTCAGACGACCGAACAGATTCAACAGGTGAGGCAGAGGTTATTGACCGCCCAGAGCCGACAGAAGAGTTATGCGGACAGACGCCGGTCCGAGCTCGAATTCCAGGTTGGCGACTTCGTTCTCCTAAAGGTTTCTCCTTGGAAAGGGGTAATTCGGTTCAGAAAGAGGGGCAAATTGGGGCCCCGGTTCATAGGTCCATTTCGGGTAATTGCAAGGGTAGGTCGGGTAGCTTATCGGTTGGAGCTGCCAGCGGAGCTGAGTCAGATTCACAATACCTTTCACGTATCACAGTTGAGGAAGTGTATAGCCGATGAAGCAGCAGTGGTTCCGTTAGAGGATATTCAGGTGGATGCGAGCCTGAATTACGCCGAGAGACCAGTAGCTATCAGGGATCGGAAGATCAAGATTTTGCGGAACAAGGAGATACCTTTGGTGTTGGTTCAGTGGCAACATCGGAAGGGATCGGAGATGACATGGGAGTCGGAGAGTGAAATGCGAGCGCAACATCCGGAGTTATTCACAGAGTGAGACTTCGAGGGAGAAGTCTAGTTCTAGTGGGGGAGAGTTGTAACAGCCTGGAATTTCAGGTATTTCTTTAAATTATTTTTGGGGCATATTTAGGAGGGGACTCGGCGAGTTGGTGCCTGACTCGCCGAGTAGGACCACGGTCTTGGACACAGATTCGCGACTGGACTCGACGAGTTCATTAGGGACTCGGCGAGTCGACGCTGTTCAGCTGAAACCCTAGCCGTTTTGATTCTGGATCGTATATAATACCTTTAGGGCCGTCATGTCTCGTCTTTTGGCCGATTGAAGATAACCAAAAAGTCTGTGGGCATCTGGAACAAGAGTGAAGGCTAGTGGAAGCTTGAAGAGGTTGTTAGGAAAGGAGAGGCAAGGTGGTGATCAAAGGAGGTTCAAGGGGTCGAGCTCTGAAGGTTGGGGACACAGGGAACACGTTTTCCAGGTAATCCTCGGATCATTTTCTGTAGTTTTGGCGTTGTATACGAATCTAGGGTTTAGGAAACCCATTTAAGGTTTTGATAGATTATAGTGTTGTTACAAGTGTTAAACCCCTGTAATAGTATATGTGAAGGTCCAGGAAGTCCCATATCTATATATTACGGAATCATACGAGTTACAGGAGGCAGTTGATTGACTGCATGGCGAGGACTCGCCGAGTCCAATGATCAGACTCGGCGAGTATCTTGAAGAGTCACTAGGACTCGCCGAGTTGTTCTTCAGACTCGGCGAGTAGCTTGAAGATCTACTGGAACTCGTCGAGTCATTCTTTAGACTCGGCGAGTGGAGTCGGGGTGTCTAGACTCGCCGAGTTGCCTTTGCACTCGATGAGTCCAGTCAAGTTGACCGTTGACCTGTATGTAATTTAGTAGGGTCAGTTGTCTTGTTTGATAAGATCATTAATAAAGGTATGTGGTATTATAGGGAGCCTGCAGATTAGCGGATCGAGTGCGAGTGGCTCGAAGGGTTTATAGCTTGCATATTACGAGGTGAGTCTTCTCACTATACTGCACCCGGAAGGGTTTGACTGCGTGACCGGAAGGTCGTATGTGTTATATTTATGCTATGTCTAGAGAGGTGGATGCTTTATATGTGATGTATGTTTATACGGGCCGGAAGGCGAGACTTTATGTGATAGAAAGAACGGTATGATGTATGATTTATGTGTTATGTGTGATATGTTATATGTGTTATGTTTATTACTATTATGGGCCGGAAGGCAAAATACTATGGGCCGGAAGGCGATATGTTATGGGCCGGAAGGCGATTATGTTACGTGCCGGAAGGCAATGTTATGTGGACCGAAAGGTCCGGGCCGGAAGGCGTATGTGGGTAAGTCGTATACTGGGGAACTCACTAAGCATTTATGCTTACTAGTTGCGTTTATGTTTTTCAGGTACTAGTGATGACCGTGGGAAGGTGCCGGCGTGACATGTACACACTGCCATTGTTGAAGATCTTGAGGATTCGTTGTTTATATTTTTGCAATAAACTTGGAATAAACTCTTTTGTCGAATAATGATGTTCTATTTTAAATGAAAATTTTATTTGAAAATTTGAGCTGTTACATGCAAATTGCTTCAATTCGGGCAACTGGAGCATATGTTTCATCGTAGTCGATTCCCTCTTGTTGTGAATATCCTTTGACTACAAGACGTGCCTTGTTTCGACAAATGATTCCTTGATCGTCAATCTTGTTTCTGTATACCCATCTTGAACCTATAATAGTAACATCGGGTGGAGTAGGAACAACATTCCATACGTCGTTTCTTTCAAATTCTGCTAGCTCTTCTTGCATACCTTTTACCCAATCTGGATCTTTTATAGCAGAATGTATGGTTTTGGGTTCAGTCATGGATAAGAAGGCTCCAAATAAACATTCATTTGTGGATGCGCCTCTAGTCTGAATGCCTAAGTTGGGATCTCTGATGATTTGGTCTGTTGGATGATTTCTGGTCCACTTTATTAAGCGATTCTCTTCCGCTATAATAATTGGAGTTCCAGTATCCCATTGTTCTTCTTCGGGTGTTCCATCTTGGAATAGGTTTCAAGGTTCCCCCATAAATGATGCATCGGGATTGTTTTGGCTATTTGGGGATGGGGTGTTTAAAGGAGGATTTGGTGTTTGTTCCAAAGAGGAAGTATGTGTTGGTGGTTCCCCCTCGAATTGATTTGCATCATTTTGGTTTGTTTGTGGAATAACTTCACTGGATGTTCCTGTAGGGTCAATTAAAGTAGTCAGAAGTTCAGAATTGTAAGCGGTTTTTGGTTGTTCAAAAAGCAAATCAAGATCGATTTCAATGTCTATGTCAGGAGAAGGTGTTTGTTGAATTGGATTTTGAAAAATATTTTCAATCATTTTTGAACCAAAATGTTCACGATTCAATTTCCTAACATAAAATTCATCGAAATGAAAATTGGTACTTTCTTCAATTACTCTAGTACGTTTATTCAGTACTCGATAAGCAGCTGAAGAAAACGAGTAACCAAGGAAAATTCCTTCGCCCGACCTTGATTCAAATTTTGAAAGGTGATCTTTATTATTCTTTACGAAGCATCGACAATCGAAAATATGAAAAAATTTGATGTTTGGTTTTCGGTTGTTAATGACTTCATATGGTGTTTTATGAAGATGTTTATGGATTAAGGAACGATTTTGAGTATAGCAAGCTGTGGCTATTGCTTCTGCCCAGAAGTATTGTGGCAAATCAGCGAAGATAAGCATTGATCTTACAGCTTCACATAGAGTTCGGTTCCTTCTTTCAACAACACCGTTCTGTTGTGGAGTGTATGGGGCTGAGAAGTTGTGTTCAATTCCTTTGTCTTTGAGAAATGAATCTAGAGTATTGTTTTTGAACTCTAAACCATTATCACTTTGGATTCTTCGAACAGGTCGTTTCAGCTTCAGCTCGATTTGTTTGATGAAGTTGATCATCTCTTCAGGTGCTTCTGATTTTAGTCTTAAGAAAAAGACCCAAGTAAAGCGCGAGAAACCATCAACGACAACAAGAATGTACTTTTTCCCTTGTATGGTTTGGGTTTTGGTAGGGCCACAAAGGTCTATGTGCAACAACTCTAGTGGTTCGGATACACTAGATTCTGAGATGCTTTTGTGAGTGGATTTGGAAAGTTTTCCTTTTTCACATGCAGCACAAAGAGTTTCGTTATCAAGCTTCAGAAGTGGTAGCCCTCGAACAAGATCATCGCCGATTAATTTGTTGATGTACCCAAAGTTTAGATGGGAAAGGCGGCGGTGCCATAACCAACTAATATCTGTTGGGGCTTTAGATAACAAACAGATATCGGGTTTACCATAGATAAGATCCATGTCAAGTGGATACATGTTTCTGGCACAGTCAGAATCAACTATAACATCTTTGGTTTTGGTGTCCATGATCAAGCTTCGTTGTTTGGTGAAAAGAACTTCAAGATTGTTATCACATAGGTGAGAAACACTGATGAGGTTGTGTTTCAGGTCATCGATGAAGGCAACTTTCTTTATGGTAAAATTACCATTTGTTATGTTTCCATAACCTTTGATTTTTGCTTTCATGTTGTTGCCGAAGGTAACATCTTGATTCGTTTGTATAGGTTTGAAGTCATGTAAGTAGTTCCAGTTTCCTGTCATATGCTTGGAGCAACCACTATCAATATACCATGTATCATCATTGGGTTCTCCAACATTAAGTACCTACAATCAGACAAAAAGTTTAGGTACCCAAATCTGAATGGGTCCTGGTTTGTCAGTTGTTATTTTGGGTGCTTTTCTTAATGAATTTATTTTATCATTTGACTTCACATTATTGTAATGGTTTGTTTTATAATGATGGAATGGTTGAGGTTTGATTTGATCTATCAATTTTACCCAAAATGTGATTTGTTTTTGAAAACCTGTGGGTTGATAAGATCTGTGATTTGGTGAAAGATATCCTAGATGTGAAGGTTTGTTTGAAAATTTTTCTTCATATTTGGGATGTGATGGGCGATTTTGAAAAGCTTTTTGATGATGATGGTTTGAAACTTTCTGATGTGATGGTTTTTGAAAGTTCCTTGAATGATTAAAAGTAATATCTTGAAAGCGGTTTTCAAAAGGTTTTTGAAAAGATTTTGGTTTTTGTTTGGAAACCTGTTTATGAGGTATGACGTAGGGTTTAACTGGTTTCTTTGGTTGTTTTTCGAAAATGTTTGGCTTGATTAGTGGGGTTTTGTTGAATTGAATGGATTTTTTGCTTGTTTGTTGTTTCTTGGAGTATTTTTGTCCAAGACTAGTTTTTCCAACAATTGATGAAGTCATTGTAGGAAAAGCAGTTGGTATTGAAGTACTACCATCCTCATAAGAGGAATTTTCTCCATTCAAAAAGTTTTTGAGTTTAGTGGTTCCATCGGTATGTTTGATTTGGTGAGTTAAAGAACTTGCCGATTCTGTTTCAGAATTTACAACTCTTTTGAAAGACTTTTTGGAAACGCTGAAAGCAGTATCATCTGGACTACAGTTGATAACTGTTTCGTCATCTGAATCATCCTCATTAATAGATGTGAAAAGATTAGGTAGAGTAGATTCAGAGTTTTCACAATTCGTCATGTTTTCCTGTTTTGCTTGTTCAATTTCAAAGGATTCTCTTCCAATTCCTGGTCTATAATTCGTATCAATTTTGCCAGTTCCCAAGGTGTTTGCCTTGGTGAAAATATCATCACTTAGCTTTCTGGCAACTTTGATAGAATCCATATTCCATATCAGTCTTTTATTCTCGGTTTCAAGAGAATTGATTTGTTTTAAAGAATCAGTCAACTTTTCATTTAAAACATTGTATTTGTCAGTTGATTCTTGAAAGTCTTGTTTCAACTGAAGGATTTCCATTTCTAAAACATCTTTTATTTCAGAAGAAATGACTGACTGATTTTTTAGTTCCAAATCCCTTTTCTGAATTAGGGTTTGATTTAATTGTTCCAAGACGTGATTATAATCTTCTGATTTTCTTTCAACGTCTCTTTCCAATTTGCTTTTCGTTCTTGTTGATTCTCCAAATTTGAGTTGCAAGGTTTGTAAATCAGATTTGCAAATATCATAATTGACCATTGTGTCATGATATGTTTTGAGATCAACTTCCAGACTAGTCTCAATTTTGGTTATGTGGGACTCAAAAATTGTTTCGGAAAAACCAAGTTCAGAGATCATAGACCATACCTGTTCTATGACGTTTGGAGCTCTTGAAGGTATTTCAACACCAGCTACGAAGCAGAAGTTTGATTGTGTTGGTTCGTGTTCAACTTCGTCATCAGAAGTTGGCCAGTATTCCACACTTGGTTCATGGATTTCCATCAATGCTCTTTGCTTTTCTTGGTTTTCCAGTTTCTTCAATTCATCGGCTCTTTGAGCATAGTATGCTGAGTCTTTGATTTGTGTTTTGTTTTTGGCTCGACATTCTCTGGCATAGTGATTTGTTCCTTTGCAGTTGTGACAAATGATCACTTCTTCATCACTATCATCCTTTTGACTTTTAATCAGAAGTCTTTCAGGTGTTTGACTTTGGGTTTGTTGGGAAGGTTGAGAATGGTTTTGTTGGAATCCAAAATTTTGGTTGTTTTGAAAACCGTTGTTTTGATTGTTGTAACCTTGATTTTGGAAACCTCTGTTTTGATTTTGAAAACTGTTGTTTGGATTGTGATTATGACTTGAGTTGGGATCGTTTTGAAATCCCTGGTTTTCAAAACCTTGGTTTGAATTATTTTGGAATGAAGGTCTTTGAGAATTTTGTCCAAAGTAAGGTCTAGATTGAAAACCTGAGTTGTTTTGACCAAAAGATGGTCTTGGTTGAAAACTTGAGTTATTTTGTCCAAAAGATGGTCTTGGTTGAAAATTTGGTCTAAAATTTGATTGACCATGATTTGGGATAAATCTCTGGAGATTTGTGTTTGCAACCAACGCACACAGTTGTTGATAATCTGCTTCATCATTTGAATCAGACTGGAAGGCTTGGTTTTGAAAAGTTGTGGACACAAGTGCAAGTGGTCCTCCAAAAGATGCAGTGGTTGGTGGGTCAATCGAGGATTCATACGATTGAAGTTCTCCATACAAGTTGTACAAAGTTTCAGTATGAATAGCTGGATTTCCCTGAATAATGAGTTTAACCATTTTCCAGCTTTCGAAAAGATTGTTTAAAAACTTGAGATTTATCTCGTGTTGTGTCTTTTTGATACCCAAATTGTTCATTTTAACCATAATCAAATTGAACCTATCATGAGCATCATGGATGGTTTCTGATGAAAGCATTTTGAAATTATCGAATTCATTCAAAACAGATGTTCTTTTGTTTCCGATAATTCTTTTATTTCCACAAAAATGATTTTTCAAATTCTCCCAAATTTGATTTGCGGTTAACAGTATAATGTCATCCATTCTACTTAGAATACTGTGAGGTATTCCAGAACCAAGTTCCTTTTTGGCTTGGAGTTCCAACTTTTTTGTAATTTCAGCTTGAGTGGCTTGATTTGTAGCAAGAGTAGCCATATTTTCTAAAGTAACAAATGTTCCTTCTACACACTTCCAGACATCTTCATTTATAGCGTTAAGATGAAGATTCATACGGCCAACCCACGAATTATACTCTTCAGGAATAAGTATGGGTGCCCGTGAACCAGATCCTAAGCTATTTGCAATGGAGACAGAGTTCATGTTGGAGTAATTTGCCAAAGACATTTTTTGAAAGGATTTTGAACAAGTGATATTAAAATGAAGTTTTTAAAGAGAAGCTTATGGAAGGTTTATAAACGCTATAACCAAAAGTTTTTCGACAAAAATTTCAAGGTAAATCACACAAGCTCTGATACCAATTGTTGGATATTATTCCTTTTATATATCAGCTCAGATACCGATTTGCTGGAAATATAACAATCTGATCACCACAACAAAAGGATCGGTTACCAGTTACTGTGTGACAGATATTTCAGTTTAAGATATAAGATATATATATATATATATATATATATATATATATATATATATATAAAGAATAATAATTGCAGAATAAGTATAAATATGAAAGCTGTAAATGACTGAAAACTATAATAATATAAATTATTGTATTTAAATGACGTAAAGCTATAAATAATATAAATGACTGTATTTAAATGACATAAAGCTATAAATAATATAAGTGATTATATTTAAATGACATAAAGCTATAATAAAGTATATAAATATATAAATATATATATCAAGTAGGTTTGTCAATAAATTGACTGAACTGGACTTATGGAGCGACTGGTCGATATTTGTTCTTTGAATGCACTGGTCGATATTGGGACTCTTGGAGTGACTGGTCGATATTTGTTCTTTGAATGGACTGGTTGATATTGGGACTCTTGGAGCGACTGGTCGATATTTGTTTAAAGATCAATCCGACATTGGATAAGTAACAAAAAGTTCATTTAAAGCTCGATTTTATGTAAAACAAGTGTTTACAAAAGGGTACAAAATACAAGGGTTTATGTATTTGTAGTTGAGGTATTTTTGGGTAAAAACATGCACACGGGTCGTGTAAGATAAGGTACAAGTGACACGGGTCGTGTAGGAGGGTTTTAGAGGGTTTTCTTGATGAATGATGCTGACACGGGGCGTGTTGATTTAGCCTTGCTGAACACGGGGCGTGTTCATGATGCTGATGCTGACACGGGGCGTGTTGATTTAGCCTTGCTGAACACGGGGCGTGTTAAGGTTCAGAGGTATGAAGAAGGCAATCAGAGGGCAACACGGGGCGTGTTCGTGTCAGAGTCAATTTCGGGATTTTTGTGATTTGAAGGTAAGTTTTGTTTGTGCTGTTTTGGCTAGGATAATGGTGTTATGGTGTTTTGAGGATGTTTTCAAGGTTGTTTAGAGGTTGGAAGGAGGTTGATATAAGGTGGTAAAGGTGGTTAAATTTCTTATGAAGATGATGATGAATAGTGATGGGTTTTGTGGTTGATCTTGATGCAGAAGGTTTTGGTTTGTTTCATGGTTGTGTTTTGGTGTTTTGATGTAAGGAAAGTGTTTGGTGGTGTATGATGTGATGATCAAAGGTGGTGAAGATGAAAACCCTTTAGTTTCAATGAAGAAGATGAAGATGGTTAATGGTGTTCTTCATATAGCTTCTTGTTTGATCTTGGTGTTCTTCACTTGGCTTCTTGTTTGATCTTGGTGTTCTTCATTTAGCTCCAGGGATGAAGATTGAGAGGGTTTAGTTTTACAAAGGAAAACTCACTATATCATATCTATCTATCTTACTCTCTTCTATTATCTCCAACACTAAACACACACTACATACACATGTATATATATGAGAAACAAATATCTTGTAGTAGTGCACTTGAGTGTAAGTTGAAAGATGATGTAGAGGCTGCAAGTTGATGTAGTAGTAGGAGAAAAAAACGTGGGAAGGGTTTTAGCTTCTTCATTTTTGACTATTCAACATATATACAACACACACACACACACATATATATATATATATATATATGTATATATATATATATAATACATATATACATATATAATACATACATATGTATATAATACATATATATATATATATATATATATATATATATATATATATATTGTTGAAATTGTTTAGTCACACATATGTGTTTTTGTCATTCGCGTGTTTTCGTATTTTCCGTTTTATCACGCATTCATGCAACCTGAAATAACTGATAATATTTGTTAGATTGTATAAAAACAGTTCATCTTATTTCAGTTATGGTCACATACAAAGTTACATAAGAACATTTTTCAACAAAACTCTTAGAAGAGTTTTCGGCCCTAAACACCTCATCCCCATGAGTTTACGGCCGTAAACTCATGGATGGTGTTCTTAAGTGCTAAATGGCTTTTTATCAATTGAGGGAGGATGCTAGGTTTTGTTCTAGGGCATTAGAAAGCGACTAATTCAAACATATGGACGATTTGATCAGTTTATGGCAGTACACTATGAGTTTACGGTCATAAACTCTCACCTACACATTCCTTATGTGTTTTTAAGGCCATAGGTTAATCATAAGTGGTTCTACTCATTTTTACAAGTCAAGGGGTGAGTTTAGGGCACCATTTAACCCCTTTATAGGAGTTTACAGCCCAGGAACCCATTCATGAGGGGTTTACAGCCATGAGCTCCTTATGGAGTTGTTTTAATCAAGTTTAAGGTCCCTAACTTTTTGGTGGTTGATTCTAGAATTTAATCCAAGGCTATTGGTGTGTTTAAGTGGCTTTTAAACACTCAAATATGAGTTTACTCCCCATGAAGGTGAGTTTACGGACCAAGCATGTTCTTGGGCAGTAAACTCATGTTTACTCTCCAAAAACTCGTTTCAAGGTGTTCTAAGTGTTGGATAAGGTGTCTAAGTCCATAACTATTTCTGGTATGTACTTGACCCGACCCGGCATGGTCCATTTGGGTTGCATGGCACCATGCAATTGGATAGACTAAATGAGAGAAATAACACTTGGAGATTATTAATATATTATAAGTTCTAATATATTAATAATATTATTTGATTAGTTTGATCAAGAATTAATTTAGAATTAATTAAGTGATCAAAAGATAACTAATTAAATATATGGGTTGATTATGTAAATCATCCATATCTTGTATAGTGGGCTAAAAGGCTCCATGGACTATCAAGTTGGGTTCCACCCATAGGATGCTCCATGGATGCTCCATGGTAGTTACAAACCCATGGGTCATGGAAATGAAGAGTCATGACACATTAGGGTTTAACCCTAGATGTGTCAACACTATATAAGTAACATATTCTCCACCCAAAATTGGCTACACTATGAAACAAGAAGGCTTGGCCGATTTTGAAGAAGTGAGTATTCTCTCATAAGTTCTTCCAAGAGCATTTGGTGTTGTGTGAAGCATTTGAGGCATCACACTTGGGGTGCTAGGCTCACAAGGTTACAAGGAACACAAGCAACAACAAGGTAAGTTATTCTATCTATACTTTATGTTAAAATTGTTCCCCATGTATGCTAGATAGGAATATAAACTTGGAATTCAACTTTGCATGACAATTAGACAAACATAGATCCAAGGTTATTAGGGTTGCATGTACACTTAGGAAGTGTTAGAATGCTCAAAACCCATCAGTGGTATCAGAGCCTAGGTTTGTTTGTTCTTATTTGTGCTTAAAAGTTGAAAACAGAATCGGAAATTTTGCTGTCTGCGAATGGACTCGTCGAGTCTATAGGGGGGACTCGTCGAGTCCATGAGTATCTTCAACCAACTCGGCGAGTCAATTTATGCACTCGGCGAGTAGGGTCGAATGAGTGCAGAATTTCGATTCAGTTGCTGAAAATGAATTAGAAACATTACCCTAAACTGTTTTGGTAATTGAAAAACTTGTTTTTGGTGGTGTAATGTCTTTGCTAATTCATTTACAACAACTAGTTATCAAAATTACAAAGTTTTATGTAATTTTTGATTGTGTTCATATTCATGTTCTTGTTCTTATGATGTTTTAGATGATCATAGGAATTATTTGTAACCTATTTGGTAGTTTAATTCTTGATCATAATGTGTTTTAATGGAGTCCATAACTTATCCTTAAGTTATGGAAAACCAAGAGTCACACTTGAGTTAAAACCATTAAGAAAAACACAAGAGTTAGAAAATGAAGAGTCTTCATTTTATTACTCTATTAAACTCATAAGTTACAAGAAATGAAAAGTTTTGAAAGTTACAAAACTTGCCCTCAAGTTTTGGAACAAGTAAAGTTAAGTTAAAACTTTAAGTTCCAACCCCTAGAATTTTAAAAGTTAAAATTCAACCCTTATACTTATATTATGATAATTTAATAATTATATATATATGTATAAGAATAAAGTCGTCTTATCGCTAGTACGCCTCATTCACGAAGCCGATCTATAAGGTGGGTATAAGGTTGTTGCCTATAAAATGGTGACTTAATGGGTGAATATTCTCACCCACCGCTTGCTTGACTGGTGGAGGGTCGTTAGCCGAACGGGTAAGACAAGGACTTATAAATTCTCATTCAAAGTATGATGAATATAATAAAGTAACTAAATGTTTATTAAATTCCCAATCTTAGTTACTTTAGGAAAAATGTGAATAAGGTGCTAATCCATGAAATTACACTTTACACTTTGTCTAAGTCGTTGGTGGAGCGTGTGTGGTTAACCGGCACACTAACTTGGACTTAACAAGGTAGGTAAAGGGTGACTTAAAGTTTATTATAGTATCGGTGGAGCGTGTGTGGTTTACCGACACATCGATTGAGTGATAAACTTTAAGGGTACCAAGTGATTTGCATGGTTACTTCACACCTCGTTTTGTGATCCTCGGCATCCCAGTCACAAAACCTGGAGGGCACTCCCGAGATTGAAACATGCCTTTGAAAAGTTCATTGGATCTCAAAGAATCTAGGAATTTCTAAAACCAATAAAAACTAAATATCTAATATTTCGGTTTTCGTGGTGGAAATTGGTGAATCGTCATTCACCTACCTTTCAAATATGGTATAGCTTAGATTACGGCATACCTCTTCTAAGTTATATTATATTGTGATTGGATCCTAGCCTTAATATTGCATTTGGGTGTTTTATTAAGGACTCTCTTAAATCTAAACTAAACTTGTTCTTCTTTTTCAGATGTCTTCAAATAATGCTTCTGGCTCGAATCCTAATGGCTCCTTTACTCTTATGAGTCTGTGTGGGAAAGTCACCTTTGATGGATCCAACTTCAATAAGTGGATCAGAAACATCAGGATGATTACCCGCTACGAGGACAAAGAATATGTCCTTGACAAGGAGCTTAAGGAAATTGACGAGTCCACTGCAACTCCCCAGGAGATCGCTGACTTTCATACTCATGAAAGAGATGCAACCAAGGTGGCTTGCATCATGTTGGCCACCATGACAGCTGAACTCCAAAAGTCTTATGAAGACTTCTACCCTTATGAAATGCACCAAGATTTGATGGAAAGATACCATCAAAGTGCACGACAAGAGAGGTACGAAGTCATCTGCTCCATGATAACAACCATGATGAAGGACGGAGAGTCCGTCACGAGCCACATGCAGAAAATGCAAAGGTATGTGGATCGTTTGCTGAAGCTCAATGTGAACTTTCCTGAGGATCTTGCAATAGATATCATTTTGCACTCCTTACCATCGTGCTATGATCAATTCCGCATGACATATCACATGAACAAGGAAGAGGTCACCCTCAGCAAACTTCAGGGACTTCTCAAGACCGCAGAAACAGGTCTTAAGGGGATGTCGGTTGCTATCACTCCTACTCCAGACTCAACTCCGGTCTTGGCAATCGGGCAAAGTCGAGGGAGGAAGAGAAAGAGATCATCGAAGGGTACCAAGGCTCGGACCCTTGATGGCTCTTCTTCAAGTGGAACCAAGAAAGGTTTCATTACTCCTTCTTCTGACCCAAAAGAGGCTGAATGCTTCTATTGCCATGAAAAAGCTCATTGGAAGCGGAACTGCCCAAAGTACCAGCAGGATGTGAAGGATGGGAAAGTCAAACCCAACCATGCAGGTATTTACACTATCATTTCTAATAACTCACCCCATTCGAAATCTTGGGTCCTTGATACCGGTTGCGGTATTCATATTTGTTGTGACTTGCAGGGACTAGGAAGAAGTGAGAATGTGGAGCAAGGAAGAATAAACTTAATCATGGGGAATAGGAAAGTTACACCTGTCACCAAGATTGGAGTTTATACTTTATCGCTAAGTAGTGGGTTAAATTTAGATTTGAATAAATGTTGTTATTCGCCAGAAATGGCAAGAAATATTATTTCCTTTCATGCATTGTACAAACAAGGTTTCACCTTTTCGTTTGATAATGAAGTTGGTTCGATTAATGCTTTCTTTAATAATGTACTTTATTTTAAAGCATTACCTTGTGATGGTGTGTATGAAGCTGTATCTATTGTAGATAACTTAGGAAATAATGTTTTGTGTATTGATTCTACTAATAATAATAACTTGGATAAAGCATCATTATGGCATTGTCGTCTTGGACATATAAGTAAGAAACGCATAGGCCAACTCCAAAAGGATGGAGTCTTGGAGTCGTTTGACCTAAAGTCAAATGATAGTTGCGAATCATGCTTACTTGGAAAAATGACAAAGTCACCCTTCACAGGCTCGTGTGAAAGGGGTGAAGGTTTGTTGGACCTTATACACACGGATGTGTGTGGACCATTCAAACATGCCACAAGAGATGCTAGTCGTTATTATTTGACTTTTACTGATGATTACAGTAGATATGGACATGTCTACTTAATCAAGCATAAGTCAGAGACTTTCGAGAATTTTAAGGAATTTAAACAGGAAGTCGAGAATCAATTGGGCAGGAACATTAAGATGCTTCGATCCGATCGAGGTGGTGAGTATCTTAGTTCAGAGTTCCTCGACTATCTAAAGGAATGTGGGATTGTCTCACAATTGACACCTCCCAGGACACCACAGTTGAATGGTGTGGCTGAGAGGCATAATCGAACCTTGTTGGACATGGTTCGTTCCATGATGAGTCGAGCTTCGCTACCAATCTCATTCTGGGGGTATGCCTTAGAGACTGCCGCCCATATCCTTAATCTAGTCCCTACAAAGAAAGTTGCCAAAACTCCTCACGAGATGTAGACTGGTAAAGTACCTAAACTAGACCACATCAAGATTTGGGGTTGCGAGGATTTCGTGAGACGCGAGACTCATGATAAGCTCGAACCCCGAAGCGAGAGGTGTATTTTCATTGGCTACCCACAACAATCCTTTGGTTACCTCTTCTACAGACCTAGTGACAATGTGGTCTTTGTAGCAAGAAGAGGAGAATTTCGAGAAAGAGAGTTTATAAGCCAAGGAGACAGTGGGAGGCAAGTTGATCTTGAAGAAATTCAAGAGTCAAGTGGTGAAGGAACTTCAAACTCTAGCCCTCAACTTGAGGAGGAAACTCCTGTTGAGCCAATTGACAAATCTGTACCTTTGAGGCATTCCACGAGAGTTAGGAGTGCACCTGAGCATTACTATGGATTCCATATTACTGCAGAAGGTGAGACACTTATTAGTGATGAGACACTAGTAAGTCAAGATGACCCTAACAGCTACGAGGAAGCCATGGCGGGCCCCGAGTCTGCCAAATGGAAAGAGGCTATGGATAGCGAGATACAATCCATGTATGACAATCAAGTTTGGAACTTGGTTGAGAATGTACCAGGTCGAAAGACTGTAGGGTGCAAATGGGTCTTCAAAAAGAAGACCGACATGGATGGTAAAGTACACACTTATAAGGCTAGACTGGTTGCAAAGGGCTTCTCTCAAATTCCTGGAGTGGATTATGATGAGACCTTTTCTCCGGTAGCCAAGATTAAGTCTATTCGGGTTCTGTTAGCCATAGCTGCATTTCATGACTATGAAATTTGGCAAATGGATGTCAAAACCGCTTTCCTTAATGGGAAGTTGGCTGAAGATGTTTACATGAGTCAGCCAGAGGGTTTTGTCAGCAACGAGTACCCTAATAGAGTGTGTAAGCTTGAGAAATCCATTTATGGATTAAAGCAAGCACCTCGCAGATGGAATCTTTGCTTTGATGAAAAGGTCAAGGAATTTGGCTTTTCTAGGAGTGAAGATGAATCTTGTGTATATGTCAAGGCTAGTGGGAGTATAGTTAGCTTTTTGATATTGTATGTGGATGACATACTACTCATAGGAAATGACATTCCAACCCTGCAGGAAATAAAGTCCTGGCTTGGAAAGTGTTTCGCTATGAAGGACCTTGGTGAAGCTGACTATATTTTGGGGATAAGGATCTTGAGAGATCGGAGTAAAAGACTAATTGGACTTAGTCAAAGTACCTACTTGGATAAGGTTCTGAAGAGATTCAGAATGCAAGACTCCAAGAAAGGAGAGTTGCCCATCCATAGTAGCACCAAGTTGAGTAAGACACAAAGCCCTAGCACTGAGGCTGAGATAGCAGAAATGAGTCGAGTACCTTATGCTTCGGCTGTAGGTTCGATCATGTATGCTATGACGTGTACTCGACCTGATGTAGCCTTTGCCTTAAGCATGGTTAGCAGGTTTCAGGGGAACCCTGGCAAGGCACACTGGACTGCGGTAAAGAATATTCTCAAGTACCTACGAAGGACTAAGGACTGGGTCCTTACCCTCGGTGGGAGTGATGACTTGAGAGTTGTAGGGTATAGTGATGCTAGCTTCCAGACTGATAGGGATAACTTCCGCTCTCAGTCGGGCTAGGTCTTTACCCTAAATGGAGGAGCAATTTCTTGGAAGAGTTCCAAGCAAGAGACAGTGGCAGATTCTACTTGTGAATCAGAGTATATTGCAGCTAGCGAAGCGGCAAAGGAGGCGTTATGGCTGAGGAACTTCATTGGAGACCTTGGAGTTGTACCAGCTATTAAAGAGCCAATGGAAATTTTCTGTGATAGTGAAAGTGCTGTTGCCTTAGCCAAGGAACCAAGGGATCACGGGAGATCAAGACACATCGACAGAAAATACCATTTCATCAGACATCGGATCGAAGAAGGACTCCTCGTGGCAAAGAGGGTATCATCAGATGAGAATCCGGCAGATCCCCTCACGAAGGGACTGACTCGGATTAAGCATCTCCAGCATGCTCGGAGCATAGGGCTGAAGGATGATATTAGATTTAGTAGTTAGATAACCTCGAAATGTGTAAAGTGTAATTGACATTTGATGATGAATAAAAGTGTTTTATTTATGAGTAAAGTGTTGCTATCTCTTGTCGATCGTTTACTATATTTCTTTTGCATGTTTTGAGTTCCAGAATAATTTTGTTTGGTATAACATATTATTCAAACCTCCACAGTCGGTCATATGTCGGAAGTAGGTATGAATCAAGACTGTCATGTTTGGTTGTAGAGGTCTGGGACAAGGCTACAACAATCATGAGTGCTCATAAGTTCTGAGCATTGGACTCAACCCACGCTCACTGGAATCACTTCATGGAATTCTATCTCGAGTGATCGTGAGACGGTAATATCATATAAATCTTTAAACCTAGAGATATGATTTGTTACTTACAAGTTGGTTATGCATTGATTGTACGAAAAATGCATTGGTAACTCGATGTTATAAAATCGTGCTCTTGTGTGTAATTCAATGAGTAGTAGAACAAACATATGAGTCGAAGTTTATCTGTTCCTTCTTGGATTAGAAGCTGATATCTGGGCCCCTCGATGATTTTGTTTTGACCTATGTACCGGGACCGGTCAGAACTAAATTGATGTGTTCAATGAAGTTCTTTGTCAAACAAATCAGAAATCGGGAAACAAATTGTTGGACAATAAGTAAGACATTGTTCCATGTATTTTTCCGACTGATATCTAGAACAGAGGATTATATGATCACTTATCTTAAATGGCGTACCATCATCTTCTCAGTTTCGAGAAACCTTGAAAAGAGCTACGATTGCCGATCGGTTCCTGAAGTCATACTTGCAGTAATAGTTATTAGACTTATCCAAGTGGGAGACTGTTGGATAAGGTGTCTAAGTCCATAACTATTTCTGGTATGTACTTGACCCGACCCGGCATGGTCCATTTGGGTTGCATGGCACCATGCAATTGGATAGACTAAATGAGAGAAATAACACTTGGAGATTATTAATATATTATAAGTTCTAATATATTAATAATATTATTTGATTAGTTTGATCAAGAATTAATTTAGAATTAATTAAGTGATCAAAAGATAACTAATTAAATATATGGGTTGATTATGTAAATCATCCATATCTTGTATAGTGGGCTAAAAGGCTCCATGGACTATCAAGTTGGGTTCCACCCATAGGATGCTCCATGGATGCTCCATGGGAGTTACAAACCCATGGGTCATGGAAATGAAGAGTCATGACACATTAGGGTTTAACCCTAGATGTGTCAACACTATATAAGTAACATATTCTCCACCCAAAATTGGCTACACTAAGAAACAAGAGGGCTTGGCCGATTTTGAAGAAGTGAGTATTCTCTCATAAGTTCTTCCAAGAGAATTTGGTGTTGTGTGAAGCATTTGAGGCATCACACTTGGGGTGCTAGGCTCACAAGGTTTCAAGGAACACAAGCAACAACAAGGTAAGTTATTCTATCTATACTTTATGTTAAAATTGTTCCCCATGTATGCTAGATAGGAATATAACCTTGGAATTCAACTTTGCATGACAATTAGACAAACATAGATCCAAGGTTATTAGGGTTGCATGTACACTTAGGAAGTGTTAGAATGCTCAAAACCCATCACTAAGTCCAGTACATTAAGTCATATAGCCATATCTAAGCTCCAAAGGTCGATTGGAAGGGTTTAAAGGCTCAAAAACCCCTTATATGTGTGTTTACGGCCCAAGCATGTTCCAGGGCCATAAACACATGAAAATGGTCCTAAATGATTGTTTAACCACCAATTTGAAGGTCTAAGATGCTAATATATGAGTTAGGGAAGTTACCTTAGTGATTTGAAGCTTGAAAAGTGTGATTTTTGGACCTAGATCTTAGATTGACGAGAGAGGTTAGAGAGAGAGTGAAAAAGTGTTCAAATGAGGCTTAAACCACTTTAAATATGGTTTGGATTTGAGACAAGGTGGAATTATACCCTATACTGATGTTAACCGAGGCTTTTGGTTGCACCCGATTAAATTGCCGTCACCCGATATTGTCAAAAGTAAAGTTTTTTTAATTACTAGTTTGAGACGTTTTCTTGTGTTTCTAACATGTTTGGATACTTACAAAGTCAAAATAAAAGTCTTAATTTAATTGACCTAATCCAAAAACGTAAACGGAATAATTCACTTAAGACGAGTTTTACGGACGGAACGGGTTGTAGCGATGGAACAACTTCAGGTTGTCACATTATCCCCCCGTTAGAGGGAATTTCGTCCCGAAATTCGAGTTCAAACAATAATGTTATTACATGATAATTAAGCAAAAAGATGGGGATACTTAATTTTCATTTGATCCTCGCATTCCCAAGTGAATTCTGGCCCTCGCTTGGCGTTCCATCGAACTTTCACAATTGGAATGCAGCTTAGTTTCGTTCGTTTGACCTCCCGATCCATGATTTTCATAGGTTCTTCTACAAAGTTGAGGCTTTCGTTGATATCGATCTCTTCTAGTGGGATCACCAGGGTTTCTTTAGATAAGCACTTTTTCAGGTTCGAGACGTGGAAGGTTGAGTGCATGTTGCTTAGCTCGTGGGGTAGGTTGAGTTTGTAAGCTACGGGGCTAATTCTATTGAGAATCTCAAAAGGCCCTATGTACCTTGGGTTCAGCTTTCCATGCTTTCCGAAGCGTATCGTGCCCTTCCAGGGTGAGACTTTCAACAGGACTCGGTCTCCCACCTGGAATTCCAAAGGTTTTCTTTATTTGTCTGTGTAGCTTTTTTGTCGGTCCCTAGCGGCTTTTAATCGTTCGCGAATCTAAACAATCTTCTCGGACGTTTCTCGGATGATTTCCGGACCTGTGAGAGCGCTGTCAGGAAATTGTCCTTTAGTTAACTGAGTGTTAGCCACCTCAGCCCAGCACAGAGGGGATCTTCACTTCCGACCGTAGAGCGCTTCAAATGGAGCTGCCTTGATGCTCGCATGATAACTATTGTTGTAGGAAAACTCCACAAGGGGTAGGTGTGTATCCCACGCCTAACCAAAGTCAATCACACAGGCTCACAACATGTTCTCTAAGGTTTGGATCATCCTCTCACTTTGTCCGTCAGTCTGCGGATGGTAGGTTGTACTCATGTCCAACCTCGTCCCTAAGGTGCTTTGCAGTGATTTCCAAAATCTCAAAGTAAACCTACTATCTCTATCCGAGATAATAGATACAGGGACACCATGCAGTCGAACTATCTCCTTAATGTATGTTCTTGTGAGTTTCTCCATCTTGTCTGTTTCTTTGATGGGTAGGAAGTTTGCGGACTTGGTCAGTCTGTCGATGATGACCCATATGGTATCCAACCCACCCATTGTCTTGGGTAGCTTAGTTTTGAAGTCCATAGTGATCCGCTCCCACTTCTACTCTGGTATCTCTAGTTGCTGTAGAAGACCTGATGGCTTCTGGTATTCGACCTTCACCATCGCGCAGGTAAGGCATTTACTCACGAAGGTATTAATCTCTACTTTCATATTAGGCCACCAATATAGCTTTTTGATATCCAGATACATCTTATCCGAACCTGGGTGAACGGAGTATTGAGTGTTGTGTGCTTCCTTCATGACCAAGTCTCTGAAACCACCATGGTGCGGGGTCCAGATTCAGTCCATGAGATAATAGGCTCCATCGGCCTTGACCTCCAAGTTCTTATCCATTCCACGTAGGGATTCTCCCGCCACATTCTCAGGCTTTAAGGCTTCGATCTGAGCCTCCTTAATCTGTGCGGATAGATGTGAACAAATAGTCATTGTTAGTGACTTGACTCTTAGGCTAGAATACTCTTTTCTACTCAGCGCGTCTGCCACTACATTGGCTTTCCCCGGGTGATAACGAATCTCGCAGTCATAGTCATTGAGTAGTTCGACCCACCGTCATTGTCTCATGTTGAGCTCCTTCTGGTTCAGTATGTGTTGGAGGCTTTTATGATCAGTGTATATTGTGCTCTTCGTTCCATACAGGTAATTCCTCCAGGTCTTCAGAGCGAATACAACCGCCCCTAACTCGAGGTCGTGCGTGGTGTAGTTGATCTCATGTGTCTTCATTTGTCTTGATGCATAGGCGATGACCTTACCTCGTAGCATCAAGACACAACCGAGCCCTTGGTTCGATGCGTCGCAGTATCCCACAAAATCTTCTGTTCCTTCGAGAAGGGATAACACCTGTGCGGTGCATAGGGCTCGCTTCAGGGTCTGGAATGCCTTCTCCTGTTTCTCTTCCTGGTCAAATGGTACACCTTTTTGTGTTAACGTAGTGAGAGATTTCGCAATCCGAGAGAAGTTCTGAATGAATCTGTGGTAGTAGTCAGCGAGGCCTAAAAATTGACGAATTTCCGTAGGCATCTTTGGTGTTGACCAGTTCTTGATGGCTTTAATTTTGGACGGGTCTACATGGATTCCTTCCTCACTAACCACGTGTCCTAAGAATTCAACTCTTCGGATCCAAAATTCGCACTTAGAGAACTTTGCGTATAGCTTCTCCGATCGTAGGGTTTCCAAGACTCATCGTAGATGATTCTTGTGCTCTTCCTGACTCCGAGATTAGACGAGTATATCATCAATAAAGACGATGACGAACTAGTCTAAGTATGGACGACACACCATAGTCATCAAGTCCATGAACATTGCGGGTGCGTTAGTCAGTCCGAAGGGCATCACTACGAACTTGTAGTGCCCGTAACGAGTTCGGAAGGCTGTTTTCGGAACATCTTCCTCAAGGACTCGTAACTGATGATACCTGGACCTAAGATCAATCTTGGAAAAGTAACTCGCCCCTTATATTTGGTCAAATAGGTCATCTATACGAGGAAGAGGGTAGCGGTTCGTGACTATGAGTTTGTTGAGCTCCCTATAATCGATGCACATACGGAACGATCCGTCCTTCTTCTTTACAAACCAAATCGGAGCTCCCCAGGGTGAGAAGCTCGGTCTTATAAAGCCCTTGCTGAGCAGCTCGTTAAGTTGACCGGATAGTTCTTGCATCTCGGCAGGCGCTAAACGATAGGGCGACTTAGCTACCGGTGTAGCTCCTAGGACTAGGTCGATTCTGAACTCAAGCTGACATTTAGGAGGTTAAACTGGAAGCTCTTCTGGAAAGACATCCGAGAAATCGCATACAACAGGGATGTCTTTTGGATCTCTCGCCTTCTGGCTGGTATCGACGATGTGTGCAAGGAAGGCGCGGTATTCCCTGCGCAAGTATTTCTGGGCTTTAATACTTGAGATCATACGAAGACTCGTACCGGTTTTGTCTCCGTAGATAACAAAGTTTCGTGATTCGGTGGATTTAGGCGGATGGCTTTGTCAAAACATAGAATATCAGTGCGATAAAGACTCAACCAGTCCATGCCAACAATGACATCGAAAGTCTTGATCGAGACCGGTATGAGATCGATTGGGAATGAATAATCATCTAACATGAGGGTACAACCTATGTAAATTTCATTAGAGCTTTCGGTCTTTCTGTTAGCCATTTCTACGATGAATGTTTCTTTTAGTGGTTGCGGGGATTGTTTAAGTAAGTGTTTAAAGTTTTGGTTTATGAAGCTTCTTTCTACACCACTATCGAATAAGACAAAACATAAGAGTTGTTGAGAAGGAACGTACCCATGACTACTACGGGATCCGCTACTGCTTCATTGTGGCCAATAGCGAGTAGTCTTCCTGTTCCTCCCGCATTCCCAGCCTTTGGACAATTCTTCTTGAAATGGCCCGCTTCACCGCAACCATAACAGGTCTGGGTCACTCCCGAACTAGGGAATTGCGAGATAGGTTTGGGTGGGGCTCTACAATATCAAACAGTATGGCCCTTCCGGCCGCAGTTGGTGCATTACAATTCACGGTAGGGGCCGTTATGATGAAAGGGGCACTTGGGACATTTGGGCAGGCTCCCAAAATAAGCTTTTGTCGGTACAAGAGTAGCAGGAGTGGTGGCAGCATGGACAACCACGATCTGTTGGTTTTTAGAAGAAGATTGAGTTCTTTTGTCCTTCTTCCAATCCCCACGTTTCCTCTTATTGTCGGTTGACTTGGGTGGTGCAGTGGCAGTTGCGGTTGCTGTAGCTCGAGTGGAAGGATTTTCATGATCGATCAACCTGTGGGCCAACTCCTTGGCATTGTCAAAGGTTGCAGGGTGAGAGGATAGAACATTTCCTTGATACGGGGGCACTAAACCCCAGATGTATCATTCGATTTTCTTGCTTTCAGAAGGGATCATGCTAGGGCGCATGGCTACCAGGTCGCAGAACATGGCCGTATAAGCCACTATATCTTTTCCCTTCATCTTGAGGTTCCAGAGTTCCTCCTCAAGCTTTTGAACCTCACCTCTAGGGAAATACTCCTTTCTCAGTAGGTCCTTTAGTGTGTCCCAGCCCATGGCATTGGATGTTAGTAAGGAGAGTGCATTAACATGGCCATTCCACCATGTCAGGGACCTTTTAGTGAAGGTGGCAGCAGCATATTTTATTTTGCTCTCTTCGGGGAATGAGCACATTTCGAAAACAACTTCGGTTCTTTCGATCCATTGGGACAGAGCAAGGATTCCTCCGGTCCCATTGAAGAATGTTGGTTTACAGCTCACGAATTCTTTATAAGTATAGCTCTGTGCACGAGGGGGATTTTCACCATGTCTGGAGTTGCTGCCCATTCCGGCTCCACTAGCATCGTCGGAGTTCATTTGGGCCAAAGTGGCCGTTATAGTTGCGGTTACAACCGTTTGGAATACCACAGGATCATCTGTAGAGGAGGGGGTGGTGGAGGTGGAGTTTGAGCTGCCGGTCTGCCTCTGGTCGGGCGCTTGCGGGGAGGCATCTTTTACTGAAAGTTCATAGAGATAGTGACAATAGTAAGAGTCTATCGCAAGTATGATAAGAGTGTTTTATGGACTAAATCAACATAGTCCAAAATCAGATAGAGAATCATAGCAATAGAGTATTTAACTGCCAATATTACTGATTTTAATGATGTAATATGAGTTCGGGAAAAATGACCTAACAGTAGGTCTTACATCAAATCATAAGGAAAATGTTGGGAGCCTAGAGGTCTAATTAGAGTACTTTCAAAGTTGGGAATGTTTACGAACAAGTGCTCTACCGAGCATAGAAAGAGAAAGGCTATTCCTTAAACAAAAGGGAAAGACAAGTAGATATCTTCTACTGACGATGGATATTCGTTGGGCGAAACCTAAGATCCGCTAGTTGGCGCATAAATTCCTGGAGTTCTTGTTCATGAGTCCTCTGACGTGCTCGGAGTTCCCTAACTTTGGCTCGAGATGCAGCTAGTTGTTGCTACTGAGCCTCGTTGATCCTCCTTGTCCTTTCCATAGCTTCTTCAAGTTGGCAGATGTGAACAGTGTTGAGGTTTTAGTTGGCATCAACGTCCACAACTCGGATAATAGCTGCTTGGCTTGCTCGAGATTCCTGGAAATCCTTCGGACCATAATGGGCAAGATTCGGTCTGCTGATCCTCCTTCGCTTATGTTGTAGAATCTTCGATCTCCATCGAAAGGTATCGGCTGACCCTGCTCATCGCTCCATCGATTTAGGGTTATTGCCCACACAGGAGTGGGGCCTTGAAACACTGGATGGGGTTTAGGATTTGGAGCTACTGGGGGCAGGTTGTTAGGTTCTGGCTTGGAGGTGGAGCTATCCGAGAAGCCTTCAGCATGGTGATCATCCAAAGGGATCGGGTGATCATCTTCTGGCTCCTCGTCGAGCCATCCTCCATTGCCCTGGTTTGGATAATACGGATCGTCGGGATGGTGGAAGCCAGCCATGCTATCTACGCGAGAAAGGGGAAAGAAGGTTAATAGACGTACTAATCTAGGATACTTATAAGATGGATCATTATTAGTCGAGACAATACTTGCGTAGTGCATACCAATTACATGTAACTGAAGCAAGATAGTCCTTCGAATAAGCAACCCTAACTTCAGATCCCCAATCAAACAAGAACCAGAAATGAAGCAAAGGCCACAGATTCTGAGCCTATAGCACCCTAGTCATATGTAATCGTTATGTACCCACTTAGCAACTATTTTCCTACCAATAACGACCCTTTTAGTTATCACATATGTAGTTAGTAGAGTGCAGAATACTCCTATAGTATTCTTGTTCTAACGTTCTTGTGGTAGTGTTGATAAGTTTTTAGACTTGTTGCAGCACCACAATCACTCTTAGGCACATGCTAGTCACTCCTAGAGAGATGTAGTTGATTAGGCTACATCCACCCAGATGTGACTATATGTCTCTAAGCTTAATTGTGTTGTCCAACAATCTTTAATACTTCTGTTCTGTTCTAAAATGATACTGACCCTTTGTATTGGTGAATGTATATGTATATACTTAATTAAATATTTTAGTATTTAAAAGTATATATTCTTTGTCAAAGTGTTTTAGTCCCAAAGTGTTTATAGTTCATATATCTTTTATGGGTTGATATACTTGATTCACATTAAACAATGCTCTGATACCAATCTGTCAGACCCCAAAACCGAGAACGGCAGAATAATCTCTGGGGTGGCGGATGTCATGTACAGTATCATTACAATTGCATAATAGTAAAAACAAGAAACAACAACCATTTCATACATATAGTGATAATAATTACAATTATGATCTGTAAAGTTTAATAGACACCAAAAGTATAACAAAATAAAAGATGAGTCTTGTATATGCTCCATGTTCTTCCAAAAGCTGCCCTTTATCTGTCTATCTTTGACCTGAGGATACAAGTTTTTTTGAAAATGAATATTAGCATAAAGCTGGTGAGTTCATAAGAGTTTAGTGTCATTGTAGTATAAAAGTGTTTGCAAACTTATAGTATAAAAACTGAAATTTGTATTTACGAATAGTAGAAATCCCTAGAAAATCCTATATTTTCCAGAAAGTACATTTGTAAGTTAATCTTTTGAGTGTGTAAAAGTAATATTGTTGAAACCTTCAATTGTAAAAGTGTAGTAATAAATCTCATGTAAGTAATATGGCTGAAGAAAAGTTATGCTTGTTAACAGTAGTAGTGTTGTAACTTTAGTTAGTAATAGATCTTTAATTACTTCCGGATATTAGTTTAGACTTTAAGTCTTAGTGTATTTATTTGGATGTAAGTTTAACTTCTCATGTGAACAATTGTGAAGTAGTAAAGTACTGATGACCTTCGCGGTCATGCGTAGTGAAGTAATGTAGTGTCACCCCTAGGCCTATTCGGCTCTAACTGTAGTTAACAGTCGGGATGTAATAGCGTCAGCTCCGTACAGATCTATACATGTAGTGTTGCTTTCCTTTCGGGAAGCCCTAGTCACATGGTGTTAGTGCAGTAGAGTGTCTTATAGAGAGCTAGTGTGATATACTTTGTATTAGTGAATTCTCTTATGCTTTATTATGGTAGACTTTTAGTATAGTAAGTAGAGCGTTCTCTTATACTTGCATTAGTTTGTAATATTAACAGTTTATGGTGAGTATAGTAGTAGTAGAGGTAACTAGTAGTAGCCTTAACTATACCTATTATAGTTAAATAGAGTATGTGAATTCCTGCTTCTGATCAACAATAGTAATGAATAAGATGAAAACATTCATATCTAACACAAATATATATGATATATAATTAAGAATTCAACGACAGTCAGATGGATAACCAATACCCTAAAATCACATCAAACAAGAACATGAAATAAGGCCAACTATCGGTCCTAAGTCCTTCAAGTCTTATTTATATAAATATATTAATGTAGATATATTTTTGAAAAGGAAAGTAGTTGAAACATAGTTTAGAAAATAGTTTAACAACAATTTAACCTTAAAAGCATATTTGATAATTAGTTAAAACGGTTTTACTGATAGGTATCTAAAAGTCTTGAGAAATCCCTTTTTTGATGATAGATTGTAAATCAGATATGATTTGATAATAAAACATGTAGTAATGTACTTGTATCCCCCCCCCCCCTTAAACATTTAAAAGATTCATCAAGGGGTATGAACTCACCGGACTAGAAATGTGTCAACTAGGATGTTTAAACGTCGGATCGAGGCTTGAAAATGTGCGAGGTTCCTATGTAATATTAAATGATACACAATTGTATCTAATTAGATTTAAATCACTAGTTAATAGATGATATACACTTCTAGTCGCGAAAACACTTCAATTCAAGTGTTTGGAGTAACCCGGGTGACATTTATGGGCATGTAGCGCTTGGAAGAAGAGTTTTCGGCCCTAAACACCTCATCCCCATGATTTTACAGCCGTAAACTCATGGATGGTGTTCTTAAGCGCTAAATGGCTTTTTATCAATTGAGGGGTGATGCTAGGTTTTGTTCTAGGGCATTAGAAAGCGACTAATTCAAACATATGGGCCATTTGATGAGTTTACGGCAGTAAACTATGAGTTTACGGTCGTAAACTCTCACCTACACATTCCTTATGTGTTTTGAAGGCCATAAGTTAATCATAAGCGGTTCTACTCATTTTTACAAGTCAAGGGGTGAGTTTAGGGTACCATTTAACCCCTTTATAGGAGTTTACGACCCAAGAACCCATTCATGAGGGTTTTACGTCCATGAACTCCTTATGGAGTTGTTTTAATCAAGTTTAAGGTCCCTAACTTTTTCGTGGTTGATTCTAGAATTTAATCCAAGGCTATTGGTGTGTTTAAGTGGCTTTTAAACACTCAAATATGAGTTTACTCCCCATGAAGGTGAGTTTACGGACCAAGCATGTTCTTGGGCAGTAAACTCATTTTTACTCTCCAAAAACTCGTTTCAAGGTGTTCTAAATCCAGTACATTAAGTCATATAGCTATATCTAAGCTCCAAAGGTCGATTGGAAGGCTTTAAAGGCTCAAAAACCCCTTATATGTGTGTTTATGGCCCAAGCATGTTCTAGGGATGTAAACACATGAAAATGGTCCTAAATGATTGTTTAACCACCAATTTGAAGGTCTAAGATGCTAATCTATGAGTTAGGGAAGTTACCTTAGTGATTTGAAGCTTGAAAAGTGTGATTTTTGGACCTAGATCTTGGATTGAGGAGAGAGGTTAGAGAGAGAGTGAAAAAGTGTTCAAATGAGGCTTAAACCACTTTAAATATGGTTTGGATATGAGACACGGTGGAATTATACACTATACTGATGTTAACCGAGGCTTTTGGTCGCACCCGATTAAGTTGTCGTCACCCGATATTGTCAAAACTAAAGTTTTTCTAATTACTAGTTTGAGACGTTTTCTTGTGTTTCTAACATGTTTGGATACTTACAAAGTCAAAATAAAAGTCTTAATTTAATTGACCTAATCCAAAAACGAAAACGGAATAATTCGCTTAAGACGAGTTTTACGGACGAAACGGGTTGTAGCGATGGAACAACATCAGGTTGTCACACTACCCCGCACCTGGCTGCTAGCTACAGCCGAACCGAAAGGTTCAAGGGTGATGAAAGGCATAAAGTGATTTGGACTACTTATTGCCATATCTAGTCTATCGTATGGTTATGAAACTCGCAATTTGGATAACAAATATTTACTTTTTAGTAATAATGGATTCAGTAACTAGTTTACTTTGTACTTATTAGTTTTATATACGTGTTATAACTAATACATTTCACAAGGATAACCAGGTTTTTAGTATACATCTTTTACACTACATTTCGGATCGGTAACCAACGTTTAGGAAAATATGGGATTTTCCTGGGATAACGATTGTACATAAGCAGAATCGTGTAACAAAATAGTTAACTAAACTTTACATAAAAGAAAATATGGGATTTTATTGGGTTCGTAACTTTTTTAGAAACCGAAAGGAAACTTGTATATTTTCAGAAAACAAAACCGCTTATGAACTCACCAGCTTTATGCTGATTTTCAAACTGTTTGTATTCTCAGGTCCGCATTAGACAGGTACCCGATGATCCTTTTGGCGAAGACGGATTACGTAGAAGACATGTCTTACTATTGTTCATATATACATATGTATCACACTTGTAACACTTGACTTTCAAACAAATGTAAACTTTCATATGTAATGTAATGGTTGTTTACTTTGCTTACTATGTACATTGGTTATGATATTCAACATGAAGTCACCTCCAACCCCGGGAGGTTTCCGCCCTGGGTTTCGGGGTGTGACAGATTGGTATCAGAGCCCTTGTTTATAGTGAACTGAGTATACCAAACCTTACTTGGTATAAGACTATAAACATTAAAGGGGCCTAAGTGCTATGAACTAAATGTATATTTCAAAGTATAAGTATTTTCAAAAGTATACAAGTATACCTAACCGTCGAGATCCATAACTACAAGTAGAACAAAACATAAGTAAATAGGTGTTGTACGATGCAGTTAAAACTGGGCAGTTATGTAGTCGTGTCTAGGATCAATATAGCATGGCCAAATATATTTATTCGAGACACGGCCAACATGTGCTTGGGAGTGACTGTGGTATACGGCATGCCTAAACTTACCCTAATACCCCAAACATCGAGCTAGTGTCGTAGCGAATCATGAAATACTATGGGAGTATTTCTCGAGCCAATCCTTTGTAGAAATCCTCATTCACGTGTTGTTCCTTGATCATTCCTTTAGCGATAATTTATCTTCTTTGATAACTCTTTCCTGCTTTATCGCTTATTTAGAATATATATTTGTCATATCTCTTGATTCAATTCAGAGGACTTACCATCCTCTCTTTCCTGATCTTATTAGATCAAGATGCCTCCAAGAAAGAGACCCAGCTCAAAGACCAACAACCCTCCGCCACCAACTCCTCCTGAATTTGACCTTGTGATGTTCGAGGCAGCTGTTACTGCCGCAGTGACAGCTGCTATGTCTCAAAGTAACTCCGGTGGTTCCGGTGGTTCGGGAGGTGGTACCCAAACCCAAAACCAAGAAGGCAGCCAGGGACACCGAAAGGAGGGTTCCTATAAAGATTTCATGAACACAAAACCCACATCCTTTGATGGCACTGGAGGTGTCATTTCCCTCACCCGATGGTTCGAGAAAATCGAATCTATCTTTGACATTTGTGCTTGTTCGGAGTTCGATAAGGTGAAGTTTGCCGCTTGTACCTTCACCGATAAAGCTTTGACTTGATGGAACGGCCGAGTCAAATACTTAACTCTACCTATAGCTAATTCTATGGGATGGGAAGCCATGAAAGAACTTATTCTAGATGAGTACTGCCCTCGGGGCGAAATACAGAATTTAGAGCACGAGCTCTAGAACCTGAAGATGAAGGGTTCCGATATTGCTGCATACACTTCGAGATTTGATGACCTGGCGCTACTCTGTCCTGGATTGGTTACTCCAAAAAGTAACAAGATAGAGAGATTTATTTAGGGACTGACCCAACTGACCAAAGGAAATGTCTTAGCTGCGAGACCGGATACATATGACAGCGCCAAAAGTTTAGCCCAGACCCTGAGTGACCACAGTGATGATGTTGAGGAAACAACTACCACTCCTGAACCAACCAAGAGGAGTGGTGAGAAAACGAAAGTTTTGGAAGAAGAAGAAAGGCCAACCTTCTCAAGGATCCTCAAAGAAACAGCAGACTATAGCAGTCCATGCTACTACTACCCCTATTTTTGCTGCTTGTGTTGTGGGATCCACAACTCAAACACCTATTAGTAGGTATGCTAGTAACCTTCCTCAGTGTGAAAAGTGTAAATACCACCATAACCCCAGCCCCTACCGTGAGATATCATGCACCAACTGTGGTAAAAAGGGGCCTATGGTCCGATTCTGCAAAGCACCAGCCCAATCCGCAAATCAATATTCTGGAGCAGGTGTTGGTCAAGCCTGCTATAATTGTGGAGAAGTTGGGCATTTCAAGAGAAACTGACCCAAGAAGGCGACAGCTGATAATACCGGGAGAGTCCTAGCCATGGGACGGGAGGAGGCAGTCGCCAATCCCACCGTTGTTTCGGGTACGTTCCTTCTCGACAACTATTATGCTAGTATTCTTTTCGATTCGGGTGCTGAAAGAATCTTTGTTAGTCATTCGTTCAAACATAACCTTAAAAATAATCCTCAATCATTAACCAAAACGTTTACCATCGAGATGGCTAATGGCGAGAAAGAAAGCGCTCGCGATATATTCATAGGTTGCACCCTTACCCTGAACGATCATTCATTTCCCATCGATCTTATACCAGTCTCCATAAAGAGATTTGATGTTATCATTGGCATGGATTGGTTGATTCATAATCATGCTAATATCCTTTGCTACGAAAAAGCCATCCATCTCAATCTTCCTGCGGGTCAAACTCTAATGATCTATGGCGATAAGCTTAGCTCCAATCTTCGTATCATTTCCTGCATCAAAGCTCAAAAGCTTCTGCGGAAGGAGTGCCAAGCATTCCTAGCCCATGTCATTAATGCAAAACAGGAAGTTAAAGACCTCGAGAGCATCCCCGAAGTCTGCAACTTTCCTGATGTCTTTCCGGAAGAGCTCCCAGTAATTCCTCCCAAACATCAGGTCGAATTTCGCATTAACCTAATTCCTGGAGCTACCCCAGTAGCCAAATCCCCGTATCGCTTAGCTCCAGCAAAAATGTAGGAGTTATCTAGCCAACTCAATGAGTTACTCAGCAAAGGGTTCATCAGACCGAGTTCCTCACCCTGGGGAGCTCCGGTTTTGTTTGTGAAGAAGAAAGATGGATCCATCCGGATGTGTATCGACTACCGTGAGCTGAACAAGTTAACCGTAAAAAACTGATATCCCCTTCCGCGAATAGATGACCTCTTTGATCAACTTCAAGGAGCCAGCTATTTCTCAAAGATAAACCTTAGGTCAGGGTACCATCAGCTACGAGTTCATGAGAGTGATGTTTCCAAAACAGCTTTCAGGACTCGGTATGGACACTACGAGTTCGTAGTGATGCCCTTCGGTCTAACCAATGCACCAGCAGTGTTCATGGACCTGATGAACCGGGTGTGTTACCCTTTTCTGGACAAGTTCATCATTGTGTTCATCAATGACATACTTGTCTACTCCATAAGCGAAGAAGATCACAGACAACACTTGAGGTCAGTGTTGGAAACCCTTAGATCCGAAATGTTGTACGCAAAATTTTCCAAGTGTGAATTCTGGATCCGGAAGGTGACTTTCCTCGGTCACATGGTAAGTGAGGAGGGTATTCATGTGGATCCTTCCAAGATTAAAGCGATAGAGAATTGGTCGGCACCGAAGACACTGACAGAAATCCATCAGTTCTTGGGTCTCGCCGGCTATTATCGGAGATTCATCCAGAACTTTTCCAGAATCTCCAAACCCCTAACCACTCTGACATAGAAAGGTGTATCCTTTTGTTGGGGTGAAAAGCAAGAAACAACATTTCAGACATTAAAGCAAGCCTTGTGTAGCGCACCTGTTCTGTCCCTACCCGAAGGGACAGAGGATTTCGGTGTCTATTGTGATGTGTCTAATCAGGGCTTAGGTTGTGTGCTTATGCAAAGAGGAAAAGTAATTGCTTATGCCTCGAGACAACTAAAGTCACACGAGGTCAACTATACCACCCATGACTTGGAGTTAGGTGTCGTAGTCTTTGCATTGAAGATATGGAGAGATTATCTCTACGGAACCAAGTGTACGATCTTCACTGACCATAAGAGCCTGCAGAACATCCTCAATCAGAAGGACTTAAACATGAGGCAACGACGATGGGTAGAGCTACTCAGTGACTATGAGTGCGAGAGCCGCTACCATCCCGGCAAGGCCAATGTAGTAGCAGATGCCCTTAGTCGAAAGGAAAGTTCAAGCCGTAAAGTGAGGACACTATCGATGACTATCCATTCCCATTTATCCATACAAATCTGAGACGCCAAGTTAGAGGCCCTCAAACCATAGAATGTATTAAGTGAAGCCTTGAGGGGAATGGATAAGAAACTTGAGATAAGAGATGATGGAGTCTACTGTTTCATGGACCGAATTTGGATCCCAAAGTTCGGATGATTTAGGGAAATTGTCATGGAGGAAGCACACAAGACCAGATACTCTATTCACCCGGGTGTGGATAAGATGTAACTGGATCTCAAGAAACAATACTGGTGGCCAAACATGAAAGCCGAGATCGCTACATTCGTGGGCAAGTGCCTGACTTGCGCCAAGGTGAAAGTTGAGTACTAGAAACCATCGGGTCTGATCCAGCAGCCCGAAATACCTGAATGGAAATGGGAGATGATTACCATGGATTTCATCACCAAGTTACCCACATCTCTGAGTGGGTACGATACCATTTGGGTAATTGTCAATCATTTGACAAAATGCGCTCACTTCATTCCGATTAAAGAATCGTTCAAGATGGAAAGACTTGCGCGGATCTACATCCATGAGGTAGTTCGGCTGCACAGTGTACTTGCGTCCGTTATCTCTGATCGAGATAACATGTTTACCTCCAGATTTTGGCAGTCTCTTCAGAAGGCTCTTGGAACTAGACTAGATATGGGCACGGCTTATCACCCTCAAACTGACGGACAGAGTGAGAGAACTATCCAAACCCTAGAAGACATTCTTAGAGCATGTGTCATCGATTTCGGAAAGTCGTAGGACATACATTTGCCTTTGATCGAGTTCTTGTACAACAACAGTTACCACACCAGCATTAAGGCTGCTCCGATTGAAGGCCTCTATGGTCGCAAGTGTAGATCCCCTCTGTGCTAGACCGAGGTAGGGGACACGTAGCTAGCCAAGAGTCGATATCCCGATAGTGCTCTCACTGGTCCTGAAATCATTCGTGAAACCACCAAAAAGATCATCTAAATCTGGGAATGATTGAAAGCTTCACGAGATCGCCAAAAGAGTTACGCTGATAACCGACGGAAACCTCTGGAGTTCCAAGTTAGAGACTGTGTCATGTTGAAGGTCTCGCCCTGGAAAGGCATGGTACGCTTTGGAAACCGTGGGAAACTTAATCCGAGGTACATTGGACCCTTCGAGATCCTCACCAGGATCGGTCCTATAGCCTATAAACTTCAACTACCCCAAGAGCTTAATAACATCCACCCCGTCTTTCACGTCTCGAACCTTAAAAAGTGTTTATCCGATGAAACCCTCGTGATTCATCTGGACGAGATCAAGTTCAACGAAAAACTAAACTTTTTAGAGGAACTAATCGAAATCATGGATCGAGAGATCAAACGTACGATGCAAAGCAGCATCCCGATAGTGAAGGTTCGTTGGAATGCCAAGCGGGGACCATAATTCACTTGGGAGCATGAAGACTCGATGAAACAGAAGTATCCACATCTATTTCCAGATCTATGATTTGTATCTTAATTCTGAATTTCGGGACGAAATTCCCTCTAACGGGGGGATAATGTGACAACCTGAAGTTCGTTTAAACATTTGTAACCCTTTCCGTTAATAAATTCGTCGTTTTCAAATTCGTTTCTGTTTACGTTATTAAATTGAGTCATAAATTTGAGATTGTTATTATAACTTAATGGGTGTCCAAACGCATTTAGAACTCATAATAACACTCAATTTTAGTAACCAGAAAAATTTTAGAATCGACCATATCAGGTTATGACAACTTAATCGGGTGCGACCAAAAGCCACGTCTAACGTTGCTATCGGGTAGAATTCCACCGTGTCCTAAACTTAGAACATATTTAAAGCCCAAAAAACTTCATTTTGAAGCTTTTTCACTCTCTCACTAATCTCTCTCTAATCTCTCTCCACAAATATAAGCTTTAGGTCCAAAATCATCAAATTAAGGCTCCAAATCATCAAGGTAACTACCCTAACTTATAGATTAGCATCCTTAGACTTCAAATTCGTGTTTAATCTATGAAAAAGGACGATATTCATGTGTTTACGGCCCTGGAACACTCTTGGGCCGTGAATACACATAGATGGGGTTTTTAAGCCTTAAAACCCTTCCAAACCACCTTTGGAGCTTAGATATGGCTAAATGGCTTAATGGAACGGACTTAGAACACCTTGAACTTAACTTTTGGGGAGTAAACATGATTTTACTACCCAAGAACATGCTTGGGCCGTAAACTCATTATCATGGGTAGTAAACTCAATTTCAAGTGTTTAAATGCCACTTAAATACACCAATAGCCTTGGATTAAAGTCTAGAACCAACCACAATCGATTTAGGGGCCTTAAACATGATGAAAACCTTCCCTTTAAGAGTTCAAGGCCATAAACCCCCCAAGAATGGGTTCTTGGGCCGTAAACTCACATACACAAGTCAAATGATGCCCTAAATTCATTCTAAGGCTTGTAAAATTTGTTTGAATCACATGTGATTGATCTAGGGCCATCAAATCTTAAAAGGAAAGGTCACATAGGAGCTTACGGCCGTAAAATCCTATTTTATAGCCATAAACTCCATTTAGTAATGTCCTTGATGATTAAATCCATTCTGATGCTTTAAATTTAATCATATCAACCTTCCCCAAGGGATATTTGACCATTTAGCAACATAAAAGCCCTCATCCATGAGTTCACGGCCGCGAACTCATGTGGAGTTGGTCTTAGGGCTGAAAACTCCATAAGGAGTTTACTCTTGAAGAGTAAACACATTATCCAAGCCCTATACGTTCGTAGATATCACCCGGGTCACTCCAAACACTTGATCTGAAGTGTTTTCTCGTATTGGAGTGTATAATAATATCTAATTAGTGATTTAAAGTCTAATTAGATACATTTATATATCATTCATATTACGTAGGAACCTCGTGTGTTATCAAGCCTCGAACCGATACTTAGCATCCAAACTGTCACGTTTTCTCGTCTGGTGAGTTCATACCCCTACCCTTTTTCAATGTTTTCAGGGGGGGAATACAAGCAAAGTTCAAGGAATACTTGTACTCAATACTTGTTTTATATGAGTTGTATTTCATATTACATATTCTTTTAACACTGACAATCATAACAGATAACCGTTTGAACTTGCAGAACACATTATCGTATTATTTGTGAAAAACATTATAAAATGTTGTATTTTATATTTTTCACAAATGGTTTTCCACATTATAATAGTTAAAATCATAACATTTGAACTTTGAAAATGAAACTTAGTACATTGTTTTGTCCTCGGTAACACTCCACAGGGATACGCGAGTGGAGGATCATCATTTGTAATAGGATCTTTCTGTATTATTACTAGTAAATTTGTTATTCCTATAAATTGGAGACATGCCCTCGGAGAACACTCCACAGAGATACGCGAGTGGAGGACCGCCTCTATAACAAGAACCTTAGATAGGGAGCGTGACTTGAGTGTATAGATCTATACAGGGCTAACTACCCCGCACTTGGCTGCTAGCTACAGCCAAACCAAAAGGTTCAAGGGTGACGAAAGTCATAAAGTGATTTGGACTACTTATTGCCATATCTAGTCTATCGTATGGTTATGAAACTCGCAATTTGGATAACAAATATTTACTTTTTAGTAATAATGGATTCAGTAACTAGTTTACTTTGTACTTATTAGTTTTATATATGTGTTATAACTAATACATTTCACAAGGATAACCAGGTTTTTAGTATACATCTTTTACACTACATTTTGGATCGGTAACCAACGTTTAGGAAAATATGGGATTTTCCTGGGATAACGATTGTACATAAGCAGAATCGTGTAACAAAACAGTTAACTAAACTTTACATAAAAGAAAATATGGGATTTTCTTGGGTTCGTAACTTTTTTAGAAACCGAAAGGAAACTTGTATATTTTCATAAAACAAAACCGCTTATGAACTCACCAGCTTTATGCTGATTTTCAAACTGTTTGTATTCTCAGGTCCGCATTAGACAGGTACCCAATGATCCTTTTGGCGAAGACGGATTACGTAGAAGACATGTCTTACTATTGTTCATATATACATATGTATCACACTTGTAACACTTGACTTTAAAACAAATGTAAACTTTCATATGTAATGTAATGGTTGTTTACTTTGCTTACTATGTACATTGGTTATGATATTCAACATGAAGTCACCTCCGCCCCAGAATGTTTCTGCCCTGGGTGTTGGGGTGTGACAAAACACCTTTTTAAGGTGTTAAATTGCCCTTAAACACCTCCAAAGGCTTCCATGAACTTCCATGAGTGCTTAGAACCTTATAATCCTTCAAGAAATGCACCAAAACATATTCAAATGGGATAAACTTGAGTTTACAGCCCAAGAACATTCTTGGACCGTAAACACATCTCCTTAGACCATAAACTCCTACAATGAGTGTTAAAGTGCCTTTAACACCTTGTATGGCTTGGAATTGGACCTAGAACTTTGTATGCTTAACCTACAACCACTAAAACCCATGAATCACGGACAAACATGAGTTTACGGTGGTAAACTCATGTGTTTAAGGTAGTAAACTCCCAAGAACATCTTCATAGACTGTAAACTACTTTTCCAAGGTCAATTCAAGTCCAAATCACTTCATAAGCCATGGAATCAACCCTAGAACCTTCCCATGTGCATTGTAATTGACTTAGGACCATTAAAACACATTAAATCATGGCACATAAGATTTTACGGCCGTAAAATCATAGTTTACTGTCGTAAACTCCTCAAATGGTCCTTAAGGTGTTCAAATCTCATTCAAAAGCCTTTAATCCAAATCTAGCATCAACCTTCAAGTGTTATAAGGCCATTTAGCAACCAAGAACACCACCACCATGAGTTTACATCCGTAAACTCATGGGGAGTTGGTCATTTGGACCGTAAAATTCTAAAGGAGTTTACTATTAGGGAGTAAACTCCATATCCAAGCCATACACATCCATAGATGCTACCCGGGTCACTCCAAACACTTGAATTGAAGTGTTTTCGCGTCTAGAAGTGTTTACTCCTATCCAATTAGTGATTCAAACTCTAATTAGATACAATTATGTATCATTTCATATTACATACGAACCTCGCGCGTTATTAAGCCCCAATCTGACACTTAGCATCCAAACCAACTCGTTTCTCGACTGGTGAGTTCATACCCCTACGCCTTTTTCCGTGTTTTCAATGTTTTCAGAGTGGGGGGGGGGGAATACAAGCAAAGTATAAATGTTTTGAAAACCCAAATGTAATGAAATTATATAAATATCTGGCAAACTTTTAGATATCTTTACCCCTTATGTATTATGCGGAGCATAAGGAATGTTTTATCAAATCGAATGACATGGATTTCAACTACGGTAAAGGAAACAATCAAACTAATCAAATTATTATGGGAATAATTTGGGATCTCCAGTTCTTGTTTTATGGACACAGATTTCAGGCAAAGTCAATAGATAAACTGTGTCTGATTCAGTTCATCTCCGTTTAATCTAGAATATCATGCTAGATAATTTCATTGTGTTAAACTGTTTTACTGTGTGATGTATGATAACTACCGAGTATACCGTGAATAATTTAATACTAGCTTGTGATATGTATCTTCATTAAACCCTTCGGGTTATCAGTAAATCCTCCCCGGAAGTGTAACCAGAGTCTCCTGGAGGGAGAGCGTGGAATTTGTGAATAGATATATTCGGGACTAACAATCCCACGCCTAAACTGCTAGCTACAGTTAGGCAGGCACGCCTGGGGTGACAAATTCTGGATATCGTTAGACGCCTGAAGAATGTCAAGGAGGTCTCGTGGTCATATTAGCATGGTTACCCAACTCACAATACGTATTAATATGAAAATATAAGTTTATTCTCGGATTTTCATATCTATGTTTGATCTATAGTATTTATATCTAGTATAGGATGGTGTTCCCATGGTTCTTATATCTAGTATGGGATGGTGTTCCCATGGTTCTTATATCTAGTACGGGATGGTATTCCCATGGTTCTTATATCTAGTACGGGATGGTATTCCCATGGTTTTCAAGCTATAGTTTTATGTATTAAAACTACCTACTGTGATATGGGATGGTAATCCCATGGTTTTCAATCTATAGTTTTATGTATTAAAACTATCTACTGTGATACGGGATGGTATTCCCATGGTTTTCAATCTAGAGTTATATGTATTAAACTGTCTTAATAAGAAAATATGGGATTTTCTTGGATAACAACTTTTTTAGAAAACTAAAGGAAACATGTTCATTTTCAGGAAACAAAACACTTATGAACTCACCAGCTTTATGCTAATTTTCAAACAGCTTGTATTCTCAGGTCCGCATTAGACAGGTACCCGCAACCTTTTGGAGAAGACGGAGCGTTTTGGAAGACACGTCTTCACTTTTGTTCAAACTTTTGTATAGATAATCATGTATCACCTTACTGTTAAATAATTGTAATTACCCATATGTAATGTAATGTAATGTTTCGTGTTTACTATGCTTACTATGTACATTGGTTGTGATACTTACATGACGTCCTCCACCCCGGAGTGTTTTCGCCATCGGTTTCAGGGTGTGACATAATCACACGTGATTTAAGACTTGCTATCAAAAGTATTTTCTACATTTTTAAAGTATCTTGTCAGTAAAGTTATTTCAAATGTTTATCAATCTCATTTTCACAAATCAATTATCTCAAAACTGATTTTCAAAGTTTTCAAACCTTAAATCATTTTCCAAATCATGTCTACACTAATATATTTATAAAAGTAAGTATTGAAGGACTTAGAACTGATAACTGACCTTATTTCTTGTTCTTGTTTGATTGTAGACTTAGGGTGTTAGGTTATTTTTCCGACTTTCGTTTAATACTTAGTTATATATCTTGTATATTTGTGTTAGATATAAAAGTTTTCATTCCAGTTCGATACTCCTACATATCGAAGACACTCATTTAAGTTCTCTATTTAACTATAATATAGTTAAGGATTACCGTTCAGTACCGATGTTACTATGATACACAGTATGATCAGTATAATTACAAAACAATATGTACAATACACTATGCGAAAAGAACGCTATATACTATACTAAGATAACACTATCCACTATATGGAGAAACACTATTAACTGCATCAAGAGAGCATTAAATAATACACTAAGAGAATACTATATACTATACGAGAGAAAATACTACACTGGAATGTGATGCACTATTTCTCTATACGACATTTTGCTATGCAACTGTCGGGTAACCATCGCTTCCTGGAGGGAGAGCGACCACTATGTGTATTGATCTATACGGGATGGATTTTCCCCCATCCCGACTGCCAGCTACTGTCCGAGCCTTTTAGGCCTAGGGATGACAAAACACTACTAGACTATTGGTGACTTGGTGGGTTAGCCGCTATACTACTATCTCTCAGTATGATTCCATATGAGCTCACATTCAAACCTTAATTAAACACACATCCTGAGGTGCATACAAAATTAATACTATAAGGAGCTTACATTTACTATTACATTTAACCGACAGGGACACTGTTGGGGTGAAACTCTATTCCTTCTCTATAATAAACGAGTTTTAAACTGTATTTTTCATTTCTGATATTTTCACGAGAAGTCTATTATATTTTCAAAGAAAAGAACTTACAAATAACCCAATCTTGGTAAAATACTACTTCTGCTGGAAAATATGGGATTTTATAGGGATCAAACTACTTTCAAATTTTGATAACAACCATTTCACTACATGATTGTAAACATTTTTATACATGCAACGACACTAAATACTTATGAACTTAACAACTGTATGTTGATACTCGTTTTCAAAATAACTTGTATTCTCAGGTCAACAATAAACAGGTACCGATGCAGCTTTTGGGAAGATGGAGCACATATAAGACTCATCTTTTATTTTGATTATACATTTGGTGTCTATTGTACATAACATGCTTGTATTACAAATATATCATTAATGCAATGGATGTTGTTACTTATTTTTACTCTTATGAATTGTTATGATATTGTACATGACGTCCTCCACCCCAGAACGTATTCCGCCATTCTTGGTTTTGGGGTGTGACATGGCTAAATCCAAATCATAGTATAACCAGAGTCTCCTGTAGGGAGAGCGTCAGAATTGTGTATAGATCTATTTGGGATTGACTATCCCACACCTAAACTGCTAGCTACAGTTAGGCAATCATGCATGGGGTGACAAATGTCATAATGTCCGACGCCTGAAGAACATCGTAGAGGTCGCTAGGTCATATCAAGCATGGTTATAAGAACTCACAACAATATAAACTAACCATTTGTGTATGGGATTTCATTCTTCAATAGATTTATTTTCATTAATAGAACTACTACATATTTCAACTACAGGATTCTAGAGATTTCAAGTCATTTTTTATTTTAAGTAATAAAACTATTATACATACTGGTGTTAGACAACGTTTCATACAATGCATTACTATACATTACTAGTGGTAGCCAGGGAATTTCTTACAAGAATTTTCATACAAAACAATACAATACAGCTGGCGGTAACCAGGCATACACACTAATACTTTTGACTACTAAAGAAAATATTGGATTTTCATGGAAACATACAAACATTTCACAGATTCATTAACAGGTTTTCATTTCAAAAACATGCTTATAAAATCGCCAGTTTTAATGTTGATACTCTTCCAAAACCACATGTATTCTCAGGAAATTAGTAGACAGGTACTTCCGCAAGCTTTTGAGAAGACTTAACGTATAGAGTCATGTCTTTTATATTTTTCTATACTTTTGATGTATATAAATATGAATCAAAATGATCCAAATACCATATATATATATATATATATATATATATATATATATATATATATATATATATATATATATATATATATATATATATATATTCAATGTAATGGTTGTGTGTACTTTGATTACTATGATTCCATTGTTTTTATATTATACATGACGTCCTCCACCCCTTAACGTTTCCACCGTTTTGGTTTATTATTATTCGAATACAAGAGGACATTACTTGACACATACAGTAGTTAATACAACGTTGTAAGACATCACATCAATTGTACCCTTCGGGGTGCAGGCTAAATCCTATCATAGTATAACAAACATCTCATGCAGGGAGAGCATGAGATTTGTGAATAGATCTATTTGGAACTGACTATCCCACACATAAACTGCTAGCTACAGTTAGGCAAGCATGTGTGGGGTGAAAACTATCATAACATACGACGCCTGAAAAACATCGTAGAGGTCGCTAGGTTATATCAATCATGGTTATACGAACTCACAATAGTATAAACTAACCTTTTGTTTATGGAATTTCATTCTTCAATAGTTTTATTTTCATTAATAGAACTACTACATATTTCAACTGGAGGATTCCAGGGATTTCAACTGATGGTTTTATTTTAAGTAATAAAACTACTATACATACTGGTATTAGACAGCGTTACATACAATGCATTACTATACATTACTGGTGGTAGCCAGGGAATTTCACACAAGAGTTTTCATACAAAACAATAGAATACAGCTGGTGCTAACCAGGCATACATACTAACACTTGACTACTAAAGAAAATTTTGGATTTTCTTGGAAACATGCAAACATTTCACAGATTCATTAATAGGTTTTCATATCAAAAATATGCTTATAAACTCACCAGCTTTAATGCTTATACTCTTCCAAAACCACTTGTATTCTCAGGAAATCAATAGACAGGTACTTTTGCAAGCTTTTGAGAAGACGGAGCATATAGAGTTATGTATTTTATATTTTTCTATACTATTGATGTATATAAAGATGAATCAAAATGATGTAAATACCATATATATATATATATATATATATATATATATATATATATATATATATATATATATATATATATATATATTCAATATAATGGTTGTGTTTCCTTTGATTACTATGATTCAATTGTTTAAATACTATACATGACATTCTCCACCCCTAAACGTTTCGGCTATTTTGGTTTATTATTATTCAAATACAAGAGAACATTAGATTACACGTACACTAGCTAATACAGGGCTGTACGACATCACTTCAATTGTACCATTCGGGGTGCGAGCTAAATCCTATGATAGTATAACCAGAGTCTCCTTCAGGGAGAGTGTGAGATTTGTGTATAGATCTATTCAGGACTGACTATCCCACACCTAAACTGCTAGCTACAGTTACGCAAGCATGCCTTAGGTGACAAATGTCATAACGTCTGACGCCTGAAGAACATCGTAAAGGTCGCTAAGTCATATCAAGCATGGTTATACGAACTCACAACAGTATAAACTAACCTTTTGTTTATGGTATTTACTTCTTCAATAGTTTTATTTTCATTAATAGAACTACTACAAATTTCAACTGGAGAATTCCAGGGATTTCAACTCATGGTTTTATTTTAAATAATAAAACTACTATACATACTGGTATTAGACAGCGTTACATACAATGCATTACTATACATTACTGGTGGTAGCCAGGGAATTTCATACAAGAGTTTTCATACAAAATAATACAATACAACTGGTGGTAACCAGGCATACACACTAATACTTTTAACTACTAAAGAAAATATTGGATTTTCTTGGAAACATATAAACATTTCGCAGATTCATTAACAGGTTTTCATTTCAAAAACATGCTTATAAACTCTCCAGCTTTAATGTTGATACTCTTTCAAAACTAGTTGTATTCTTAGGAAATCATTAGACAGGTACTTCCATAGGCTTTTAAGAAGACGGAGCGTATAGAGTCACGTCTTTTATATTTTGCTATACTTTTGATGTATATAAATATGAATCAAAATGATGTAAATAACATATATATATATATATATATATACAATGTAATGGTTGTGTTTACTTTGATTACTATGATTCAATTGTTTTTATACTATACATGACATCCTCCACCCCTAAACGATTCCGCCGTTTTGGTTTATTATTATTCGAATACCAGAGAACATTACATTACACGTACACTAGTTAATACAGGGCTGTAAGACATCACTTCAATTGTACACATCGAGGTGCAGGCTAAATCCCATCATAGTATTACGAGAATCTCCTACAGGGAGAGCGTGGGATTTGTGAATAGATCTATTCGGGACTGACTATCCCACACCTAAATTGCTAGCTATAGTTAGGCAAGCATGCTTGGCATAACAAATGTCCTAACGTCCGACGCCTGAAGAACATCATTGAGGTCACTAGATCATATCAAGCATGGTTATACGAACTCATAATAGTATAAACTAACCTTTTTTTGTGGGATTTCATTCTTCAATAGTTTTATTTTCATTAATAGAATTACTAAATATTTCAGCTGGAGGATTATAGGGATTTCAACTCATGGTTTTATTTTAAGTAATAAAACTACTATACATACTGGTGTTAGCCAGGGTTTCATACAATGCAGTACTATACATTACTGGTGGTAGCTAGGGAATTCCATACAAGAGTTTTCATACAAAACAATACAATACAGCTGGTTCTAACATGGCATACATACTAATACTTTTGACTACTAAAGAAATATTGGATTTTCTTGGAAACATACAAACATTTTACAGATTCATTAACAGGTTTTTATTTCAATAACATGCTTATAAACTCCCCAGCTTTAATGTAGATAATCCTTCAAAACCACTTGTATTCTCAGAAAATTAGTAGACAGGTACTTCCGCAGGATTTAGAGAAGACGGAGCGTATAGAGTCACGTCTTTTATATTTTGTTATACTTTTGATGTATGTAAATATTAATAAAAATGATGTAAATACCATATATATATGTATATTCAATGTAGTGGTTGTGTTTACTTTGATTACTATGATTCAATTGTTTTTATACTATACATGATGTCCTCTACCCCTTAACGTTTCTGTCGTTTTGGTTTATTATTATTCGAATACATGAGAGCATTACATCACATGTACACTAGTTAATATAGGGCTGTAAAACATCACTTCAATTGTGCCCGTCGGGGTGCGGGCTAAATCCTATCATAGTATAACCAGTCTCCTACAAGGACAACGTGAGATTTTTGAATAGATCTATTCGAAACTGACTATCCCACACCTAAACTGCTAGCCACAGTTAGGCAACCATGCTTGGGGTGACAAATGTCATAACGTCTGACGCCCGAAGAGAATCATAGATTTCGCTTGGTCATATCAAGCATGGTTATACGAACTCTCAACAGTTGTAACAGCCCGAAATCTCGAAGTATTATTAAATCACATTTTGGGGTGTTTTAAAGGGGGGACTCGGCGAGTTGGAGCTTGACTCGCCGAGTAGGAGCACGGACTTGGTCGCGGGTTCGCGACTGGACTCGACGAGTCCATCATGGACTCGGCGAGTCGACGCTGTTCAGTGGAAAACCCAAGCCGTTCAGTTTGGGACGTATATAAGGGATCTTATGCCGTCATTGTTCGTCTTTTGGCCGATTGAGGAGAACCCTAAACGACTGTGGCATCTAGAGCAAGCTTGAAGGCCATTAGTGACTTTGAAGGAATTGTGGTGCAAGAAGAGGAAGGATTTTGGCCAAAGGAAGATCAAGGGGATCGAGTTCTGAGGTTTGGGGACACAGAGAGTACGTTTTTAGGTAATGTTTCGGATCATTCCTGTTATTTTGATGTGTACACGGATTTAGGGTTTATGAAACCCATTTGGTGATTTTATGGATTATTATGTTGTAATACAAAAGTTTATACCCCAGTAATAGGATGATTAGAGGTCCAGAAGTCCCATGATTGTGTATTTCGGGACCATACGTAATTCTGGAAGTAGTTGATCGACTGCATGGCATGGACTCGCCGAGTCGGATGAGCAGACTCGGCGAGTAGCTTGAAGATTCACTGGGACTCGCCGAGTTTGTTCTTCAGACTCGGCGAGTAGAGTCGGGGTGGCCCCGCGATTCTTCCACGAGGAACTCGTCGAGTCAGAGAGATACTCGACGAGTAGAAAGGGAACATCCAGGAAATTGTGAGGACGACTAGACTCGCCGAGTCGCCAGGGTACTCGCCGAGTCTAGTCGAGATGACCATGGACCGTTGACCAGAGATGACCTATGTGTGATTTCTTAGGGTCAGTTAATGTGGAAGATCAAAGTATTAATAAGGGAGATATTGTTATAGGGAGCTTGTAGCTCGGCGGATCAGGTGCAAGTGATTTCAGGAGTTGTTAACTTCCATCATCCACGAGGTGAGTTTTCTCACTATACTGTACCCGGAAGGGTTTGATTGTGTGACCGGAAGGTCGAATATGTTATGTATTATGTTTATATGCTATAAATGGAAAAGTTAGTTACTACGCATGATATGCATGTTTATATATGGGCCGGAAGGCAAAGTGTTATGTGACAGAAAGGTCAGGTATGATATATGATATATGTGCTTTATGTGTTAGAGTAAATGTATTATGTCTTGTATATGTTTTTGGGCCGGAAGGCAATATTTTATGGGCCGGAAGGCGATTATCTCATGGGCCGGAAGGCATTGTGCAGGGACCGGAAGGTCGGGGCCTGGAAAGGCGTATGTGCGTAAGGTGTATATTGGGGAACTCACTAAGCTTCGTGCTTACAGTGTTTATGTTATGTTGTTTCAGGTTCTTTCAGTAACGCGGGATGGCACCGGCTCGATTGTATACACCAAAGAAAGAGTTGTATTCTGGAGGATCCTGGTTTTCTACTCAGTGAAAATGGAACTATGTTTTTGTAATTCAAATGTGTATGAGATTTTAAACAAGTGTTTTAATATTAATTTGATTAAATAAAATGAAAATTTTGCCTTGAAATTTACGGTGTTACAAATTGGTATCAGAGCCTTGGTTTGAGGGATTCGGACGCGCCTACGGGTAAATCTGGACTCAAACCGAGGAAGTAAGAAAAAGTTTGTAACAGCCCGAAATCTCGAATTATTATTAAATCACATTTTGGGGTGTTTTAAAGGGGGGACTCGGCGAGTTGGAGCTTGACTCGCCGAGTAGGAGCACGGACTTGGTCGCGGGTTCGCGACTGGACTCGACGAGTCCATCATGGACTCGGCGAGTCGACGCTGTTCAGTGGAAAACCCTAGCCATTCAGTTTGGGACGTATATAAGGGATCTTATGCCGTCATTGTTCGTCTTTTGGCCGATTGAGGAGAACCCTAAACGACTGTGGCATCTAGAGCAAGCTTGAAGGCCATTAGTGACTTTGAAGGAATTGTGGTGCAAGAAGAGGAAGGATTTTGGCCAAAGGAAGATCAAGGGGATCGAGTTCTGAGGTTTGGGGACACAGAGAGTACGTTTTCAGGTAATGTTTCGGATCATTCCTGTTATTTTGATGTGTACACGGATTTAGGTTTTATGAAACCCATTTGGTGATTTGATGGATTATTATGTTGTTATACAAAAGTTTATACCCCAGTAATAGGATGATTAGAGGTCCAGAAGTCCCATGATTGTGTATTTTGGGACCATACGTAATTCTAGAAGCAGTTGATCGACTGCATGGCATGGACTCGCCGAGTCGGATGAGCAGACTCGGCGAGTAGCTTGAAGATTCACTGGGACTCACCGAGTTTGTTCTTCAGACTCGGCGAGTAGAGTCGGGGTGGCCCCGCGATTCTTCCACGAGGAACTCATCGAGTCAGAGAGATACTCGACGAGTAGAAAGGGAACATCCAGGAAATTGTGAGGAGAACTAGACTCGCCGAGTCGCCAGGGTACTCGCCGAGTCCAGTCGAGATGACCATGGACCGTTGACCAGAGATGACCTATGTGTGATTTCTTAGGGTCAGTTAATGTGGAAGATCAAAGTATTAATAAGGGAGATATTGTTATAAGGAGCTTGTAGCTCGGCGGATCAGGTGCAAGTGATTTCAGGAGTTGTTAACTTCCAGCATCCACGAGGTGAGTTTTCTCACTATACTGTACCCGGAAGGGTTTGATTGTGTGACCGGAAGGTCGAATATGTTATGTATTATGTTTATATGCTATAAATGGAAAAGTTAGTTACTACGCATGATATGCATGTTTATATATGGGCCGGAAGGCAAAGTGTTATGTGACAGAAAGGTCAGGTATGATATATGATATATGTGCTTTATGTGTTAGAGTAAATGTATTATGTCTAGTATATGTTTTTGGGCCGGAAGGCAATATGTTATGGGCCGGAAGGCAATATGTTATGGGCCGGAAGGCGAATACGTTATGGGCCGAAAGGCGATTATCTCATGGGCCGGAAGGCATTGTGCAGGGACCGGAAGGTCGGGGCCTAGAAAGGCGTATGTGCGTAAGGTGTATATTGGGGAACTCACTAAGCTTCGTGCTTACAGTGTTTATGTTATGTTGTTTCAGGTTCTTTCAGTAACGCGGGATGGCACCGGCTCGATTGTACACACCAAAGAAAGAGTTGTATTCTGGAGGATCCTGGTTTTCTACTCAGTGAAAATGGAACTATGTTTTTGTAATTCAAATGTGTATGAGATTTTAAACAAGTGTTTTAATATTAATTTGATTAAATAAAATGAAAATTTTGCCTTGAAATTTACGGTGTTACAAATTGGTATCAGAGCCTTGGTTTGAGGGATTCGGACGCGCCTACGGGTAAATCTGGACTCAAACCGAGGAAGTAAGAAAAAGTTTGTAACAGCCCGAAATCTCGAATTATTATTAAATCACATTTTGGGGTGTTTTAAAGGGGGGACTCGGCGAGTTGGAGCTTGACTCGCCGAGTAGGAGCACGGACTTGGTCGCGGGTTCGCGACTGGACTCGACGAGTCCATCATGGACTCGGCGAGTCGACGCTGTTCAGTGGAAAACCCTAGCCGTTCAGTTTGGGACGTATATAAGGGATCTTATGCCGTCATTGTTCATCTTTTGGCCGATTGAGGAGAACCCTAAACGACTGTGGCATCTAGAGCAAGCTTGAAGGCCATTAGTGACTTTGAAGGAATTGTGGTGCAAGAAGAAGAAGGATTTTGGCCAAAGGAAGATCAAGGGGATCGAGTTCTGAGGTTTGGGGACACAGAGAGTATGGTTTCACGTAATGTTTCGGATCATTCCTGTTATTTTGATGTGTACACGGATTTAGGGTTTATGAAACCCATTTGGTGATTTGATGGATTATTATGTTGTTATACAAAAGTTTATACCCCAGTAATAGGATGATTCGAGGTCCAGAAGTCCCATGATTGTGTATTTTGGGACCATACGTAATTCTGGAAGCAGTTGATCGACTGCATAGCATGGACTCGCCGAGTCGGATGAGCAGACTCAGCGAGTAGCTTGAAGATTCACTGGGACTCGCCGAGTTTGTTCTTCAGACTCGGCGAGTAGAGTCGGGGTGGCCCCGCGATTCTTCCACGAGGAACTCGTCGAGTCAGAGAGATACTCGACGAGTAGAAAGGGAACATCCAGGAAATTGTGAGGACGACTAGACTCGCCGAGTCGCCAGGGTACTCGCCGAGTTCAGTCGAGATGACCATGGACCGTTGACCAGATATGACCTATGTGTGATTTCTTAGGGTCAGTTAATGTGGAAGATCAAAGTATTAATAAGGGAGATATTGTTATAGGGAGCTTGTAGCTCGGCGGATCAGGTGCAAGTGATTTCAGGAGTTGTTAACTTCCAGCATCCACGAGGTGAGTTTTCTCACTATACTGTACCCGGAAGGATTTGATTGTGTGACCGGAAGGTCGAATATGTTATGTATTATGTTTATATGCTATAAATGGAAAAGTTAGTTGCTACGCATGATATGCATGTTTATATATGGGCCGGAAGGCAAAGTGTTATGTGACAGAAAGGTCAGGTATGATATATGATATATGTGCTTTATGTGTTAGAGTAAATGTATTATGTGCTATATATGTTTTTGGGCCTGAAGGCAATATGTTATGGGCCGGAAGGCAATATGTTATGGGCCGGAAGGCAATATGTTATGGGCCGGAAGGCGAATATGTTATGGGCCGGAAGGCAATATGTTATGGGCCGGAAGGCGAATACGTTATGGGCCGGAAGGCGATTATCTCATGGGCCGGAAGGCATTGTGCAGGGACCGGAAGGTCGGGGCCTGGAAAGGCGTATGTGCGTAAGGTGTATATTGGGGAACTCACTAAGCTTCGTGCTTACAGTGTTTATGTTATGTTGTTTCAGGTTCTTTCAGTAACGCGGGATGGCACCGGCTCGATTGTACACACCAAAGAAAGAGTTGTATTCTGGAGGATCCTGGTTTTCTACTCAGTGAAAATGGAACTATGTTTTTGTAATTCAAATGTGTATGAGATTTTAAACAAGTGTTTTAATATTAATTTGATTAAATAAAATGAAAATTTTGCCTTGAAATTTACGGTGTTACAAATTGGTATCAGAGCCTTGGTTTGAGGGATTCGGACGCGCCTACGGGTAAATCTGGACTCAAACCGAGGAAGTAAGAAAAAGTTTTCAAATAGATAGTTTTCTAAAAAGTGAATAAGAGTTCAAAGAGAAAGCAAGAAAGAGCAGTGTGTACAATCAGCCAGAGCCAGACGGTGATTTCCCAAAATACCCTTACTTTTGAGTTATGAAATATTTATTATCCATTTTATGAGATATTATTGCATGCTAGAGACAGGCTAGGTATTTCATATCTTAGGATTAGAATGGCCTGATTTGTGATGCCTTAGTCTAGGGATTGTTGTTATATGTGTGTTATGCTTTTGGATATGTGATGAAGGAGAGTATTCAGTTAGAACGCGCAAGGGGTAGAGCTACAGAGTTCAGTGGTACTTCCGAGGATGAGCCGAGAAGGTGGAGTTATCACAAAGAGGGAGTCCTATGTATGCTTCGATGCTCGAATGCTGCTTGCTTTGTGCTTTGTGGAACTCTCGATGATGGGAGTCAGATACTAAGTGAGTATGACGATATTCAGGAGGTAGATGACTGGCATCATTAGGAGCTCTTCAGCAGCTGATGGCAAAGAAGTGGGAGGACGACGGAAGAGACTAGGGAGTAACCTAGCCGGATAAGTGCGATGAAAGAGTAGAGGATTTCGCTGGGGAGCGAGCATGTGCGATGGAAATGGTGAAAGAGCAGGTCGAGCAGCTACTTAGGAGCTCTGGGATGGTCCGTGTGGAAAGTATGGGTAGATGTGGCAGGTAGTATGGGCCCGTACTACTGAAAGCAGAGGACCCATACTCGATACAGGGAGTATTCTGGGGGCCCTAAGGAGCAGATTGAGGAGTGATGTTATGGTCCGGGTACCATACATCGGAGCAGATTGAGGAGTGATGTTATGGTTCGAACACCATACATCGGAGCGGATTGCAGAGTGATGTTATGGTCCGGGTACCATACATCGGAACAGATTGAGGAGTGGTGTTATGGTTCGAATATCATACATCGGAGCGGATTGCAGAGTGATGTTATGGTCCGGGTACCATACATCGGAACAGATTGAGGATAGATGTTATGGTTCGGGAACCATACACCGGAGCAGATTGAGAAGGGATGCTGTGGGATGAGCGCCATGGTTCGTAGTGAATGATGCTTGTGGTTATCTTGTTATCCGGTCATGATCCATGAGGTAGAGAGCGGGCACGATGGGCCTTAGGCCTGCAGACCATGATTAAGTGTGGAGAGGCGTCCTTCGAGAGGAAAGGCGAGTGCCTATCAGAGTATTTTGGTAAGGAGTTAAAGGGAGAGGAAAATTTCGATCTGAGTTGAGCAATCAGTCGATAAGGGAGAGGTCACCTTTTAGGTGGGTATTGCTAATTATGTTGTGTGCAAGATACGAGAGGTCTGACGTTTCAGTTTTGGATTTTGGGGGGGGGGGTACACCCTGCAAGTCGTTATCGGTGATGATTTTCCCCAGAGTATCAGGGAGCATGGGTGCCGCGAGGCAGTGACTTATCGTGAACAGACAGTCAGTTGGGACTGAGGTAGTCGAGGACCACACTACACCTAATTGGGAATAATAGGAGGTGTTATAGTGGTAGCAGTGGGGAGTTCAGTCGAGTTTTGCAGTGCAGAGAGTTTTCGTCTATGTCGAGAGTGGGTCCCTGTCCTTGGGACAATTTCCGGTGTTGGAACATTGGTTGACGAGTTGAGGCGAGAGGAACGACGATTCTGCAGTGCAGTCTACGAGCCAGGGATGTTTTTGGGCAGTTGAGATGCTTAGTATTGGATTGGTATGAGATTTGGAACGATTAGAGACAGTCGTGATGAGGAGTTCTTGAGGAGTTCATCAGAGGTTCAGAGTATAGGGGGTCGATTGATTCCCTTAAGGGGGAATTATCGGGCGTTGCGTAGCACTTCCTCGGAGCAGGTGCGATTTCACTGGTGGAAAATAGTCGTGGGTTAGTTGAGTGTTAATTGGGAATGGTTCGAACCCTAAGTGGGGGAGAACCGGGTGCAGTACATAATAAAGCAAAGATTTGTCAATAGTGACTATAAGTGAAGTATAGAGATCTGCTATAAGAAATCATGAGACCAGAGGTGTCGGTGATCGAGGGAAGAGGTCAGAGTGAGTTTATGCGGGAAGTACTTGAGGAGGAGAACGAATGTACTCATGATAAGTGATTGGTGTTGTTGCAAGAAGATAGAGAATGATTGGGCAGCCAACTTCCGGGGCCGGTGTGCATATCCTTGTTGGATTTTGAGCGTCGGAAGAAGGGTTTCGGAGCATTATTAGCAAATTTCGTAGCGGCAGCATTTTCTTGTTTTCCAAATCGAGAAGATTAGATGCACCGAAGTTGTAAGGTGAGAAATGAAGATCTAGATATGGGGTTCAGAAGGAATGTATTATTGTGTCTACATGATGTTGGGACAGGAGATCAGTGGTCGTGGCAGTATTCTGGGCTATTCGGTTATGATATCCTTACTTCAGAGTTATTCAGGAATCCTGAACTGAATCGACGTGTGGCGTATCAAGTATCTACGGATCTAGTGGGAGTCTTCGAGTATGGACATCCGGGGAGACTATTTGGGAGAGTGGATTTTCGCAAGGTGGGCGTTCGTTATGTTGGTTGCCTCCATAGTCTGTGGTGAATATTCGAGTCGCAGTACTCACTATTCAAAAGATGTTGTGATACCGTGTGGAGTCGCAGTACTCATTATATGGCAAGAGAATGCGATGTTGGAATGTTTTCCGTGCAGTGTATGGTGTGGAAGAGTTTTGGGTTTGAGTGGTCCTATTATCGAGTTTTTGAAGCCTAGATGCTGAGTCGGGGACAAGACGGGGGTATCCGTCCCTGTTGGGAGATGTGGGGAAATACGCGAGGAATATGCGCAGCAGAACCCAGAGATTGGAGTCGAGACGATCCTTGATTGGATTGTATTGCTCGCACGAGGAAAAGAGAATTTTGTTACTTGTGTGTCACTGGGTCGGGATGGTGATCACGGGGAGAAAGTTAGTGGAATATTTGGGTCATGAGATGGGTGACAGATGGGGGCTCAGATGTAGAGCCAAGAGCTGATCCAGTACTCAGTCTTGAGGAGGAATATGGGGAAGGAGTTTATCAAGATGACATCTGAGGATATTTTAGAGAGAGTAAACGATCTAGACGCTCGAAGACATGCTTCGGGCATGTACGTTCGATCTCTGAGAAAGCCGCGGTACGTATTGATCCTTGGTTGAGTTGTCTCATTTCAGCAGTCATCATTAGTGCATTAGTATGCCGCCCTTTGAGCTGTTGTATAGGAGGTGGTGTCGGACCCTCAATTGCTGAGGAGAGGTAACGCATGGACCCGAGAGTGCTTGCGAGCAGATCCAGAACATGTACGATACATGGAGTAGTGGCAAGGTCGTCAAGCGAATTTCCCTAGATAAAGGAAGAAGAAGGTATGTGGGGACTAGTGCAGCATGTGCATGTGATTGCAAGAGGAAAACTCGTGAGAGTTGCTCTGAGAATTGAGGATGGGTCCCTCAGTTGTTCCGAAATGGATAAAGAGGGTTTAGGATTGGGAAGCCAGTGATTCATGGTTTCCTAACCCTTATGGGTCGAGTGATTGCTGAGATTTAGAGCAGAGTTGCATCTTGGGTAATTCTCGGTTACAGGGAGTGGTGGACAGTACAGAGATCGTGCTTTAGTCGACGGAGCAGAGGCAACAGGTTGAATGGAGGATAATGATTGTCTAGTGTTGACAGGAAAGTTATGCAGACAGACGCCGTTGCGAGCAGGTGTTTCAGGTTGGCGACTTCGTACTTCTGACGGTCCCTCCTTGGAAAGGGGTGATCCGATTCAGGAAGAGGGGCAAGTTGGGGCCCCGATATGTTGGGCCTTTTCGTGAAGGTGCGAAGGTAGGACGAGTGGCCTATCATTTGGAGCTGCCAAAGGAATTGGGATGGATCCACGACACTTTTCATGTGTCGCAATTGAAGAAGTATATAGCCGATGAGTCAACAGTGGTTCCACTAAAGAACAATTAGGTGGATGCGAGCCTGTGTTACGCTGAGAGGCCAGTGGCCATCAGGGATCGGAAGATCAAGGTTCTGAGGAACAAGGAGGTACCTTTGGTAATGGTTCGGTGGTAACCTCGGAAGAGATCGGAAGTGACTGGGGAGTCGGAACGTGAGATGCGGGAGCAACATCCGGCACTATTTTCAGAGTGAGACTTCGAGGGCGAAGTCTGTTTCTAGTGGGGGAGAATTGTAACAGCCCGAAATCTCGAAGTATTATTAAATCACATTTTGGGGTGTTTTAAAGGGGGGACTCGGTGAGTTGGAGCTTGACTCGCCGAGTAGGAACACGGACTTGGTCGCGGGTTCGCGACTGGACTCGACGAGTCCATCATGGACTCGCCGAGTCGACGCTATTCAGTGGAAAACCCTAGCCGTTTAGTTTGGGACGTATATAAGGGATCTTATGCCGTCATTGTTCGTCTTTTGGCCGATTGAGGAGAACCCTAAACGACTGTGGCATCTAGAGCAAGCTTGAAGGCCATTAGTGACTTTGAAGGAATTGTGGTGCAAGAAGAGGAAGGATTTTGGCCAAAGGAAGATCAAGGGGATCGAGTTCTGAGGTTTGGGGACACAGAGAGTACGTTTTCAGGTAATGTTTCGGATCATTCCTGTTATTTTGATGTGTACACGGATTTAGGGTTTATGAAACCCATTTGGTGATTTGATGGATTATTATGTTGTTATACAAAAGTTTATACCCCAGTAATAGGATGATTAGAGGTCCAGAAGTCCCATGATTGTGTATTTTGGGACCATACGTAATTCTGGAAGCAGTTGATCGACTGCATGGCATGGACTCGCCGAGTCGGATGAGCAGACTCGGCGAGTAGCTTGAAGATTCACTGGGACTCGCCGAGTTTGTTCTTCAGACTCGGTGAGTAGAGTCGGGGTGGCCCCGCGATTCTTCCACGAGGAACTCGTCGAGTCAGAGAGATACTCGACGAGTAGAAAGGGAACATCCAGGAAATTGTGAGGACGACTAGACTCGCCGAGTCGCCAGGGTACTCGCCGAGTCCAGTCGAGATGACCATGGACCGTTGACCAGAGATGACCTATGTGTGATTTCTTAGGGTCAGTTAATGTGGAAGATCAAAGTATTAATAAGGGAGATATTGTTATAGGGAGCTTGTAGCTCGGCGGATCAGGTGCAAGTGATTTCAGGAGTTGTTAACTTCCAGCATCCACAAGGTGAGTTTTCTCACTATACTGTACCCGTAAGGGTTTGATTGTGTGACCGGAAGGTCGAATATGTTATGTATTATGTTTATATGCTATAAATGGAAAAGTTAGTTGCTACGCATGATATGCATGTTTATATATGGGCCGGAAGGCAAAGTGTTATGTGACAGAAAGGTCAGGTATGATATATGATATATGTGCTTTATGTGTTAGAGTAAATGTATTATGTGCTGTATATGTTTTTGGGCCGGAAGGCAATATGTTATGGGCCGGAAGGCAATATGTTATGGGCCGGAAGGCGAATATGTTATGGGCCGGAAGGCAATATGTTATGGGCCGGAAGGCGAATACGTTATGGGCCGGAAGGCGATTATCTCATGGGCCGGAAGGCATTGTGCAGGGACCGGAAGGTCGGGGCCTGGAAAGGCGTATGTGCGTAAGGTGTATATTGGGGAACTCACTAAGCTTCGTGCTTACAGTGTTTATGTTATGTTGTTTCAGGTTCTTTCAGTAACGCGGGATGGCACCGGCTCGATTGTACACACCAAAGAAAGAGTTGTATTCTGGAGGATCCTGGTTTTCTACTCAGTGAAAATGGAACTATGTTTTTGTAATTCAAATGTGTATGAGATTTTAAACAAGTGTTTTAATATTAATTTGATTAAATAAAATGAAAATTTTGCCTTGAAATTTACGGTGTTACAACAGTATAAACTAATCTTTTGTTTATGGGATTTCATTCTTCAATAGTTTTATTTTCATTAGTAGAACTACTACATATTTGAACTGTAGGATTCCAGGGATTTCAACTCATGGTTTTATTTTATGTAATAAAACTACAATACTTACTGGTGTTAGACATCGTTTCATACAATGCATTACTATACATTAAAGGTGGTAGCCAAGGAATTTCATACAGGAGTTTTCATACAAAACAATACAATACAATAGGTGGTAACTAGGCATACATACTAATACTTTTGACTACTAAAAAAATATTGGATTTTCTTCGAAACATACAAACATTTCACAAATTCATTAACAAGTTTTCATTTCAAAAACATGCTTATAAACTTGCCAGCTTTAATGCTGATACTCTTTAAAAACCACTTGTATTCTCAGCAAATCAGTAGACAGGTACTTCCACAGGCTTTTGAGAAGATGGAGCGTATAGAGTCTCGTCTTTTATATTTTTCTATACATTTGATGTATATAAATATTAATCAAAATGATGTAAATACCATATATATATATATATATATATATATATATATATATATATATTCAATGTAATGGTTGTCGTTTACTTTGATTAATATGATTCAATTGTTTTTATACTATACATGTCGTCCTCCACCCCTGAACGTTTTAGCAGTTTTGGTTTATTATTATTCGAATACAAGAGAACATTACATTACACGTACACTAGTTAATACAGGGCTGTAGGACATCACTTCAATTTTACCCTTCAGGGTGCGGGCTAAATCCTATCATAGTATAACGAGATTCTCCTGCAGGGAGAGCGTGAGATTTGTGAATAGATATATTCGGGACTGACTATCCCACACCTAAACTGCTAGCTATAGTTTGGCAAGCATGCCTACGTGAAAAATGTCATAACGTACGACGCCTGAAGAATCTCGTAGAGGTCACTAGGTCATATCAAGCAAGGTTATACGAACTCACAATAGTATAATCTAACCTTTTGTTTATGGGATTTCATTTTTTAATAGTTTTATTTTCATTAATAGAACTACTACATATTTTAACTAGAGGATTCCAGGGATTTCAACTCATGGTTTTATTTTAAGTAATAAAACTACTATACATATTAGTGTTAGACAGCGTTTCATACAATGCATTACTATACATTATTGGTGGTACCTAGGGAATTTCATACAAAACAATATAATACAGTTGGTGGTAACTAGGCATACATACTAATACGTTTGACTACTAAAGTAAATATTGGATTTTCTTGGAAACATACAAACATTTCACAGATTCATTAACAGGTTTTCATTTCAAAAACATACTTGTAAACTCACCATCTTTAATGTTGTTACTCTTTCAAAACCACTTGTAATCTCAGGAAATCAGTAGATAGGTACTTCCGCAGGCTTTTGAGAAGACGGAGCGTATATATTCACGTCTTTTTAATTTTCTATACTTTTAATGTATATAAATATGAATCAAAATAATGTAAATACGATATATATATATATATATATATATATATATATATGTATATATATATATATATATATATGTATATATATATATATTCATTGTAATGGTTGTGTTTACTTTGATTACTATGATTCAGTTGTTTTTACACTATACATGACGTCCTCCACCCCTGAACGTTTCCGTCGTTTTTGTTTATTATTATTCGATTAAAAGAGAACATTACATTACACGTACACTAGTTAATACAAAGTTGTAAGACATCACTTCAATTGTACCCTTCGGGGTGCGGGCTAAATCCTATCATAGTATAAACAGAGTCTCCCACTGGGAGAGAGTGAGATTTGTGAATAGATCTATTCAGGACTTACTATCCCACACCTAAACTTCTAGCTCTAGTTAGGCAAGCATGCCTGGGGTGACAAATGTCATAACGCCTGATGTTTAATGAACATCGTAGAGGTCGCTAGGTCATATCAAGCATGGTTATACGAACTCACAACAGTATAAACTATCATTTTGTTTATGGGATTTCATCCTTCAATAGTTTTATTTTCATTAATAGAACTATTCATATTTCCACTCATGGTTTTATTTTAAGTAATAAAACTACTATACATACTGGTGTTAGTCACGTCTTTTATATTTTGCTATATTTTTTATGCATATAAATATGAATATAACTGATTTAAATACAATATATATATATATATATATATATATATATATATATATTCAATTTAATGGTTGTGTTTACTTTGATTACTATGATGCAGTTTTTGTGATACTATATATGACGTCCTCCACCCCTAAACGTTTCCGCCGTTTCAGTTTCAGGGTGTGACACTTGAGAGATGATTATATTTCACCAAAATCGGCTAGCCCTTACTTGTGTATCCTTAAGTACCGATTTTCTAGTATGAGGCTTCTTTATATAGTGTGCTCATCAGGGTTACACCATGTAACTCATGACTTTCCACATTCTTCATAATCCATGGGTTTTAACCTACATTGAGTATCCATGGGTCACCCCATGGGTTTAGCCCAACATGAAGAACTATGGATCACAAACCCACTATATTAGAATGAATGATTTACCAAATCAATCCCCATTTATTTAATTAGTCTCTTTTGATCACAAAATTAATTTGAATCTACTTCTTGATCAATACTAATTAAATAATTAATATCAATATATTAGAACTTATAATATATTAATAAATTATAAATATCCACGTCTCACAAAAGTCTATCCAAATTGTTCTGATGCCATGCAACCCAAATGGACCATGCTAAATTGGGTCAAGTACATACCAAATATACCTATGGACTTACACACCTTATCCAACAGTCTCTCACTTGGATAAGTCTAATAATGTAACAACCCGAAATTTCCGTACTATCTTTTGTAACTCTTTCGTAGTACAATTCGCGCAACCAATCGTCGTTTACAAATCCAATTTCCGATCTTCCGTATAATTAAGTCATTAATTAGTACACATTTAAAATGACTTAATGGGTGTCTTAATACAATTAGAAATCATTCTAACATCCAATTCTAGTGATCGGAATATTTCTAGATATTACCGTATCGGGTTACGGTAACTCAATCGGGTACGACCAAAAGCCTCGTCTAACGCCGGTATCAGGTAGAATTCCACCGTGTCCAAAACTTAAACACTATATGAATATGTTTAAGACTCCATTTGAAGCCTTTGGCCAATTTATCATTAAATACTTCCAACCTCTCTCTTCATCCAAGTTTAAGGGATCAAAACTCAAATTTAAGGCTTCAAATCTTTAAGGTACTCTCCCTAGCTTGTATTGTAACCTTCTTAGCCTTCAAATTGGAGTTCAAAGCATGATTTAAGACTATATTCATGAGTTTACGGCCATGGAACCTTCATGGGTCGTAAACTCATATAACAAGGGTTTTTAAGCCCTAAAACCCCTCCTAAGCAATGTTAGACATTAGTAATGGCTTAAGGACTTCATGGAAGGGACTTACAACAATTAAAACATGGATTTTAAGGGATAAAAGTGAGTTTATGGCCAAGACACATTCTCGGGCCGTAAACTCATATTCAAGGGGTTTTTGAGCCAATTAACCCTTCCAAATCATAGTTGGGACTTAGTTATGACTTGTGGGACATGGGTTTTAGCATCTAAACACCTTAAACATGATTTTTGAGGGATAAAAGAGAGTTTACAGCCAAGACATATTCTTGGGCCGTAAACTCCTCTTAAATGGGGATTTAGTGCCCTAAAACTTGTCCAAATGCCTTGAAACTCAACCAATGGCCTTGTGGTAAAACCTAGATGCCTCAAAAAATAGTTTAAGGATTTGCAACATATCAAAAGTATCATTTGTAGGAGTTTACAGCCTAGGAACATACCCTTGGCCGTAAACTCATAAATCCATGTTAATGATGCATCAAATACACTCAAACGACTTGTATAAATTTTTAGAATCACATGTGATTGTCACTAGAAGCTCAAAATCAATTTTTCCTTGGCCATAGGTGAGTTTACGGCCGTAAACTCTTATGGGATGGCCGTAAACTCCCTTTTAAGTGTTATAATTTCATTCAATTAACTCCAAGGCATTTTAGAAATCCATTCCCACAATCCCCATGTCCATTTAAGCCATTAAACAACCAAAATCACACCCACATGAGTTTACGGCCGTAAACGTGTGTTCAATAGCTGTAAACTCCTTAAAATGTTTACTCTTGGGGAGTAAACTCAAGTCCCAAGTCCCTAGTGCCATTACACGTCCGAAGATGTCACCCGGGTCACCCTAAACGCTCATTTTGAGGTGTTTAACTTCATTGGAGTGTAATGTTCCATATGATTAGTGAATGTATCTCTAATTGTATATATGTGAACATTATATCACTTTACATAGGGACATCGCGAGTAATCAAACCCCGAACCAACGTCTAATATTCAAAACCGACACGTTTTCGAGTCCGGTGAGTTCATACCCCTACCCTTTTTCATTGTTTTCACTGTTTTCAGGGGGAACACAAGCAAAGTACAAGGGAATTCTTGTACTCAAAACATGTTTTCAAATGTGTGTTTCATATTTCATATGCTTTTATAACTGATTACCACAACTGATAATCATTTGAACATGCAGATCACGTAACATATATTTGTGAAATAGGTCTTTAAACTATTATGTTTTACATATATTTCACAATTGGTTTTTCCACATTTTATCAGTTAAAAGCATGACATTAGACATTTGAACATAATACCTGTACACTGTTTTGTCCTCGATAACACTCCACACACATACACGAGTGGAGGACTATCTTATTATTACTAGTAAATTTGTTAATCCTGTATGATTGGAGACACGTCCTCGGGGAACACTCCACCGAGATACGCGAGTGGAGGACTACACCCATAACCAGAATCTTTGGTATTTAGAGAGCGTGACTTGAGTGTATAGATCTATACGGGGCTAACTACCCCACACCTGGCTGCTAGCTACAGCCGAAAGTCATAAGTATGTGGACGACTTATTCCCACATGTGGACTACTTATTGCCACAGGTTTTCAGTCTATTGTATGGTTATGGAACTCGCAATTAGAATAACAGAGATTTACTTATAGTAATAATGAACCGCTTTATACATCTTTTACATCTTTCACGTACTGTAACTAACATTCAGGAAAGTACGGGACTCTCCTGGGGAAAACATGGAACCTGATCACTATTACATCTTTTACATCTTTAACATCGTTTACATTAGAAACCAACATGCAGGAAAGCATGGGGCTTTCCTGGGTAACACTTACATCACTATAAAGAGTAACAAACTGGATAACAATACATCTTTTACAATTTGTAAGATACAATAAGGAAAGTATGGGACTTTCCTGATAACACATGATAAGTAAACAGAACAGTTTAACAAGTCAGATAACCAACTATACATTTTCACATGAATAAACATGTTTTCAGTGTACAAACTTACTATACTTTACATTTGTGAAACAATAACCAACTATTAAGAAAATATGGGATTTTCTAGGTGCATATAACATTTCAGAAACAGAAAAGAAACTCGAAAAAATTTCACAAACAAAAACCACTTATGAAATCACCAGCTTTATGCTGATTTTTAAACCGCTTGTGTTCTCAGGTCAGCGTTAGAACAGGTACTCGAAGATCCTTTTTGCTTGAAGATGGTGTACATAAAGATCCGTTTCTTTTGTTTATATATATATATATATATATATATATATATATATATATATATATATATATATATATATATATGTATATATATATATTGTATCACAACTGTACAAACTTTACTTTTGAAACAACTGTAAAACTTTATTATGTAATGTATGGTTGCTTTACTTTACCCACTATGTGCATTGGATTTGATACTCAACGTGGTAGTCAACCCCGGAAATGTTTTCCGCCTTCGGTTTTCGGGGTGTGATAGATTGGTATCAGAGCCCTTGTTTATAGTGAATGAAGTATACCAAACCTTACACGGTATAAAACTATATACACTAAAGGGCCTTAGTGCTCTAAATTAAAAGTATCTTCAAACTACAAGTATTTTTCAAAAATATACTAGTATACCGAACCATCGTCACCCGTAATTACAAGTTGAACAGAACATAAGCAATTGGGTGTTGTGTACTATGGTTAAACCTGGGCAGTTATGTAGTCGTGTCTAGGGTCAATATAGCCTGGCCAACTATATTCATTCGAGACACGACCAACATGTGCTTGGGAGTGACTGTGGTATGCGGCATGCCTGAAACTTATCCTAATATCCCAAACATCGAACCATTGTCATAATCAATTCATGAAATACTATGGGAGTATTTCTCGATCCCGATCCTCTGTAGTAATCCTTATTCGAGTGGCTTTCTGTGATTATTCTTAGCGATAAATTACCTGTTCGATAACTCTTTCCTGCTTTATCGCTTATTCGAATCATATAACTGTCATATCTATCGATTCAATGTAGAGGACTTACCATCCTCTCTTCCTTGATCTTATTAGATCAAGATGCCTCCTCGAAAGAGACCTAGCTCAAAGAACAACAACAATCCTTCTTCGCCGCCACCTCCTTCTCAGTTCGATCTAGCATCGCTCCAGACGATGATGACAGCTGCAATGGTAGCAGCTATGTCACAAATGAACCCTAGTGGTTCAGGTGGTGGTCCTCAATCTCAAAACCCCGAGGTTAACCAGGGACACCAAAGAGGGGGTTCCTACAAGGATTCCATGAACACAAAACCAAAATCCTTTAATGGCACTGGAGGTGTCATTTCCTTATCTCGATGGTTCGAGAAAATAGAGTCCATCTTTGAAATCTGTGCTTGTGCGGAGTCTGACAAAGTTAAATTCGCGGCCTGTACCTTCGCTGATATAGCCTTGACTTGGTGGAATGGCCGAGTCAAATCTCTGACCTTACCCGTAGCCAATGCCATGGGCTGGGAGGCCATGAAAGAACTTCTCATTGCCGAGTACTACCCCCGTGGTGAAATGCAGAAATTAGAGCACGAGCTCTGGAACCTGAAGATGAAAGGTTCCGACATTGCTGCATATACTTCCCGATTTGATGATCTCTCACTTCTCTACCCGGGATTAGTCACTCCTGAAAACAAAAAGATCGAAAGGTTCGTTTGGGGGTTATCTCAACCGACAAAGAGTCACGTTTTGGCTGCTCGTCCGGATACCTATGATAGTGCCAAGACTTTAGCTCAAATTCTGATCGATCACAACGAGGACGTTAAGGAAATCACTACCACTTCTGAGCCGACTCAAAGGAGTGGTGAAAAGAGGAAATTCTGGAAAAAGAAGAAGGGTCAATCTTCTCAAGGATCTTCCAAGAAACAGCAGACGGTAGCAATCCATGCTGCTACTACTACCCCTGTTGCTGCTGCTTCTGTCATGGGATCCACAGCTCCAACTCCTACCAGTAAATATGCTGGAAACCTTCCTCTCTGTGTCAAGTGCAAATACCATCATCATCTTGGTCCTTGCCGAGAACTATCCTGTACCAACTGTGGTAAGAAGGGGCACACAGTTCGATTCTGCAGAACTCCTACCCAATCAGCCAACCAATCATCTGGAGCAGGTGTTAGTCAAGCCTGCTACAACTGTGGAGAAGTTGGGCACTTTAAAAGGAACTGTCCCAAGAAGTCAACTGCTGATAACACTGGAAGAATTCTAACCATGGGACGGGAGGAAGCAGTTGCTGATCCCACTGTTGTTTCGGGTACGTTCCTTCTCGACAACTCATATACTAGTATTCTTTTCGTTTCGGGTGCTGAAAGGAGTTTTGTTAGTCATACTTTCCAACATAACCTAAAACCTAATCCTCAACCACTAACTGAAACGTTTACTGTCGAGATGGCTAACGGTGAGAAAGAAAGCGCTAACGATGTATTCTTAGGTTGTACACTTACCTTAAACGATCACTCATTTCCTATAGATCTCATGCCCGTTTCCATTAAGAGCTTTGATGTTATCATTGGCATGGATTGGTTGAGTCCCAATCATGCTGATATTCTTTGTTACGAAAAATTCATCCGTCTCAATCTTCCTTTGGATCAAACTCTCATAATCTATGGCGATAAACCCAGTTCCAATCTTCATATCATTTCCTACATCAAAGCTCGAAAGCTCCTTCGAAAGGAGTGCGTTGCATTCTTAGCTCATGTGATCAACGAGAAACAAGAAGTTAGAGACCTCGCGAGCATCCCCGAAGTCTGTAACTTTCCAGATGTGTTTCCCAAAGAACTTCCAGGAATTCCTCCCGAACGTCAGGTCGAGTTCCGTATTAACCTAATTCCTAAGGCTACTCCCATAGCAAAATCTCCGTATCGCTTAGCTCCGGCAGAATTGCAGGAGTTATTCAGTCAACTCAATGAGTTGCTCAGTAAAGGATTCATTAGACCGAGTTCCTCAACCTGGGGAGCTCCGGTTCTGTTTGTCAAGAAGAAAGATGGATCCTTTCGGATGTGTATCAACTATCGTGAACTGAACAAGTTAACTGTTAAGAACCAATATCCTCTTCCAAGAATAGACGACCTCTTTGATCAACTCCAGGGAGCCAGCTACTTTTCAAAGATAGACCTTTGGTCAGGGTACCATCAATTACGAGTCCAGGAAAATGATATTTCCAAAACAACTTTCAGGACTCGGTATGGACACTACGAGTTTGTAGTGATGCCCTTCGGTCTAACCAATGCACCAGCTGTGTTCATGGACCTGATGAACCGGGTGTGCCGTCCTTTCTTAGATAAATTCGTCATCGTGTTCATTGATGACATCCTCGTCTACTCCCGAAGCGAAGAAGACCACAAGCAACACTTGAGGCTAGTGTTGGAGACCCTTAGATCAGAAAAGCTATACGCGAAATTTTCCAAATGTGAACTCTGGATACGGAAGGTAACTTTCCTCGGTCACGTGGTAAGCGAGGAGGGTATTCATGTAGATCCTTCCAAGATTAAAGCGATAGAGAATTGGTCGGAACCGAAAACACCCACAGAAATTCGTCAATTCTTGGGTCTCGCCGGCTACTATCGGCGATTCATTCAGAATTTTTCCAAAATCGCCAAACCTTTAACCACTCTAACACAGAAAGGTGTACCCTTTTGTTGGCGTGATAAACAAGAAACTGTATTCCAAACGTTGAAGAGAGCCTTAAGTAGCGTGCCTGTTCTGTCTCTGCCTTAAGGGACAGAGGACTTCGTTGTCTACTGCGATGCGTCTAATCAAGGTTTAGGCTGTGTGCTTATGCAAAGAGGAAAGGTGATTGCCTACGCCTCAAGACAGCTGAAATCACACGATGTCAACTATACCACACATGACTTGGAACTAGGAGCCGTAGTCTTTGCATTGAAGATTTAGAGACATTATCTCTACAGAACCAAGTGTACAATCTTCACTGATCACAAGAGTCTGCAGCACATCTTTAATCAGAAAGACTTAAACATGAGGCAACGGCGATGGGTAGAATTACTCAGTGATTATGAGTGTGAAATCCATTACCACCCCGACAAGGCCAATGTGGTAGCAGATGCCCTTATCCGAAAGGATAGTACAGGTCACAAAGTGAAGAACCAGACGATGACCATCCATTCCAACCTACCCATGCAAATCCGAGAAGCTTAGTTAACAACCCTCAAACCCGAGAACATGTGAGATGAAACCTTGAGAGGGATGGAAAAGAAACTTGAGATCAAAGGTGACGGAGTTCACTGTTTCATGAATCGAATCTGGATTCCCAAATCCGATGGATTCAGGGAAATAGTCATGGAAGAAGCACACAGAACCAAATACTTTGTTCACCCGGGTTCGGACAAGATGTACCTGGATCTCAAGAAACAATACTGGTGGCCAAACATGAAAGCTGAAATAGCTACATTCGTGGGCAAGTGTCTGACTTGCGCCAAAGTTAGAGTTGAACATCAGAAACCCTCAGGTCTGCTCCAACAACCCGAGATCCCTGAGTGGAAATGGGAGATGATTACCATGGACTTCATCACCAAACTACCCAAGTGTTCTAGTGGATATGATACCATTTGGGTAATTGTCAATCGTTTCACAAAATCCGCTTACTTCATTCCAATTAAAGAATCATACAAGATGGAAAGACTCGCGCGAATCTACATCCAGGAGGTAGTATGTCTACACGGTGTACCTGTATCCATTATCTCTGATCGAGTAGGTTTACCTCCAGATTCTGGCAATCCCTTCAGAAAGCCCTTGGAACCAAACTAGATATGAGCACGACGTATCATCCTCAGACCGATGGACAGAGTGAGAGAACAATCCAAACCCTGGAGGACATACTTAGGGCATGTTTCATTGACTTTGGAAAATCGTGGGACACACATCTATCCTTGATCGAATTCTCGTACAACAACAGTTACCACACCAGCATTAGGGCTGCTCTGTTTGAAGCCCTATACGGTCGTAAGTGCAGATCCCCTCTGTGCTGGGCCGAGGTGGGGGATACACAGTTAGCCAGGAGTCGAGTCCCCAACAGTGCTCTCACTGGTCCTGAAATCATCCGTGAAACCACTAAAAAGATCATTCAGATCTGTAACCGATTGAAAGCTTCACGTGATCGTCAAAAGAGTTACGCTGATAACCGTCGGAAACCACTAGAATTCCAGGTTGGAGACCGTGTCCTCTTAAAAGTCTCGCCCTGGAAAGGCACTGTACATTTTGGTAAGCGTGGGAAACTTAATCCAAGGTACATTGGACCCTTTGAGATCCTCTCTAGGATCGGTCCAGTTGCCTATAAACTTCATTTGCCTCACGAACTTAGTGACATTCATCCTGTCTTCCATGTTTCAAATCTCAAAAAGTGCTTATCCGATGAAACCCTAACAATTCCCTTAGATGAGATCGAGATCAATGAAAACCTCAACTTTGTGGAGGAACCGATCGAAATCATGGATCGAGAAGTCAAACGTACAAAACAAAGTCGCATCTCGTTAGTGAAGGTTCGCTGGAATGCCAAGCGGGGACCGGAATTCACTTGGGAACAGGAAGATTCAATGAAGCAGAAGTATCCACAAATCTTTTCTGATCCATGATTTGTATCTTGTCTTATGTTCTAAACTTTGAATTTCGGGATGAAATTCCCTTTAACGGGGGGATAATGTAACAACCCGAAATTTCCGTACTATCTTTTGTAACTCTTTCGTAGTACAATTCGCGCAACCAATCGTCGTTTACAAATCCGATTTCCGATCTTCCGTATAATTAATTCATTAATTAGTACACATTTAAAATGACTTAATGGGTGTCTTAATACAATTAGAAATCATTCTAACATCCAATTCTAGTGATCGGAATATTTCTAGATATTACTGTATCGGGTTACGGTAACTCAATCGGGTACGACCAAAAGCCTCGTCTAACGCCGGTATCGGGTAGAATTCCACCGTGTCCAAAACTTAAACACTATATAAACGTGTTTAAGACTCCATTTGAAGCCTTTGGCCAATTTATCATTAAACACTTCCAACCTCTCTCCTCATCCAAGTTTAAGGGATCAAAACTCAAATTTAAGGCTTCAAATCTTTAAGGTACTCTCCCTAGCTTGTATTGTAACCTTCATAGCCTTCAAATTGGATTTCAAAGCATGATTTAAGACTATATTCATGAGTTTACGGCCATGGAACCTTCTTGGGCCGTAAATTCATATAACAAGGGTTTTTAAGCCCTAAAACCCCTCCTAAGCAATGTTAGACATTAGTAATGGCTTAAGGAATTCATGGAAGGGACTTACAATAATTAAAACATGGATTTTAAGGGATAAAAGTGAGTTTATGGCCAACACACATTCTTGGGCCGTAAACTCATATTCAAGGGGTTTTTGAGCCAATTAACCCTTCCAAATCATAGTTGGGACTTAGTTATGACTTGTGGGACATGGGTTTTAGCATCTAAACACCTTAAACATGATTTTTGAGGGAAAAAAGAGAGTTTACGGCCAAGACATATTCTTGGGCCGTAAACTCCTCTTAAATGGGGATTTAGTGCCCTAAAACTTGTCCAAATGCCTTGAAACTCAACCAATGGCCTTGTGGTAAAACCTAGATGCATCTAAAAATAGTTTAAGGATTTGCAACATATCAAAAGTATCATTTATAGGAGTTTATGGCATAGGAACATACCCTTGGCCGTAAACTCATAAATCCATGTTAATGATGCATCAAATACACTCAAACGAGTTGTATAAATTTTTAGAATCACATGTGATTGTCACTAGAAGCTCAAAATCAATTTTTCCTTGGCCATAGGTGAGTTTACGGCCGTAAACTCTTATGGGATGACCGTAAACTCCCTTTTAAGTGTTATAATTTCATTCAATTAACTCCAAGGCATTTTAGAAATCCATTCCCACAATCCCCATGTCTATTTAAGCCATTAAACAACCAAAATCACACCCACATGAGTTTACGGCCGTAAACTCATGTATGTGTGTGTTCAACAGCTATAAACTCCTTAAAATGTTTACTCTTGGGGAGTAAACTCAAGTCCCAAGTCCCTAGTGCCATTAGACGTCCGAAGATGTCACCCGGGTCACCCTAAACGCTCATTTTGAGGTCTTTAACTTCATTGGAGTGTAATGTTCCATATGATTAGCGAATGTCTCTCTAATTGTATATATGTGAACATTATATCACTTTACATAGGAACATCGCGAGTAATCAAACCCCAAACCAACGTCTAGTATTCAAAACCGACACGTTTCCGAGTCCGGTGAGTTCATACCCCTACCCTTTTTCATTGTTTTCACTGTTTTCAGGGGGAACACAAGCAAAGTACAAGGGAATTATTGTACTCAAAACATGTTTTCAAATGTGTGTTTCGTATTTCATATGCTTTTATAACTGATTACCACAACTGATAATCATTTGAACATGCAGATCACGTAACATATATTTGTGAAATAGGTCTTTAAACTATTATGTTTTACATATATTTCACAATTGGTTTTTCCACATTTTATCAGTTAAAAGCATGACATTAGACATTTGAACATAATACCTGTACACTGTTTTGTCCTCGATAACACTCCACACACATACACGAGTGGAGGACTATCTTATTATTACTAGTAAATTTGTTAATCATGTATGATTGGAGACACGTCCTCAGGGAACACTCACCCGAGATACGCGAGTGGAGGACTACACCCATAACCAAAATCTCTGGTATTTAGAGAGCGTGAATTGAGTGTATAGATCTATACGGGGCTGACTACCCCACACCTGGCTGCTAGCTACAGCCGAAGCAATATGGTTCAAGGGTGACGAAAGTCATAAGTATGTGGACGACTTATTGCCACATGTGGACTACTTATTGCCACAGGTTTTCAATCTATTGTATGGTTATGGAACTCGCAATTAGGATAACAGAGATTTACTTATAGTAATAATGAACCGCTTTATACATCTTTTACATCTTTTACATCTTTCACGTACTGTAACTAACATTCAGGAAAGTACGGGACTCTCCTGGGGAAAACATGGAACCTAATCACTATTACATCTTTTACATCTTTAACATCGTTTACATTAGAAACCAATATGCAGGAAAGCATGGGGATTTCCTGGGTAACACTTACATAACTATAAAGAGTAACAAACTGGATAACAATACATATTTTACAATTTGTAACATACAATAAGGAAAGTATGGGACTTTCCTGGTAACACATGATAAGTAAACAGAACAGTTTAACAAGTCAGATAACCAACTATACATTTTCACATGAATAAACATGTTTTCAGTGTACAAACTTACTATACTTTACATTTGTGAAACAATAACCAACTATTAAGAAAATATGGGATTTTCTTGGTGCATATAACATTTCAGAAACAGAAAGGAAACTCGAAACATTTTCACAAACGAAAACCACTTATGAACTCACCAGCTTTATGCTGATTTTTAAACCGCTTGTGTTCTCAGGTCAGCGTTAGAACAGGTACTCGAAGATCCTTTTTGCTTGAAGACGGTGTACATAAAGATCCATTTATTTTGTTTATATATATATATATATATATATATATATATATATATATATATATATATATATATATATATATATATATATATATATATATATAGTATCACAACTATACAAACTTTACTTTTGAAACAACTGTAAAACTTTATTATGTAATGTATGGTTGCTTTACTTTACTTACTATGTGCATTGGATTTGATACTCAACGTGGTAGTCAACCCCGGAAATGTTTTCCGCCTTCGGTTTTCGGGGTGTGACAAATAACTATAAATGCAAGTACGACTTTAGGATCCGACCAGCAATCGTAGCTCTTCAAAGTCTCATGGAACTAAGTTGTGCTATTTTTAGATAAGTGATCATATAATCTTATGTTTAAGATATCAGCCAAAAAAATACATGGAACAACGTTGTACTTATTTTTCCTGGAGTTTGTTTCTTGATTTCCGATTTGTTTGACATATAACTTAATCGAACACATCAAGTTAGTTCTGACCGGGCCCGACACATAAGTCAAAAAAACTCATTGAGGGACCCAAGATATCGCTTTTAACCCTCCAAGGACTAAAAGGAACAGATAAACTTTGACTCATATGCTTGTACTAACTAATCATCAAATTGTACACAACAGCACGTTTTATAACATCAAGTTACTAATGCGTTTTCATACTATTAATGTACAATCCAACTCATAGTCAAAAACTCATATCACTTGGTTTAAAGACTTATATGATATTACCATCTCACAATAACTCGAGATAAATTCCATGAAGTGATACAAGTGAGCACGGGTTGAATCCATTACTCAGAACTTATTAGCACTCATGAATGTTGCAGCAACAATTGCTATGCTAATACAAACCCAATTCTTGACAGTCTTATTTCAATACCTACTTCCAAAGAATGATCGACTATGGATAGTTTGAATAATATAATTATTCTGGAAGTCAAAACATGCAAAATGAAACAATAGTAAATGATTGACACAAGACATTACCATACTAGTAAATAAAAAACACCTTTTATTTAAACATCAAATGTCAATTACATTTCAACTATTACAAGTTTCGAAAGCTACCTAATTACTAAAACTAATATGATCCTTCAACCCAATTCGCGTCGCATGTTGTAAATGCTTAACCCTACACAGTCCCTTCGTGAGGGGATCTGTTGGGTTCTCATCCGATGATACCCTCTTTTCCACGAGGAGTCCTTCTTCTATTCGATGTCTAATGAAGTGGTATTTTCTGTTGATATGCATGGATCTTTCGTGATCCCTTGGTTCCTTGGCTAAGGCAACATCACGCTCGTTATCATAGAAAATATCCATAGGCTCCTTTATAGCTGGTACAACTCCAAGGTCTCCAATGAAGTTCTTCAACCATATTGCCTCCTTCGCCGCCTCACTTGCTGCTATGTACTCTGATTCGCAAGTCAAATCAACTACTGTCTCCTGCTTGGAAAATTTTCAAGTAATTGCACCTCCATTTAGGGTAAAGACCCAGCCTGACTGAGAGCAGAAATTATCCCGGTCAGTCTGAAAGCTAGCATCACTATACTCCACTACTCTCAATTCATCACTCCCACCAAGGGTAAGGACCCAGTCCTTAGTCCTCCGCAGGTACTTGAGAATGTTCTTCACCGCAGTCCAGTGAGCCTTGCCAGGATTCCCTTGATATTTGTTGACCATGCTAAAAGAAAATGCCACATCAGGGCGAGTACAAGTCATAGCATACATGATCGAGCTTATAGCGGAAGCATATCCTACTCGACTCATCTCAACCTCTGTACTCGAGTAGTGAGTCTTACATAGTTTAGCATTACTCTGGATTGGTAAGTCACCTTTCTTGGAATCCTGCATGCTGAATCCTTTCAACACCTTATCCAAGTAGGTACTTTGACTAAGTCTAGTTAGTCTCTTACTCATGTCTCTCAAAATCCTTATCCCTAGGATATAGGCAGCTTCACCAAGGTCCTTCATATCAAAACACTTCCCAAGCTAGGACGTAACCTCCTGCAAGGTTGGGATGTCATTTCCTATGAGTAGTATGTCATCCACATACAATACCAAAAAGCAAACTATACTCCCATTAGCCTTAACATATACACATGACTCATCCTCGCTCCTCGAGAAGCCAAACTCTTTGACTTTCTCATCGAAACAAAGATTCCATCTGCGAGATGCTTGTTTTAATCCATAGATGCATTTCTCAAGCTTTCACACTCTATTAGGTTACTTTGCATCAACAAAACCCTCTGGCTGACTCATGTAAGCATCCTCAGCCAACTTTCCATTAAGGAAAGCAGTTTTGACATCTATTTGCCATATTTCATAATCACGAAATGCTTCTATGGCTAGCATAACCCTAATAGACTTAATCTTTGTTATTGGTGAGAAGGTCTCATCATAGTCAACTCCCGGAGTTTGAGTAAAGCCCTTTGCAACCAGGCGCACCTTATAAGTGTGTACCTTCCCATCCATTTTGGTCTTCTTTTTGAATATCCATTTACATCCGACTTTCTTATGACCCGGTACATTGTCAACCAAGTTCCAAACTTTATTGTCATACATGGACTGAACCTCGCTCTCCATAGCCTCTTTCCATTTGGCAGACTCATGGCTTGCCATGGCTTCCCTGAAGTTGTTAGGTTCATCCAAATTTATCAGTGTACTATCACTGATAAATGAATCACCTTCTATAGTAATATGGAAACCATAATAAAAATCAGGTGTGCTCCTAACTCTTGTGGAACGCCTCAGAGGTACGGACTCATCAATTGACTCAAGAGGAGTTTCGTCCTCAAGTTGACTGCTAGTGTTTGAGGTTCCTTCACCGCTTGACTATTGAAGTTGTTCAAGTTCAATTTGCCTCCCACTATTTCCTTGGCTTATGAATTCTCCCTCACGAAAGACTCCTCTCCTCGCCAACAAGACAACATTGTCACTCAGTCTGTAGAAGAGATAACCAAAAGATTTTTGTGGGTAGCCGATGAAAATACATCGCTCACTTCAAGGTACGAGCTTGTTGTGAGTCTCGCGTCTCACGAAAGCGTCGCAACCCCAAATCTTGATGTGGTCTGAAGTGGAAACTTTCCCAGTCCACAAATCGTGAGGTGTTTTGGCAACCTTTTTGGTAGGGACTAGATTAAGGATATGAGCGGGAGTCTCTAAGGAATACCCGCCGAATGAGATTGGTAACGAAGTTGGACTTATCATGGAACAAACCATGTATAACAAGGTTCGATTGCACCTCTCAGCCACACCATTCAGCTGTGGTGTCCTAGGAGGTGTCTATTGTGAGACAATTCCACATTCCTTAAGATAGCCAAGGAACTCGATACTAAGATACTCACCACCCCGATAAGATCCAAGCATCTTTATCTTCCTGCCCAACTGATTCTCAACTTCTTGTTTAAACTCTTTGAATCTTTCAAAGGTTTCTGACTTATGCTTCATTAAGTAAACATAACCATATCTACTATAATCATTAGTAAAAGTCACATAGAAGCGGTTAGCGTCCCTTGTGGTGGTTCTAAAGGGTCCATACACATCTGTGTGTATGAGGTCCAACTGTGACAACCCGATATTTCAAGTCGATGTAATGACCTAAGTTAAGTATTGTAATCTAATTTTGATATAATAAAAATAGCGTCAAAAATTAAATGTTCCAAAGTCTCAATTAGGTTGCATAAGTTAATAGATATCGAAACAAGGTTTTCAGAAATATAAAGAACACAAAAATCCGAGTTATAACGAAGAAGTTATGACCAATCGAAAATCCGCAGCAAAACCGATAAAACACTATTAAGCGTAAAACGTTAAATTTCAACAAAATACTTTTTATCCTTAGGTATCTAAATGAATGTCGTACATATCATTAAACCGTGAACATACATAAAAAGAATGTCCAAATCTGACTTCGTATGAGGAAGTTAGGATTTTTCTAAGTTTCAGAGTAGCGGTAGACAGCTAAAAACTCGAAATAGAGATCAAGTTATATTTAGCCGACACAACCTAAATGAGAGTTGAAGATCTCGAAAATAGGAGTACAACGGTAAAAAGACAGACGAAAACAGACATTAGATGAAGAAGTTATGAATTTTTAATGGTCTTTTCCTATCCCGACCTATTAAAAATATATAATTAAAAATAAAAGTCAAAATTTGCCAACGAAATCTAAATGAAAGTTGTATATTATATTCTCACCTACACATGAATATAAAAAAACGTCAAAAATGGAGCTCATATATGAAAGTTACGCATTTTAGAAAATTGAGGCTCACAAACCGAGGGGGTACGCCCAACGTACGTCATATGGGGCCTCGGATCGACCACGACTCCTTTACACCCGTCTACCCCCCGTCCCATCCAAAGACTGGCAACCGAGGAAGGCGTCATGCAGGACATACACACCGCGTACACGAGTAAGCCCAACGTACGAAGAACGCCTCGCGTACTTCGGAGTACGCCCAACGTATGAGGCCAAGTTCCCCTCTTATAAATAGGATACGAGGTGCCGACTTTTAGTTGCAAATTTACCACCTTCTCTTCCAAATTTCATACATCTACTCTCTCGAGACTATCTCGACATCCCGGTTTCATATCCAAGCTCTGACGGAAGTTCAAAGCCCTGAAATTCCCGAGGAATATAGCACTTTTTGGTCGAAGTGCTGCCCGAGAAAAGTCTTGTTTTCATCAAATCACCACACATTCCAGGTGAGTTCCTACCCCTATATTTTCACGTTTTTACTATATTTTAGGGGGGAAATACAAGTGAAATGCAACAAAAACTTTTGTTAAAATGCAAATTGTTACATACAGTTTCTAATGTTGTATCTACATTTTGTGTATAAATGTTAAGTAAGTAAAATAATGTTATTACAAATGTTATATTTACATGCAATGTTGGTAACACACTAAGGTTTATCATTCAAAGGAAACACACTTTTGAAAAACTATAATAGGTATAGTTTACAAGATATTCATGATACTTTACACTCTATGAACAATATAGAAAGGAATACTTACATTTACAAGAAAAATGGACTTTTCATACGTAAACCTATTTGATACAAACTTTTGTGAGACATTTGACTTCACGTACTTTCAAGTGTGCATTTTAAGTCTTGTATTATAAACCATAATCTCTTGTAGGGAGAGCATGATACTTGTGTATAGATCTATACGGGATTGAAAATCTCGCACCTAAAATGTTAGCTACAGTTAGACTGGTAGGTCTTGTCACAGCCCAAAACCGGAACGGCGGAAACGTTCTGGGGTGGATGACGTCATGTCAAGTATCACAACACATGCATTATAGTAATCAAAGTACAACAAAACATTGCATTAATAGTAATAGTTTTACATGGTTACATTACAAGACTTTAAAGTAATACAAGTAATAGTATAAATACCGCGTGGTACTAAACTATCTTCATCATCAGCTCCGGGGATGTACCTGTCTAATGCTAACCTGAGAATACAAGTTATTTGAAAAGCGAGTATCAGCATTTTTATAATGCTGGTGAGTTCATAAGCATTTAGTGACATTTAATTCAAATAACTTAAGAAAGTAATAGTTTAAGAGATTTCAGTGTATTAGAGTCCTTTCCTAAAAATCCTATATTTTCTTTAATAAAAGCAGCCTTCTACCAAGACTGGTCAGTGATGTAGGGTAAAAAGTAGTTTTCCCTAAATTACTATCATTATCAAAATATTGAATTTGATTATTGAGGAAAGCAACGACATCAGGGAATATCATATGCCTCAGCAGTGAGGACTGCTGACTAAGGCAAAGAACCATAGACTCCAGGAAAGTATCAAACAAACGACACGCTTGGTTCAGTCTATCAAGTGGAGACACAGACCCCAGAAGGTACCAAATGAAATGTACAGCTGGTAAGGTCTAAAACAGTGAACGCAGACCGAAGACGATACCAAATGAAAGGTACATCTTGCAAGGTCATAACAGTGAAGACAGACCGCAGACGATACCAAATGAAAGGTACATCTTGTAAGGTCAAACAGAGACTCGTAACCATACTGACTAGAGTTCTAGATGCCTTAAAGCCATGAATTATAAGGCAACCTAGGATACTCGTAACCATACTGACTAGAGTTCTAGATGCCCTACAAGCATCTATATATTGTGACATTTGTCACCCCTTGGCTTGGTAGGCCGTGGACTATAGCTAGCAGTCAGGGTGCGGGGTCGTCAATCCCATATAGGCCTATACACACAATGTCTACTCTCCCTACAGGAGACTCTGGTTACCAACTAGACGACGGAGAAGGCTGCGTCCTGAAGATGCATCCCAAATAGAGGATAGTGTGTTACTAGGAGGGAGTGGGTTTCTAATGTAAGTGTAGACTAGAGGTAGAGACTCTTAACAGAACTGATTGGAGTACTTCATGTATGTCCATACTCATATATATAGTATATAACTAATGAACCAAACGACTTTCGGATAGCCACCCGATCCCACCAGACCACATCTCAACGAAGAAAAGGAAATAGGGCGGATGAACCTTCCTAAGTCTTTCAATCGTTACTTATATGTATCTATATAAGCACAGACGTACATCTAACTATGACTGAGTGTGTAATAATTGAAGACATATCATCGTGGTGTGAATTCATACAGTGTGTAATAACAAAATTGTAAAGTATAAGTGTATCAAGTATAAGTGATTCTTGTGAAGTAGGAGTGTCTAACGAGTAAAGTAGGAGCGGTCGCAAGTGAAGTAGAAGTGTCGAACAAGTATAAGCGTATCACGAAGTAGAGGTGACAATAAGTGAAGAAAAAGCGTATCAAGTATAAGTGAAGTGGAGTCGTTATTAAGTATAAGTGAAGAAGAATCGATATCAAGTATAAGTGAAGTAGAGTCGATATTACTAAGTAAGAGCGTGAATAAGTATAAGCGTCATCAAGTATAAGAGACTATAGGTATAAGTGAAAGTGTTACCGAGTCAAAGTATAAAATAAGTATAAGTGAAGCAGCAGTATTTAACCAGTAAAAGTATACATCGAAAAGGGAAATCTTTAATGAAAAACCTTTATGTACAGAGAAAATCACAAATTGTATTCCTTTGTAAAATACGTTTAAAACCTTAGAGGATCTTTCATAAACCAATTTAGAATGAATTTGAATAAATCAGTATAAGTAAAAGTTATGAAACAGGTAAAAGTCATTTTAGTGTCCCACTCGGTAAAACAGTGTAAAGTGGTAAAATCTTGTGCATGCGGGTTATCAATCATATGCGATTGACATGATAACTGGCATGTTTAACATGTATTCCCCCCCTATAAAACATTTAAAAACATTTAAAAGGTTCATTCAGGGGTATGAACTCACCTGGTGTAAGTAGGTCCAACGAGAGTGCTGTTTGGGCGTTCGGTGCCACGTAAGGACTCGAACACACTCAATGACCTATTTAACATATGATAACATATGTTCACATACAATTAGTATATTTTATGCTAATTACACAAATATACGCGCTCAAAGGAGCGGAAAACACTTTTGGCTAAGTGTTTGGGTGTCCCGGGTAGCGTTTAAGGGTGCTAAGGGTCTCCTATCAGTTGTGGAACTTTGCTAAACTCAAATATAAAGTGTGTAAATCGACTTAAAGCATCAACATGGACCAAACAAGGAGTTTACAGCCCAACCTAAGGGAGTTTACGGCCGTAAACTCCCAAGGTCAATTTCTTGGGTGTTTGATGCTTCTAGTTTGTTCATAGAATTATTCCAAGCACTTTTCCTAAAAGGTATGTGTGGGTTTGAGGCCTCTAAGGGTACTTTATAGGAGTTTACGGCCTAGGAACTCTCCCAAGGGAGTTTACGGCCGTAAACTCTCAACCTTTGAGTTTAGAGAAGTTTTAAGCCCCTATTGCCTTCCTAGAATTTTCTTATGAAGTTTGATGCTATTTTGGGTGATTAAAACCAACATTTGAGGGGGTTTTGGGGAGTTTACGGCCTAGATAAATGCTTGGGCCGTAAACTCCAAGAAATACCTCATTTTCCTTGTGTTTAAGCCCTTAAATCCTTCCTAACATTTTATAGAGATAACCTATGGTCATTTGGGGGCAAAAACTAACTTTTGGGCATGATTTAGGGTGTTTACAGCCTTGACCTTTGTCTGGGCCATAAACTCCTTTCTTTAAATCATTTTGGAGTGTTTCAAGTGTCTAAACTCAAGAGGATAAGTCCCTAAATTATGTAATAAGCCCTAGGATGAGTTTGGGAGTGTTTTGGGGCACTTTTGACATGATTTTTGAGGAGTTTACGGCCTAAGCTTGTGCTTGGGCCATAAACTCTTGTTTGAGTCCTAAAATCATGCATTTTAATGTTTAAACACCCCAAGGCTATATCCCCTAATTATTTCCAAGCGTATGGACAAGTTTAGAGGCATGTTTGGCACCTTTTTAGGGGTTTACGGCCCTAGAGTGTTCCTGGGCCTTAAACTCCTTATCCCATGCCTTCTTGGATGGTTTTTGGGTTATAACTACAGCTAGTAATGTTTAGAACAAGCTAGGGTAAGCGGACTTATAATTTGGATGCGTTTGGTTGCGGTTTCGGGGCGAAAACGAATCTAGAGAGAGAGTATAGAGAGAGAGTGTAAAAAGTTTCCAATAGGCTCCACTCACCCTTATATAGGGTTTTGAGTCGGGGCACAGTGGAAATTTTACCCGATACTGCCGTTAAACGGGGCTTTTGGTCGCACCCGATTTAGTGGTCGTAACACAAAACTTGACATTTTCCACCTTAATGGAAATGTGTGTCCTGTGTTTTTATTTCCTTTTATCACGACTTAACAGCTTGTTAAAGGTAATCAAATGGAAATGTTTATTAAACTGATGCCCTCTAATTAACGGAACTTTTCAACAGTGGAATATTCCGTTAACGGTAACGGAGAAATGTAACGGGGCAACTTGGGTTGTCACATCATCCCCCCATTAGAGGGAATTTCGTCCCGAAATTTAGATCTAGGCAAGGAAGTAGGTATTAATGGCCAAGTAGAGGTAAGAGAGTACTTCCTATGTGGTTGTCCTCGCATTCCCAAGTGATCTCTGATCTGTGTTTGTCATTTCAACAAACTCTCGCATACTGGATGTGGATTTCATCTTGTGTAGCTAGTGGGTTCCAACTGGTGTATCTACAAGGTTAGGGTTCTCGATGGGTTCTATCAAGATGAGTGAGGCACGAAGAGTGTTGTTGGGAATTCACGTATCAAGTCTAAGAAGTGAGTCGATCGAATGTGAACCTTGTGGTATATCTGAAAGTAGTAGCGTCCTGAAAAGGGTCGGACCATGTCTCCATGAGGATTCTCGGATGGTCCTAAGCTCTTGGAAAGGAGTAGAGCTTTTCAGTACTAAGAACATAGTGTACTTCTATGGCAAGATCAACACTGGCGTGATCGCCATTACGAAGTTCCTAACGTTCTCACTTGTACTGGATGTGTAGTCCTTCAGGTTAGTCCTTAGGAAGCTCAGGTGGTCTTTGGTTTCATGTCTTCTTTCAAATGGCTGATAGAGACTTTCTAGATCGTCGAGTGGGTTGCGTGACTATGGTTATCGGTTTGCTATATAGAGTGTCTATCTCGCGTTTATGCAAAATGAACCTGGACTTAAGAATCTCGAGATAAGGAAACCCTGAGGGTCGGAGAGATAGGGCTTCACTAGACGAGCATTGGACTATCTCGGGCGGTGGTTCTACTATCTGTGCGCAAGATTGTACTCGTGGAACACCTAACAGTCCAATGAATCTCTAAGACTGTGGTTTATTCTAGCGTGGAAAGTGTATGTTCCTGCATAACCCTTCGACTAAAACCAGGGCTGGTGTCAAGTCTATAATCCCTTCGGGATTTGGGTCACGAGGTTCAATGCAACTACTATTGCACTTTGATCAAGTATTCTTGGCTGCGAAGGTCATCCTGTGGGTTCTCGGCATTCTAGTGTCCTCTTCGGAGAATGTATTTCATCGTCTACGAGGCGACAACAATTTCCTCCATGCAATAGGGTGGAGAATGATAGGCACTACCAGTTTGTAACAGGGTGGGCAAAGTGCCTGAGTAGTTAGAGCATCTACTGCCACTACTCTTCCGAAGGTTATGGGTTTTCTTGGTCTAGGTCAAATCTAGTGAGTTTAAAGTCTTCTCACCCGGAACTTTAACAGTTCAACTCGTAGTGATTTTCTTGACTTCGGCTCCTATGTTATGGAGTATGGTGAAAGTGTTTTGCTAAGAGGTTCGTGGTAGGGCTCATGCCTAGCCCAACCACAAATACCGGGTGTATGCGAGCAGTGTACAATTGAGGTCGGCGGGACGTTCAGCTGTGCGACTCCACCCCAAACCCACAACCCAACGAGGAACAGGGAATAGGGAGAAAACACACACCTTTAATCTTTTTGATCTTAATTATATGCCGCCCTTATGCATATACCTGATTATAGCGGTCAATCTCATGAGTTCTATCTTCTGGGTTCACGAACCTGATGTGCGAGGTGCGAAGGGTTTTCCGAGGGAATCTACAGAGTATGCTTCGGTTGGTTGTTGTCTTCTGGAGTATCTTGTAGTGTGTTTCGCTTCGGGTTCATCTGACTACGAGGGGTTGGTCAACAGTGTATGGTACCCTCCCTTGGGTACTTCGAAAGGTTTGAGATAAGAGGGACGATTGACGGATCGTATTAGGTTGGTTTATTTGTGTTAGGTTCAGGTTCGGAAGAACCTTTATTTACCGATATGGCTATGGAGAAAGCTCTTTTTACACAGCACTAAGAATGTACACATGGTTGTACGTGGTCAAACCATGATCAATAGAGTCGTCGAAGTTGGCACAATCCGACATGATGTAAAGTGAAGATCGATAGAGTCATGTGCCGAACAGGCACACTAGTTCTAGGCGTCTCAGGTTCCGACCTACGTATCACTATCGTGGATACTTGGACTGGTAGAGTCGACGCGGAACTATAGAGAGTTCTAAGTGTTTCCAAATAGAGTATCTTTTCATGAACGGATTCTCACGAGGCATTTTTATAATCGCCTCACATATACTAGTCATGTATATTTAAGGTGGGGAGGACTGTTGACTGAGCAACCCCGCCCTAAATCCACAACCAAACGAGGAACAGGAGATGAGGCGGCATTCGCTCACTCTAGGTCTGTCCATCTTAAATATATATGGCCGTAACGTATATGTTTAGCCACTATAGTTTTACCTAATGAATTTTAAATTTTATAACAGTGATGCGAATTTCGCCTTACTGGAAAGAATTTGCATTTGAATTAGTCTTTTATTGTTCTTAGCTTAGTTATCTAATATCGAGAGTCGTACCAAAATCTACCGAGTTCCTTGACGTTTCTCCCTAAGCAGTAGTGTCAGGATCCTTCTGTGTCTTTGTCTTTTCCTTCGGTTGGGCAGTCCTTCTTGAAGTGTCCAAACTCGCCACATAGGCGGCAAACCTGTGTGGCCGCCGCATTGGCGATTGCTGTTATACGTTCCACTGGAGTTCTGCATACACGAGCAGTATGCCCCTTCATGTGGCACCTAGCACAATAGAGTTCCCGGCAGGCACCATGATGATGGTAGCTGCACTTGCTGCAATGGGGAAGGTCTCCTAGATACGGTCTTCTTGGAGTCGGGAGGGAAGGCTTGAAAGGGATACAGATTGCCTCAGCTTGTTGCCCTTCGGAAGGTCCTTGAGCCGAGGTACTTCCCTCCTCTATCTTGAGTTTTCTCTTTAGTGGGTTCAGTTGAGGTTCTTGGGTGGCTGAGTATGGAAGTGTGGGTTGATGCTGTCCATTGTCAGGATTGGAATTTCCAACGGGCACCTTGCTAACATTGGCGTTGTTAGCATTCAGGTGAGCCATGACAGCTGCTACGGCTGCTGAAACTGCAGCTTGGAGCGTAGCTTCATCAAATAGGAGAGTAGGTTTCTTGCTTGTGGATTGGTTACGCTTCTTCGGTGGCATGGTTTTTCCTACACGGAAAGGAATACAAGGTAATGAGAAACGATGGTTAACCCTGGACGTTTCTGTCCTGAATGTATTAGGCATAATATTTTTCCCGTGCCTCGGGTATTGGTTGTCTGAGTGTCGACCTACATCCCTATGATGTAGTCCTGGTAATCGAAGTGAATGTATGAGTATCGGAAAAAGGCCATAAGATGCGAGTCGTTCCTACTAAGTTACCTTTATACATAGAAGGGTTTCACTCTCCAGCCTGGAGAGACTTGAGAACAGTTCGGAACGAAGCTGCGAAAAGAAAGGCTCATGAGGGCTTATGGCTAAATAACCTCACAGAGGTGTGTGGATCCGCTCTAAGCGTATTACTAGCAACGGGAACAAGGCGATTTACCTAACACATAGCGTGAGCAGTGTAATCACTAACTCACTAAATTGTATTATTTTATGGGTGTATTAGCGTGACGAACACGAGGAAAAGACACTTCTCGGGTTCCACGTACTGGCTCCCTCGGTCTGCCTCGTATCTTTGACTGGAATCGGCGTTGGTTTCCTTCGGGTGGTATCCTAGGGTTCTCTTCTCGTATGGACATATTGAATTTCTACTCCGCCTTTCTTCTAATTCCAACTATGGGTGTCATCAATTCATGATGGATGACTGGGAATCTCAGAAGTTTAGGCGAATTCCCCACCGATGTCCCTAAAAGAATATGGGCACTTGGTGCATTCAATAGTCTTGACCCAGTTCATTTATTTCCGAACAGGAAGTCTTCTAAATGAACCTCTTCGGGGTCGGGATCAACTCTTATGTTATGTATTGAAGTGGATAGGGTTTTCTACAGGGTTCGCGCGAGAATGGAAATGTCTAAAGAATCCTATCAAATTATTAACATTTCGCTGGATGATCCATATCGAGTCCTGCTACGATTACAAAGGGTATACACATCATATATAGCTTAGATCCGATAGGCCTTCGAATACGTGATACTACTCTAGGACCACATCCCAACGAGGAAAAGTAAATAGAGCGAAACCACACATTCTTAACCTATGGGATCCTTATTATATATAACCTTGGAAGTATACCCGCTGTACTTGTAGGTGTATCAATAAGGATCTTTTAATTCTCACACTAGGTTATCTATGTATCCTAAATACTCCTATGGTATTTTAAATTCTTGTTTGGTTCTCGTCTTTGAATTATAATTCTGGGTTTAGTGTGAATCTTTTAGCGTTCTAAAATACTCCTATAGTATTTTAACTTTATGTTTGGCTCTAGCAAATCCTAGTTGGTAAGTTTCAGACCTGTTGCACACCACAATCACTCCCGAGCACACGTTCATCGCATGTCGAATAAAGGTAGTTGATCAGGTTACATTTATTCCAGCGTACGATTACATAACTGCCCAGATTTGTCTGTAGTGCTCAACATCCGAAGACTTTTATTCTTGTTCTTCTTGTGATACTTGTGTTCGAGTGTTTAGATTCTGGATGTTATTATACTTTGGTAAAAATATGGTTATATTTTAAAGTATAATTTCTGGGTCAGAGTGTTTTATCCCTTTTGTATTTATAGGCTGTATATCTTTTATGAATTGATATACTTAGCTCACTATAAACAATGCTCTAATACCAATCTGTCACACCCCAAAACCGGAAGGGCTGAAACGTTCTGGGGTGGATGACGTCATGTCAAGTATCACAACACATGCATTATAGTAATCAAAGTACAACAAAACATTGCATTAATAGTAATAGTTTTACATGGTTACATTACAAGACTTTAAAGTAATACAAGTAATAGTATAAATACCGCGTGGTACTAAACTATCTTCATCATCAGCTCCGGGGATGTACCTGTCTAATGCTAACCTGAGAATACAAGTTATTTGAAAAGCGAGTATCAGAATTTTTACAATGCTGGTGTGTTCATAAGTATTTAGTGACATTTCATTCAAATAACTTAAGAAAGTAATAGTTTAAGAGATTTTAGTGTATTAGAGTCCTTTCCAGAAAATCCTATATTTTCTTTTATAAAAGCAGCCTTCTACCAAGACTGGTCAGTGATGTAGGGTAAAAAGTAGTTTTCCCTAAATTACTATCATTATCAAAATATTGAATTTGATTATTGAGGAAAGCAACGACATTAGGGAATATCATATGCCTCAGCAGTGAGGACTGCTGACTAAGGCAAAGAACCATAGACTCCAGGAAAGTATCAAACAAACGACACGCCTGGTTCAGTCTATCAAGTGGAGACACAGACCCCAGAAGGTACCAAATGAAATGTACAGCTGGTAAGGTCTAAAACAGTGAACGCAGACCGAAGACGATACCAAATGAAAGGTACATCTTGCAAGGTCATAACAGTGAAGACAGACCGCAGACGATACCAAATGAAAGGTACATCTTGTAAGGTCAAACAGAGATAACAGACCCCAGACGGTATCAAATGAAAGATACATCTTGTAAGGTCAAACAGAGATAACAGACCCCAGACAGTATCAACTAAAAGATACATCTAGCAAGGTCAAACAGAGATAACAGACCCCAGATAGTATCAACTGAAAGATATATCTAGTAAGGTCAAAACAGTGTGACTCTGAAAAAGGTGACATCAGCATACAGTGTAAATCGCTGACGAAATACCGTTACCTTAAAGCCATGAATTATAAGGCAACCCAGGATACTCGTAACCATACTGACTAGAGTTTTAGACGCCCTACAAGCATCTATATATTGTGACATTTGCACCCCTTGGCTTGGTAGGCCGTGGACTGTAGCTAGTAGTCAGGGTGCGGGGTCGTCAATCCCGTATAGGCCTATACACACAATGTCCGCTCTCCCTACAGGAGACTCTGGTTACCATCTAGACGACGGAGAAGGCTGCGTCCTGAAGATGCATCCCAAATAGAGGATAGTGTGTTACTAGGAGGGAGTGGGTTTCTAATGTAAGTGTAGACTAGAGGTAGAGACTCTTAACAGAACTGATTGGAGTACTTCCTGTATGTCCATACTCATATATATAGTATATAACTAATGAACCAAACGACTTTCGGACGGCCACCCGATCCCACCAGACCACATCTCAACGAAGAAAAGGAAATAGGGCGGATGAACCTTCCTAAGTCTTTCAATCGTTACTTATATGTATCTATATAAGCACAGACGTACATCTAACTACGACTGAGTGTGTAATAATTGAAGACATATCATCGTGGTGTGAATTCATACAGTGTGTAATAACAAAATTGTAAAGTATAAGTGTATCAAGTATAAGTGATTCTTGTGAAGTAGGAGTGTCTAACGAGTAAAGTAGGAGCGGTCGCAAGTGAAGTAGAAGTGTCGAACAAGTATAAGCGTATCACGAAGTAGAGGTGACAATAAGTGAAGCAAAAGCGTATCAAGTATAAGTGAAGTGGAGTCGTTATTAAGTATAAGTGAAGAAGAATCGATATCAAGTATAAGTGAAGTAGATTCGATATTACTAAGTAAGAGCGTGAATAAGTATAAGCGTCATCAAGTATAAGAGACTATAGGTATAAGTGAAAGTGTTACCGAGTCAGAGTATAAAATAAGTATAAGTGAAGCAGCAGTATTTAACCAGTAAAAGTATACATCGAAAAGGGAAATCTTTAATGAAAAACCTTTATGTACAGAGAAAATCACAAATTGTATTCCTTTGTAAAATACGTTTAAAACCTTAGAGGATCTTTCATAAACCAATTTAGAATGAATTTGAATAAATCAGTATAAGTAAAAGTTATGAAACAGGTAAAAGTCATTTTAGTGTCCCACTCGGTAAAACAGTGTAAAGTGGTAAAATCTTGTGCATGCGGGTTATCAATCATATGCGATTGACATGATAACTGGCATGTTTAACATGTATTCCCCCCCCCCCCCCCTATAAAACATTTAAAAACATTTAAAAGGTTCATTCAGGGGTATGAACTCACCTGGTGTAAGTAGGTCCAACGAGAGTGCTGTTTGGGTGTTCGGTGCCACGTAAGGACTCGAACACACTCAATGACCTATTTAACATATGATAACATATGTTCACATACAATTAGTATATTTTATGCTAATTACACAAATATACGCACTCAAAGGAGCGGAAAACACTTTTGGCTAAGTGTTTGGGTGTCCCGGGTAGCGTTTAAGGGTGCTAAGGGTCTCCTATCAGTTGTGGAACTTTGCTAAACTCAAATATTAAGTGTGTAAATCGACTTAAAGCATCAACATGGACCAAACAAGGAGTTTACAGCCCAACCTAAGGGAGTTTACGGCCGTAAACTCCCAAGGTCAATTTCTTGGGTGTTTGATGCTTCTAGCTTGTTCATAGAATTATTCCAAGCACTTTTCCTAAAAGGTATGTGTGGGTTTGAGGCCTCTAAGGGTACTTTATAGGAGTTTACGGCCTAGGAACTCTCCCAAGGGAGTTTACGGCCGTAAACTCTCAACCTTTGAGTTTAGAGAAGTTTTAAGCCCCTATTGCCTTCCTAGAATTTTCTTATGAAGTTTGATGCTATTTTGGGTGATTAAAACCAACATTTGAGGGGTTTTTGGGGAGTTTACAGCCTAGATAAATGCTTGGGCCGTAAACTCCAAGAAATCCCTCATTTTCCTTGTGTTTAAGCCCTTAAATCCTTCCTAACATTTTATAGAGATAGCCTGTGGTCATTTGGGGGGCAAAAACTAACTTTTGGGCATGATTTAGGGTGTTTACGGCCTTGACCTTTGTCTGGGCCGTAAACTCCTTTCTTTAAATCATTTTGGAGTGTTTCAAGTGTCTAAACTCAAGAGGATAAGTCTCTAAATTATGTAATAAGCCCTAGGATGAGTTTGGGAGTGTTTTGGGGCACTTTTGACATGATTTTTGAGGAGTTTACGGCCTAAGCTTGTGCTTGGGCCGTAAACTCTTGTTTGAGTCCTAAAATCATGCATTTTAATGTTTAAACACCCCAAGGCTATATCCCCTAATTATTTCCAAGCTTATGGACAAGTTTAGAGGCATGTTTGGCACCTTTTTAGGGGTTTACGGCCCTAGAGTGTTCCTGGGCCGTAAACTCCTTATCCCATGCCCTCTTGGATGGTTTTTGGGTTATAACTACAGCTAGTAATGTTTAGAACAAGCTAGGGTAAGCGGACTTACAATTTGGATGTGTTTGGTTGCGATTAGAGAGAGAGTATAGAGAGAGAGTGTAAAAAGTTTCCAATAGGCTCCACTCACCCTTATATAGGGTTTTGAGTCGGGGCATAGTGGAAATTTTACCCGATACTGCCGTTAAACGGGGCTTTTGGTCGCACCCGATTTAGTGGTCGTAACACAAAACTTGACATTTTCCAGCTTAATGGAAATGTGTGTGCTGTGTTTTTATTTCCTGTTATCACAACTTAACGGCTTGTTAAAGGTAATCAAATGGAAATGTTTATTAAACTGACGCCCTCTAATTAACGAAACTTTTGAACAGTGGAATATTCCGTTAACGGTAACGGAGAAATGTAACGGGGCAACTTAGGTTGTCACAGGTCTGGGGTGACATATCATTCCAACGCCTAAAGGACGTTGTTACAGGCAATCTGGGTCAATAGTATGATTATAAAACTCACATGAAGTATTGAAACATTTCAATTACGAGGCTATCAATTGTCTTAGTGCTTATATATACATATATAAATCTACTTACACTATTTTAGGTGTGGAAAATACTTATGCATTCCGGTTTTTAGAACTTTTAAAACTACTATTCATTTATGGAAAATATTGGGATTTCTAGAAACAAACTCAATTACTTTATACAAAAAGGCATATAATTCTTATACAAAATGCTTACGAACTCACCAACTTAATTGTTGACACTTTTTGAAAACTACTTGTATTTCTCAGGGATTCAGTAATACAAGTAAACAACTGCTTTTGGGAAGGGACACTAAGGCGTCAATTTCAAACTTATTATATCATCATAATGTAATTTCTTTTGAAACATGTATTACAATGAACAATGTAACTTTTTAAATTATATTTATGATGGTTGGGTATGCTTTCTTTACTATTTACTCAATTGTTATGATACTACATGAAGTCATCCGCCCTCAAATAATTCTGCCGCTCTGGTTAGGGGGTGTGACACCAACAAACCTTCACCCCTAGCACAAGTACCAATGAAGGGTGATTTAGCCATTTTTCCAAGTAAACGAGATTCGCAACTATCATCTAACTTTAAGTCAAATAACTCCAAGACTCCAGCCTTTTGGATTTGGCCTATGCGTTTCATGTTGACATGTTCAAGACGACATTGCCACAAGGATGCCTTATCCAAACTAGTGGAAGACTCAATATGCAATACATTATTTCCTAAGTTGTCTACAACCAACACAGTTTCATATACACCATCAGAAGGTAATGCTTTAAATTAAAAAAAAATACCATTATAAAAGGCATTAATACCACCACATTCATTATTAAATGAAAAAGTAAATCCGTGTTTGTACAAACCATGAAAGGAAATAATATTTCTCACTATTTCAGTTGAGTAAAAACATTTATTCAAATCTAATATTAACCCACTACTAAGCAATAAAGAATAAAATCCAATCTCGGTGACAGGTGAAGCTTTTCTATTTCCCATGATCAAGTTTATCTTCCCGTGCTCCACATCCTCACTTCTTTTTAGGCCCTGCAAATCAGAACAAATGTGAATTCCACACCCTGTATCAAGGACCCAAGAATTAGTATGTGGTGAGTTATTAGACAATATAGTGTAAATACATGCATGGTTGGGTTTCACTTTCCCATCCTTAACATCCTACAAGTACTTGGCGCCGCTTCGCTTTTAATGCCCTCTTTCCTGAGAGTAGAAGCATTATGCATCCTTTGGGTTGGAAGAGGGAATGGAAAACCCACCTTTGGTTCCACTCGAAGAGGAGCCATCAAGAGACTTTCCTTTGCTACCCTTCGAAGGGGTTTTCCTCTTTTTCCCTTTACCTTGCCTGATTGCCAGAATAGGGGTTGTTGTAGGAGTGGTAACTTCTTACCTTTGAGACTACTTTCAGTAGTCCTCAAAAGTCCTTGAAGTTTGCTAAGTGTGACTTCCTCCTTGTTCATGTGATAAATCATGCGGAACTGATCATAACAAGAGGGTAAGGAGTGTAGAATGATATTTATTGCTAACTCCTCATCAAAGTTCACATTTAACTTTAGCAAACAGTCCATGAATCTTTTCATTTTTTGCATGAAGAGATTAAACTAACCTTTAATCTATAAAGATCGATTAGATCTTGAACAAGTATATAAACAAAAACAATATGAACGCAATAAAAAGAATAAGTCAAGATGGAATCAAACGTGTCGAATGATTAAACAAAATCCTCAGAAGAGCTCGATTAAGAACATCAACTGTAGTGGATTGGAAGGTTACAGCAATGATCAAAGAAACCTGTTATCGTCTAGATGTATCGCTATTTTCAGATCTCTAAAACCTTAACCTAATATGCATGCAAGTGTAAACTTATATACAAAACATAAAAGGTTCACGGCTGGATAGGCCCAAACCGGAATACAAAGTAACACAATCTGTCGAGCCCAAAAGACGCAATCTTCAAAATAATTTTCAGCCCAACAATCTCCCCCTTTGCGTCAATTTGGAGCGAGACCTTCATTCTCTTTTCACAGCAGAGGGCTTCTTTGCCGTTTCAAAAATCTTCGGTATTAAAGCCAGAATATGATGCCTGAAGGTGATATACCAACGAAGCATGTCAGTGAAGTTCTTCTTGTCTGCTGTTGAGTTCTGTTTGCATTGGTGAATGATATTGATAATATGCTCCAGACAATCTGTAGAAAACAGATGTTTGTCTACCAAAGCAAAAAGAAACTTATGCTTGTCGCCTCTGGTGAACATAACCGTCAGATTGGAAGAATCAATTTGCCCTATCTTCATTTTATGAACATCTCCGGTCTTGGAAGTGGGCTTGACGGTCGGTTTCTTGTTCATAACTCTTGCTATTTCCTGATCCATAGTGGCGAGCTCATGGACGTAGGAAGCCAACATTCTTTTAAGATGTTTAAGAATTGGTTCATACTCTCTTTGGTTGGAGAGAAGAATGTTGTATAGCAAAATCCAATCATGCGGATTCAGACTGGGAAGATCTGCCAGAGAAATAAGATGTTCTGTGTTGGCCGTTCCTCTGTTGATTTTGAAATTAACGTTCACAAATTTCCCAGCCTGCATCGGTTTCAGTACCTTGACTTTAATGATTTTCTGAGCACTCCATGTCAAGTACTACGGTTGACCATATTTCAGATAGAAATCTATTAGCTCTCTGTCAAGCTTCAGGTTCGGATGAGGGACATCGGCAGTGACATCAAAGCAATGAAATGTGAAAGCTTTGCGCGTGATGGGCATGTCGAACTGCGAGTCTTTTGTATTTTCACACTCAAAGGATGCAATCGGTTCCAACCAATATATGGAAGGAAACTCAATCGCTTGATTGATGAGTGTGTCTCTATCCCAATCTGGGAACAGAGTCTTCTTGGCTTGAATGGCCTCCTCATCCTCCCTGATCTTTCTTTCCCTGGCCTCGGCCTCTCGAGCTATCCTTAGAGTTTCATCAAGCTCTTTGTCCCTTTTCTTGCGTTGAAGAGCTTCAGTGATAGTTTCGTCTGAATCTGATTCACTCTCAACTAGGACTTGTTTCCCAGAACCCAAAGCTACATTAACCTTCGGTTATGTCTTGGACACACCTTCCTCTCCCCCATGTCTCGGAAGAACAAGCTTCTCCGAGACACCCTTCATTTCACTTAAGATATTAATAGCAGGAAGGAGTTTCGCCTGGAGATGATGTCTAATAGTGAGGGTTAGGAAGGGATCATGGGTGTCAAGAACATTTGTTAGCATATTCTTGACATCACTAGCGCAACTTTGAAGAACTGCCCGCTGAGTCTGTAGCAAAGTAATTTCCTGTTGTGCCTGGGCCAGTTGGATCTTTTGAAGGTCGATGGTTGCCTGGTGCTTGACAAGATCTTCCTTCAGGGTGCTCTCGGCTGCCAGAGAGGCAAAACGTGAATCCAAAGATTTGAGAAATGAAGTGGATTCAATTTTGAGGTCAGCACGCAGAGCCTCAAATTTAGTGGTTTCACCCTGAAGGGTAGCCGAGAAAGAGTCTACAGACGCTTGAAATTTGGCCGCACTAGCATCAGCATCTGAGTTGTGTGAACAACCTCAGAAAATTCCTTGGTGGCTTTTGAGCATGAAGCAGCTGAGTTATCTATGGCGTCAGTTGAATGATCCAAGGCGTCAGCGTACGTCTTGATCGCAGACTCTATGAAGGCTTTGAGCACAACACCCCCGTAGGCTTTATTGTCAGCCAGCAGACTGTCAAGTTTGGCGTGAATTTCCTGAATCTGCTGACTTGAAACAGGGGTATCGGCATCTGTGTCTGTAGGGATCCGGTAGGGGCTATAATAGATAGAGTCGAACTCTTCATCGTCGCCCCCCAAGGTAGCACCGGAGTTGGAGGATGGAGACGGAGATGGGGGAAGGTTGATGACCCGGGTTTCAACCACAGTAGCAACCCCTGTATCAGATACATTGACCGTTACTGGTGGTTGGGAAGAGGTGATGGTAACAGATTCGGTGATAATGGGCGTGGAGATAGAGGATGAAGGTTGAGAAACAGATAAGGGAATGTTAGGTTCTGTTGTGGTTTGGGGGATAGATATAGGAACAGAAAGTGTGACCTTCTGTGTGGGTGATTGGGGAGGGGTTGGAATTTTTGGGGAAGTAGGAGGAGTGGGTGATTTGGTAAGTTGGGGAGATGTAGGTGGAGAGGGTGATTTGGTAAGTTGGGGAGATGTAGGTGGAGAGGGTGATTTGGGAATTGGAGGAGATACTTGTGAAGATGGTTGTTGAGGAGACTGAACGGGTGTTGTTTCGGTTTTAGGAGCAGCAGCTTCTGTTTCTAATGGTGCATTCGGTTCTGATTCAGAAGAAGGAGACCCTTTGGCTCTTTTAGCCATCTTCTTTACCTTTTTCGATTTTGACTGAGAAGGTGCCTCTACCTCAGATTTGTGTTTGGAGGACCTTCTCTTTCTCTCCTTCTTTGGTGCGGTTTCTTTCTTCTCCGCTTTCTCCTTTTTGCTCGCCCTCTTGCCACGATTGGCAGGTTGATTGAGGGCATCAAGAGCAGCACGTTGTTCCTCAGACAGAACCCTAGGAGGCAAGGGTGTTCTGGTGCTGTAGTCAGCCATGATTTTGCTGTGTGGCGTGACGCACCTATACATGGACTCAGGGATCAGTCCATAGTGAGAAAACTTACTTGGATCGGAGACTATGATCTTCTTGGTGTGGTAAGTGGCAATTGAAGCCGTAAGAGCATCCTTCATTACCGGGATGTCAAGGGAATCCATGGCCCTTCTGGTAATAAGCGTCCAAAACCTGCCGCACGATATCTCGGAGTACCTGGCAGTTGTGTTAAGACTCTGAACAACTTGAGCCCAGATTATGGACCCATAATCGAGATTAATGCCGTTGTAAAGACCATACATGATGGTCAGAAACCCTTTGCTTGTGGTGTCAGAACCACCACATCTCTCCGCTAAACCCTTAATTAGAAGGGTAAGCAATCCGTTCCATTGAGACGGAAGACAGGATTTCTTGACTTTGGCAATGGAGGTAAGAACATCCGTATACCCCATCTCATACATCATTGAAAAAAGTTGTGCCGTGGAGATGAAGTCCGGTGAGATGATGGAGGAGTAGACAGCAAGCCCTAGAAGAGAGCAAAACCGTGTTTTGGACACCGAGGTTTTCTTGTCGTGAATGGTGAAGAAGATGCGGTCTTTATGTTTGTCGTAGTTGGCCGTTGTGTAGACTTGGGAGAGTAGGGACATGGGAACGGCCTCCACTTGCGTTAGTGCCAACAACAATGGGGAATATTTGAGGCATTCCACCACGTATAGCATGTATGAGTCATAAAGGAATGGGGTCATCTCTATGATCAAATTCTGATTAGGTTTGATTGAGAGCAAAGAAGAGGATGCAGATTGATCTTGTGCGGAAGAAGAAGTCGCCATTGTTGAGTTGTGGAAGAAGATGAACAGTGGTAACTTTTTCAGAGAGAGAATTCTTGAGAGGTAAATGCCAAAGAACACGATCACGCCTTATTTATACCGTTCACAGGAGAGAGAAAATCGTGATGATGAAGAAACCAAAACGTCACCTGAAAAAGCGCGATTGGAAGTTATGGTGTATCCCAGGAATACGTCAGCACACGTGGGTGTGAAACAAATCAATCGCACGCGCCCAAATCCTTTTCGTACCATTTGAAATTCCTTGTGCCCTTGTTTGGTTACAACTGAAACTTAAAACCACATACCAAACAGCAATTTAGAATGTTGGAAAAATTAATTTCCGTGTATAAGAGTGTGAAAGATAAAGAAGTAAATCAAAGGTGTTTGGGATGTGAGTGTTGTCTATAAAGAAGACAGAAAGCAGAAGATTCCGGGCAAGAATCGCTTCCTTCAAAGCCAAGAGTGACTTGAAGTGCTTGTGTGGTTTCCCGAGAAATACGATCAGTTTTCTTTTAAGAAACAATGAAAGGCATCTTTTGATAATGGCTGAAGGGTGGCTGAACTCAAACCAAGCATCAAGTCTTAACATAAAATTGAGCGTTGGTAGAGTTACCTGTGAGACCAATGAGATCTGTTGAACAGGTAGGTGAGAAGTATTTCGTGACGTGAATGGGATAGACAGAAATCTTAAGAAAAAATTAAATTGGACCTCTTTGGGAAGAAATGTCTTAGGTGGAGACAATTTCATAAAAGATCACACAAAAAGAAAAGAAGATTTCCAAGTAATAGCTTGAGTTTATCACTCACCGTCAATTCATTTCAGGTGTTGGATTTTGGGTTTCACTTAGAACGTGGTAAACGAATCTAAGATCATAAACACAGATGTTGTGCAACCATAAGCCTCAGTGGTAAAGACCGAAAGCATCAAGGGTTACTTTGGGGAATCGAAGGTAAATGAAAAAGATGAGGAGAGGGTTAAGAGACCGAACGTACCTTCTGCTACAGAAATGGGACAAAGCAGAGCAACTCATGTTTCAGATGAGTAGAGGAAGGTAGCTCTAGACCGAGTGTGAGAGAATAGCCTGATTGGGAAGAAATGATAGGTGTTGATCGAATCATTAAGGCATGCTCGAGGTCATAGAGGCTTGCGACAACATACAACAGCATGCTTCTAGGGACGTCTAACTAGTCTGATAAAGAAAAAAACATACCTGGGTAAACACTATAGAAGAAGATGCTTGTATTCACCTGTGCAAAACATACACCGACTAGAAAGATAAAATGTTTTTGTAATTTTGGAATTTTTCTGAAAAATAAATAAAAACAGAAAGATAAAATGTTTTTGTAATTTTGGAATTTTTCTGAAAAATAAATAAAAACAGAAAGATAAAATGTTTTTGGAATTTTGGAATTTTCTGAAAAATAAATAAAAACAGAAAGATAAAATGTTTTTGTAATTTTGGAATTTTTCTGAAAAATAAATAAAAACAGAAAGATAAAATTTGTACAACAAAAAAATTAGGAAGCAGAGAGAGACAGATCGATCTGTGTATTTCGGTGATAGTTTCAGAATCGAGAAGAATTGAGCGGTCTATCTTGGTCGGTTCCGTAAATCTTTTAGAGCAGAGAGAGACCGAGCGTGTTGTTTGCTTGAGCGCCTTTAAATTACTGGTACAGAGAGGGACCGAGCGGTCTGGTTGTTTCGGTTCCTTTATTTTACCAGAGCAGAGAGTGACCGAGCGGTCTGGTTGTTTCGGTTCCTTTATTTTACCAGAGCAGAGAGAGACCGAGCGGTCTGGTTGCTTCGGTTCCGTTAAAGCGCCAGAGCAGAGAGCAACAGAGCGGTCTGGTTGCTTTGGTTCCGTTAAAGCGCCAGAGCAGAGAGCAACAGAGCGGTCTGGTTGCTTCGGTTCCGTTAAAGCGCCAGAGTAGAGAGCAACAGAGCGGTCTGTTTGCTTCGGTTCCTTTAAATCGCCAGAGCAGGGAGCAACAGAGCGGTCTGTTTCGTTCGGTTCTTGATTCTTAAATAGAGATTTGAGGATTTGGGACCGACTCTGCAACCATCATACCCAAGCCTTGCAATATTTTATTGAATGATGCTTCAGGAAGAGCTTTTGTAAAGACGTCAGCCAGTTGATCAGTGGTTCTTACGAAGTGAACTTCGACGTTTCCATCTTCCACGTGATCTTTGATGAAGTGATACCTCAGTGCTATGTGTTTGGTTTTGGAGTGTTGCACGGGGTTATGACAGATCCTAATTGCACTTTCAGAGTCACAATATAGTGGGATCTTCTTCATATTGAGTCCGTAGTCTCGAAGTTGACTTTGGATCCAAATCACTTGTGATGTGCAGGATGCAGCTGCAATGTATTCTGCTTCGGCAGTACAACAACGACACGCACGTTTGTTTCTTGGATTGCCAGCTGACTAACTTCCCGTCAAGAAATTGACAACCACCAGTTGTGCTTTTACGGTCGAGTCCACAACCTCCAAGGTCAGCATCAGAATAGGCTTGAACAAAGAAGCCTGAGTTGGATGGATACCATAGACCTAAGGAGGTGGTTCGCTTGAGATATCGTAAGATGTTCTTCACTGCAAGCATGTGAGGTTCGCGTGGGTTTGCCTGAAATCGAGCACAATAACACACAGAAAACATGATATCAGGTCTGCTAGCAGTTAGATACATCAGTGAGCCAATCATTTGACGATAGAGCGTGATATCGACAGTTGGTTTGTCTAGGGATGGGGTAAGCTTGGTGCCGAATACCATTGGGACTTTGACTTTTGTGTCTCCCATCATACCAAACTTTGCTAGGAGAGTCTTCGTGTAAGCTTCCTGATTAATAAAGATGCCTTCGGGTCCCTGTCTTATGTTTAAACCAAGGAAAAAGTTAATAGGACCCATTGAGCTCATTTCAAACTTAGTCTCCATCAGCTTTCTGAATTCAGCTGTTAAGCTGGGATTCATGGAGCCAAAGATGATGTCATCGACATAAATTTGAACTATCATAAGGTGGTTACCTTCCTTTTTGCGAAAGAAGGTTAGGTCAACCGAACCTTGTTTAAATTTAGACATCTTTAAAAATTTTGTAAGCGTTTCATACCAGGCCCTCGGAGCTTGCTTGAGGCCGTACACAGCTTTATCCAAAATATAGCAATGATTTGGATGCTTTTCGTTCACGAACCCAGGAGGTTGCTCCACGTACATAGTTTCTTCGAGTTCTCCATTGAGAAATGCACACTTGACGTCCATTTGGAAAACCTCAAAGTTCTTGTGAGCAGCATAAGCCAGAAATATTCTAACAAATTCTAGCCTAGCTACTGGAGCGAAAGTCTCTTCATAGTCTATCCCTTCCTCCTGACAGTATCCCTTTACCACCAGACGAGCCTTGTTCCTTATAACATTACCTTCCTTGTCCATTTTGTTCCTAAAAACCCATTTGAGACCAACAACCGAAGCATCTGGAGGAGTTGGAATGAGGCGCCAGACTTTGTTCCTTTCAAATTCGTTCAGTTCGTCTTGCATTGCTTGAACCCAATCAGAGTGATCTAGAGCAGAGTTAACAGTCTTCGGTTCAACTTTTGATACGAATGAGTTAAACATACAAAACTCAACTTTTGAAAATAAGGATGTCTGTTTTGCCTTCAGTTGTGATCGGGTCAGAACCTTTTCAGAGACATCACCCACTATTTGAGAAATAGGATGATTTCTGGTCCATTTGATAAGAGGAGGGTAATTCGGATCAAAGGTTAGGTCTAGTTCAGCATTAATCATTTCTTCTGGCTTAGATTGGCTATCGTAACCGAGCGCCATATCATTATGTTCCCCCTCAATTGATGAGCTTTGAGAAACATGAAGATCAGGTGTTTCTTGTGGTACTGAGCTTCCAGGTGTTGAAGCACCTTCGGTTGGAGAAGCACCTTCGGTTGATGAAGGACCTTCGGTTGAAGTTGTAGAATTGGGCTCCCCCTGGACTTGTGAGCTTGGCTCCCCCTCGACATGAGTGATTGGCTCCCCCTCGACATGAGAGCTTGACTCCCCCTCGACATGAGAGCTTGGCTCCCACTCGACATGAGAGCTTGGCTCCCCCTGGACAGAAGCGTTGTTGGGTGGAGAGTCATTAGTGGTCGATTCTCCTTCATGCATTCTTCTTGCAGCATCTTCGACAATCTGCTTCATATGATCAATTTTGTTGTCTGCTGCACCTGCTTCGGAGAGTGAAGCTTTCTCTGGTTCGTCAAAGAGCTCCAGAAATGTCTCGAATAAATTGGCGACCGAAACTGTGACCTTGTTAGTTAGAGGAAAGATTTCCCCTGCGGTGTCTTCTTTGGCCTGTAGCTTCTTGACATAGCTATCGTCAAAGGTCACATAGTATGTTTCTTCAATCCTTCTCGAACACTTGTTTAGGACCCTGTACGCCTTGGATGTGAGTGAGTAACCCAGAAAAATTCCCTCGTCGGCTTTGACATCAAACTTGTTGCGGTGTTCTTTAGAATTAAAGATGAAACACCTTGAGCTGAACACATGGAAAAATTTCACATTGGGCTTTCTGTTGTTCAGTATCTCATATGGAGTGAGCTTGAACCTCTTGTTGAGATAGGACCTGTTCTGTGTAAAACAAGCAGCCGAAATAGAGTCAGCCCAAAAATAAAGAGGTAAGGAAGAGAAACTTAGCATAGTTCGGGCAGCTTCACACAAATATCGATTTCGTCTTTCGACTATTCCGTTTTGTTGCGGTGTGTAGGGAGCTGAGAAATTGTGACTAATTCCCTTTTCTGCAAGAAACTCTTCAAACTCCCTGTTCTTGAATTCGAGACCATTGTCGCTTTTGATGTTGCGAACAACCTTCTTGAGTTGTACTTCAATTTGCTTGATAAACACTTTCAGCTTTTGAGTCGCTTCAGATTTGAGCTTTAGAAAGAACACCCATGTAAATCGTGAAAAGTCATCAACAATAACAAGAATATACTTGCTACCACCGATGCTTTCGATAGATGAAGGACCACACAAATCGATATGAAGTAATTCGAGTGGTTCAACAACTTTTGTGTTGATTATAGATGGGTGACTTTGACGACTCTGCTTCCCCATTTCGCATGCAGCACACAAATGATCTCTGTCGAACTTGAGCAATGGAAGACCCCTAACATGACCTCCAGTGACAAGTCGGTTGATATCTTTAAAATTGAGATGAGATAATCTTCGGTGCCACAACCAGCTTTCGTCGGATTGAGCTTTTGACAACAAGCATATAGCTGGGTTTCCTTTGATGGGTTTAAGGTTTAAGGGAAACATTTCACCCTTTCGCTCTGACTTGAGAATCACTTTCTTTGTCTTTTTCTCTATGATTTGAGAACCTTCATCATCGAACGAGACTTTGAGACCTGTACCTCCAACAAGCTGAGATACACTAATGAGGTTGTGTTAGAGTCCTTCCACATAAGCCACCTTCCTTATAGTAAAATCCCCATTTGTTATCATCCCGTATCCCTTTATGGTGCCGAAAGAATTATTTCCAAACTTGACGTTGCCACCATTTGCAAGTGATCTGTATTCCCTAAGCTCCTCTTTCCTCCCTGTCATGTGACGTGAGCAGCCACTATCGATGTACCATTCTTCGTCGAACTGCTCATCACTTATAACCTGCAAAAATTAGGCAGATTTAGGAACCCAAAGTTTCTTGGGTCCACGTGAGCTTTGCATGGGAACGGGAACAGTAAGAGAGACGTCAACAAGATAAGTTCGTTTTATGAGAGTTGTTTCATCTTTCCTTTTAATGGTAAAAACTTTTATTTTGTTAGGATTGGATGTGTTCGGTTTGGACTCTGGTTTGGATTCATTGACCTTCTGCTTTCCTTTTTGTTCAGCTGACGAATGAGATTTTTGAGAACAAAAGGAATCAGTTTTAGAATAAGATGGAGATAAATCGGTGGAAGTAGAAGAATTAGAAGAACGAGAAGAATTAGAACGAGAGGGTTTGGATTGAGAGGATTTCCTGGCTGGAGACTCTAGGTGACCCTTTTGCTTTTGATCGTTGGAGGGACTGACCTTAGAGTTTTGTTCTCTTTTGACTTCAGAACCGAACCTTTGCGTTCGGTTGGAGCTGTCTTTGGAACCAAACCTTTGGTTTCGGTTGAAGTCTTTTTCAGAACCGAACCTTTGCCTTCGGTTGATATCTTCTTGTGAACCGAACCTTGGCTTTCGGTTTTTGTGACTTTCAAGCTTTCCTACAAGATTGTTTTCATACTTCAGATTCTTGTCTTGGTGTGAGAAATATGCATTCTGGGAATGCTAGAATTGTTTCCTTTCAGAAAGGTTCTTCCTGTATCTATTGTTCCTTTCTCTCTTCCTATTCCTCATCTGTGTAGGTTGATGATGAACATTTGCTTTCGGTTTCAGTGTCTCCTTTGCTGGTTCCTTTTGAACTGCAGGAGTTTTACTTTGAGTCGAAGGAGCAGAGGGAATGTCTTCCTTTACCGAACGATCATCCTTCTGAGGAATATCTTTTGTACCACTGGTACTTGGCTCATCGAAATTGTCCGGCTTATTCAAGGGTTCAGGTATGTATCTTCCTTTGCTCTTCCAGGAGGTTCTTTCAGATAAACCAATGGTTTCGTTTGCATTATCTATTGGAGCTTCCCAGAAGTATTCATCGCAGCCATCAGCATTGTCTTCGTTTACAATAGCTGTGAGTTCAGCTGTTTGATGTTCGGTAACTCCTGTCACCTTGTATACTTGATTCGGAGTGGTCCTGACCTTTTGATACACAACTGCTTTCTCAACTAATATTGGGGACTTTTGATGGGACAACCGAGCGAACTCCACTAAATTTTCAGAAATAAGATTCTTGTGGTTTTCAGGTTCGGTTTTAATAAATTCTGAGCAGTCAACCGTGTCCTCTACAGAAATTTCACTCATGTTTTCGTCCTCGTTAAGCTCAGATGCATTTTCAACATCAATTTTTTTTTCTGAGCTTACGTTGGCGTTTAAAGAGTCAAATTTTTGCATGGTTTCGGTTCTCAGTTTAAGTCTGTCATTTTCATCCAAAAGATTTTTAAGCATGTCCTTGTGGTCTTTGGATTTAATGAAGGACTCAATTTTGTCCAGTCCATACATGTAGGTCGGATTGACATCATCAGACGATATCACACTCTCACAATTGTAGGCTTCGGCATCGATTTCATCTTCCTTAAACTCTAGGAAGGACAAAATCATGCGGTGGATCTTTTGGCCTATTTCACAATCCAAGTGAAGTTGAGTAATATTAGAGTATAAACATTTAGCAATTAAACAAAAAACATTCCGCTGTTTTAACAATTTTAAATTGTCTCTTTGCAAATAAATGTTTTCGTCTCTAACTTTAACTAGTTCCGACTCCTTTAACTCGATCCACATTCTTCGCTCCTCACTTTTCGATGCCACCCTGCTCAATTGATCAGTTAGGTTAGAATTGGTGACTCGAGTTTGAGTTAAGCTACTATCTAGATGAGAAATTCTTGTATTAACATTTTTTAGTTCTTTCTCATATGAGGTTGATGGTACTTTGGATGAAACAAAAACAGATTGTACCTTCTTTATCAGTTCATCGAGCTCACTGAACTGTTGGCTAAGTGGTTTGGCCGCAAAACACATATCCTCCTGTACCTTCGGTCCATCGCTTCCTCCATCGGTGTTGTATCCCCTCATTTGAGATACGTCAGTCACCATGAAGCATCTTCCTCCACTGCTTTCCTCCTTAGCCACATAAGCCTTTCCATGGGTAGGCTTCCTCACTTCATCGTCTTCTGAGTCGGTAGACCAAACTTCCGTGCTACCGAACTCGTCACCTTTAACCGAACCCTGCACAATAAGAGCATTAACAGAAGGGTTAGCAGTAGACTTCTTCTTTCTCAACTCGTCCAATCTTTTCTGCAACACACCTTCCTCATCATTTCCATCATCTTTTTCAGCCATCTTCTTAAGGACACAGTCCTTGGCATAATGGTTTTTCCCACCACAGGAGAAACAGCTTACTCCGGAATCGCCATCCACCTTCGGTTCCTTCTTGTGCTCCTCAGCCTTTGGTTCATTGTTCACTTTTTCAGAGCTGTAACTCCCCTGCCAGTTTCGGTTTTTGTTGCTGGGGAATCTCTTCTTTATGAACCTCTTGGGATTGGACACCATCATGGCATAATCCTCAGACGTGAGATCATATTCCTCCAGGTTGAGGTCTTCATCCTCCATCACAGCTTTACTTTTAGATAGGAGGGCCAACGAACCAAGACTAGTAACGACATTCTTTTCTTGCACCACAATCTTCTCTTGGGACTTAAGAATACCCACCAGTTTCGCCAAAGAGTATGATTTAAACTGCTCATGGGCTTTGACTGTGGAAACTACTGCTCTCCATTCAGACCTCAATCCGTTCAAGAAAGTAACCTTTTGTTCGATAAGCTTCCTTTCAATATCGTGTTTAATCATCTTGCTGAGAAGATGATTAAAACGATCAAACGTCTGGGTCACCGTTTCTTCGGCTCCTTGCCTGAATTCTCCAAACTCAGATAAAAGCAAAGTTTGAATAGAATGTTCAAGATCCTCATCTGTAGAATACAGTTCACGAAGTCTATCCCAAACTTCCTTTGCCGTCGTGCATGAGCTAACCAACCTGAATGTGTCGGACTGAAGGGCGAATCTGATCAACCTTAATGCCTTGATATTGCACTTGAATTTATCCTTTTCATCTTGTGCAATGTCCTTCACGTCCTTTAGCAGATCATTGTACTCCTTTTGTGTCTTGATGATTCTGGACGATGCAGAATGAGAAAACGGTCCATTGGTGATGGCTTCCCATATGAGATACCCATTATCCTCCGATCCAATCACGTAGTCTTCAAAGTGATGCGCCCATACTTCATAGTCATGGGTGTATAAGATTGGAATCTTTGTCGTCGAACCGATGCTGTTGGAAATATTAATAAGGTTTGATTGCATGGCGTCCATTATGATCGTAAAAACCTGTTCAAAGATCAGACTTGTAATAAAGCAGATTAGGGCAAAACAATAAATATCAAGATACGTCAATAAAGAGATGACGGCTCAATAAATATTGATAATTGCGGAAAAACCCTAATTGAAATCTTTTTCACAGAAAAGATGTGTATCGATTACATAACCTGGCTCTGATACCAATTGAAGAGATTAAACTAACCTTTAATCTATAAAGATCGATTAGATCTTGAACAAGTATATAAACAAAAACAATATGAACGCAATAAAAAGAATAAGTCAAGATGGAATCAAACGTGTCGAATGATTAAACAAAATCCTCAGAAGAGCTCGATTAAGAACATCAACTGTAGAGGATTGGAAGGTTACAGCAATGATCAAAGAAACCTGTTATCGTCTAGATGTATCGCTATTTTCAGATCTCTAAAACCTTAACCTAATATGCATGCAAGCGTAAACTTATATACAAAACATAAAAGGTTCACGGCTGGACAGGCCCAAACCGGAATACAAAGTAACACAATCTGTCGAGCCCAAAAGACGCAATCTTCAAAATAATTTTCAGCCCAACACTGCAGGTGGCCCGTGATAGACTCTCCGTCATTCATTTCTATTGTTATCATGGAGGTGATGATTTCATACCTTTCCTAACAAGCAATCTGATGGTATCTTTCCATCGGGTCCTGGCGGATCTCATAAGGGTAGAAATCTTCATAGGATTTCTGGAGTTCTGCTGTCATGGTAGCCAACATGATACAAGATACCTTAGTGGCATCCTTCTCATGGGTAGTGTACTCAACAATCTCCTCTGGAGTAGCATATGACTCATCGATGACCTTAAGCTCCTTGTCGAGGACATTTTCCTTTTCCTCATAACGAGTGACCATCCTTATGTTCCTAATCCAATCATTGAAATTAGTTCCATCAAAGATGACTCTCTCACAAAGATTCATGAGAAAGAAGGAGCCAGTAGGGTTTGAGCCAGAAGCATTGTTGGAAGACATCTGAAAAGGAAGAAAGACAAATTTAGATTAGATAAATAGCCCTTAATATGACACCCAAATGAAATATTAAGGCTAGGACCCAACACAATATTTTATAACTTGGAAGAGGGATGCCGTAATCCAAGCTACAAAATATTTAAAGGTAGGTAAATGACAATTTACCAATTGCCACCATAAAAACGAAATAGATTATTAGATTTTAATTGGATCGAAACTCCTAGATCTTTTGAGATTCAATGAACACTTCAATGGCATGTTTAAATCTCGATTATGCCCTTCAAGTTTGTGACTGGGATATTGAGGATCACAAACAATGTGTGAATAACCATTCAAATTAACTTGGTACTATTAATTTTATCACCTAATCGATGTGTCGATTAACCACACACGCTCCACCAATCTATGATAAAACTTAAGCCCCCATTTTCCACCCTTGTTAGTCGAAGTTAGTGTGTCGGTTAACCACACACACTCCACTAACAATTTAGCAAGGTGTTAAGTGTAATTTCATGGGTTAGAATCAATTTCACATTTTCCTAAAGTAACTAAGATTGGGAATTTATAAAAGGTTTAGTTACTTTATTATCATTATACTTTTAATGAGAATTATAGTATTTGTCCTACCCGTTCGGCTAACGACCCTCCACTGGTCAAGGAAGCGGTGGGTGAGAGTGGATACTCATTAAGCTGTCATTTTATAGGCAACAACCTTATACCACCTTATAGACCGGCTTCGTGAATGAGGCCTACTAACGGTAAAACTGACTTTATATATATATATATATATATATATATATATATATATATATATATATATATATATATATATATATAATTATTAGACTTTTTATAATATAATAGTATAAGGGTTGAATTTTAAACTTTTGAAATTCTAGGGATTCGAATTAAAGTATTCTAAAGTGACTTTACAAATTCCAAAACTTGAGGGCAAGTTTTGAAACTATTCAAAACCTTTCATTTCTATAACTTATGAGTTTTAAAGATTTTAATGGAAAAGACCTATGGAATTCCATAACTTGAGGACAACTTATGGGGTCCATTAAAAAGCATCTAGATCAACAATTAAACTAACAAGCATGTCAAATAATTTCTATGATCTAATAAAACTCATAAGCATGCATAATTCATATCAACAATTTTCAAGAATCATATATACTTAATATAAAACTTGAACTTTGACAATTATGTTTGAAATTGGATTAGCAAAATCATTACAACATCAAAACAGGTTTAGCAATCTAAAAACGGTTTAGGGTAATGATCCTAGTCTAATTCCATCATTGAAACTCAAAATTCTGCACTCAGGGCCTCCAACTTGTCGAGTGCATGAACCAACTCGACGAGTTGGATGAATTTTAACATGGACTCGTTGATGCCATTTCAATGAACATCTTAGTGATCTCAGTCACCGATTATGTGGTATGTTTGAGTGACAGATATTCTTAAGCGAGTCGCTCCCTTTCTACCAGTGGGACATACTCTGCCCTGAACTTTTCAACAAATTGCTCCTAGGTCACCGCATTCTTCTCAGCATGTGAATATTTCTTAGTAACAAAGTTCCACGAGTCTTTTGCTCCCGAAGGAAGAAGATTTTGTGCATATCTAAACTTCAGGTTAGCCAGACAAGCACAAGTGTAGAAACATCCTTCCACATCTGAAATCCATCTCATGGTAACAATTGGATCCTTGACACCATCAAACTCTGAGGGTTTGGTGTTGTTGAACTCTCGGTAAGGCATTTCCTTGTCTCTAGACGGTGTTGCAGCAGAAACAACAGTAGTGGCTACGGCGGCAGCAGTACTAGCGACCGCAACATACCGTTCATCAAACAAGGCTATTAATTCGGTTTTGATGGATTCGAATATTTCTGGAATCATCTCCCTTACAGCTGCTGATACCGCTGCCTCTATCCAATCCCGTATATCAGTCTCGCTTGGACCTAACCCGTCCGTTCCCGTTCGAGAACCAGAACCGTTTTCTCTTGTGATCATTACTATTCTGATGATATAAAATGGGAATAAATTAATATGCATGTTGTCACACCCCAAAACCGGAATGGCGGAAACGTTCTGGGGTGGATGACTTCATGTCAAGTATCACAACACATGCATTATAGTAATCAAAGTACAACAAAACATTGCATTAATAGTAATAGTTTTACAAGGTTACATTACAACAATTTAAAGTAATACAAGTAATAGAATAAATACAGCATGGTACTAAGCTATCTTCATCAATAGCTCCGGGGATGTACCTGTCTAATGCTAACCTAAGAATACAAGTTATTTGAAAAGTGAGTATCAGCATTTTTACAAATGCTGGTGAGTTCATAAGCATTTAGTGACATTTCATTCAAATAACTTAATAAAGTGATAGTTTAAGAGATTTCAGTGTATTAGAGTTCTTTCCAGAAAACCCTATATTTTCTTTAACAAAAGAAGCCTTCTACCAAGACTGGTCAGTGTAATGTGGTAAAAGAAGTTTCCCTTAATTGCTATTATTATCAAAATACTGAATTTGATTATTAGAGAAAGCAAGAGACATCAGGGAATAACATATGCCTCAGCAGTGAGGACTGCTGACTAAGGCAAAAGAGTCATAGACTCCAGGAAAGTATCGAACTAACGACACGCCTGGTTCAGTCTAACAAATGGAGAAACAGACCCCAGAAGGTACCAAATGAAAGGTACAACTGGTAAGGTCTACAATAGTGAACGCAGACCGAAGACGATACCAAATGAAAGGTACATCTTGCAAGGTTATAACAGTGAAGACAGAATGCAGACGATACCAAATGAAAGGTACATCTCGCAAGGTCAAAACAGTGACTACAGACCGCAGACAGTATCACATGAAAAGACACATCTAGCAAGGTCAAACAGTGTGACTCTGAAAAAGGTGACATCAGCATACAGTGTAAATTGCTGACGAAATACCGTTACCTTAAAGCCATGAATTATAAGGCAACCCATGATACTCGTAACCATACTGACTAGAGTTTTAGACGCCCTACAAGCATCTATATAATGTGACATTTTTCACCCCTTGGCTTGGTAGGCCGTGGACTGTAGCTAGCGGTCAGGGTGCGGGGTTGTCAATCCCGTATAAGCCTATACACACAATGTCCACTCTCCCTACAGGAGACTCTGGTTACCAACTAGACGACGGTGAAGGCCACGTCCCGAAGATGCATCCCAAATAGAGGATAGTGTTTTACTAGGAGGGAGTGGGTTTCTAATGTAAGTGTAGACTAGAGGTAGAGACTCTTAACAGAACTGACTGGAGAATTTCCTGTATGTCCATACTCATATACATAGTATATAACTAATGAACCAAACGACTTTCGGACAGCCACCCGATCCCACCAGACCACATCTCAACGAAGAAAAGGAAATAGGGCGGATGAGCCTTCCTAAGTCTTTCAATCGTTACTTATATGTATCTATATAAGCACAGACGTACATCTAACTGCGACTGAGTGTGTAATAATTGAAGACATATCACCATGGTGTGAATTTATACAGTGTGGAATAACAGAATCGTGAAGTATAAGTGTATCAAGTATAAGTGATTCTTGTGGAGTAGGAGTGTCAAACGAGTGAAGTAGGAGCGGTTGCAAGTGAAGTAGAAGTGTCGAACAAGTATAAGCGTATCACGAAGTAGAGGCGATAATAAGTGAAGCGAAAGCGTATCAAGTATAAGTGAAGTAGAGTCGTTATCAAGTATAAGTGAAGAAGAAATCGTATCACTAAGTAAGAGCATGAATAAGTATAAGCGTCATCAAGTATAAGCGAATATAGGCATAAGTGAAAGTGTTACCGAGTCAGAGTATAAAATAAGTATAAGTGAAGCAGTAGTATTTAATAAGTAAAAGTATACGTCAAAAAGGGAAATCTTTAATGAAAAGCCTTTATGTACAGAGAAAATCACAAATTGTATTCATTTGTAAAATACATTTGAAACCTTAGAGGATCTTTCATAAACCAATTTAGAATGAATTTGAATAAATCAGTACACTACTAGAAAAAAGCCCTTTAATGACGCGCAAACAATGACACGCGGTGATTTACGATACGCAAAAGTGTGTGCCCCAAAAATAATGTCATCTCTTCTAAAATTTGAAGGATAGAGGGCGCGCATTTTGTGTGCGCCCTAAAATTAGTGTCAGAAAAGAAAAAAAAAAGAAATAGGGAGGATGCCTTTCATAAGATGTGCGTCATGTAAGTGTGTCGCTTTATATTTTTTTAATGAAACACGCGTTTCAAGCGGGAAATGAAATCTCAAAAATTAAAACCCCGCCTTTTCTTCCAATTAGCAAGAAAGAATCCTAGGGTCTTTGTCTTCCGCTCTCTCTCTCTCTCTCTCTAACCTAAAACCCAACCTGCGATTTCATAGATATCTCCCATGGCTGTAACAATGAAAAAAGAAAAAAGACGCCACGTCGGTGAATTTAGGGTTGGAAGATAACAATGATGAGTGGGTCAACCCTCATGAAATCGATCCACACTTGCTACTTTTCTCCTACCTTTCTCTCCACCCTTCTCTTTCACCATAATCATCTTCTTATTCATTCACAAAATATTCAACATGAAAATCAAATTGCTGTTTCATATTTCATTCATTCATATAAAGCCCTGATATTTCAATTCGATTTTGAACCCTACCTAAATCATCATCCTGGAAAAACCCTAGCACATCATCCCTAAAACGCCCAATAGAAAAAAAAAACCCAGATTTAAATCCTAAATTGATTCAGACGATGAGAACTTGGATGAAGCCGCACCTTCTTCACCCTCCGGTTCGACTTCATGGCATTGTTGATTCAAAGTTTTAGGTAATATTTCTTGATATTGTTATACTCTTATCTCTTCAACTATCTTCAATCGCTCGCTTCAATGTCTCCAGTCGATTTCATTATCTTCAATCGATCAAAGTGAAAGATGCCTATATTTTCGGAGTTGATTTGTTAGGGTTCTTTCACATCCCTATAGAGGAGACCGCGATCTCCTACTCTCTATGCATCTCAGGTATTCTTTGTTCCTTCTCCCCTATTCTCATTCTTGTTTGATGTCTTAGGTTCGACACTTCTCAACAACATTCGTCGACTTACTCGTAGATTTCCTTCAATTCGATGTTTCTCTTAACCTAGGAAGCATGAATCTGGTGGTTTCGAGGTTCAAGATGTGTCGGTTCCTGATAGTGTCGACGGTGGCGACTACGAGGAAGTCGAAGTTGGCTGAAACAGTTGTGCTAGGTTTTAGCAACAAATTTATGGACATCCATATACATATTGCGATTTCAAAGTCATCTTATGAAATCAACATTCCCTCAATTTGAATTTGATGCAGGTAATACACGACCCAATACAAGTTTCTCTCTCTCTCTCTCTCTCTCTCTCTCTCTCTCTCTACTACTCGACAACCACCAAGGCACCCACCACCCTTCGTCTTCTCTCTGGTTCACCACCGCCGTCAATAGAGCCCCATTATACATATTAGTCATGCTTTAACTGCTACTATCCAGGTTAATTTTTTAAAGAACTCTTACATTAGGAGATATGCAACAATTCTTGTGTACTTACTATTTTATGTTTCTCAACATTAGCTCATGGATAGGATGTTTGATGAATTTGCAAATCTCTGGATGAAAATGAAGATTCAAGTTAAAACCAAAGAAGAGCTTGATTCAAAACAGTACATATTCAGACCTCGTGCTTTTGACATTAAAGATGTCATTGAAATGGACGTATCTACCCTCGAAAGTTCGATTGCCAATGAAGCTTTCTCAGAGTGGAAGGAGTTGGCTTCAGAGGAAGTATCTGTTGAAAGTGAAAAGGTAAGCATTCCTCTTGCTAACATTTGTTAATGCAATTATACTAATGGAAGAAATTACTTCATTTGTTAATCGAAAAATAATTTGGGTTTGATACTGCTGTAGAGGAAGCTCAAAGAGCAAGAAATTTTGCACATGTGGAAGTGGAAAGTGTTGAAAATGGAGTTGGAATAGTGAAACTTATGGGTCGATATAGTGGCAAGTATCTATCTTCAATCTCCTCATGAAATAATAAATTGTTAAAAAGTTAATTTTTTTTTTCTCTCATTTATTCTTCCAAACTTGTTTGACCTTTTTGAGGATTCATTGCCATGTTTTCCATGTTGGCAAGACAAGATGTGGTAACTAAGTAACAAATTTGTAATATTATTAGTTTTATTAATCTGTAAATCAAGAATAAAATAGATATGTTAATAATAATTAATATGTGTTATTGTAATTGTAAAACAGGATTGCTGCCTGATTCCAGAGTCTCCATTTATCTAGAAGGGCAAGGTGGTCTTTTTGAGTTCATTCAACATAGACTTAAAGAGAATGGGCATGTGGTGACTGTGTTTGGCTGAAGGAGCAGACCAAGAATATGTTTCTGAAAGTGTGAATGCAGTTGAAGAGAGAGAGAGAGAGAGAGAGAGAGAGAGAGAGAGATGCATCTGGAAATAAACTGCTTATTGATAGCAACTTATTAGATCATTTGTGGGTGATGATGACCCAATCCCAGATGTGAGGAAGCCTGCCAAGCGACAGTCTGGTAAAGGTTGGTTTCTCTTCAATTGCTTGATTCTTTTACTTATAACAAGGTTAAGTATTACCTTTTCTTTCTGTATCATTTGCAGGTATTTTTATGAAGTATAGAAATTCAAGATTCTCATACACAAAAACTAGAAGAAAAACTACTAAATAAAAAAATTCCGAAAATACCCCTGTATCTTATTTTTTGATTTATCCTAACAGGTAATGCAAATGCTCATTATCTGCAAGCTCGTCTATATCTATATCTATGCCTGAATATAATAATACAATGGACATGTTGATGAGGTTGCTTACTAGTACTAGAGAGGATTTTTCCTTGAACGAGTTGATGGAATAATTTTTAAGAACATGTAATTAAATTAAGCAACATAAATATTGGTACTATATTGTAAGAACATGAAGGGCGACTCAAAGCAACTCCAACTGATTCCAATAAATTTCCAAGAAGACATGCATAACCAGGGAACTCAGCTGATATGTCAACAGGTAATATTTTTTCATAATTTTGACTACATGTTGCCATTTTATGACGATAATACTAACATAGCCCCTGTGAAACATAAGTCTAGACATAGAAACAATGACAAATTTCAATATGTGGAAGCCAAATAAAATAGACAGATGAATTGATGAAATGTTTTTACAACTGAATTACCTCCTTTTGGTGACGAAAAATCTTCCATAGAAAAGGAATTGTTAGAATTTGGGAGGCATAACTCCATTGAAGGTCAATATATGGACAAACACAATACCCTTGACCAGTATGAGTAACAACTAGGGCAAGAACACGCTCCATTAAAGATACACTTCCAATTCGGCTTTCAGAGTTTAAACTTTCCTACAAAAATTTAAATAGTAACAAGTAAAAGATAAGGTAAGACTAAAACAGGATGCAGATTTTAAAAAACTAAAACATATTAACAATTAACATACCCTTCCTGTAATAACAATCTCCCGGAAAATCTTATATATGTTTTGTTGCAAAAGATAACTGGCTATCTTACAAGACCAAGGAAGCTTGGGATCAATCAACAATGCAGCTGCTTTCAACAAGATACTTGTTGGTGTATTTGAGTCCAAATATGTTGATAACAATTGATGAACAACTTGTGGCTTGACAGGTATGCATGCTGTTTAGATTTAATTTAGGGTGGACTTGTAACATGATTGGTTTATTACTTAGAGATTATGATGGAAAAGTTACTCATGAGGAAATGGCATCTGCAGCAATATACTTGAAAGATACTTTAGGCAAGGAAGGGGTTCAGGAGCTTATCACCAACCTTTCCAAAGATAAAGATCACCCTCGTTACTTTACAACTTGTAAAAATTTACTCCAAAACAGAATGCACTTGATTCCCAAAGATAAAGTTCCATTCATTTGGCAACCAAACAAAGCTCAAATTCCAATTCCTTCAAAATCCACACCACACCCTAATAACTTTGTCTTTATACCCGACAACTTGACTTGTTTTGGTATGTGTATTGTATGACAGAGGGGAATATTCTTGTTGAAGACATAGTGAAATTGGGCATTCGAGCAGAGGATGCTGGCTGATTGATCTCAATTCTCTCAACAACCACAGATGAGATGAATAATGGTATTGTATTCTTTTGTTTGATTTTAGATGTAACTAACTAGTATATGTATAACTTCCAATACCTTTTTTTTTTACTTTTTGTAGCCAGATTGTGAGGCTAGCTTGCTGAGTGAGTGAAATGGTTTATTTTTTTAACCCTGATCTATTGTTACTTAGGCCTTGTTTATTTTTTCTTATTCTTGTGGAACCAATGAGCAAATAACGTATGTTTTTTTATCAAGCTGTTGTATCTATTCAGACCCGGCTTAGAGAAATGGTTGCAAGAGATGAGTTCAGAAGAAGAAGAAACAAGGCTGCAACTATAGTTCAGGTACTATGGATGAATTATGTTTGTAAAGTATTTAAGAAAATGATTAGAAACAAGGGTGAATTAGTACAGATTAGTTAGCTACTTGCAGGTTGATCTTGAAAAAGCAAAGGGGCAATGGATTGTATTTTTTGTATCTAATTTGTTTGTAAATTTTTGTTACAACTTCTATTGATTTGTTTCATCTTTCCATGGAACGATTATTTGTATGACATTAAATTTATGCAATGGATTCTATTTTTTGTATATGATATTTTATTTTCTATTATGAAACATTAAATACAAATTTAATTTGAAAATACGTAAATCCAAAAAAAAAAAAAATTTAAACATTTTAAATTATGATACGCAAAAATGTGTGTCATCTTCATTTATGACATGACCTTTCTTGACAGGGGATTTCTTGATACGCATTGCGTGTCATTAACACGCGCGTCGTAAGGTTACGACACGCGAATGCGTGTCGTCTTCCTTTATGACAGGGCCTTCCTTGATACGCATTGCGTGTCGTAAACGCGCGTCGTAATTGTGCGTCGTAAATGAGCGTCGTAAATGCGCGTCGTCTCTCTTTATGACAGGGCCTTCCTTGACGTGCATTTGCGCGTCGTCTGAGCCTTTTACGACGCGCAATGAGCGTCGTAAAAGGCTGTTTATCTAGTAGTGGTATAAGTAGAAGTTATGAACCAGGTAAAAATCATTTTAGTGTCCCACTCGGTAAAACAATGTAAAGTGGTAAAATCTTGTGCATGCAGGTTATCAATCATATGCGATTGACATGATAACTGGCATGTTTAACTTGTATTCCCCCTATAAAACATTTAAAAGCATTTAAAAGGTTCATTCAAGGGTATGAACTCACCTGGTGTAAGTAGGTCCAACGAGTGTGCTGTTTGGGCGTTCGGTGCCACGTAAGGACTCGAACACACTCAATGAACTATTTAACATATGATAACATATGTTCACATACAGTTAGTATATTTAATGCTAATTACACAAATATACGCGCTCAAAGGAGCGGAAAACACTTTTGGCTAAGTGTTTGGGTGTCCCGGGTAGCGTTTAAGGGTGTTACGGGTCTCCTATCAGTTGTGGAACTTTGCTAAACTCAAATATCAAGTGTGTGAATGGGTTTAAAGCATTAACATGGACCGATTTGGAGTTTACGGCCTAACCCAAGGGAGTTTACGGTCGTAAACTCCCAAGGTCATATTCTTGGGTGTTTAATGCTTCTAGCTTGCTCATGGGATTTTTCTAAGGACTTTTCATAAAAGGTATGAGTGGATTTGAGGTTTCTAAGGGCATTATATTTGACTTTACGGCCTAGGAACACCCCCATGGGAGTTTATGGCCGTAAACTCTCATACTTTGGATTTTGTGAAGTCTTAAGCCCTAAATACCTTACTAGCAATTTATAATGAAGTGTGATGCTATTTTGGAGGATTAAAACCATCATTTGAGTGGGTTTTGGGGAGTTTACGGCCTAGATAAATGCTTGGGCTGTAAACTCCAAATCAAGCCTCATGTCATTGTGTTTAAGTCCATGAATCCTTTCTAGCATTTTATAGAAATAGTCTAAGGCCATTTGGGGGTAAAAACCACACTTTTGGGCACATTTAGGGGTGTTTACGGCCTTGGTATAGACCTGGCCGTAAACTCCTTTTAATAATTCATTTTGGAGTGTTTCAAGGGTCTAAACTCAAGAGGATAAGTTCCTAAATTATGTATGAAGCCCTAGGATGAGTTTGGAGTGCATTTGGGACCATGACTTGGGGAGTTTACGGCCTAAGCATGTGCTTGGCTCGTAAACTCTTCTTTGAGTCCTAAATCCATGCATTTTAGTGTTTAAACACCCCTAGGCTATATCCCCTAATAGTTTCTAAGCTTGTGGTCAAGTTTAAAGGCATGATTGGCACCATTTTAGGGGTTTACGGCCCTAGAATGTTCCTGGGCCGTAAACTCCTTATTCCATGCCTTCTTGGATATTTTTGGGCTATAAACATAAATCACTATGTTTAGAATAAGCTAGGGTAAGCAGACTTACAATTTGGAAGCGTTTGGTTGCGGTTTCGGGGCGAAAACGGGTCTAGAGAGAGAGTATAGAGAGAGAGTGTAAAATAGTCTCCAATGGACTCCACTCACCCTTACATAGGGTTTTGAGTCGGGGCATAGTGGAATTCTACCCGATACTGCCGTTAAACGGGGCTTTTGGTCGCGCCTGATTTAGTGGTCGTAATAATAAAACTTGACATTTTCCAAATAAATGGAAATATGTGTCCTGTGTTTTTATTTCCTTTTATCATGAACTAACGGCATATAAACATACACAATTGAAATGTTTATTAAATTTGACGGTTTCTTATTAACGGAACTTTTGAACAGTGGAAAATTCCGTTAACGGTAACGGAGAAATGTAACGGGGCAACTTGGGTTGTCACATCATCCCCCTATTAGAGGGAATTTCGTCCCGAAATTCAGATCTAGGCAAGGAAGTAGGTATGAATGGCCAAGTAGAGGTAAGAGAGTACTTCCTATGTGGTTGTCCTCGCATTCCCAAGTGATCTCTGGTCTGTGTTTGTCATTTCAATAGACTCTCGCGTACGGGATGCGGATTTCGTCTTGTGTAGCTAGTGGGTTCCAACTGGTGTATCTACAAGGTTAGGGTTCTCGATGGATTCTATCAAGATGAGTGAGGCATGAAGAGTGTTGTCGGGAATTCACGTATCAAGTCTAAGATGTGAGTCGATCGAATGTGAACCTTGTGGTATATCCGAAAGTAGTAGCGGCCTGAAAAAGGGTTGGACCATGTCTCCATGAGGATTCTCGGATGGTCCTAAGCTCTTGGAAAGGAGCAGGGCTTTTCAGTACTAAGAACATAGTGTACTTCTATGGCAAGATCAACACTGGCGTGATCGCCATTACGATGTTCCTAACGTTCTCACTCGTACTGGATGTGTAGTCCTTCAGGTTAGTCCTTAGGAAGCTCAGGTGGTCGTCGGTTTCGTGTTTTCTTTCAACTGGCTGATAGAGACTTTCTAGATCGTCGAGTGGGTTGCGTGACCATGGTTATCGGTTTGCTATAGAGTTTCTATCTCGCGTTTGTGCAACATGAACCTGCACTTAAGAATCTCGAGATACGGAAACCCTGAGGGTTGGACTATCTCGGGCGGTGGTTCTACTATCTGTGCGCAAGATTGTACTCATGGAACACCTAACAGTCCAATGAATCTCTAAGACTGTGGTTTATCCTGGCGTGGAAAGTGTATGTTCCTGCATAACCCTTCGACTAACACCTGAGGCTGGTGTCAAGCCTATGATCTCTCCGGGATCCGGGTCATGAGTTTTTACGCAGATATTTTCACACTTGACCAAATATTCTGGGCTGCGAAGGTTATCCTGTGGTTCTCGGTATTCTAGTGTTCACTTCGGAAAGTGTAATTCTTCGTTTACCGGGCGACAACGATTTCCTCCTCGCGAGAGGGTAGAGGATGATAAGCACTCCTCGTATATAGCGGGGTGGACGAAGTGCCTGAGTAGTGTGAGCATATATTGCAACTACTCTTCCGAAGGTTCTAGATTTTCTTGGTCTAGGTCAAATCTAGTAAGTATAGAGTCTTCTCACTCGGAACTTCCTCGTTCGACCCGCAGTGATTCTCTCGACTTCGGCTCCTATATTATGGAATATGGTGAAGGTGTTTTGCTAAGAGGTCCGTGGTAGAACTCATGCATGTCTTAACCGCCAATACCGTGTGTATGCGAGCAGTATACAGTTGAGATCGGCGGGACGTTCAGCTGTGCGACTCCACCCCAAACCCACAACCCAACGAGGAACAGGGAATAGGGAGGAAACACACACCTTAAATCTTTTTGATCTCAATTATATGCCACCCTTATGGATATACCTGATTATAGAGGTCAGTCTCATGAGTTCTATCTTCTAGGTTCACGAACCTGATGGGCGAGGTGCGAAGGGTTTTCCGAGGGAATCTTCAGAGTATGCTTCGGTTGGTTGTTGTCTTCTGAAGTATCTTGTAGTATGTTTCGCTTTGGTGTTCATCTGACTACGAGGGGTCGATCAACAGTGTATGGTACCCTCCCTTGGGTACTTCGAAAGGTTTGAGATAAGAGGGACGATTGACGGATCGTATTAGGTTGGTTTATTTGTGTTAGGTTCAGGTTCGGAAGAACCTTTATTTGCCGATATGGCTATGGAGAAAGCTCTTTTTACACAACACTAAGAATGTACACATGGTTGCACGAAGTCAAACCATGATCAATAGAGTCGTTGAAGTTAGAACACTCCAACATGATATAAAGTGAAGATCGATAGAGTCATGTGCCGAACAGGCACACAAGTTCGAGTCATCTCGGGTTTCATCCTACGTATCACTACCGCGGATACTTGGACCGGTAGAGTCGACGCGGAACTATAGAGAGTTCTAAGTGTTTCTGAATAGAGTATCTTTTCATGAACGGGTTCTCACAAGGCATTTCTATAATCGCCTCACATATACTAGTCATGTATATTTAAGGTGGGGAGGACTGTTGACTGAGCGACCCCGCCCTAAATCTACAACCAAACGAGGAACAGGAGATGAGGCAACATTCGCTCACTCTAGGTCTGTCCATCTTAAATATACATGGTCGTAACGTATATGTTTGGCCACTATAGTTTTACCTAATAAATTTTAAATTTTATAATAGTGTTGCGACTTTCGCCTTACTGGAAAGAATTTGCATTTGAATTAGTCTTTTATTGTTCTTAGCTTAGTTACCTGAGATCGAGAGTCGTACAAAAAATCTACCGAGTTCCTTGACGCTTCTCCCTAAGCAGTAGTGTCAGGCTCCTTCTGTGTCTTTGTCTTTCCCTTCAGTTGGGCAGTCCTTCTTGAAGTGTCCAAACTCACCACATAGGTGGCAAACTTGTGTGGCCGCCGCATTGGCGATTGATGCAATATGTTCCACCGGAGTTCTGCATACACGAGCAGTATGCCCCTTCATGTTGCACCTAGCACAATAGAGTTCCCGGCAGGCACCATGATGATGGTAGCTGCACTTGCTACAGTGGGGGAGGTCTCCTTGAGATGGGGAGGGAAGGGTTGACAGGAGTATAGACTGCCTCAGCTCGTTGCCCTTCGGAAGGTCCTTGAGCCGAGGTACTTCCCTCCTCTATCTTGAATTTTCTCTTTAGTGGGTTCGGTGAAGGTTCTTGGGTGATTGGGTATGAAAGTGTTGGTTGTTGCTGTCCATTTGCAGGATTGGAAATCCCGACAGGCACCTTGCTAACATTGGTGTTATTAGCATTCAGGTGAGCCATGACAGCTGCTACGGCTGCTGAGACTGCAGCTTGGAATGTAGCTTCATCGAATAGGAGAATAGGTTTCTTGCTTGTGGATTGGTTACGCTTCTTCAGTGGCATGGTTTTTCCTACACGGAAAGGAATACAAGGTGATGAGAGACGATAGTTAACCCTGGACATTTCTGTCCTGAACGTATTAGGCATAATATTTTTCCCATGCCTCGGGTGTTGGTTGTCTGATTGTCGACCTACATCCCTATGATGTGGTCCTGGTAATCGAAGTGAGTGTATGAGTATCAGAGAAGGCCATAAGATGCATGTCGTTCCTACTAAGTTACCTTTATACTGAGAAAGGTTTCACTCTCCGGCCTGGAGAGATTTGAGAACAGTTCGGAACGAAGCTGTGGAAAGAGAGGCTCATGAGGGCTTATGGCTAAATAACCTCACAGAGGTGTGGGGTTCCGCTCTAAGTGTATTACTGGCAACGGGAACAAGGCGATTTACCTAACACATAGCGTGAGCAGTGTAACCATTAACTCACTAAATTGTATTATTTTAAGGGTGTATTAGCGTGACGAACACGAGGAAAAGACAATTCCCGGGTTCCATGTACTGGCTCCCTCGGTCTGCCTCGTGTCTTTGACTGGAATCGGCGTTGGTTTCCTTCGGGTAGTTTCCTAGGATTCTCCTCTCGTATGGACATATTGAATTTCTACTCCGCCTTCCTTCTGATTCCAACTCTGGGTGTCATCACTTCGCGATGGATGATTGGGAATCTCCGAAGTTTAGACGAATTTCTCACCGATGTCCCTAAAAGAACATGGGCACTTGGTGTATTCAATAGTCTCTACCCAGTTCATTTATTTCCGAACAGGAAATATTCTCAATGAACTTCTTCGGGGTCGGAATCAACTCTTATGTTATGTACTGAAGTGGATAGGGTTTTCTACAGGGTTCGCGCGAGAATGGAAATGTCTAAAGAATCCTATCAGATTATTAACATTTCGCTAGATGATCCATATCGAGTCCTGCTATGATTACAAAGGGTATACACATCATATATAGCTTAGATCCGATAGGCCTTCGAATACGTGATACTACTCTAGGACCACATCCCAACGAGGAAAAGGAAATAGAGCGAAACCACACATTCTTAGCCTATGGGATCCTTATTATATATAACCTTGGAAGTACACCCGTTGTAGTTGTAGGTATATCAATAAGGATCTTTTAATTCTCACACTAGTTTATCTATGTATCCTAAATACCCCTATGGTATTTTAAATTCTTGTTTGGTTCTTAACTTCTGAATGTCATTCTGGGATTAGTGTGAATCTCTTAGCGCTCTAAAATACTCCTATAGTATTTTAACTTTATGTTTGGCTCTAGCAAATCCTAGTTGGTAAGTTTCAGACCTTTTGCACACCACTATCACTCCCAAGCACATGTTCATCACATCTTGGATAAATGTAGTTGATCAGGTTACATTTATCCCAGCTTACGATTACATAATTGCCCAGGTTTGACGGTAATGCCCAATATCCGAAGACTTTTATTCTAGTTCTTCTTGTGATACTTGTGTTCGAGTGTTTAGATTCTGGATGTTATTATACTTTGGTAAAATATGGTTATATTTTAAAGTATAATTTACTGGTCAGAGTGTTTTATCCCATTGCATTTATAGGTTGTATATCTTTTATGATTTGATATACTTAGCTCACTATAAACAATGCTCTGATACCAATCTGTCACACCCCAAAACCGGAACAGCGGAAACGTTCTGGGGTGGATGACTTCATGTCAAGTATCACAACACATGCATTATAGTAATCAAAGTACAACAAAACATTGCATTAATAGTAATAGTTTTACAAGGTTACATTACAACAATTTAAAGTAATACAAGTAATAGAATAAATACAGCATGGTACTAAGCTATCTTCATCAACAGCTCCGGGGATGTACCTGTCTAATGCTAACCTAAGAATACAAGTTATTTGAAAAGCAAGTATCAGCATTTTTACAAATGTTGGTGAGTTCATAAGCATTTAGTGACATTTCATTCAAATAACTTAATAAAGTGATAGTTTAAGAGATTTCAGTGTATTAGAGTTCTTTCCAGAAAACCCTATATTTTCTTTAACAAAAGCAGTCTTCTACCAAGACTGGTCAGTGTAATGTGGTAAAAGAAGTTTCCCTTAATTGCTATTATTATCAAAATACTGAATTTGATTATTAGAGAAAGCAAGAGACATCAGGGAATAACATATGCCTAAGCAGTGAGGACTGCTGACTAAGGCAAAAGAGTCATAGACTCCAGGAAAGTATCGAACTAACGACACGCCTGGTTCAGTCTAACAAATGGAGAAATAGACCCCAGAAGGTACCAAATGAAAGGTACAACTGGTAAGGTCTACAACAGTGAACGCAGACCGAAGACGATACCAAATGAAAGGTACATCTTGCAAGGTCATAACAGTGAAGACAGACCGCAGACGATACCAAATGAAAGGTACATCTCGCAAGGTCAAAACAGTGACTACAGACCGCAGACAGTATCACATGAAAGACACATCTAGCAAGGTCAAACAGTGTGACTCTGAAAAAGGTGACATCAGCATACAGTGTAAATTGCTGACGAAATACCGTTACCTTAAAGCCATGAATTATAAGGCAACCCAGGATACTCGTAACCATACTGACTAGAGTTCTATACGCCCTACAATCATCTATATAATGTGACATTTGTCACCCCTTGGCTTGGTAGGCCGTGGACTGTAGCTAGCAGTCAGGGTGCGGGGTTGTCAATCCCATGTAGGCCTATACACACAATGTCCGCTCTCCCTACAGGAAACTCTGGTTACCAACTAGACGACGGTGAAGGCCGCGTCCCGAAGATGCATCCCAAATAGAGGATAGTGTGTTACTAGGAGGGAGTGGGTTTCTAATGTAAGTGTAGACTAGAGGTAGAGACTCTTAACAGAACTGACTGGAGAATTTCCTGTATGTCCATACTCATATACATAGTATATAACTAATGAACCAAACGACTTTCGGACGGCCACCCGATCCCACCAGACCACATCTCAACGAAGAAAAGGAAATAGGGCGGATGAGCCTTCCTAAGTCTTTCAATCGTTACTTATATGTATCTATATAAGCACAGACGTACATCTAACTGCGACTGAGTGTGTAATAATTGAAGACATATCACCGTGGTGTGAATTTATACAGTGTGGAATAACAGAATCGTGAAGTATAAGTGTATCAAGTGTAAGTGATTCTTGTGGAGTAGGAGTGTCTAACGAGTGAAGTAGGAGCGGTCACAAGTGAAGTAGAAGTGTCGAACAAGTATAAGCGTATCACGAAGTAGAGGCGATAATAAGTGAAGCGAAAGCGTATCAAGTATAAGTGAAGTAGAGTCGTTATCCAGTATAAGTGAAGAAGAAATCGTATCACTAAGTAAGAGCGTGAATAAGTATAAGCGTCATCAAGTATAAGCAACTATAGGTATAAGTGAAAGTGTTACCGAGTCAGAGTATAAAATAAGTATAAGTGAAGTAGTAGTATTTAATAAGTAAAAGTATACGTCAAAAAGGGAAATCTTTAATGAAAAGCCTTTATATACAGAGAAAATCACAAATTGTATTCATTTGTAAAATACGTTTGAAACCTTAGAGGATCTTTCATAAACCAATTTAGAATGAATTTGAATAAATCAGTATAAGTAGAAGTTATGAACCAGGTAAAAATCATTTTAGTGTCCCACTCGGTAAAACAGTGTAAAGTGGTAAAATCTTGTGCATGCAGGTTATCAATCATATGCGATTGACATGATAACTGGCATGTTTAACTTGTATTCCCCCCTATAAAACATTTAAAAGCATTTAAAAGGTTCATTCAGGGGTATGAACTCACCTGGTGTAAGTAGGTCCAACGAGCGTGCTGTTTGGGTGTTCGGTGCCACGTAAGGACTCGAACACACTCAATGACCTATTTAACATATGATAACATATGTTCACATACAATTAGTATATTTAATGCTAATTACACAAATATACGCGCTCAAAGGAGCGGAAAACACTTTTGGCTAAGTGTTTGGGTGTCCCGAGTAGCGTTTATGGGTGCTACGGGTCTCCTATCAGTTGTGGAACTTTGCTAAACTCAAATATCAAGTGTGTGAATGGGTTTAAAGCATTAACATGGACCGATTTGGAGTTTACGGCCTAACCCAAGGGAGTTTACGGCCGTAAACTCCCAAGGTCATATTCTTGGGTGTTTAATGCTTCTAGCTTGCTCATGGGATTTTTCTAAGGACTTTTCATAAAAGGTATGAGTGGATTTGAGGCTTCTAAGGGCATTATATTGGAGTTTACGGCCTAGGAACACCCCCATGGGAGTTTACGGCCGTAAACTCTCATACCTTGGATTTTGTGAAGTCTTAAGCCCTAAATACCTTACTAGCAATTTATAATGAAGTGTGATGCTATTTTGGAGGATTAAAACCATCATTTGAGTGGGTTTTGGGGAGTTTACGGCCTAGATAAATGCTTGGGCTATAAACTCCAAATCAAGCCTCATGTCATTGTGTTTAAGTCCATGAATCCTTTCTAGCATTTTATAGAAATAGTCTAAGGCCATTTGGGGGGTAAAAACCACACTTTTGGGCACATTTAGGGGTGTTTACGGCCTTGGTATAGACCTGGCCGTAAACTCCTTTTAATAATTCATTTTGGAGTGTTTCAAGGGTCTAAACTCAAGAGGATAAGTTCCTAAATTATGTATGAAGCCCTAGGATGAGTTTGGAGTGCATTTGGGACCATGACTTGGGGAGTTTACGGCCTAAGCATGTGCTTGGGCCGTAAACTCTTCTTTGAGTCCTAAATCCATGCATTTTAGTGTTTAAACACCCCTAGGCTATATCCCCTAATAGTTTCTAAGCTTGTGGTCAAGTTTAAAGGCATGATTGGCACCATTTTAGGGGTTTATGGCCCTAGAATGTTCCTGGGCCGTAAACTCCTTATTCCATGCCTTCTTGGATGATTTTTGGGCTATAAACATAAATCACTATGTTTAGAATAAGCTAGGGTAAGCGGACTTACAATTTGGAAGCGTTTGGTTGCGGTTTCGGGGCAAAAACGGGTCTAGAGAGAGAGTATAGAGAGAGAGTGTAAAAAAGTCTCCAATGGACTCCACTCACCCTTACATAGGGTTTTGAGTCGGGGCACAGTGGAATTCTACCTGATACTGCCGTTAAACGGGGCTTTTGGTCGCGCCCGATTTAGTGGTCGTAATAATAAAACTTGACATTTTCCAAATAAATGGAAATATGTGTCCTGTGTTTTTATTTCCTTTTATCACGAACTAACGGCATATAAACATACACAATTGAAATGTTTATTAAATTTGACGGTTTCTTATTAACGGAACTTTTGAACAGTGGAAAATTCCGTTAACGGTAACGGATAAATGTAACGGGGCAACTTGGGTTATCACACATGTATAACTCAAAATAACAGACCCTTTACAGTTCCTTAGTAACTTTGTGGCTTTTCTTGATTCATGTATAGATCCTATGCTTCCAGTATTACGGACCCATACTACTTTCCACACCTATCCATACTAGATCCAAGAATTATCCCAATGTTTCCAAGTCACTACACTTCTCTACCAATAGGCCTTTTCACACACATAGTTTTACAGGGGCCAATCTATTAGTTTCCCTAGACTTTCTTCTAGGATTTTTACTAATCGTACAATTAGAAATCTCTCCTAACATCAATAGTCGCCTTGTGTATGCAAATCGTACATAATCCAGGATCGGATAGACAGTCAAATAAATGATTCTACCCTAAGTCCACAACCAAACAAGGAACAGGAAGTAAGGTTGAATTAAGCATTCTAAGGCTATAAAATCCTAGTTAGCAACCATTTAAAGCATACATTTAGTAACTATTGATATCAACATAGGTTTCAAGTAGCACATAAAAGCAATCCCTAGGGCTACAAGGCACACTAGATATTAGACAATTTAAAATGCAACTCCTGAAAAGATCCTTAACCCTTAAACTAGCATGCATTTCTAATAATTCACATATCAACAATATAAACAATATGGATATATTGGGAATCCTTTCCTTTCTGAGCTCCGGCTGACTGTACGCATCACATCCTTTCCATTTAAATAAAATTCTTTCAAAATAACACATATTCACCATGAATAAATGAAGATGTACGGATGCATCACTAAAACTTAACACGTTTACTCCTTACAAATTGGAAATATGGATGTTTTACAAACCAATACGTGTCATCAAATCTTGCCACAATTTCTTAATAAGCCTTAATGTTTTTCTTTAAAAGAAATTCTCATAAACACGTAAAATACTTATTTGTGAAACTAAAGCAATCTAATTTATGAAACTAATATATATAATTTTCCTTTTATAAGAACGTACTTATTTGGTTAGCGTACTTATTTGGTTTGACTAACTTTATTACGTTTATTATGTGTCCATTTTAATTTTCAAAATAACATATTAATTTTCTATTTATAATAACCAATAATATATATAGATCGTATATTTATGATCGATATGCTTTTACCTTTATTTTGATATAGCATTGCCCTAATTCAAATTATATCCAATATATTTAATAAAATATACTTGGATATTATTTTACGATCAATCTAAATTTTATAATTAATAATCAACGCCGTAAAATATAATTGGTTAATTGTAGGTTGAAAATACGGGTATTACAAATATACTTTTAACTTTTATAGTTGGTTAAACGTCTTTAGTTGGTTTATACGAAAACAACAAGTATTATGGTTAACATAATGTAAAAGTATATTTTAGGTTATAATAACATAAGATATTTATGAAAAAGGTAAATGGTACAAAAAACACTCTTTTTACACAGAAATTCGATTTTGACACCGTGTTTTTTTTGTGTCAATTTTGACACTGTGTTTTTCAATTTGTTACAATTCTGACCACTTGACCGGTTAACCAAGTTATATGCTGATGTGCATGATAACGTGTCAGTTTTGATGATGTGGCATGCTGACGTGTCAAAATTGATTTTTTTTTTCCACAAAAAACACTAAGTTTTCACTTTTTTTTCGATTTTGACACTAAGTTTAATTTTTTATTTCAATTTTCACACTATATTTTTTTTGTTCCAATCGAACATTATTTATCAAATTTTGTTCAATTTTATCTATTTTTCATTTAATACCGTATAAATATATTTTTTCTATTACATTTTAAACCGTATAAACATAGTTTTTTCTTTTAAAAACCACATTTTTATTTAGATACAAGGTGTTTTTTTTTTCTTACATTCAAAGCATTAGTTATATCATTAGAATCAAACTAACCATAAGCTTCTAATAAGATGTAAACGTTTGATGGGTTACAAACTTGATATCCGAGTTTTGATAAACTACACGCCTCCGAACTTCCAAACACATTTTAAAGTTGCATATTTAATATAAAATGCAATTTTTATATAACTAGTACATATTTATACATAAAAATATGGTTTGAGTGTAAAAAAAATGTGTTCATACAAAACTATGGGTTTTAAATGAAAAAAAAAAAAAACATATTTATATGATTTAAATGTATTAAAAAAATATTTATACGGTTTCAAATAGAAAATTGTCAACATTGTACAAAATTGGAAAAAATGATGTTCGATTTGGAACAAAAAAACATAGTTTCAAAGTTGAAAGAAAAAAATAAATTTATTGTCAAAATCGAAAAAAATAAAAACTTAGTGTTTTTTGTGAGAAAAAAATTCAATTTTGACACGTCAGCATATCATGTCAGCATGCAACGTCATCATGTCACGTCAGCATGCAACCTGCTTAACCGGTCAAGTGGTCAGAATTGTAACAAATTGGAAAACACAGTGTTAAAATTGACACACAAAAAAACACGGTGTCAAAAACGAATTTCTGTGTAAAAAGAGTGTTTTTTGTGCTATCTACCTTTATGAAAACATATTTTTTAAATACATAAAAATACAGATTTTACAATTATAGCACTGTAATACATATTATACGGAAACATATTTTTAAATACATAAAAAAAAATATTTTACATAAAAACACATATAAATTATTTGGAATTTTTTTTACAATACACTAAAATTATATTTTGTTTGATTAAATAAAAGTTTTTTTTTTAAATTATTTATTTCTAAGGTTTTTACGATTTTACATATTATAAATTAGTTTTATGAAATATAAATTATTTGTACTTTTAGCTTGGTGACTAAAGTTTTTGACTCCTTTTATTTTCTAGCATTTCTCAGACAAATTATAAAAATGGTTTGTGGCTTACCAAATATCATTAGTTCAATACATTTTATATCTGAAAAGATGAGAAATACCCTTACGAATTAAGTCTGTAACGACTGAAAATAGACAACGACAATAAAAAAGGACTTTTCATGCAAGTTTTACAAACCACAATGATCATTTATGACAAAAAAAGATAACGAAGACAACGTTTGTGATTTTTGATAAACCATATGAACTATTTACTTAACTTGTCTATATTTAATGTATACAAGATACTTAATTGGAAAATCGCATCAGTCTCATATTTTAACTCACTTACGTTTATGATAAAAAAAAAAATCACACAATTATGATATCTTAATTCCAACTTAGAGCAAGCCGTAACAATCAGTAATAAAAATAATTGAGAAGTAAGATTCGTGATCAACCAGAAAGTCTGTGAATTGGTAATAATTAGGAGCAACAATCGATAATAGGCTCACAGAAAACAACCATTTTATTGAGTCGATGGAGAATTATCAACAAAAATCACACTTATACAATTAAGTTTCCGTGAAATAACTAAAGATTTTTTTTAATTAAAACTTAGATTAATCAGATTTGTGGAAATCACTCAAAACGATGTAGTTTAAGAGTTAGGTATATAAGTTTATAGATGGTTCTCAAGTATATTCACTTTTCATATATATATATATATATATATATATATATATATATATATATATATATATATATATATATATATATATATATATATATATATATATATAGATATATATATATATATATATATATATACACTAGCCGTTACCCGCGCACAGCAGCGGGGACAAATAGCTTCTTTCAACGATATTTTTTTAAAGAAAAATGTTATGTTCCAAAAGAAAGTTCATGCCGTGGGTGAGAGGAATAGCGGTAGTCGTGATAGTGGTTGGTTGAAAGCGGAAGGAGGCAGAGCGGCTGTGGTGGTCGTTATACTGTCTTTGTTACTGGTTAGGGTTCTTCGAGAGAGTGTGCGTATATTTCTTACTTTGAAGGGATTACGAAGATAAATATTATGAGATGGCTTGTTACCAATGTGAGAAAAAAGATCCTCTATAAATTGTTGACATTGACCGCTTCAAATGGCTGAAGTGTTGAGATTGACGTGTTCAATTTGCAAATTAATTTTTCTATTAATTTGATACGAGATTTTTAGGGGATAAAGGATAAGGTTAAAGTTTTAATATTATTATATTATAAATGGGTCGTACTTCAAGCTTAAAAGTTTGGACGTCTTAAAAAATAATATTATTATATTCAATTTATTTATAGAAATAGTTAGATTTCTTTTATAAGTAGTATATATATATATATATATATATATATATATATATATATATATATATATATATATATATATATATATATATATATATATATATATACTACTTCGTTTTGGATTTGATTATTCATTTATTGCTCTTATTATCTAAGATATCAATTGCGCGCTATAGCGGCGTTATGGCGTTTTGCGGAGGTCAGGAACCGCTATTTTCAACTTAGCATTTTCATTTCGCCGTACCGCTATTAGCGGCGCTATTCACCGCTATTTACCGCTATTTCAATAACCGCTATAGCGGCGCTACGGGCGCTATTCCATTTTCATTCAAATTTTGGGTCATTTGGTTACTTTGTCAATGAAAAACTAGTTTTAATGATCTCACTACACTTTCATTTTAAAATGACCAAACAACTAATATAACTAAAAACATTCAAAGCAACTACGTCTACCGACAATTCTCTTTCTCATCTCTTTCTGTACTCACGACAACTTGAACAACTATGGTCGGACTCCATTAATGATTTTTGTAAATCGAACCACACCTATGAGACTACGACTTGGGACTTAACTCTTTATATCAACCATGACCTACTAATATGATATTGAACACGAGCAATACAATTAAACTCTATTTGTCACTTTGACACTACCTAGTTTCCATATTACCATAATAAAATATTATATTATGTTTTTATATGACTTTTTAGGTTTATGATATTAATTCTATATAGACTTATAGTATTAATACTCATATATATATATATATATATATATATATATATATATATATATATATATATATATATATAATATTATAAATTATACGTAATATTAAAAAACCACTATATCACCGCTATACCACCGCGATAACCGCGATCTCAAATAGCGGCATGTGACCGCTATTGAAATTTTGACCGTGATAACTGCATAGCTTATTATATACACATAAATTGCGCTTAAGCCTTATCTATTCAATTGATTAGCACCATTAATGTGTAGTTTGATTCCTCAAGTGAGGAGTAAAGATATAATATAAAAAGAGGAAATAAATGAAATAAATGCTTTCACAAATATGATTAAGCTTATATACCTAATCCTCAAAATACGTCGTTGGGTGATTTTCACAAATATGATTAATCTAAGTTTTAATTAAAAAACATTTTCCTTAATTATTTTCCATAAACTTAATTGTATACTTGAGATTTTCCTTAATTATTCTCAACAGACTCAATTAAATGGTTGTTTTATATGAACATATTAAATTAATTGCTGCTTTTGATTATTGTTAATCCACACGCTTTCTAACTGATCATGAATCTTATTTCTTAATTATTGTTACTACTTGCTTTAAGTGGGAATTACGATATCATACTTCTGCGATTATTTTTTATCACGAACCTAAGTGAGAATTAAAATATGAGACTTATGCGATTTTTCCGTTAGGCATCTCGTATACATTAATGATAAACAAAATTACATAAATGGTCTTTGTGGGTTACCAAAGTTCACAAAATCAGTTCCAGCTAATTTTTTTTGTCATAAATTGTCATTGTAGTTTGGAAAACTTGTATGGAATGTCCTTTTTACTAACTCCGTGCAAATCGTTAGGGACTGAAATCGTGAGGGTATTTTCATAAATTGTCATTGTAGTTTGGAAAACTTGTATGGAATGTCCTTTTTACTAACTCCGTGCAAATCGTTAGGGACTGAAATCGTGAGGGTATTTTCATATTTTTAAACATAAAGGGTATTGAATTCGTGAGATTTAATAAACCATATGTATCATTTATGTAATTTTTAGAAAATAAACGGAGGATGATTAGAACTTGGGATCTCCTCCCCTTCCTCCTTATCAACTAAAGCCTTTAGCCACCTTGTTAAAAGGCACAAATACTTAATAGTTCCTAAAAGTAATTTATAATATGTAAATTCGTAGAAACATTAGTAATAAAAAAAATTTAAAAATTCATATTTTTACAATTTTTTTAATAGAACAAAATATATTTTTAGAAAAACTACAAACAATTCATATGTTTTTTTACGTATTTATTTTACATAAAATATATTTTTTTATGTATTTAAAAAATATGTTTTAGTATAATATGTATTACATTGCTATGATCATAAATCATATTTTTATGTTTTCGTAATTTTTTTACATTCATGTAAAAAAAAAAGTTTTTTTTTTACATATTTATTTTATGTAAAATATGTAATTTTATGTATTTAGAAAATACGTTTTCATATAATATGTTATTACATTATTATAACCATCTAAAGACGTTTAACCAACTGAAGACTTTAAAAGTATATCTTTGGATTATAACAACATAATAATATATTATACGAAAACATATTTTATATATATATATATATATATATATATATATATATATATATATATATATATATATTACGTAAAAGTAACACGTAAAAGGAACTAATTTTTCTACGTGAAAGCAAAAATGTTTATTTTTTTTATGAAAACGTCAAAATATGTTTTAAAATCATAGCAATGTAATAAAATATTATAGGAAAACTTATTTTTTAAATATATAAAAAAAAATTACGTAAAACTAATACGAAAAAAATGTATAAATTGTTTGTAACAATATTTTTTTTACAGTACAATAACATATATTTTGTTTTATTAAAAAAGTTTTTTGTAAAACTATGTTTTGAATTTTTTTTATTATTAATGTTTTTATGATTTTACATATTATAAATTAGGTTTAGGAAATATAAATCAATGATTTAGCGTAGTGGTTAAAGACGTTGGCTGATAAGAAGAGGAGAAAAGGTCGTTAAAAATGGAAGGTTTCGGTAAAAATAACCTTTTATACAAGTTTTGCAAACCACAAGGATAATTTATGTGAAAAAAGATTAATAGGAACCGAGTTTGTAATATTTGGTAAAATATAGGAGCCATTTATGTAACAATGTCTTAATTATACATTAATGGTGAGTTTGTTTCTATTTTCTTTTTTCTTTTTTTTAATTCGTGTTTGATCATTTGTCAAACCATCTGTTTCATTAATTTATGTTATTACTAGGTGTGAGATATATGTATTACATGAGTTTATTTAAAAAAATTAAATATGAAATTTTAACAATTTGAAAAGTTTGAATTTATAAGAAAAATGAGAAATCTTTTGAATTATTAACATTAAAGAGACTTTAATGTATTAGATACATTACATATATAAATTATTTCTAATAAATATCTTACATATATTACCTTACATATTAAATGTGGACTTTTAATTTAATAAAATGAAAAATACAATAAAATAACAAGTGAAAAATAGAAAATTTAAAATTGTTAGAAAATAACATGTGTCCAAATGAAGGATAAGAGAACATGTGGCAAAAAAAGCTTTGATTATTATAGTAGATATTATATTTTTTTGAGGAATCAAACCATACAATAATGGTCGTAATCAATAGCACGGTTAATGGTCAACACAATTTATGTGTATAAGGTGAATAAAACAAATAATCTCTTTCAAAAGGAGAGTAATTTAATTATCAATTGCACAGTGAAGGCTCCACACAATTTATGTGTATATAATAACGAGAATAACGTGTTTTCTCTCTCTCTCTCTCTATATATATATATATATTAGATTAATGTGAGATGGTTTAATTTTGTGAGACCGTGAGACGCATTTTTTTATTTATTTTTTTTATTTTTTTTAAACTTTTTTTAGTTAATTCAAGTTTTAAAAAAAGAATTTTTTTGATTTTTCCATTTATTTTGCATTTTAAAATTATTTTTAGAATATGTACAGTGTAATATTCTATTTAGAATATTTCACGTATTTTTCAAAAAAACTAGGATTTTTATTTTTTATTTTTTATAGTTAATTTAAGTTCCGAAAATAATATTTAAAAAAACAATTTTTAGATTTTTCCATTTATTTTGCATTTTAAAATTATTTTTTAGAATATGTCAGTGTAATATTCTATTTAGAATATTTCACGTATTTTACAAAAAAAAAAAAAACATGATTTTTTTTATTTTTTTTTATTATTTTATTATTTTTTTAGTTAATTCAAGTTCCGAAAATAATATTTAAAAAAAGAATTTTTGGATTTTTCCATTTATTTTGCATTTTAAAATTATTTTTAGATTTGGTCTAACGATTTCACAAAATTAAAATGATCTCAAATGAACACATATATATATATATATATATATATATATATATATATATATATATATATATATATATATATATATATATATATATATATATATATATATATACACATATATATCAATTGCACAGTGAAGGGACCACACAATTTATGTGTAGATAATAACGCGAATAACGTGTGTGTGTGTATATATATATGTTCAGGTTCATTTGATACCAATTTAATTTTATGAAACCGTGAGAGCAAATTTAAAAATAATTTTAAAATGCAAAATAAATTGAAAAATTGAAAATTTGTTTTTTTAAATATTATTTTTGGAACTTGAATTAACTAAAAAAAATTAAAAAATAATAGAAAATTTTTTAAAAAAATCTCATTTTTTTTAAATACGTGAAATATTCTAATAGAGTATTACACTGACATATTCTAAAAAAAATTTAAAATGCAACATAAATGGAAAAATCTAAAAATTATTTTTTTTTAAAATTATTTTCGGAACTTGAATTAACTAAAAAAAATAAAAATAAAATTTCATTTTCTTTTTGAAAAATACGTCAAATATTCTAATAGAATATTACACTGTACATATTCTAAAAAATAATTTTAAAATGCAAAATAAATGGAAAAATCCAAAAGTTCTTTTTTTAAATATTATTTTCGGAACTTGATTTAACTAAAAAAAATATAAAAAATGTGTCTCACGGTGTCACAAAATTAAACCGTCTCACATGATCCTAATTATGTATATATATATATATATATATATATATATATATATATATATATATATATATATATATATATATATATATATATATATATATATATAGGGTAAAGTGAATATACCTAACAACCTTATATAAGCTTAGGTACCTAACCTTATCAAACTACGTCATTTTGCATTAAATTTTCATTGCAATCATCCAAGGTTATTAAACTTCATCCCTAAAATTGATTTACTTCAAAAAAATTTGGAAATTCATCATTATATTTCTCCTACATCCTATCATTTGTAGCGGTAGGATATGAAGCCCATCAATTGGTATTCGATAGAAAGACGTGATGTAAAGGAAAGATATTGTTGAATGTCCAAAGATTTTGGAAGTAATCAAGTTATGGAGTTGAAGTTTAAGAACCTTAGGCAATTACAATATAAATATGATACAAACCGATGTAGTATTATGGAGTTAGGTATATTCACTTTACCCATATATATATATATATATATATATATATATATATATATATATATATATATATATATATATATATATATATGTATATATATATACATATATATATATATATATATATATATATATATATATATATATATATATAAGTTGATATCAGTTGAGAACTCATAGTTTACCGACAACTTGAGAACTAAAAATGGAGTGTTACATCAAAATTATCTCATTAAGGGTATGACCGTAATCTTATCGATTTCATGTAATGTTTACTTTTTTGTGTTATTGGACAGGATTAACATACTAAATCAAATTTTGGATTTATTTTTTTAAATAACTTTTGATTTTTTTTAAATGGAACATTTTTTTTATTTTTTTTTTAGAAAACATGACTTTAAAAAAATGGAAGAAAAATAATTTTTTAAAAAACTGCAATTTTTTTCAAAAAAAAAAAAACTAAAATTCTTTTAAAAAACTGCATTTTTTCCCAAAAAAACTGTAATTTTTAAAAAAATGCATTTTTTTCAAAAAAAACTACAATTTAAAAATAAAAACTACGTTTTTTTTTAAATCTGCATTTTTTTCAAAAAAAAAAAAAAAAAAACTCCAATTTTAAAATAAAAACTAAAATAATAATTAAAAAAACCCTAATTTTTTAAACAATAAAAAAATCAATGTTTTAGGTACGTATATGCATCTTTTTTCAAATGCATATATATATACATATTTATTATATTATAATGTTCATAAGTAAATCATAAAAAATCTTGTTTTTAATAATGAATCCATAAAAATAATAGTACAAATATTTTATTCGATACAAAATAAAATATAAAAACTAAAAAAAGCTACAAAGATTTACAGGGTTATCATTTCTTCATCTCAATATGTTTCTATATTTTTTTTCAATTTATCACTTTTTACATCTTTAAAATTTTCCACAAATTCTTTCAAATCTGCAAGAAAATTAAAAAGAAAAATGATTAATCGAAGAACAATCACAAAAATGCATATGTATATATTATGTGAGATTCGTATGCGATTATATAGTATGATATTCAGATGTGATTATATCTTTTAAGATTCAAATGTGAAGTTCACAAAAAAATAAAAACGAAGAACACTCACACAAAATGCATGTGTGCATATAGACGTAATTCATATGTGATTTACTCGTGAGTTACATATGAATTACATGTGATTCATATGTGAATTACATGTGATTTATATGTGAATCACATGCAATTTATATGTGAATCATATGTGATTTATATGTGACTCACATGCAATTTATATGTGAATCACATGTAATTCATATTTGATTCACTTGTGAAATTACATGTGATTCATATGTAAATTACATGTGATTTACATAAGAATCACATGTAATTTATATTTCATATGTGATTCACTTGTGAAGTATATGTGATTCATATGTGAATTACATGTGATTTATATGTGAATCACATGTAATTCATATGTGATTCACTTGTGAATTACATGTGATTTATATGTGAATTACATATGATTTATATGTGAATGACATATGATTTAAATATGAATCACATGTAATTCATATTTCATATGTGATTCACTTGTGAATTACATGTGATTCATATGTGAATTACATGTTATTTATATATGAATTACATATGATTTATATGTAAATAACATGTGATTTATATGTGAATCACATGTAATTCATATTTCATATGTGAATCACTTGTGAATTACATGTGATTCATATGTAAATTTCTCATTTTTTAAAGATGGATTTGAATAACATTGGAATTATAAGAAGGCCAAGAAGCATTCCCTGAATTTAAAAAGAAAATGTAAAGTATGATTTATTGGTGATTTTGAAAAGTATATAATTAAATAAATGTTTTTAACAAGCATACATGTATAATAGTGTTTATATCACTTCTTTCCACCCCATATGTAATAGAACTCAACCTTGATATTGTACATGCAAACATATCTCCAAAATAAACAACAAATCCAGCTGTAACAAAGTACTTCACCTAAAATAGAAACAATTGCTTTAGTTACTGAAATTGTAAAATGATGAAAAAGGAAAGCGAAGAAGAAGAAGAAGAAGAAGAAGAAGAACATGCTGGAAATGTGTTGAGAACTTGTTTAATTAATTTCACAACTGATACCCCATGACATACAATCCACAAAAAAAGTCAATGCCATGTTCCATTCTTCCAGATGCAAAAATTGAAGTACAAGTTTTGAAAAAATTGAGTTCTGAGGGGTAAATTAGTCAATGAACTCACCGGAAGATGATTTTGCAGCAAAAGATAGATAGCACACTATTGTAAACAGGGATATGGAACTAATGTTGAACTTCATATGACAATCGTTATGAAGAGATGTAATTCATATTTCATATGTGAATCACTTGTGAATTACATGTGATTCATATGTAAATTTCTCATTTTTAAACATGGATTTGAATAGCATTGGAATTGTAAGAAGGCCAAGAAGCATTCCCTGAATTTAAGAAGAAAATGTAAAGTATGATTTATTGGTGATTTTGAAAAGTATATAATTAAATAAATGTTTTTAACAAGCATACATGTATAATAGTGTTTATATCACTTCTTTCCACCCCATATGTAATAGAACTCAACCTTGATATTGTACATGCAAACATATCTCCAAAATAAACAACAAATCTAGCTGTAACCAAAAGTACTTCACCTAAAATAGAAACAATTGCTTTAGTTACTGAAATTGTAAAATGATGAAAAAGGAAAGCGAAGAAGAAGAAGAAGAAGAACATGCTGGAAATGTGTTGAGAACTTGTTTAATTAATTTCACAACTGATACCCCATGACATATAATCTACAACAAAGTCAATGCCATGTTCCATTCTACCAGATGCAAAAATTGAAGTACACACTACTAGAAAAATAGACTTTTACGACGCGCAAACAATGACACTCATTAATATATGTTATGCAACCGAGAGTGACATTAAAAATGTGTTATCTATTCAGAAAATTTAAGGATTTAGGTCAAGCATTACTGCGCGCCCTTAAATTATTGTCAGAATAAAAAAAATTAAAAACACGGAGGGCGCTATATCTTAAATGCGCACCCTCTGTAGGTGTCGCTTTAGAATTTTTATGAACGCGCGTTCTTTAGTTACAAGCGGGAAAAGAAAAGCCGAAAAAATTAGAAAAGCCCGCTACCTCTTTGACCTAAGCGTTTTGACGCATCTTTCATTCTCCTCACACTGTTGCGCAACCTATTTCAAGGTTACCATTTCATCTCCATCTCTCGACTTCATCATCTCAATGAAGAAAAAAGGCTTCTGATTTCCATTATCTGCTTCATCTCTGCTGTGATTTCACCTAATTCATCTATGTTGTTCTTGAGAAAAAAGGCCACCCAAGTATTAACTCTTCAAGATTCAGGGTCCCAACACCCCATTTACATCGGACCACCAACACCACCGCAAACAAAGGTTCAAATCCCCCTTTCCTACCGGTCGAAAATCGCTTCTCCTTACAAGCCCAACATCCGATTGACGGGTTTGATTCTTCTCTTATGGTTATATAAAGGTATGTTGTGCTTACCATCGTTCATCTACCTTTTCTCCATCCACACTCGGTACCTTTTTGTATTTGGATCTGTTAACACTATACGTCTCTTCTTCTTCCTCTCATACCGACGAATTAGGGCAAAATCTTCACCATCTTCAGTCATCTATGGAGGCCAACAACACAAAGAACTATGAGATATTGGGTGTTCAAGTCCATCGATTTCTTTGTTGGTGTTGCTTCAATCTTGGGTTAGAGAATTGAAATGGATCTGACTGAAGAGATCGAAAACAATGGTGGCATATGGGCTTTGGAGCAGAAGACCGATCAACCAATGGACGAAGAGGCTGGTAGTACAGGTTTAGGTTGATGATGCTTCATCGCCTGTGAGTTCTGTTTTGTAATTCTTTCGTGGTTCTGTTTCTCTTATTATAACTGCTTCTTGGATTTTATTGTTTTGTTAGGATGATTTATTGTTTAATCGGCAGAATAGGGCTAATTATTTATGTTTTTGATTGAAATCGATGCTTGAACTTGGGTCGGTTTGCGAATTTACTCTTGTTGATTGGAAAATTGTACAGGTTTAGGTTGTAGGCTTCTTTATAATTCTTCCCTTACTTCAATTTTGAGTTCTTGTTGATCTTTTTACTTGAATTTTTTGCCCCATTTTGGTTCGACCAGTAGGTTATTTTGTTTTAGTGTAATTGACAGCTTAGGGCTAATCATGGTATGCTCAGTTGTAATAATCTCAGTGCAATTCTCTCTAGTTGAATTCTAATTTTCTATTTGTCTACGTGAACTGCCTTGTAGCTTTTGACCTGTGTGTGGTTCATTATGAGATGGAATGAAAAACTACATATTTTCTTTGACTAGTTGATAAAAAGTTTATGAATTTTCTTTGTATGCTTTTGGAAAAAGAAGTTATTAGTTTAATACTTATTCTTCTTTTAACATCATTTGCTGCACAGACTAACAAAATTAGAGGAGGAAGAAAAGAATATAGTAGAAACGAGGAAGAAGAAATTCTTTGCAGAAATACTTAATGCAATAAGGGAACTCCACTTCCAAGTTCAGGCCTCTCAAAAACGTAGGAAGCAAAGGAATGATGTTGTTCAGGTATGTAAATTATTTCCCTATATTTATATCTATGTATAATCTATAATGTATCTAGTTTTATACATAACCTGATTAGTTCTACTGCCATATGCTTCTATCATGTTGCTATTAAAGTGTATTGAGCTTATTTGGTTTTCTTTTAGATAAGCCTTGATGTTATCTTTTTTGTTGTTACAGGCTTTGGTGCCACTATTGTTGAAAATTCTTGTGTCTGCCCCTCAAGTTATATTTGGATGCTATCTTATTTAGCATATATAGATGTAACCGTTGTCCTTTTAATATGTTAAGAACCAAGTTTTATTCAGTTAAGTTATCTATAGCACCAACCAAAATTGTTCCTCTGTTTTTTCTTGTTTCTGCTGTTCTAATCCCTCTTTTCTTCTCCCCTAGTTCTTCTGTTTTTCCTTTGTGAACAAGGTACAGGTACAACTGCGAATATCACCCATTACATATTCAACAGAAGTAAAGGAAAAAAAGTAATTGGTAGGTTGAAATTGAGAAATTCTCCATGATTTCATTTGTCATATACTTACTTAAGTAATACCTCCATCTTATTAGATGAATATCCTGATTTAAAGGAAAATGAGCAGCTTGCCATGGCTATTCAAGAAAGCTTGAACATCAACATGAACTCACCACCACGAAATAACCATGGAAGCATGTTTCCTCGTTTGCCAAGTTTCTTTCCAAGTGTATACATGTAGTGTTTTTTAATACTTATTTTTTCTTCCAATATTACCCTTTGCAATCCATCTGAAACATGTGGAATGTAGGATATGTGCAGGTTGCAATGGTGAAATTGGTCATGGGAGGTTTTTAAGCTGCATGGGAGGCGTTTGGCATCCAGAATGTTTCCGTTGTCATGCTTGCAATATTCCACTATCTGATTATGAGGTCCAACTCTACTCCAATTCTTTAACAAGGTGTTCCTATATTCCTTCTTAAGGTTTATAATTTAAAGACAAAAAAAAGATGTCGGATTTGGATTCAGAAGTCCATGAAAATCACAACATTTCTTGTTTCTTGAAAGTTTTAATTTCAAAATTTTACCTTTTTACCCTTTATCATCTATGTAGTTTTCCATGTCTGACAACCGTCCGTTCCACAAATCATGATATAAAGAACATCCTCACCCAAAATGTGATGTTTGCAATAACTTTGTAAGTTTCTTGTTTGTTATGCACTTTTGAATCCCTAAATACATATCCTAGCTCAATCATCTTCACATAAATCTCCCAGAGATAACCAATAATTTGATTTTATTGTAAATTAAAAAAAATGGTCCCTATGCCTCCTGTTTTGACCACGTTTAGTCCAAAATTAAATTCTTTTTTAGTTTCGGTCCTTATCTCAAGTTTTCATATCGATTTTGGTCCTTATTTCAAGGTTTTAAGAACCAAAATCAATATGAGAGCTTGAAATATAAGGACTGAAGTTGAAAAAGTTGTCAAATTTAGACTAAACACTATAAAATCAGAAAGCACATGGACCCTTTTTGTAACTTAAAGTTTATATATGCATCTGAAAGTTTAGATTTGAATAGTTATTTGAGACCTTTCCACATGTGATAAATTCTTCCCAAGTTTTCTATTTTAATGTCAAATCTTTAACATAACTTTGTTCACCTCATTAACTTCCAATCTAAATCAATGCAACAAAGATGTAGGCTTAGTGAAAGAACTCATGGATGATTGTTTGACTAGTCAACTCTCCAATTCCCTTCGTCAACACGATGTTGTTTTGCATTGGGCCCCATGTATGAAGGTCATGACAACAGTGGATGCAAAAAATTGCAGTCTCAAATCAACCACTTGGAAGACACTAAAGGTTTGACTTTTTTTTATTATTCCGAATAGATTTTATTAATCCTTGTAATTATACTTTTATCTTTTTTCTATCAAATGTGCATCCTCAATTCAGTCCTTGATAAGTGCCTAAGGCTGCTTGGTTTTGAGTTGGCAGCACCTTGCGATACCTCTTGCAAACTCAGGTATGTAGCTTTATTATTCCGAATAGCTCTTGTTTTCTAGTATTAGAAGATCATATGTCTTGATTTCTTGCATAACAATAGAGAGATATTGCAGCATCTTTAATAGAGCTATGTAGCATTATAATCCTTCAAATGTGATGGAAACATATGAGGTGCAGTGGATAAGCAAAGAAAACTCTTAATCCCAATGATGTCAATAATCTTCCAGAAACTAAAAATCTTCATTGTTTGTACGATGCATGATATATTTGCATCCCATGCTATATTATTTAGATGCTTTAACTTTCATTAATGGGTTTGAATGTTGGTGTTTAGTAATTAAACTCAATTTATTCCTCTTTTTATTAACAACTTTTATTTATTCATGATATTCAGCTATCTTCTGCTTGTGGGCGGCTTGTAATTTCAAGTGATGGAGTCTGGGATGCTCTTTCCACTGAATCAGCTCTGGAATGCAGTCGTGGATTGGCTCCGGAATCAACAGCAGCACAAATTGTCAAAGTACGGAAACAAAAAAAAATGTTAAATTTGTAATAAAATATTATGCAATAATTTCTATTTTTGTATGACATTAAATTTTATGAAATGGATTATATATTTTGTATATGATATTTATTTTCTATTATGATGCATTAAATGCAAATTTAGTTTGAAAATTAGTAAATCTATAAACAAATATATTTTTTTAAACATTTAAAATTATGATACGCAAAAATGTGTGTCATCTTCATTTATGACATGGCCTTTCTTGACAGGGGCTTTCTTGATACGCATTGCGTGTCATTAACACGCGCGTCGTAAGGTTACGACACGCGAATGCGTGTTGTCTTCCTTTATGACAGGGCCTTCCTTGATACGCAATGCGTGTCGTAAAGGCGCGTCGTAACTGCGCATCGTAAATGAGCGTCGTAAATGCGCGTCGTCTCTCTTTATGACAGGGCCTTCCTTGACGCGCATTTGTGCGTCGTCTGAGCCATTTACGACGCCTAATGAGCGTCGTAAAAGGCTGTTTTTCTAGTAGTGACAAGTTTTGAAAAAATGGAGTTCTGAGGGGTAAATTAGTCAATGAACTCACCGGAAGATGATTTTGCAGCAAAAGATAGATAGCACACTATTGTAAACAGGGATATGGAACTAATGTTGAACTTCATATGGCAATCGTTAGGAAGAGATGTTGAATTGGTGTTCTAGGATTCATGGTGACACATGAAGTAAAGGAAAAAAAAGTACACAGAGGCAAGTAGTAGAAGTGGCCCAATATTGTAATCTTATGAATTCAACCTCTGGAAAAGGAGATATGAGAAAATGCAAAAGGTTATAACTTATTAGTGTTGAATCATTAAATTGACCCTCTTGAACTTTCTTGCTACTGCAGTCATCACCACATCCGCAGCCAAGTCTCTCTAACAAGCGTCTGCAGCCATCGTCAGAAGAAACCGTAGTCACTCTTTATTACTCTGTTTATTTTGTCTTATTTAAATTCTGTCTATTTTCCAGTAGGCCTTGCATGACTACTCATAGAGAACGTTTCTACTGTATTTCATGAGTCTCTATAAATAGAGCTCATTTCTCATGTAATCAGTACGTGTGTGAATCTCTCATCAAATTCTAATACACATCTCAAAGTTCTCATTCTATCTTACTTATCAAATATTCTAACTCTCATAATCAATCACCATCTCTCTTCGGAGCAAATCACTTGTGACTTAATCACTAAGCTAGATATCATTTACTAACTGGGTTTGAATGCATTCCTTGTTATGAATCTGCTTATGTGTATACTTGATATAATAATTGTTGGCATTTACATTTATTTACTTTTCGCATCTAACTCACTAACTTCTAACTCTTAATATTATTGTTGAGCTAACAGATCCTTCGAGATTAACTATTCCACTATATACTTGTTCTAACAATTTATTCAAGTGTGTCTCAAAGTTTTTCTCTCAACAATTGGTATCAGAGCCATAGTGGTTGCTTTTTGAATATCAGAACTCTGATTTTTCAAAGGGCCTTCTATACCACTGAAGCTCATATTCAAAAATGGCACAAGCTTTCTCTCTAAATGTTTCCAATAGTGTTGGTGGTTCAAATCGATCCCCAATATTGGTTGCAAATGAGTATCATCACTGGTCACAAAGAATGGAAAGGTACTTAAGAAGACTTGGAAGAGACATATGTCGATCTGTTGAAGAAGGACCACACGTTCTTGTTCTCACACCGGCTCAAACCAACGGTGCCACTGTCAAACTAAGAGGAGGTCAACCAATCATGACCCATCCCACCAAGGATGATCTAGACAAAATGGAAAACGATGAAATAGCGTTTTATGAGATATCGTGTGGAATTGCCCCTGACAACTTTGATATCAACATAAATTGCAAATCCGCAAAAGAGATCTGGGAAGTGCTCAAGAATCTGTACAAGTGAACCGAACAAGCTCAGGAAAAAAATCTTACTACTACACTCAATGAGTTCAACAACTTTAAAGCTCATACGTGTGAAAGCCTAGAAGACTCTTTCAAAAGGTTCAACCTGATAGTGACTAAACTATCCAATGTGGGTACTGTAAGAAGGAACCATGAAACAAACCTCAATTCTTAATTGGGTTGGGAAGACATTGGACAACGGGCAAAATGATTGTTCAAGGAGATAGGAAAATTCATTTGTTGTCCCTCTATAAGCTCTATGGAGAATTATAAGCTCAGGAGTCCATCGTGCTCAAGGACTGTTCAGACATTGGGGTTCCACTTGCTCTAATAGCACAATCACCTCACACTCAAACACATCCCACTTCGTATGACTCTCCACCACAGTCATATGAAGCAGACTCAGAGTATGACGATGAAGAAGAATTTCAAAATTCCATAGCTCTTGTTACTCAAAAATTCAATCGATTACCACCTTCACAACCGACCACCTTTCAACCGCAACTTTCAAAACAATCATTCTCATTTCACCAAGAATCCTCACCCTCCACCGCATTCTCAGCAAGCTTAACCTAAAGATGCACCACCGAAGTCTCATTCTACTGACTCCGGTACACCTTCAGAAGAAAAAAGTGATGTGGTTATATGCCATAAGTGCAACAAAGAGAACCATTTTGCAAAAGACTGTAAGGCAAACATTGTAAAAGACCAAGCTTTCTATCTCAGAATGGCTCACGAACTGGAGGAAAAAGAAAAAGGGAAAGCTTATGTTGCTCAACTGAAAAGAAATCATCAAGTGTGGTCATCAGGAGATGAGGATGAGGACAATCACATCAAAGGAAAATGCAAGATCTGTATGGTAACAACTGCTGATGAAGACGACTCAACCAAAGTAAAGAAAAACCATTGCTATATGGCAAAAGATGGAACCCTCAACATTGTGGAATAGGTAAAGCTTATGATTCAGTCTTTAAATTATAGCATGCATGACTGTCAACCTTTCATAGACACACTTAATGACACATGTGCTGCCGTTCTTAAAGACTACAATAAAGCCTTAGATGAGAAGAACATTGCATCACAGGAGATGTTCCACGTTAGAGGACGTTTGGATAACAAGAGACTCAAAATGGATATGTTAGAAAAGGACTTGATGTTAGAAAATGATGCTAGAATGCTAAGTGAAACACAACTAGAGATAGCTTTGAATCAGAGAGACTTAGCACAGAGTGAAATTGTATGCTTAAATCTTTTAATTGAAAAGCTTTTTAATGAAACTAAAGCCATCGAGAATCTAGTTAACAATGGGAATGTTGATAATACTTTCAACTGGGGTTGGTCCAATGGGTATCCAACCGCAACCGATTCCTCACCCCGGTTCACCCCGGAACGTCCCTATGTTCCTCCTAACTGCAACTTTTTGTTTCCAGTCAATGACAAAACATTTCCTGAGGATATCCAAACTCATTTTGGTAAACTCCATAATCTGAGTAATAATTGTGTTATCGAAGAAATTCTTCCTGAATTTTCTAATCATGTTGATAACACAAGTCATTTCGATTCTCAGACAACATCCGTAGTTGATGAGGAAATTGTTGATGAAAATCCTGAAGTCACATTGGATTTCCCATCTCTGCAGTCTGACTGCAGTATCATTAACTATAGTCATGAACCGCAATCTGTTCCACTACCTAGTGTCAAATGTCCTACTGAAGTATTCACTAAGACTTACTATGCGGTTGTTCAAATCACTACACCACAAACCACAGTCAAGAGTTCTATTACTATTGAACCAATCAGTCATGAATTACCAATCGAAAATTTTGAAGTTGGTCAATGTTCTCAAAACCATGATTTTCCAGTTCGGATGAATCAAGTCCCCAGTTTTCTAAACCTTCAAAAGATTTAAGGAAACTGCAACTAAATATCACTGACTGCGGTTCTCATAAAACCGAAGCAAAAAGAGTTTGAAGAATTTCGTTCTCGTAGCAAGCAAAGGGAAGATTATTCAAAACAAAAGAAATTTGTTAAAATTCCCAAGTCAAAAAGTCCAGAAAAACTTGCTTTCTCAAATTATCATTTCAAATCAAGAATTTCCAAGAGAACGAAAGGGAAGGACCTCACAGTTTCTAACACTACTCAGAAATCATCTGACACAAACTTTAAAAAGGAAAAATCTTTTCGATCAAATGGTTTTCAGGTCTATTCATTAGACAATCCAAAATGGAAGGGTATTTTGCCTACCCCAACCTTTTCAAAGTCACTTTCAAAAGCTCAAAAATGGAAAGGCATTTTGCTAACTCCAACACTCAAAAGGTCAAATCAAGAGTTTAAGAAATCACCTCACAAAAGGTCTGCATGTGCCTGCACACTTGCGAGACCTGTAAAGACCACCTTTTCAAATTACACAAACAAAGTTGTCAGATCTTACAATCCTCGGACTGGAAAAAGGCATACCTTTTCGTCAATACCACAGACCAAGCGTAATGTCAGTGTAAATGCCAAAAAGTCTACATGTCAATGGCAGTGTCAAAAGACTTATCTTCATGACAAATCCCAGTTTTCTCAAAAAGCTCGTAACTATTCTCAATCTTACAAGCCGACAAAAAATCTCAAACACCCAGGACTAGGTTTGAAAATTAACCTAAAATTTGTCCCTACAACCTCACATCATGCATCAATTAAACAAACATATGTGACTCCGGGCTCCAAACTCGCTTGGGTGCCCAAATTAACCACTTAATTTTTGCAGGCTTTGTGCAAGGAGGATCAAGAAGAAGAATGGTTGATCGACAGTGCCTGCTCCTTGCACATGACCGGAAGGTTGGAATACCTTCAGGACTTCAGGCCAGTTTGTAATGGGGGTAATGTCACTTTTGGAAACAATGCAACTGGGATTATCCGAGATTATGGTGTTCTTACTACGTGAAACTTCTCAATTAAAAAGGTTGCCTATGTGGAAGGTCTGAAACACAATCTCATTAGTGTTGGCCAACTATGCAACACAGGCCATCGGGTTAAATTTGATGATCAATTCTGCTATATAATGTCAAACAATAGAAGCACTTGTCTGATCAAGTCCACATCCGAAGGCACTATGTATCCACTGGACATCTCTCTAATCATTAGCAAACCGCAACTTTGCTTTCTATCAAAAGCAGTATTCGAAGTGAGCTGGCTCTGGGACCGGAAGCTTGCTCATCTCAACTTTTGATATATCAACAACCTAGTGACAGGGGAACTAGTATGTGGTCTCCCCATTCTAAAATTTCACAATGAAACACTCTGTCCTGCATGTGAATGTGGTAAGTAGTCAAGGGCAAGTCATCCATCAGTGATCGACTCTTCAATTACAAAACTGTTGGAACTACTTCACATTGATCTCTGCGATCCATCTACTGTAGCCAGTCTTCACCACAAAAAATATATACTGGTTAGAGTGGATGATTACACACATTTTACATGGGTCTTCTTTCTTCGACTCAAGTCAGAAACACCGCAGGTATTCATCAGTTTCATCAAAGAGATCGAGCTTCAAATCAAATTGCCAGTACGACGCATCTGCAATGACAACGACACTGAATTCTCCAATTATCTACTGAATGATTTCTTTGTATCCAAGGGTATAAGTCATAATTTCTCAGCTCCCTATACCCCACAACAGAATGGTGTTGTTGAAAGAAGAAATAAACTATGGTGGAGGCAACCAGATCAATGCTCACCTTTGCCAATCTTCCTCTGTACTTCTGGGATGAAGCCGTAGCAACAACTTGTTTTGTGAAAAACCATAGCATAGTGTGAAAACGTCTCTGCAAAACACCATATGAAGGTCTCAACAACCGCAAGCCTAACGTCCGCTTCTTACACATTTTTGGATGTAGATGCTTCGTAATCAACAACCAAAATCACCTCAACAAGTTCGCACCCAAATCCAATGAAGGCATTTTCCTAGGCTACTCAACCAATAAAATCGCATATCGGGTTTTAATAAGACGCACAAGGCTAATTGTCGAAAGCTTTGACGTAAAGTTCGACGATTCCTATGTCTGCAACGCTGCTCCCTCCATTGAAACAAAATCAATTGAATCTGAAATTTCTAATTCTTCGGGTCCACTAAACATAGTTGAAGTTAACTATGAAGATCTTTTTGATCCAATAGAGACAGCCAAGTTATCCGAAGTTCTTGTCTCTTCGGAAGCTCAATTACAACATGCTGAAGTATCTGGTCCTACGCCTTCCGATGTTGTGTCTCTAAGTACTTCCACCTCGCCAGTTGAGGGGGAAAACTCAACTCCGAATCATACTACAACCATCGAGGTTCCAGTACTATTCGAAGCAGTTCATTCATCCGCAAAGAATCTCAACCATCAAACATCTCTTCGGACTCGGATGAGGAGAACATAGAAAATATTGACACTAGATCAGATCCTAGAATTTCCTCTCTCCCATTAGCCCAAGAGGAACACCCTCATGTTTATGAAGAGATCCCATCAGCAGTCCAGGGGGAACCTCTTCAATCTACTGCAACACCAATAGCTCAAGACAACTCCGCAGGCTGTTCTCAAGTCCAGGGGGAATTGCCATTCCCTATCTCAAATTCTTCTGACATTGAAGACATCCCCTCTACCACAACTGCTGATCACCTGCAACTGCATCTTTACATATGGACGAAAGACCATCCAACTGGTCAGATCATTTGCAATCCATCAGCAGGCATTCAAATCAGATCTTCACAAGACTTATCTGATCACTGCCACTTCTCAGCCTTTATGTCCTCCGTCGAAACCCGATCAACCAAATAAGCTTTACTAGAGTCCGGCTGGATTGCTGCGATGCAAGAAGCGCTAGCAGAATTCGAACGTAACAGTGTGTGGCAACTTATTCCAAAACCGCAAGGTCACACCATTGTTGGCACTAGATGGGTGTTCAAGAAAAAGCTTGATGAGTCCGGATCCGTAATCAGAAACAAGGAAAGGCTAGTTGCAAAAGGCTACAGTCAACTCGAAGGTGTTGATTATGATGAAACGTATGCTCTGGTGGCTCGAATGGAGGCTATCCGAATCTTTGTAGCATTTGCAGCCCAGAAAAACATCAAAGTGCATCAAATGGACGTTAAGAGTGCATTTCTTAATGGGGAATTAAAAAAAGAGGTTTATCTTCAGAAACCTCCGGGCTTTGAAAGTATAAAATTCCCTGATCACTGCTGTAAACTTAAAAAGGCAGTATACGTTTTGAAGCAAGCCCCAAGAGCGTGGTACGAGACTCTTTCTGAATTTCTTGTCTCGTCGGGATATAAAAGAGGAGTAATTGATCCCAAATTATTTAGAAAAGCAAATGGTGATCACCTTATGCTAGTACAAATATATGTGGATCATATCATCTTTGGATCCACAGATCAGAGGATGGTGGATGACTTTGCTAGGCTAATGACTAACAAATTTCAGATGAGCATGAATAGAGAGATTAACTTCTTTCTAGGACTTCAAGTTAAACTAATTTCTCAAGGAATCTTCATCCATCAAGAAAAAATATACCTTTGAGCTGTTGAAGAAATACTCAATCGACAACTGTTCATCGGCTAAAGTCCTTATGACCTTTGGTCATAAGATATCTGCTGATCCCTCTGGCGAACGTGTTGATCACAAGACTTATAGAGGCCTCATTGGCTCTCTCATGTACCTCACTGCTAACCAACCCGATATAGTTTTTGCAATAGGTGTATGTGCAAGATATCAGGCTGATCCAAAAGTATCTCATATGACCGCAACCAAACAAATTCTACGGTACCTGAAAGGAAGCAAGTCTCTTGGCCTATGGTATCCCGCAAGCAATGACTTTAGACTTTAAGCGTTTACCGATGCGGATCATGCCAGGTGCAAACTTGATCAAAAGATTACATTTGTTGGATGTCAATTTTTGGGAGGTAGACTTGTGTGACAACCTGAAGTTATTCCATAATTGTAACCCGTTCCGTCAATAAAAATTCGTCCTTTTTCGAATTGTTTCCGTTACATTTTTAAATTAAGTCATTTAATTTTGAGACTTCTATTATGACTTGATGGGTGTCCAAACATGGTAGAAACTCAAGAAAACACTTTCAATATTCAATCGGATAATTTTTAGTTTCGACCATGTCGGGTTACGACAACTTAATCGGGTACGACCACAAGCCTCGGTAAACATCAGTATCGGGTAGAATTCCACCGTGTCTCAAACTTAACCCATATTTAAAGTTCAAATAACCTCATTTTGAAGCTTTCCACCCTCTCTCACAACTCTCTCTCTCTCTCTACAAACTCAATTCTTGGTCCAAAATCATCCAATTCAAGCCTCAAATCATTAAGGTAACTGTCCTAGCTCATAGTATAACCGCTTTGGCTTTCAATTTCATGTTCAAACTACGAAATAGGACCATCAACATGTGTTTATGGCCCTACAATAGTCCTAGGCCGTAAACACACATAAAATGGGTTTTGGAGCCCAAAAACCCTCCCCAAATCACTTATGGAGCTTGGAAATGACTTAAGGGCTTATTGGAATGGACTAGAAACACCATGAACTCATCATTTAAGGGGTAAATATGAGTTTACGGCCCAAGATCATGTTTGGACCGTAAACACCATTTCATGGGCAGTAAACACATTTTAAGGTGTTAAGATGCTTCTTAAACACCTCCTAAGCCTTGGAATAAAGTCTAGAAGCAACCAAAAACGAGTTAGGGACCTTAAACTTGATAGAAAACACTCCCTAAGGAGTTCACAGCCGTAAACCCCACAAGGATGGGTTCCTGGCCTATAAACTCCTATAGCATGGTCAAATGATGCCTTAACTTCATCCTATGACTTGGATACTGAGCTAGAAACACTTGGGATTGACCTAGGACCACCAAAACACATTAATTCATGGCACATAAGAGTTTACAGCCATAAAATCATAGTTTACTGCCATAAACTCCTCAAATGGTCCTTAGGATGCCCAAATTCCCTTCCAATGTCTCAAAACCAAACCTAGCATCACCCCTCATGAGCTATAAGACCATTAGACAACCAAAAACACCCCCAACATGAGTTTATTGGCATAAACTCATGGGGAGTTGGTCATTGGGCCAAAAACTCCATTGGGAGTTAACTTTTGAAGAGTAAACTCCATATCCCAGATATACACATCCATATATACCACCCAGGTCACTCCAAACACTTGAATTGAAGTGTTTTCGCGTCTAGAAGTGTTTACTCTTATCTAATTAGTGGTTCAAAGTCTAATTAGATACAATTATGTATCTCTTCATATTACATAGGAACCTCGCTCGTTCTCAAGCCCCGAACTGACACCTAGCATCAAATCGACATAGTTCTCGACTGGTGAGTTCATACCCCTACGTTTTCCATGTTTTCAAGGGGGAACAAAAGCAAAAGTACAAGAACATCTTGTACTTAAAGTTATTATTTCATTTGAATAGTTTCATGTTTCATATACTTTAACACTGGAAACCATTTTAACCAATAGCTTGTCTTGCAGAGTTAGTTTTCAAACTAATTGCTAACCTGATTATATAGTGTTATATTATATGTTTCACCAATGATTTTTTTTTTCACTTCATTTATGTTAAAATCATTAACCAAGAACATTAAAACACGTCCTCAGTAACACTCCACAGAGATACGCGAGTGGAGGACTCCCGTCGTAACCATAATCACAAACAGGATTTTACACATTATTACTTGTAAATTTGTTAATCTTAATAATTGGAGACACGTCCTCAGAAACACTTCACAGAGATACACAAGTGGAGGACCGCCCCCATAACCAGAATCTCTTGGAGGGAGAGCGTGACTTGAGTGTATATATCTATACGGGATTTACAACCCCGCACCTGGCTGCTAGCTACAGTCGAACCGAAAGGTTCAAGGGTGACGAAAGTCATAAATTGATGATGGATTACTTATTGCCATATATATAGTCTATCGTATGGTTATGGAACTCGTAATTTAGATAACATAGATTTACTTGTTGGTAATAATAGGTATAGTAAACTAATAACCTTATGAATTAGTTTACTTTTCACACAATAGTTTTATATACATGATAAAATTATCACACATTTCAAGGGTAACCAGGTTTTCAGGAAACATCACATGAACACTTTAAGTATGGTAGATACTTGTACACTACATTCAGAACATATAACCGATTTCAGCCTTTTAAGGAAAATAAGGGTTTTTCTTGGGATAACAAACTCTACATAACCAGAACGTATAACAAATGGATAACCAAACTTTACATATAAGAAAATATGAGATTTTCTTGGATAACAAACTTTTTCAGAAACCAAAGGAAACTTGTTCATTTTCGGAAACAAACCTCTTATGAACTCACCAGCTTTATGCTGATTTTCAAACTGTTTGTATTCTCAGGTCCACATTAGACAGGTACCTGCGTTCTTTTGGGAGAAGACGGAGCGTTTTAGAAGTCACATCTTTGCTTTTGTTCAAACTTTTGTATAGATAAACATGTATCACTTTACTTTTAAACAAATGTAATTATTCATATGTAATGTAATGTTTCGTGTTTACTATGCTTACTATGTACATTGGTTGTGATACTTACATGACGTCCTCCGCCCCGGAACGTTTCCGCCTTCGGTTTCGGGGTGTGACAGATTGGTATTAGAGCCCTTGTTTATAGTGAACTAGTATACCAAAACTTTCATGGTATAAGACTATAAACATTAAGGGGCCAAAGTGCTCTGAACTAAAAGTATGCTTTAAAATATAAGTATTTTCAAAAGTATACAAGTATACCTAACCGCCGGAATCCGTAAGTACGAGTAGAACAAAACATAAGTAAATGGGTGATGTGTGCTACGTTTAAACCTGGGCAGTTATGTAGTCATGTTTAGGGTCATTATTGCCTGATCAACTATATTCATTCGAGACACGGCCAACATGTGCTTGGGAGTGACTGTGGTGTGCAGCATGCCTAAAACTTACCAAAGATCCAAACAATGATTCATCGATACAAAGAAACGTAAGATACTATGTGAGTATCTTAGTTAGAATCAAGTGCTTTGTAGAAATTCATTCAGAGTGATGCTACTCCTTGCTTCCTTAGCAATAGTTTATCTGCTTTGATAACTCTTTCTTGTTTTATCGCTTATTAGAGCTTTATAACTGTCATAAAGAGATATTTCTTGTTCCATATCTCTTGATTCAATTCAGAGGACTTATGATCCTCTCTTTCCTGGCAATTATAGATCAAGATGCCTCCAAGAAAGAGACCCAACTCAAAGAACAACAATCCTCCTCCGCCACCACCTCCTCCTCAATTTGATCCCGCCATGTTTCAAGCAACTGTCAATGCTGCTGTAGCTACTACCATATCGCAAATGAACCTTGTTGGTTTAGGCGGGTTAGGAGGTGGCCCTCAACCTGAAAACCTAGAAAGTAGCCAGGGACACCAGAAGGAGTGTTCTTATAAGGACTTCATGAACGCGAAACCCACGCCCTTCAATGGCACTGGAGGTGTCATTACCCTAACCCAATGGTTCGAGAAAATCGAATCTATTTTCGAGATCTATGCCTGCTCTGAATCCGATAAGGTGAAATTTGCCACTTGTATCTTCATCGACAAAGCTATGACTTGGTGGAACGGCCGAGTCAAATCCTTAACTTTACCTATAGCCAATGCTATGGGTTGGGAGGTCCTGAAAGAGCTTCTGATTAGGGAATACTGCCCCCGGGGCGAAATGCAAAAATTGGAACATGAACTCCGGAACCTGAAGATGAAAGGTTCTGATATCGCCGCTTATACCTCCATATTCGATGATTTGGCGCTCCTCTGCCCGGGGGTGGTTACCCCGGAAAGTAAAAAGATTGGTAGATTTATTTGGGGGCTGACCAAGCCAACCAAGGGAAACGTTTTGGCTGCGAAGCTAGACACATACAATAGTTCCAAATGCCTGGCACAAACTTTGATCGACCACAGTGATGACATTGGGGAAGCAACCACCACTTCGGAGCCGATGAAGAGGAGTGGTTAGAAAAGGAAATTCTGGAAGAAGAAGAAGGGTCAGTCTTCCCAAGAGTCTTCAAAGAAATAGCAAACTATAGCAGTCCATGCTGCTACTATCCCTGCTGCTGTTTCTGCTGTTGGATCCACAACCCAAACACCTACCAATAGGTATGCTGGTACCCTCCCTCTCTGTGACAAATGTAAATTCCACCATAACCCCGACCCCTGCTGTGATCTATCCTGCTCCAATTGAAGCAAAAGGGGCATACAGTTCGATTCTGCAAAGCCCCAACTCAATCAACAAATCAATCTTCCAGAGCGGGTGTCGGTCAGGCCTGCTACGGATGTGGGGAAGTAGGGCATTTCCAGAGAAACTGCCCCAAGGCAACAACAACGGGTAACACTGGGAGAGTCCTAAGTATCGGACGAGAGGAGGCAGTCGCCGATCCTACAGTTGTCTCAGGTAGGTTCCTTCTCGACAACTCTTATGCTAGTATCCTTTTCGATTCTGGTGCTGAACGAAGTTTTGTTAGCCATACATTCAAACATTTTCTAAAAATTAATCCCCAACCATTAACCAAAACGTTTACCATCGAGATGGCTAACGGTGAGAAAGAAAGCGCTAGCGACATATTCATAGGTTGTACCCTTACCCTGAACGATCATTCCTTCCCCATCGACCTAATGCCAGTTTCCATTAAGAGCATTGATGTTATTATTGGCATGGATTGGTTGAGTCCCAATCATGCTGATATCCTTTGTTTCGAGAAATCCATCCATCTCAACCTTTCCTCTAGCCAAACTCTCATGAACTATGGCGATAAACTTAGTTCCAATCTTCGTATCGTATCTTGCATCAAAGCTCAAAAGCTCCTGCGAAAGGAGTGTCACGCATTCCTAGCTCATGTGATCAATGAGAAACAACAAGTTAAAGACCTCGAGAGCATCCCCAAAGTCTACAACTTTCCCGATGTCTTTCCCAAACGTCAAGTCGAGTTTCGCATCGACTTAATTCCTGGAGCCAATCCTGTAGCCAAATCTCCGTATCGCTTAGCCAAATCCTGTAGCCAAATCTCCGTATCCAGTCATCTTAATGAGCTGCTCGACAAAGGGTTCATCAGAACGAGTTCCTCACCCTGGGGAGCCCTGGTATTATTTGAGAAGAAGAAAGATGGATCCTTTCGGATGTGCATAGACTATCGAGAGCTGAACAAATTGATAGTCAAAAACCGCTATCCTCTTCCCCGTATAGATGACCTCTTCGATAAACGTTAGGGAGCCAGTTACTTCTCGAAGATAGACCTCAGATCAGGGTACCATCAGCTTCGAGTCCACGAGAATGATGTTTCCAAGACAACATTCGAAACTCGATATGGACACTACGAGTTCGTAGTGATGCCCTTCGGTCTAACCAATGCACCGGCTGTGTTCATGGACCTGATGAACCGGGTGTGTCGTCCTTTTCTGGACATGTTCATCATTGTGTTCATTGACGACATACTTGTCTATTCCCGAAGCGAAGAAGATCACAAACAACACTTGAGGTTAGTGTTAGAAATACTCAGAACGGAGAAGCTATACATGAAGTTCTCTAAGTGTGAGTTTTGGATTCGAAAGGTAGCTTTCCTTGGTCACGTGGTAAGCGAGGAGGGTATACACGTAGACCTGTCCAATATCAAGGCGATAGAGAATTGGTCGGCACCGAAGACACCCATAAAAATCCGTCAATTCTTGGGTCTCACTGGCTACTATCGCAGGTTCATCCAGAATTTTTCCAGAATCGCCAAACCCCTAACCACTCTAACACAGAATGGTGTACCCTTTTGTTGAAGTGAAAAGCAAGAATCTGCTTTCAAAATGTTAAAGCAAGCCTTGTGCAGCGCACCTATCCTGTCCCTTCCCGAAGGGACAGAGGATTTTGTTGTTTACTGCGGTGCGTCCAATCAGGGTTTAGGCTATGTGCTTACGCAGAGAGGAAAGGTTATCGCTTATGCGTCGAGACAACTGAAGGCACACGAAGTCAACTACACGACTCATGACTTGGAGTTAGGAGCAGTGGTCTTCGCACTGAAGATTTGGAGACATTACCTCTACGGAACTAAGTGCACGATCTTCACTGACCATAAAAGCGTACAACACATCTTCAATCAGAAAGACTTAAACATGAGACAGCGGCGATGGGTAGAACTACTCAGTGATTATGAGTGCGAAATCCGCTACCATCCCGGTAAGGCCAATGTGGTACCAGATGCCCTGAGCCGAAAGGAGAGTTCAAGCCGCAAGGTGAAGACATTGATGATGATCGTCCATTCTTACTTACCCGCACAGATCGGAGAAGCCCAGTTGGAAGCCCTAAAACCAGAAAATGTTTTGAACGAAACCTTGAGAGGAATGGAGAAGAAACTTGAGATCAGAGGTGACGGAGTCTACTGTTTCATGGATAGAATCTGGACCCCAAAGTTCGGAGGTTTCAGAGACTTCTTCATGACCGAAGCACCCAAGACCAAATACTCTGTTCACCCAGGTTCGGACAAAATGTACATGGATCTCAAGAAACAATACTGGTGGCCAAACATGAAAGCCAAAATCGCAACCTTCGTGGGCAAGTGTTTGACTTGCGCCAAGTTAAAAGTTGAGTACCAGAAACCCTCAGGTCTGCTCCAGCAACCCGAGATACCTGAGTGGAAATGGGAGATGATTACCATGGATTTCATCACCAAGTTACCCAAATGTCCGAGTGGGTACGATACCATTTGGTAATTGTCGATTGTTTGACAAAATCCGCACACTTCATTCCGATTAAAGAATCGTTCAAGATGGAAAGACTCGCGCGCATCTACATCCAAGAGATAGTCTGACTGCACAGTGTGCCTGTGTCCATTATCTCCGATCGAGATAGCAGGTTTACCTCAAGGTTTTGGCAGTCCCTCCAGAAAGCTTGTGGAACCAAGCTGGACATGAGTACAACTTATCACCCTTAAACAGACGGACAAAGTGAGAGAACTATCCAAACTCTAGAAGACATGCTTAGAGTATGTGTCATCGATTTTGGAAAGTCGTGGGACACACATTTGCCTTTGATCGAGTTCTCGTATAACAACAGCTACCACACCAGTACCAAGGCTGCCCCGTTCGAAGCACTCTATAGTCGCAAGTGCAAATCCCTTCTATGCTGGGCCGAGGTAGGGGACACGCAGCTAGCTAAGAGTCGAGTCCCCGACAGTGCTCTCACTGGTCCTGAAATCATTTGCGAAACCACCAAGAAGATCATCTAAATCCAAGAATGACTGAAAGCTTCATGAGACCGACAGAAGAGTTACGCTGACAAACGACGGAAGCCATTAAAATTCCAGGTTGGAGATCGCGTCTTGTTGAAGGTCTCACCCTGGAAAGGCACGATATGCTTTGGAAAGCACGGAAAACTTAACCCGAGATACATAGAACCCTTCGAGATCCTCTCTAGGATCGGACCCGTAGCCTATAAACTCCGATTACCTAAAGAACTTAGTAACATCCATCCTATATTCCACGTCTCTAATCTTAAGAAGTGCTTATCCGATGAAACCCTAGTAATCCCTCTTGAAGAGATCGAAATCAACGAAAACCTAAACTTTGTGGAGGAACCAATCGAAATCATGGATCAAGAGATCAAACATACGAAGCAAAGCCGCATCCCGATAGTGAAGGTTCACTGGAACGCCAAGCGGGGACCCGAATTCACTTGGGAGCGCGAATACTAGATGAAGCAGAAGTATCCGCATCTCTTTCCAAACCCATGATTTGTATCTTAATGTTGAATTTTGGGACAAAATTCCCTCTAACGGGGGGATAATGTGACAAATCGAAGTTATTCCTGTTGGATTAGTGTCTAAGTCCATAACTATTTAGGTATGTACTTGACCCGATGGTGCATGGTCCTTTTGGGTTGCCTTCACCAAAGCAACTTGATAGGATGAATTATGGAGAAAAAGGATTAAATATGATTTATTAATATATTATGAGATTAATATATTAAAGGAGAAATCATATTGTTTAATTAATATTAGTCAAGAATTAATAAGAATTAAGTTTGTGGCTAAAAGAGATTAATTAAACTTAAGGGACTAGAATTTTAATTATAAGATAATTGCAATTAGGCTATGGATTACCTTATATTATAAGGTTGGACTAATTCTATGGGGAAACCCATAAGAAATTGTTCAAGGCCTTTAATTAAAGGAGTCCATGGGTTGCTTAGGGCTTAAGTATCCAAATTAGGGTTTCCTTGTTAGATAACCCGAATAGCCTCACTATATATAGAACCCTTATGCCTAAAAAACGTGGACAAGCTTCCTTCTAAGGTTTTGGACGGTTTTGAGCAGCCTCCTTCTCTTCTCCTCTTCATCCTCTTGCTCTTGGTGTTTGTGAACCATTAGAGGAGTGACATTTGTGACTCTAAGCTTTCTAAAGTGATTACAAGAAGGAATTGTGATTGTTATTGCTACATAACAATCAAGGTAATATCTTAAACCCATTATTATGTTAATGCCGATTATAATATGCTAGAATTAGGGTTTATAGTCTTGGATATATTGCATGTACAATAGAGAAACCTAGATCCAAGCATTAGGGTTTGTATGAGCACATAGGATGTTCTTATGACCAAAACCCATCAATTCCATCATTGTAACCCGTTCTGTCAATAAAAATCCGTCCTTTTTCGAATTGTTTCTGTTACATTTTTAAATTAAGTCATTTAATTTTGAAACTTCTATTATGACTTATTGGGTGTCCAAACACGTTAGAAACTCAAGAAAACACTTTCAATATTAAATCGGATCATTTTTAGTTTCGACCATGTCGGGTTACGACAACTTAATCGGGTACGACCAAAAGCCTCGGTAAATGTCAGTATTGTTGGATTAGTGTCTAAGTCCGTAACTATTTTGGGATGTACTTGACCCGATGGTGCATGGTCTTTTTGGGTTGCCTTCACCAAAGCAACTTGATAGGATGAATTATGGAGAGAAAAGATTAAATATGATTTATTAATATATTATGAGAATAATATATTAAAGGAGAAGTCATATTGTTTAATTAATATTAGCCAGGAATTAATAAGAATTTAGTTTGTGGCTAAAAGAGATTAATTAAACTTAAGGGACTAGAATTTTAATTATAAGATAATTGCAATTGGGCTATGGATTACCTTAGAATATAAGGTTGGACGAATTCTATGGGGAAACCCATTAGAAATCATCCAAGGCTTATTAAACAGGGGGTTCGTGGGTTGCTTAGGGCCTAAGCATCCAAATTAGGGTTTCCTTGTTAGATAGCCCTAATAGCCTCACTATTTAAAGAACCCTTAAGCCCAAAAAAACGTGGTGAACTTGTTCTCTAGGATTTCCACACCTTTTGGGCAACCTCCTTCTCTTTTCCTCTTCATCCTCTTGCTCTTGGTGTTTGTGAACCATTAGAGGAGTGACATTTGTGACTCTAAGCTTTCTAAAGTCAATACACGAAGGATTTGAGATTGTTATTGCTACATAACAGTCAAGGTATGATCTAAACCCTAATTCGTATGTTATATTGGTTATTATATACTAGATCTAGCGTTTATAGTCTTGGATGAATTGCATGTACAATAGAGAAACCTAGATCCAAGCATTAGAGTTTGTATGAGAACATAGGATGCTCTTATCGCAAAAACCCATCAGTGGTATTAGAGCCTTGATTGGTTTCTATTGTATTGATGCATATTTGATCGAAATCAGCACTGAAAATCGAAATTTTTTGTTTCTGAGTGTTTGACTCGCCGAGTCACTTGGTGAACTCTCCGACTCAGCTGTACTCGACGAGTCCAGGTCCAAACTCGACGAGTCAAAGCGTCTGACAGCTCATATTCGTGATTTTCTTCCTGTTTTGGCTTTGGATAATTACCATAAACATGTTTTTGTTATAAAATCCAAATTTTATCAATATTTGGTGATTATCCTTACCTAAATAGAAGATAATTGTCAAAATTTAGATAATAATTTGTTTTATTAGATAAAGTTTGATTATTTGTAATTTAGATTTGAATTATCTTGTGAAAAAAAAATTTAATTTTTCCCCTTTAGGTTTTATAGTTTAAATTTGAACTTAATAGTTTTGTTTTAAAATTTAAATAGTTAAAACCTTAATGTTTTGAAATGTTTCAGAACTTGCCCTCAAGTTTTGGAATTTAAATTTTAATTGAAAAGTTTGATTTTGAAATATTTAAATGCTAAACCCTAATGTTTTGAAATGGTTCAAAACTTGACCTCAAGTTTTGGAATTTAAAAGTTGATTAAAAGTTTAATTAGGAATGTTAAATTCTAAAACCCTAGTATTGTTTTGAAAAGTTCAAATCACACCTTTATGGTTTTATTAATTAATTAAGGTGTATAATTAAAAGAGGTTTAAGAGATCCATAAAAGTTTTGGTTTACAAGTTAATTGAATTAAAAGTATAATTGTTAAATTAGACCACCTAGTATTTTAAAAGTGTAAAATACACCCTATACTATATATAACATTAAAAGTCTAACATTATATATATGTATCAGTAAAAGTTAGTCTTACCGTTAGCAGGCCTCATTCACGAAGTTGGTCTATAAGGGGTGTTTAAGGAAATTGCCTATAAAATGGCGATTAAATGGTTATCCATTCTTACCCACCACACTCTTGACTAGTGGAGGGTCGTTAGCCGAATGGGTAGGATAGGACAGAACCTTCCATTATAAGTATAATGAAGTAACTAAATGTTTTACAAATTCTCAATCTTAGTTACTTTAGGCAAAAGTGAATTGATGCAATTCCATGAAATTACACTTTGTCCCCTTGCAAAGACGTTAGTGGAGCGTGTGTGGTTTATCGGCACATTAAACGGTTCTAAGCAAAGGTGGCAAAGGGTGACTCAATGTTTGTCATAGTTCGGTGGAGCGTGTGTGGTTTACCGGCACATCGAATAGGTGACCGTAACATGTGAGGGCACCATGTAAGTTTGCATGGTTATTCACACCCGCTTTGTGATCCTCGGTATCCCAGTCACAAACTAGAGGGGCATATCGAGATTTAAACATGCCTATGAAATGTTCAATGAATCTTAAAGGATCTAGGAGTTTTCATAAATTTAAAACTTAAATTTCTTTTTCGTTTTTCATGGTGGAAAATTAGTGAATCGTCATTCACTTACCTTCAGATTTTTCTGCAACTAGATTATGGCATCCCTTTTCTAGGTTGTAGCGTGTTGTGTTGGGTCCTAGCCTTAATATATCATTTGGGTGATTTATTAAGGACTCAGTCGATCAACTAACTTGAATTTGTTTCTCCCGTTTTGTAGATGTCAAAGTACGACAACTATCATCTTCCCAAATCTCGTGGAGCAAGCATTCCACATGAAAATGATATTCCACGATTCGATCGAGGAACAAGAAATAATGCTTCACTTTCCTCCTCCTCCTCCCGTTGTTCTCCCTAACCCACAAGATCGAAGAATTGAAAGATTCAATGTCACTAAAGCCCTATTGGAAATGAAACATGAAGATGGTAAACCCGTGTGTGCCCACGTTCTAGGAATGAAATCACACATCGATAGGTTGATAATGTTGGGTGCATCATTCCCTGATGAGTTGGCTATAGGCTAGGTTCTACAGTCACTCCCTGAATCATATAATGAGTTCAAAAGAAAGTATTATATGATGGATCATGACGAAAACCTCATCGACCTAACTTACATGCTCATTGCTGCTGAATCAAAAATGATTTGGCAAAGCAATGGAGCGTATTTGTTGGGAAAGTCAACCAACCATGAGTCTAATCACGAAGATTGCATTTGAATGTTTTGCCGGATCAGTGAAAATAGAGGAAGCTTGATGAAAGAGCAAAATGAGTCTAATCACGAAGAAATGGATCTCGATCGCATGGATTCGTAGATTAGATTTTGAGCTTAGAAAGTTATGATAGAGTTGTTAGGAATATTCAATTACATAGTATTTCAGTTGATTTTGCATTGTAAGGACAAACGTTTTCCGCTGTTTTTATGAATAAAATAAATTTTGGTTTGACTCATTTATTTATTTATTTCCTTGCAATGAAATCGTTATGAAAAATTGATGTTTGCATATTTCTACAATGAATGAATGTGATTCTTAATTATGTTATTTGTGGAAATGTCAAGAATTTACCAAATAGGGAAAGTTTCTCATCGCCCAAGTTTCAATTGGATAGAGACTTGGAATCATACAACAAGTATTGCATGATGAATGAGAAGTTTCATATTTGGAAATTAGACTAATTCGTTGACAAAGTGTCAAGTGAAGGACTAGGAGATCGAGTACACAAGGTTATGTGTTGATCAAGTCCACCACAAGAGTAACAAAGATATTCGTCATGATTTACTAAGGTTAAGTAAATATGATTACACTTATGAGATTAAGTGTAATTCTTAGTTGATTATAAGAGTTTAAATCAATAGCAGAACGCATAAGAAGACTCAAGTAGGCATAAAGATAAAAGTTTCTCTATTCTAAGAAGAAGGGAAAGTACCTTTTATTATGTTTTATGATAGGTCTTAATGATTAAGAACCATATCTCAATTGATCCTCTAAGTGAGTCTTAGTGCAATTGTATGTCTAAGAAGAGGAATCAAGAATTGAAGAAATGGTTAAATCAAGAAGTCAATCATACTTCGTTCCAAAACAAGTCTTAAAGTTAAGATTGTGACATTGAGTGACAAGTCTTAAGAAGGTTTATAACATTCATCAAATGTAGAATTTGGAAAAAGGTTTTTCTTATTCTTGCACATTTGAAATTGGAAAGTTATGATGTCTTGGATAAGACAAAGACCAACTAGGACCAATTTTGAAGTGTTTTGTCTTGACAAAAGCTACACTAACTCTTGAATATTTGTTTGTCAAGAAATGCTTATTGACAAGAGAATTTATATGTCAAGGAGTCAGTGGGAGTCTTAATGGTCTTGAAAGGTTTCAAGAATAAATCAAAATAAACCTTATTGAACATCACTAGCACACGACTTGAGGTTGATAACCTATTGTGTTGACACTATCTTGTTTCCGTGCCATTCTAATTGAGTTAATTATGCATGTAAGTTCTATGAGTTCTCATTTGAATGCATAAAAGGCAAGGAACTTGATTAATGAATAGTACATTGATAAGAAAGGGTGAGCTGCTCAACTACTTGGAAGACATGGTGGGCAGCCGTGTTACCATAAAGCAAGAGATCAAGATTTTAAAAAAAAAATCCGTCCGTAAGAGTTTGGATTTGTCACAAACTTTGGTTTGACAATTCGCATGGGTAAGAACACATACACCATTAAAATCTAAGTGTCATAAGATTTGATCATTCATGAAAATGACTGTGCTTTCACTAAGAAAGATTTTAAGAAGATAGCAATTGTGAAATTCTATTCTCAAATTTGATTATGGTTACGGTATCCCTTTCCATGATTCGAATTGTGAGATTTGGCAATTAGTCTTAATTATTTAGATACACATATGAGCTATCTAAAAGAACAATGTATAAGTTCAAGAAGCCTTGATAAAGGATTATCAGAGCATAAGGTATTAGAAACATGAACTTAAGAAATTCAATAAGTATTGTTTTTCTGGAAGTTAAGCTGGTTTCTGAATACATGTAAAAGCTAGTGGGAGCATAAGTGTTATATTTATAATAATCATCATGATAGTGGGAGCATAAATGTTATGATTTTATGATTATTTAGGCAAGTACTGCAAGTTAGCAATATTAATTATAGAAAACAAGAGTCATACTTTGCAAAGTTGTAAGGGTTGAATAGTTGTTTTGCTATAATTAAGGGAGAGACTATTATGCTTCATTTCAAATCTAAAGGCTTAGATTGTGGAATGTTAATATTTTTGGTCAAAGATACATAGATGTGTTCTTAAATTTCGATTATGATTACGACATTCCTCTTCATATTTCGAATTATGAGAACATAGCACATAAAATATTATGGTAGAAGATTGATAAAGTATTAAATCTTCATGTAAGACATTATGCATCGTGTTCCAGTACGCTTCGGGTATAGGATCGATTGCAAATGCTATAATATTTGACGATTCTAAAATTTTCCAAATGTATAACGCATTTAGAGGGTAAAAGGACTAGAATCGGTTTTGACTAAGATAATTAAACTATCAAAGGACGATCCAAAGCTCGCTGAGGATTTGTCGCTTGTGAGTAGTTGGAAGTATGATATTGGATGGAGCATATCAACATTATTATGAATAGATAAGATTCTATTATGAATGAGTTGTCATATGGTAAGTATGGAAAGGTTTCCATATTGGGAGTTAGATATTGAGAATCTATGTCTAAGATTAGAAACTTTTATGCAAAAGGATGTTCAAAGGAATGTACTTTGAGTAAGAGATATCACATCTATGGAATTATCTTGTAACAATCTCCAATAGAGGACTTTGTAATTTCATTGGCACTAGTCCTTGTGACTTTAGTGCAGTGATATTACGAAAGGATCATTGCATAAAATGTTAGAATCTAGCATATTCTATAAGTGGCAAGAATTTGATATTCTTTCACTTATAGAAAGGATTAGGAGTTTTGAAATGAGTATGATTGGTAATGTGTTCATTTGATCTATTTCACAAAGCAAGAACCATATGTAAACATTGTGTGCATGCTAAGAGCATGGGACAAGTGTGGTAAGTAATTCAAGTAAGAAGTTGATTACCCGAAAAGACAAATAATGAGTAATCGATATGGTGATAAATAAAAGGTGTTTTATTTATACTCAAAGGTTGAGGCCATATAGGATTAGTATTATTGTTGTGTTTCACCTTGCAATGTTTTGACTTCCCGAATAATTAAATTGGTTCAGAACAATCAAATTATTCGAACAGACCATAGTCGTTCATATGTTGGAAGTAGGTATGAATGAAGATTGTCGTGAATTGGTGTGTGGATTGTCTAAAGAGCATTAGACATAAGCAAATGTTTGCTGCAACGTTCATGAGTGCTTATGAATATAATTTGAGCATTGGAATAAACCCATGCTCACTTGGATCACTTCATGGATTTTATCACGAGTGATTGGTGAGACGATAACATCTTATATTCTTGAAACTGAGATGTGTGAGTTGTATCTTGCGAGTCGGTTGCACATTGATAATATGTAAACACACCAGTAACTTGGTGTTATAAAACATATTGTTGTGTGTGATTTGGTGAGTGAGTGCAAGCAATCATTGAGTCAAAGTTTATCCGTTCCTTTTATCCAAAGTAGGATAAAAGCGATATCTATGGGCCCCTCGATTATTTAGTGATGGCACCTAAGCGCTTGGCCAAGCCGGGACGAAATTGATGTGTTCAATTGTAGTCTGTTGTCAATCGTCATAAATTTGAATTCGGGAAACAACATATAGATAGAGAGAATGATTTAGATCCATGTCTCAGTCTATACGATATCTAGAATGGAGGAATATATGATCCGTTATCTAAAGGACACGCGTTTTTGATAAGATCAGAGTTGACAGCGGATTTAGAAAGCTACGATTGTAGATCAGGACCTGAAGTCATATGCATAATAGTTATTAGACTTATCCAAGTGGGAGACTGTTGGATTAGTGTCTAAGTCCATAACTATTTTGGTATGTACTTGACCCGATAGTGCATGGTCCTTTTGGGTTGCCTTCACCAAAGCAACTTGATAGGATGAATTATGGAGAGAGAGGATTAAATATAATTTATTAATATATTATGAGAATAATATATTAAATGAGAAATCATATTGTTTAATTAATACTAGTCAATAATTAATAAGAATTAAGTTTGTGGCTAAAAGAGATTAATTAAACTTAAGAGACTAGCATTTTAGTTATAAGATAATTGCAATTGGGCAATGGATTACCTTATAATATAAGGTTGGACGTACTCTATGGGGAAACCCATTAGAAATCGTCCAAGGCTTATTAAAAAGGGGGTTCATGGGTTGCTTAGGGCCTAAGCATCCAAATTAGGGTTTCCTTGTTAGATAATCCTAATAGCCTCACCATTTAAAGAACCCTTAAGCCCCAAAAACGTGGTGAACTTGTTCTCTAGGGTTTCCACACGTTTTGGGCAACCTCCTTCTCTTCTCCTCTTCATCCTCTTTCTCTTGGTGTTTGTGAACCATTAGAGGAGTCACATTTGTGACTCTAAGCTTTCTAAAGTCAATACAAGAAGGATTTGAGATTGTTATTGCTACATAACAATCAAGGTATGATCTAAACCCTAATTCATATGTTATATTGGTTATTATATACTAGATCTAGGGTTTATAGTCTTGGATGAAGTTTTCCACCCTCTCTCACAACTCTCTCTGTACAAACTCAATTCTTGGTCCAAAATCATCCAATTCAAGCCTCAAATCATTAAGGTAACTATCCTAACTCATAATATAACCTCTTTGGCTTTCAATTTCGTGTTCAAACTATGAAATAGGACCATCAACATGTGTTTACGGCCCTAGAATAGTCCTAGGCCGTAAACACACATAAAATGGGTTTTGGAGCCCAAAAACCCTCCCAAATCACTTATAGAGCTTGGAAATGACTTAAGGGCTTATTGGAATGGACTAGAAATACCATGAACTCATCATTTAAGGGGTAAATATGAGTTTATGGCCTAAGATCATGCTTGGACCATAAACACCATTTGATGGGCAGTAAACACATTTTAAGGTGTTAAGATGCTCCTTAAACACCTCCTAAGCCTTTGAATAAAGTATAGAAGCAACCACAAACGAGTTAGGGACCTTAAACTTGATAGAAAACACTCCCTAAGGAGTTCACGGCCATAAACCCCACAAGGATGGGTTCCTGGGCCGTAAACTTTTATAGCATGGTCAAATGATGCCATAACTTCATCCTATGACTTAGATGCTGAGCTAGAAAGACTTGGGATTGACCTAGGACCACCAAAACACATTAAGTGATGGCACATAATAGTTTATGGCCATAAAATGATAGTTTACTACCGTAAACTCCTCAAATGGTCGTTATGATGCCCAAATTCCCTTCCAATGTCTCAAAACCAAACCTAACATCACCCCTCATGAGCTATAAGACCATTAGACAACCAAAAACACCCCCAACATGAGTTTATGGCCATAAAATCAAGGGGAGTTGGTCATTGTGCCAAAAACTTCATTGGTAGTCTACTCTTGTAGAGTAAACACCATATCCAAGATATACACATCCATAGATACCACCCAGGTCACTCCAAACACTTGAATTGAAGTGTTTTCGCGTCTAGAAGTGTTTACTCTTTCTAATTAGTGGTTCAAAGTCTAATTAGATACAATTATGTATCTCTTCATATTACATAGGAACCTCGCGCGTTCTCAAGCCCCGAACTGACACCTAGCGTCAAATCGACACACTTCTCGACTGGTGAGTTCATACCCCTACGTTTTCCATCTTTTCAATGTTTTCAGAGGGGGGGGGGGGGAATACAAGCAAAAGTACAAGAACATCTTGTACGTAAAGTTTTTATTTCATTTGAATAGTTTCATATTTCATATATGTAACATCCCGGAATCGCAAGAATAGAGTTGAAGGGCTAAAAGTGTAAGTTTCGGAGGGTGACTCGGCGAGTCCATGGATAGAATCGGCGAGTCAGGTCGCGACTATGGTCGCGTATCAAGTGGCCTACTCGGTGAGTCCAAAGATGGACTCGGCGAGTAGGTGCTGTGTGGAGAAAACCCTAAATTTCGGGGTTGAGCCCTATATAAAGATCATTATGCCTCTCCACAGCCTCCCCTATTCCCCCTTGAGTCCCAAAAACCCTAATTTCATGGAGAGCCCCATTGTTGAGCAAATTAGAGCTTGGAGAGGTGTTGGTTGAAGAAATCTTGAAGGAGAAGTGGCTTGGATCAAAGGGCTTTGCTTGGATTCGATTTTCATTGCTGTTGAGGCATCCTTTGGAGGTAATACTTTCGTTCTTGGGCTGTGTTTTCCTAGTTTCTCATTTTGGGGTTGTGTGGGGAGCTTGGTTGTGTGGCATCTTGATGTTTGGAGGATGGATCTGAGGTTGCTACCTCAGATCTGGAGTGGAGAAGATCTTAAGAGCATTAAAGCCCCGGTTCTTGTGTTGTTAATGGAGCTATCATGTCCCAAACCTTGGTTCTAAGGTGAATAAGGCCTAAATCTCTTTAGATTCACGTAAAGTTTGCCACTTTACGTGATGGATGGATTGTAGGAGGTTGGATCTATGTTTTGGATCAATTGCATGGCCTAAGATGCTTTTGTATGGATTCAGACCAGTAGTACTCGACGAGTCACATGGGTGGACTCGACGAGTTGCTTGAAGATGGCCTGGAACACGGCGAGTTGGAAGAACAACTCGGCGAGTAGGTTGAAGATAGCCTTGGACTCGGCGAGTCTGTTCTTGGACTCGGCGAGTCGTGTCAAAGAGTCCCAATATTTTTGGTTGAGTCGATGAATCAGTGAGTCAGGGGATGACTCAGTGAGTTGGGTGCGAGTGGACTCAGAGTTGTTGGACTCGACGAGTCTTGGGCTGACTCGGCGAGTTGGGTCGCTGATTGAGGGAAGTTCTGAGCTTAAGGACTCAGCGAGTCATCGGGTTGACTCGGCGAGTAGGGTCAGTTTGGGGTTGACTTTGACTTGTCCAAGGTTGACCAGTTGTCTTCCAGGGGTATTTTGGTAATTAAGGGTATTTATTGAGTTGTATGTTTTGATGTTCAGTGGAGGAGTTCATGTCAGAGTTTGGAGCAACGGGATCTTATCCTTTCAGCCAACAGTTTCGAGGTGAGTTATCCTCATTGTATCAACAGGGTCTAAGGCACCAAGGCCGGCCCTTTATTGGATTGAGATTCGGATGTGGTTATTATGATATTGTTTGATGTGTCTTCATCCTGGTAGCTAGGATGGTGCATGCTAGGAGACCTTGTTAAGGTCAGTTTCCCGATATATATAAAGTAATGCTATGCTAGTGACCGGTTAGGTCGGCAACCTGGTTAGGGTAATGATATGCTATGTGATCTGCTTGCTCGGTTTGTTGACTATGACTGTTATATGATTGTATGTTTTGTGCACAAGGTTGTTTGGACTGGAGATGGGTTGAGGCGGGTCCTGCTTTGTGCTGTAGGCCAAGATACCCAGGGCAGACCGGATATTCCGAAGGCCCAACGAGCGGTCCAGATAGGCTATAGGCCCCACGAGGGCGGACCAGACGTGCCGAGGCTCGGAGAGTGGACCAGGCCGACTGAAGGCCCGATGCGGGCGGACCAGTGACACTGCAGACTCACAGTGTGGTCCAGGTGGGTTGAAGGCCCGATACGGGCGGACCAACCCCACTGTAGACTTGAAGGACATGACTAGACCTGGAGGATGGATCCGGTGGACTGAAGGCCCGATACGGCGGACCAGTCACACAGTAGACCCGATATGCATGGCTGTTCTATGTTAGTTATGTTATGAATGTTTTATATGTTTTGGACTGGAAGGTCGCAGCCTGGAAGGGCGTATACGTGGTTGGTATTTTGGGGGTATCTCACTAAGCTTTCGGGCTTACAGTTGTGGTTTAATGTTTTTCAGGTTCTTCAGGAGACCATGGCAAGGCGAAGGCGCGATCGTACCGTTCCTCATGATTTTGTAGCAATGTGATTCTGGGAATACTCTAAATGATTTGTATTGAAAACCTTTTTGTAAACAATTTAATGAAAATCGGGTTGTTTTGAAAAGTTTAAATTGGTTGTATTTTTCGGACGTTACAAGTTGGTATCAGAGCCTTGGTTTGAGTGAATTGGAGGAACACTTGTGTGACTCCAATCTCAAATCGAGGAGGGTTTTCAAAAGAGAATTTAAAATGGTTTTCAAAGTAAGTAAAGGAGGACGCGGAGGTACGATCAGCCGGAGCCAGTAAGTAACCCCAAAATACCATACATGACAATTGTTTTATTGAGTTTTGATAGAATAGCATGCTAGAGTTAGGCTAGGGATCTTCAGGATTTCTTGATGAGTTTCCTGATTTATGATGCCTGCTAGGCTAGGGTTCCTTGTGAGAGATTTCTAGTGTTCCTCTAGTTGTGAGGATAGAGCGTTGTTATGCATGTCGCTAGGGTGTTGTGGGAGTACTTCATAAAAATATGGGTAGGTGTGGAAGGTAGTATAGGCCCGTACTACCGAAAGCACGGACCCATACGCGTATTAGGGAAACCATGACCTCTAGGGTTGGGTTGAGAGTTGGTTCCCGGGATAGTGGAATATGTCTGAGATTTTGGTGTTTTATTTTCAGTATGGAGATTTCAGGGCACGCTGGGAGTGGATCCGGGTCAGGATTAGTAGCAGGAGAGGGAGTTCCGGGTGGGTCTGTACAGCCCGAGGTTGTCAGTCAGATGAGTACGCACGAGTTGGATGCGAGGATTTGTGAGATCCTGCATGATGAGATTGCTGCATTGTTTCGGGCTGAGCTGTCGGAGCTGTTTGGGTTGATCAAGACCGCCATGGTGGAGTATTTTGATGAGCGCTATGCGGCTCTCACGGAGACGGTTGCCGCGACGGCTACAGCAGCTGTAGCAGCGGCGGGGGGAGGAGCTAGTAGAGGTTTTCAGTATCGGGACTTCGATAATACGAAGCCTCCCACTTTTGATGGGGTTCAGGATCCGATCATTGCTATGAGATGGTTATCAGATGTGGAGGGATGTTTCTTCACGTGTTCATGCCCTGCTGATCAGAGGGTGAGGTGCGCTCTAAACCTGTTAAGGCTCGGGGCAAAGGATTGGTGGAGATTGACCACGGGGTCGTACGCGGATGCGCAGAGGGATGCGATTTCATGGGATCGATTCAGAGAGATGTTCAACACTCGTTATGTTCCGCAGGTCGAGAGGGAGAGGTTGGCTCAGGAGTTCTTGAAGCTGAAACAGGATTCGGAGTCGGTGAGGGAAATCACCAGGATGTTTACTGAGAGGGCGATGTTTTGCCCTGAGTTCGCTTCGGAGCAGGCTCAGATGTCTCGATATCTGAGTATGCTAAAGAGAGACATCAGACAGTTTGTGTCTGCGCAGAGGTGCGAGACTTTGCTGGAGTTGCAGGAGGCCGCTAGACGGCGTGAGTTAGAGATTGAGTTACAGATGCGTGAGCTGAGGCAAGCTCCGGTTCAGTCGCAGCCGGCGACGAAACGGTCTAAGACCGTTGATTCCAGGATGGGAGATCAGGGTAGCCACGTCTGTGGAAAGTGTGGAAGGGGTCACGCCAGAGTTTGTCGGTCCGGTGGAGCATGCCGCAAGTGCGGAAAAGAGGGACACTATGCGAGGGAGTGTCGGCAGTCAGTGCTGGTTCGGGATTTGAGGATATGCTATCATTGTCATTAGGTTGGACATTTGAAGGTCAACTGTACACAGCTTGCTGCTGGACCGGTGCAGGCTCCAGCACCGGCTACGTTGAGGATCACAGGTGGAGGTCAGGGTGGAGCGGAGCCTCCAAGGGCTTAGGGGCGTGTTTTTCAGCTTGCTGCTGCGGGTATGTTTCTTTCTGTTGTTTTTGATTATTTATGATTATTGTGGAGTATTGTTATCTGCTAGTTTCGTTGGTTGGTTATGAAATTGCGTTTCGGGTTTTCGTGTGATATCCGTCGTTCCTTGAGGGTTTGGCGAGTTGTGATCGAGATTTCGTTTTGGTATCCTTTGTTCCTTGAAGGACCGATATGGTTATGGATTAGTACTTCGAGCCATCGTTGATTATATTTGTGAGGTTTGGTGGCGGATGCGGCGTTGGTTTGAAGGCCGGGTAGATTCTGCAGTCTGAGGAATGGATATTTGAAGATTGGGTTCCTTTCGAGCGGGTTGTTCAGTGTGGAAACATGATTTTTATGAAAGTTGTTAGCGCTGGTGAGAAACATTTTGCGTGTAAGTGTTGATTTTCTGCAAGGTTGCTTTGGGAGATCGGTGATGGCGACCGATGATTAATTGTCAGTGTCTTAAGTGGGGGAGAATTGGAAATTCTCCGGATGATCGTTGGGCCCGAGAGGTTGTTTAGCTGCTTGGGGAATTCAGCGGTATTTCTATCAGCCGAGAGCAGGCTCGTATGGGTGAGTAATAGGCGTGCGGGGCGGAATACAGACCTAGAACAATTGATTGTGGAAGGCATGGGAGCAGGCCGGGATCGAGTATGTATGATGGAGATAGAGTTCGGAACCCCTACAGGGCTAGAACGGTATGCACGGGAGGATTTCCCGAAGGGATAGTTCAGAATGATGAATGCTAGTTGAGCGGTCCGGATAGACTAAAGGCCGGTAGGCGTACCAGTCAGGCCGAAGGCTCGGAGGACGGTCCAGTCAAATTGGCTGAAGGTTCTGAGAGTGGTCCAGATTGGCTGAAGGCTTGGGGAGGCGGTCCAGTCATGCTGAAGACTCTGTGAGTACTGTTGGATCGGTTCGAGGTTATGGGTTGCGTAGGTTGCAGTGTGATTGCATTGGGAGGTCTGTCCCCGGTTAGCGATCTTGAGCAGCAAAGGTAGTGCATGGGCTTGAGAGTCCCTGCGATGAGAGTCAGAGTAGTGGTGATGTATGGATGTCAGGTGCGCTTTAAAGAGGTAATGTAGCGTGGGATGAGCACCATAGTGCCTGTCATGGTGATAGGGCAGACGAGTGGTTTCCTTGGTAAGGAAAGAGGGAGGAATGAAATTCCAAAAGGGAGTGCGAGTTCACGGAAGTGAAAGCGGCAGTGTAGAGTTATGATTGGAGTGGTCTGTCGATGGTCTTTGAGTAGCGTGTTGCGGCGGTAGAATAAAAGCTCATTCGACTTGATATGTTTGCTCAGGGCGCGGAGGGAATACCGCAGGCGTAGAGCCAGGGAGAGGGGTTCGGAAGGGATGCAGAGAGAGAGTCTTGGACTCTCAGTGAGATTCTGATCAGGGTTTTGGGTATGTATTAGCGGTTCATCCTGGAAAGATGTTTGAGGATATCATCAGTGTATCGGGTTTTCCAAACCTGAGGGTGCTAGAGCTAGATCAGCATGTGTGTGTGATTGCGAGAGGAGAACTCGGGGGAGTTACTCCGAAATGGAAGAATGGGTCTTTCTGTCGTCATGGAATGGATAGAGTGGGATTCGGATCAGGGATCCGATGGTTCGTGGTTTTCTAGCCATATGAGTCAAGTGAAAGATGAGAATTGGAGCAGTAAGGCATCATGGGTAATTCTCGGTTGTTGAGTGCGGCTATCGGAGAGTACAGCTGGTGCCCGGTTTGAGTAGGTGGTTGGGACACCGTATGGAAGGAGAAAGTGAGCTTCTGGTTTCTATGGTTGTGCCTTGAGGGACTGGGTTCGGTCAAGGTCAGGCGGCGTGTCGTGGGAAGTAATTTGAAGATGAGATGTTGTAGGCTTCGAGGACAAAGCCTAATTTAAGTGGGGGAGAATTGTAACATCCCGGAATCGCAAGAGTAGAGTTGAAGGGCAAAAAGTGTAAGTTTCGGAGGGTGACTCGGCGAGTCCATGGATAGACTCGGCGAGTCGGGTCGCGACTATGGTCGCGTATCAAGTAGCCTACTCGGCGAGTCCAAAGATGGACTCGGCGAGTAGATGCTGTGTGGAGAAAACCCTAAATTTCGGGGTTGAGCCCTATATAAAGATCATTATGCCTCTCCACAGCCTCCCCTATTCCCCCTTGAGTCCCAAAAACCCTAATTTCGTGGAGAGCCCCATTGTTGAGAAAATTAGAGCTTGGAGAGGTGTTGGTTGAAGAAATCTTGAAGGAGAAGTGGCTTGAATCAAAGGGCTTTGCTTGGATTCGAGTTTCATTGCTGTTGAGGCATCCTTTGGAGGTAATACTTTCGTTCTTGGGCTGTGTTTTCCTAGTTTCTCATTTTGGGGTTGTGTGGGGAGCTTGGTTGTGTGGCATCTTGATGTTTGGAGGATGGATCTGAGGTTGCTACCTCAGATCTGGAGTGGAGAAGATCTTAAGAGCATTAAAGCCCCGGTTCTTGTGTTGTTAATGGAGCTATCATGTCCCAAACCTTGGTTCTAAGGTGAATAAGGCCTAGATCTCTTTAGATTCACGTAAAGTTTGCCACATTACGTGATGGATGGATTGTACGAGGTTGGATCTATGTTTTGGATCAATTGCATGACCTGAGATGCTTCTGTATGGATTCAGACCGGTAGTACTCGACGAGTCACATGGGTGGACTCGACGAGTTGCTTGAAGATGGCCTGGAACTCGGCGAGTTGGAAGAACAACTCGGCGAGTAGGTTGAAGATAGCCTTGGACTCGGCGAGTCTGTTCTTGGACTCGGCGAGTCGTGTCGAGGAGTCCCAATATTTCTGGTTGAGTCGATGACTCGGTGAGTTGGGTGCGAGTCGAGTCAGAGTTGTTGGACTCGACGAGTCTTGGGGTGACTCGGCGAGTTGGGTCGCTGATTGAGGGAAGTTCTGAGCTTAAGGACTCGGCGAGTCATCGGGTTGACTCGGCGAGTAGGGTCAGTCAGGGGTTGACTTTGACTTGTCCAAGGTTGACCACTTGTCTTCCAGGGGTATTTCGGTAATTAAGGGTATTTATTGAGTTGTATGTTTTGATGTTCAGTGGAGGAGTTCGTGTCAGAGTTCGAAGCAGCGGGATCTTATCCTTTCAGCCGACAGTTTCAAGGTGAGTTATCCTCATTGTATCAACAGGGTCTAAGGCACCAAGGCCGGCCCTTTATTGGATTGAGATTCGGATGTGGTTATTATGATATTGTTTGATGTGTCTGCATCCTGGTAGCTAGGATGGTGCATGCTAGGAGACCTTGTTAAGGTCAATTTCCCGATATATATATAAAGTGATGCTATGCTAGTGACCGGTTAGGTCGGCAACCTGGTTAGGGTAATGATATGCTACGTGATCTGCTTGCTCGGTTTGTTGACTATGATTGTTATATGATTGTATGTTTTGTGCACATGGTTGTTTGGACTGGAGATGGGTTGAGGCGGGTCCTGCTTTGTGCTGTAGGCCAAGATACCCAGGGCGGACCGGTTATTCTGAAGGCCCAGCAAGCGGTCCGGATAGGCTGTAGGCCCTACGAGGGCGGACCAGACGTGCCGAGGCTTGGAGAGTGGACCAGGCCGACTGAAGGCCCGATGCGGGCGGACCAGTCACACTGCAGACTCGGAGAGTGGACCAGGTGGGTTGAAGGCCCGATACAGGCGGACCAACCCTACCGTTGACTCGAAGGACATGACTAGACCTGGAGGATGGATCCGGTGGACTGAAGGCCCGATACGGCGGACCAGTCACATAGTAGACCCGATATGCATGGCTGTTCTATGTTCTGTTATGTTATGAATGTTTTATATGTTTTGGACCGGAAGGTCGCAGCCTGGAAGGGCGTATACGTGGTTGGTATTTTGGAGGTATCCCACTAAGCTTTTGGGCTTATAGTTGTGGTTTAATGTTTTTCAGGTTCTTCAGGAGACCGTGGCAAGGCGAAGGCGCGATTGTACCGCTCCTCATGATTTTGTAGCAATGTGATTCTAGGAATACTCTAAATGATTTGTATTGAAAACCTTTTTGTAAACAATTTAATGAAAATCGGGTTGTTTTGAAAAGTTTAAATTGGTTGTATTTTTCGGACGTTACAATATACTTTTAACACAGAAAAGCATTTTAACCAACAACTTGTCTTGCAGAGTTAGTTTTCAAACTAATTGCGAACCTGATTATATAGTGTTATATTATATGTTTCACCAATGATTTTTTTCACTTCATTTATGTTAAAATCATTAACCTAGAACATTAAAACACGTCCTCAGTAACACTCCACAGAGATACGCGAGTGGAGGACCCCCGTCGTAACCAGAATCACAAACAGGATTTTACACATTATTACTTGTAAATTTGTTAATCTTAATAATTGGAGACACGTCCTCAGAAACACTTCGCAGAGATACGCAAGTGGAGGACCGCCCCCGTAACTAGAATCTCTTGGAGGGAGAGCGTCACTTGAGTGTATAGATCTATACGGGATTGACAACCCCGCACCTAGCTGCTAGCTACAGTCGAACCGAAAGGTTCAAGGGTGACGAATGTCATAAATTCATGATGAACTACTTATTGCCATATATAGTCTATCATATGGTTATGGAACTCGCAATTTATATAATAGAGATTTATTTGTTGGTAATAATGGGTCTAGTAAACTAATAACCTTATGAATTAGTTTACTTTTCACACCATAGTTTTATATACATGTTACAACTATCACACATTTCAAGTGTAACCAGGTTTTCAGGAAACATCACACGAACACTTTAAGTATGGTAGATACTTGTACACTACATTCAGAACATATAACCGATTTCAAACTTTTAAGGGAAATAAGGGTTTTTCCTGGGATAACAAACTGTACATAACCAGAACGTATAACAAACGGATAACCAAACTTTACATATAAGAAAATATGGGATTTACTTGGATAACAAACTTTTTCAGAAACCAAAGGAAACTTGTTCATTTTCGGAAATAAACCTCTTATGAACTCACCAGCCTTATGCTGATTTTCAAACTGCTTGTATTCTCAGGTCCACATTAGACAGCTACCTGCGTTCTTTTGGGAGAAGACGGAGCGTTTTAGAAGTCACGTCTTTGCTTCAGTTCAAACTATTGTATAGATAAACATGTATCACTTTACTTTTAAACAAATGTAATTATTCATATGTATTGTAATGTTTCGTGTTTACTATGCTTACTATGTACATTGCTTGTGATACTTACATGACGTCCTCCGCCCCGGAACGCTTCCGCCTTCGGTTTCGGGGTGTGACAGATTGGTATTAGAGTCCTTGTTTATAGTGAACTAGTATACCTAACCTTTCATGGTATAAGACTATAAACATTAAGGGGCCAAAGTGATCTGAACTAAAAGTATACTTTAAAATATAAGTATTTTCAAAAGTATACAAGTATACCTAACCTCCGGAATCCGTAACTACGATTAGAACAAAACATAAGTAAATGGGTGTTGTGTGCTACGGTTAAACCTGGGCAGTTATGTAGTCGTGTTATAACGCCAGTGTTTCTGGGCTAAAAGCATTAATAATGTTGTAATAGTCTAGGTCAACCTTTGTAACTCATTTTGAAGTAATAAAGAGAAATTATGTGAATATCATGTGAATTATATGCTTATTTGCTTAATTATTATGATTTAATTAATTAATAATGAAAATAAGCATTGAAAATAAACATTATAAAAAGATGATATCTTTTAAGAAAGTTGTAGTGGCCGAAACAAGGATTTCGGAGATATAAAGAACGCCGAAATCCGAGTTATAACGAAGAAGTTATGATCTATCGAAATTTTGCAATAGAACCGACACGGCACTGGGAAGTGTAAAAAGTGAATTTACGATAAAGTGATTTTTAGCCATAGAAATATAAAAAAAAGTCATAGTATTCGTTAAGCCGAGAATTTTGATAAAAAAAACGTCCAAATCTGACTTCGTATGAGGAAGTTATGATTTTTATAAGTTTTAGCTTAGCAGTAGACAGCTAAATACTCGAATTTAAGATCGAGTGATATTTAGCCGACACAACCTAAACGAGCATCGAAGGTCTCGTCAATAGTAGTACAACGGTAAAAAGACTGACGAAAACGGACGTCGGATGAAGAAGTTATGAATTTTTAACGGATTTTCCTGTCCCGGACTGTTAAAAATAAGAATATTAAAATTAAATTCAAAATTAGTGAACGAAGTCTAAATGAAAGTTTTAGAGCGTAGTTTTAGCTACGCGTGCATATAAAGAACGTCAAAAACGGAGCTCGTATGCAAAAGTTATGAATTTTAGAAGATTTGGGTGAAATTTTCAAAAAAATCGCATGGATGAGAAGCAGCCACATCGCCCTCGCCTCGTGTACCGGAGCTACTGCGTACGAGATGTGTCCGAATCTGAGACTGACGCGTGTCACAATTCCCTTGGACTGAAGTCTCGGCCAATCAGAAGAGGCCTCGTAGCCATCTCGTGTCCGAGTCTCGCAGGGGCCACGTCCGAGCCTGACACAAGTAGCGTAGCCCGTCTCCGTGTCTCGCCCTCGCTGCTGGCACGCGCCTCGCTCCTTCGCTGGCACGTCCTCCCTCTGTTTTCCATCCTCGCAAGCACTATGTGGACCCTTCTCATCCACAAGGTCCGAGCCCTCGACCCTATATAAAGGGGGGGGGGGGGCTGCAAGCCTTCCCGGGTACTTTTGGAAAATTGACATTTTCACCCCTAAACTTATATTTTGACTATTTTGACTTCCCCCGAAGCCCCGGTATCATTTTTAAAGCCGGAATACATCCCGAAGTGCCCAAAAACCCGGAAATTTTTATCTTTTCGGTTTTAAAGCTCCAACCCTCGTAGAGCCCGGTTTCTCAATAAAACTCCTGGTTTTATCGGAAACGATCATTTTAAGGAACAAATTGCTACCCGATTATCATCAAATAAAGTGAGTGTATAGTCACTTTCATGTTACACATAGATGCGAAGTATTTTCTATAAAATACGTGTTGTGTGTAATTATATTGATTGTTTATTTGAGATGACTGTTGAATAAATGTTTATACAAGTTATAAACTGTATATGTACTTTTATCTACAAATATGTTGGGTATAACATGGGTAGATGAAATAGTTGATGTGTGATAAAATGATGAGCAACCTCGATATTGTTGTTGTTCCAGTCATCTAGCGGAGTATGGATGACGACCACAGACTTTTCTAGATAATCTAGTGGAACGCTAGCAGGCTCGCAACCTGTAGGTGTTTGCGGGCTTAATGTTCACCGGTGTACTCCATCCCCCTCATGGTTGCCTTACGGACATATATGGCTGAGGAATCCCCTTAGCAGTAAAGTCCATCCCGATGATAAAATCCTTAGACTAGATCCCTTGTAGAGGTGTTTAGGGACATAAAGTGAGGATAACGGGAATGGGTAATCAGGGTTATTGTTGGTTTGATAAAATTAATAAATTTATTGTTGATCGATGAAATTAATAAGTTTATTATTATTTGTAGGTTGAAAACCCTATATGCTCACCAGGCTCCCAAGCCTGACCCAATCAGCTTTCTGTTTTACAGGTAGTGGACCCAAAGCATAATTTGGATGATGATGAGGGATTTTTGGATTATAGGACATTAGTTGTAAATAACTGCTGTAAGGCTTATAATGTACTGTTTATGCTTTTGATCTGTATCAAATATGACATCCCAAGTCTTTTTAGTGAAGTACATTTCTACGGAAAGGCTTTGATAAATCTTTATCATATTTTTATTTTGGGAACAAATTCCGCAACACTTTTATATAAACTATTACTCTGATTTTCAAACAAGCATAAACAAAAATCGGTCTTTTCTGGCCGTGAAATTGGGGATGTCACAGTTGGTATCAGAGCATTAGTTTAAGCAAACTAGGAATTTGTAGGATTTATAGACTTAAACTCATAATGCTAAGCGATGATTGTGAGGTGTGAGCACTAGTATAATTTAGTAATGATGCCTAAAATGTTTTTATGTGCTAAATGTTAGTGTTTGCCATACATGATATTATTTGTTCGGATCTATGGTCTGTTGCCGACCGGATCTCGAAAACCTTATGTGTGTAGGATTCTAAGAGTATGATTACGATATTAGAAGTAGCATGTAAACCTTTCAGAATCTATAGTAAATAAAGATCTAAATTCACCCTATTCGGTGTATAGATCAAGATGACAAGAACCCGCAGTGGAGTCGGGAATGCAAATGGAAATAGGAATCAACCACCAGTACTTGAGCAAGTACCTGTTGAAGGAGTTGCACTGGAGCCAATAACGATGGTTGGAGTGCAAATGATGATTCAGACAATGTTGGATCGTCATATGGAGGAGACTAGGAGGTTGCTACAACAGAATAGGGAAGAAACTACGATACTTGTTGAACAGCCTGATTTGAATGAAGGGCGACTGGTAGGAGGGAACTACAGTGGGACTGTTGGTCAAGCCAACTGACCGATAGTTAGACGAAACAACCAGAATGGAGGAGGTGATGGACATGGATGCAAATACAAAGATTTCATGGCATCCAAACCACTGTGTCTATCCGGAAGTCCAACGCCAGTGGAAGTTATAAATTGGGTCTCCAAAATGGAGACAATGTTTGAAAGTTGTGAGTGCAACAACAAACAGAAGTCCGCACTTGCAATTCCTCTGTTGAAATCTGGTGTATTGAGCTGGTGTATGTTACTAGCTGATTCGATGCCAAAAGGAGAAGCTATCAAGATGTCTTAGGAAGATTTTGTGGTACAACTGAAATTGGAATACTGCTTTGAGCAGGATCTTCTAGAAATCAATAATGAGTTTCAGAATTTGAAGAAAGGAAAAATGAGCGTTACTGAATACACTGCTAGTTTCACTGAAAAGATGAAGCTTATTCCATACTTAGTTCCAACTGAACTCTCTAAGGTCAATAAGTTTGCACAGGGTCTACTAGCGGATTTTGGTCCAATGGTTAAGCAAGCAACCAAATTGAAGGCTGCCATCTGGGCTGCTAAGAATGTTGAGACCCAGATCAGGGAGAAGGGTCTGGAAAGGATAGATGTTGGTGAGAAGAGGAAGTTCGAGGGACCTTCAAGGCCCAACAAGAAATGTAAATTATCAAAGTCTGGTTCAAGAGGAGGAGGAGGAGAAGCAAAATGGTGCGACAAGTGTAAGAAGAAGCATGTTGGGAAATGTGGCAAAGAGGTCACATGTTTTAAATTTGGAAAGCTTGGTAATTATGCCAATGAATGCACCCTCATCAAGAAAGTTTGCTATGGGTGTGGTGAGCAAGGGCACATTTCAAGGGATTGCCCAAAGAAGAAAGGAGAAGCAAGGCCCAATCTTCCACCAAAGCCAAAAGCCAGAGCCTTCCAAATGACACTTGAAGCTGCAAAGGAGGAAGTGGGTGTCACTTCAGGTACTTTTCTCTTAAGCGAATTGCCTGCCCAAATTTTGTTTGATTCCGGAGCCAACTACTCCTTTATTTCGCATGAATTTGGTAGAAAACTAGCTTTGCTTGTCGATAGACTAGATAATGCTTTAATAGTCGAGGTTGCTAGTGACAAGTTTGTACCTGTTAGTAATCGTATTAGGAACATCGTTATTAACCTAAACGGAAACGAATTCCATGAGGAGCTATTACCCATAGAGTTGAACGGTTTCGACATCGTTTTGGGAATGGATTGGCTTAGCGCCAACGATGCTGAGATTCTTTGCAAGAAGAAGATAGTAAGGGTGAACCCACCCGGAAAAGAGTCATTTATGGTGTATAGGGAAAAACGCCGAGTGAGTTCTGGAATCATCTCCACAATGAAAGCCATAAAATGTTTGGCCAAGGGATGTACATCATATCTAGCGTTTTTGATCGATGCTAAGAAGGAAAAGAAGAAGGTGCAGGAGATACCAGTGGTGTGTGATTTTCCAGAAGTCTTTCCCGAAGATCTTCACGGATTACCCCTTGATAGACAAGTAGAGTTTAGAATAGACTTGTTACCAGGAACAACACCAATAGCAAAATCACCATACCGATTAGCACCAACGGAGATGAAGGAGCTTATGACACAACTTTAGGAACTATTGGACAAAGGTTTCATTAGACCTAGTTCATCACCCTAGGGGAGCTCCGATGTTATTCATAAAGAAGAAGGATGGGAGCATGAGAATGTGCATTGATTACAGAGAGCTGAACAAAGTAATGATAAAGAACAAGTACCCGTTGCCAAGCATCGATGACCTGTTCAACCAGTTATAGGGTTCGAGCTATTTCTAGAAGATCAATCTTAGGTCGGGATACTACCAATGAAAGGTGAGAGAGCAGGATATCGAAACGACTACATTTAGAACAAGATATGGACACTATGAATTTTTGGTTATGTCGTTCGGACTAACCAATGCCCCAGCAGCTTTCATGGATTTGATGTATAGTGTTTGTAAACCATTCCTAGATAAATCCGTGATAGTATTCATAGAAGACATCTTACTTTTTTCGAAAAGCAAGCAGGAGCATGAAAAGCATCTACGTGATGTGCTAGAAGTCCTGGAAAAGGAGAAGTTGTATGCAAAGCTCTCAAAATGTGAATTTTAGATTCAAGAAGTCCAATTCTTGGGTCATGTGGTCAACCAAGATGGGATAATGGTTTATCCAGCAAAGATTGAAGCTGTAATGAAGTGGGAACAACCAAAAAGTCCCACAGAGATCCGAAGGTTTTTGGGATTAGCTGGATATTACCGAAGGTTTATCCAATGCTTTTCTTCGATAGCTGCTCCATTGACAACCTTGACCCACAAAGGAGCTACTTATACTTCGAGTGAAAAGCATAAGGAAGCCTTTGAGAATTTGAAGAAGAAATTATGTGAAGCACCAATTTCTTCTTTACCCGAAGGAGTTGAAGACTTCGCAGTCTATAGTGATGCATCAAGAGTTGGGTTAGGTTGTGTTCTGACCCAACGGAATAAAGTGATACCCTACTCATGATTTGGAGTTGGCAGCGGTAGTTTTCGTTCTAAAAATATGGAGACATTACCTCTATGGCACGAAGTGCAAACTTTTCACTGATCATAAAAGTCTCCAGTATCTATTTAATCAGAAGGAATTGAATATGAGGCAATGATGCTGGCTGGAATTACTCAAGGACTACGACTGTGAGATACTTTATCACCCTGGTAAAGAAAATGTTGTTGCTGATGCTCTCATTCGGAAAGTCAACCTTGAAAAGTACAGGCCAAGAGCGTTGAGAGTTGAGGTTGTCTCAACAATTGTGGAGAGTATAAAGAAAGCTCAGGAAGAAGCTTTAGAGAAGAATGACCGAAAAGAAGAATGTTTGGGCACAACATTAGTATTCGGTACAAACAACCAAGGGTTAAAGGTATTCCAAGATAGGATTTGGGTTCCTAAGATGAGAGGAGTAAGATATTTTCTGATGGAAGAAGCTCACAAGACCATGTACTCGATTCATCCCGGCAGTACGAAAATGTATAGGGATTTGAAACCCTATACTAGTGGCCAACGATGAAGCTCGATGTTGCTATGTATGTGGCCAAGTGTGTGACATGTGCAAGAGTCAAGGCACATCATCAGAAACCGTATGTGAGTTTAGAACCTTTAGCTGTACCCATGGGTAAATGGGAAGACATCACCATGAATTTTGTGACTAAACTACCCAGAACAAAGAGCGGTCACGACATGATTTGGGTGGTCGTGGATCGTTTCACCAAGAGTGCACACTTCATAGCAGCCAATGAAAAATCGTCTATGGATAAGCTTGTGAATGCTTACGTGAAGGAAATTGTGAGACTTCACGGTGTTCCTCTAACAATTGTATCAGATCGTGATAGTCGTTTCACGTCACGATTTTGGAAAAGTCTACAAGAGGAAATGGGTACCAAGTTGTGTTTAAGTACAACTTACCATCTAGAAACTGATGGTCAGAGTGAAAGAACAATACAAACACTTGAAGATATGCTGAGAGCATGTACCCTGGAATTCCAATGTAACTGGGATGAACATTTACCTTTAGTAGACTTTTCCTACAACAATAGTTTCCACTTGAGCATAAAGATGGCACCTTATCATGCTTTGTATGGATAAAAGTGTCGTACGCCATCTTGTTGGCTTGAAGCTGGAGAAAAGAAGTTTATGGGACCTAAGATAGTCCATCAGACTGCTGAAAAGTTGAAAGTGATTAGGGAAAGGATGTTAGCAGCTCAGGATAGTCAAAAGAGCTATGCTGAAAAGAAAAGAAAATCGATAACATTCGAAGTTGGTGATTCGGTTTTGCTTAAAGTCTCACCGTGGAAGGGACTTATAAGATTTGCTAAAAGAGGAAAGTTGAGTCCAAGGTTTATTGGATCGTTTAAAGTTCCTCAAAGGATTGGGAATCAAGCTTACAAGCTAGAACTACCAGAAGAACTAGATGGTATTCATAACACTTTCCATGTGTGTTATTTAAGGAAGTTTACGGGAGATGTTCCCAACATAATTCCAATATACGAGTTAAGGCTAGATGAAAGCAAGAGGTTAATCGAAGAACCAGAGGCAATCGTTGACCGTAAGACTAAAAAGTTGCAACGCAAGATGGTTGATTTAGTGATTGTGCAATGGAAACATACGAATGGGCTAAATCTCACCTGGCAAACGGAGAGTGACATGATGAGTCGCTACCTGCATTTGTTTGCTGATGTGTGATTCCGGGGACGGAATCATCCTAAAGGGGGAGAGAATTGTAACGCCCGTGTTTCTGGGCTAAAAGCATTAATAATGTTGTAATAGTCTAGGTCAACCTTTGTAACTCATTTTAAAGTAATAAAGAGGAATTATGTGAATATCATGTGAATTATATGCTTATTTGCTTAATTATTATGATTTAATTAATTAATAATGAAAATAAGCATTGAAAATAAATATTAGAAAAAGCTCATATCTTTTAAGAAAGTTGTAGTGCCCGAAACAAGGATTCCGGAGATATAAAAAATGTTGAAATCCGAGTTAAAACGAAGAAGTTATGACCTGTCGAAGTTTCGTGACAGAACCAACACGGCACCGGGAAGCGTAAAAAGTGAATTTACGATAAATTGCTTTTTAGCTTTAGCAATCTAAACAAAAGTCATAGTATTCGTTAATCCGAGAATTTTGATAAAAAGAACGTCCAAATCTGACTTCGTATGAGGAAGTTATGATTTTTCTAAGTTCTAGCTTAGCAGTAGACAGCTAAATACTCGAATTTAAGATCGAGCAATATTTAGCCGACACAACCTACACGAGAATCGAAGGTCTCGTCAATAGTAGTACAAAGGTAAAAAGACTGATGAAAACAGACGTTGGATGAAGAAGTTATGAATTTTTAATGGATTTTCCTGTCCCGATCTATTAAAAATAATAATATTAAAATTAAATTCAAAATTAGCTGACAAAGTCTAAACGAAAGTTGTAGAGCGTAATTTTAGCTACGCGTGCATATAAAGAACGTGAAAAACGGAGCTCGTATGCGAAATTTATGAATTTTAGAAAATTTGGGTGAAATTTTCAAAAATTTCGCATGGATGAGAAGCAGCCACGTCGCCCTCGCCTTGTGTACCGGAGCTGCTGCGTCACCGAGATGTGTCCAAATTCGAGACCGACGCATGTCACAATTCCGTCGGACCGATGTCTCGGCCAATCAGAAGCGGCCTCATAGCCATCACGTGTCTGAGTCTCGCAGGGGCCACGTCCGAGCCTCGCACGAGCAACGTAGCCCGCCTCCGTGTCTCGCCCTCGCTGCTGCCACGCGCCTCGCTCCTTCGCTGCCACATCCTCCCTCTGTTTCTGAGCCTCGCAAGCACTACGTGGACCCTTCTCAGTCACAAGGTCCGAGCCTGCGGCCCTTTATAAAGGGGGGGCTGCGAGCCTTCCCGGGTACTTTTGGAAAATTGACATTTTTCACCACTAAACTTATATTTTGGCTATTTTGACTACCTCCGAAGCCCCGGTATCATTTTTAAAGCTCGGAATACGTCCCGAAGTGCCCGAAGACTTGGAAAATTTTATATTTTTGGTTTTAAAGCTCCAACCCTCGCAGAGTCCGGTTTCTCAATAAAACTCCTAGTTTTATCAGAAACAATCATTTTAAGGAACGAATTGTTGCCCGATTATCATCAAATCAAGTGAGTGTATAGTCACTTTCATCTTACACATAGATATGAAGTATTTTCTATAAAATACGTGTTATGTGTAATTATATTGATTGTTTATTTGAGATGACTGTTGAATAGGTGTTTTATACAAGTTATAACTTGTATATGTATTTTTATCTACAAATATGTTGGGTATAACATGGGTAGATGAAATAGTTGACGTGTGATAAAATGATGTGAGGCCTCGATATTGTTGTTGTTCCAGTCATCTAGCAGAGTATGGATGATGACCACAGACTTTTCTAGATAGTCTAGTGGAACGCTAGTAGGCTCACAACCTGTAGATGTTTGTAGGCTTGATGTTCACTGGTGTATTCCATCCCCCTCATGGTTGCCTTATGGACATATATGGCTGAGGAATCCCCTTAGCAATAAAGTCCATCCCGATGATAGAATCCTTAGACTAGGTCCCTTGTATAGGTGTTTAGGGAAATAAAGTGAGGATAACGGGAATGGGTAATCAGGGTTATTGTTGGTTTGATAAAATTATTAAATTTATTGTTGATCGATGAAATTAATAAATTTATTATTATTTGTGGGTTGAAAACCCTATATGCTCACCAGGCTCCCAGCCTGACCCACTTAGCTTTCTGTTTTACAGGTAGTGGACCCAGAGCATAATTTGGATGATGATGAGGGATTATTGGATTATAAGCCATTAGTTGTAAATAACTGCTGTAAGACTTATAATGTACTGTTTATGCTTTTGATCTGTATCAAATATGACATCCCGAGTCTTTTTAAAGAAGTACATTTCTACCGAAATGCTTTGATAAATCTTTATCATATTTTTATTTTGGGAACAAATTCCGTAACACTTTTATGTAATATATTACTCTGATTTTGAAACAAGCATAAACAAAAATCGGTCTTTTCTGGCCGTGATATTGGGGATGTCACACATGTCTAGGGTCAATATAGCCTGATCAACTATATTCATTCGAGACACGGCCAACATGTTCTTCGGAGTGACTGTGGTGTGCAGCATGCCTAAAACTTACCTAAGATTCAAACAATGATTCATCGATACAAAGAAACGTAAGATACTATGGGAGTATCTTATTCGGAACCGAGTACTTTGTAGAAATTCATTCAGAGTGATGCTACTCCTTCCTTCCTTAGTGATAGTTTATCTTCTTTGATAAATCTTTCATGTTTTATCGCTTATTAGAACTTTATAACTATCATAAAGAGATATTTATTGTTCCATATCTCTTGATTCAATTAAAAGGACTTATGATCCTCTCTTTCCTGGCTATTATAGATCAAGATGCCTCCAAGAAAGAGACCCAACTCAAAGAACAACAATCCTCCTCCACCACCACCTCCTCCTCAATTTGATCCCGCCATGTTTCAAGCAGTTGTCAATGCTACTGTAGCTGCTACCATATCGCAAATGAGCCTTGTTGGTTCAGGCGGGTTTGGAGGTGGCCCTCAACCTCAAAACCTAGGAAGTAGCCAGGGACACCCGAAGGAGTGTTCTTATAAGGACTTCATGAACACGAATCCCACGCGCTTCAATGGCACTGGAGGTGTCATTACCCTAACCCAATGGTTCGAGAAAATCAAATCTATTTTCGAGATCTGTGCATGCTCTGAATCCGATAAGGTGAAATTCGATGCTTGTACCTTCATCGACAAAGCTCTGACTTGGTGGAATGGCCGAGTCAAATCCTTAACTTTACTTGTAGCCAATGCTTTGGGTTGGGAGGTCCTGAAAGAGCTTCTGATTGGGGAATACTACCCTCGAGGAAAAATGTAGAAATTGGAACATGAACTCTAGAACCTGAAGATGAAAGGGTCCGATATCGCCGCTTATACCTCCAGATTCAATGATTTGGTGCTCCTCTGCCCGGGGATGGTTACCCTGGAAAGTAAAAAGATTGATAGATTTATTTGGGGGCCGACCCAGCCAACCAAGGGAAACGGTTTGGCTGCGAAGCCAGACACATACGATAGATCCAAATGCCTAGCACAGACTTTGATCGACCATAGTGTTGACATTGGGGAAGCAACCACCACTCCGGAGCCGACGAAGAGGAGTGGTGAGAAAAGGATATTCTGGAAGAAGAAAAAGGGTTAGTCTTCCCAAGAGTCTTCAAAGAAACAACAAACTGTAGCAGTCTATGCTGCTACTATCCCTGCTGCTATTTCTGCTGTTGGATCCACAACCCAAACACCTACCAGTAGGTATGCTGGTACCCTCCCTCTCTGTGAGAAATGTAAATTCCACCATAACCCCGGCCTGTGATGTGATCTATCGTGCTCCCACTGCGGCAAAAAAGGGCATACAGTTCGATTCTGCAAAGCCCCAACTCAATCAACAAATCACTCTTCTAGAGCGGGTGTCGGTCAGGCCTGCTATGGATGTGGGGAAGTAGGGAATTTCAAGAGAAACTGCCCCAAGGAAACAACAACAGGTAACACTGGGAGAGTCCTAGCTATGGGACGAGAGGAGGCAGTCGCCGATCCTACAGTTGTCTCGGGTAGGTTCCTTCTCGACAACTCTTATGCTAGTATCCTTTTTGATTATGGTGTTGAACGAAGTTTTGTTAGCCACAGATTCAAACATTTTCTTAAAAGTAATCCCCAACCATTAACCGAAAAATTTACCATCGAGATGGCTAACAGTGAGAAAGAAAGCGCAAGCGACATATTCATAGGTTGTAACCTTACCCTGAATGATCATTCCTTCCCCATCGACCAAATGCTAGTTTCCATTAAGAGATTTGATGTTATTATTGGCATGGATTGGTTGAGTCCCCATCATGCTGATATCCTTTGTTAAGAGAAAGCCATCCGTCTCAACCTTTCCTCTGGCCAAACTCTCATGATGTATGGTGATAAACTTAGTTTCGATCTTCGTATCATATCTTGCATCAAAGCTCAAAAGCTCCTGCGAAAGGAGTGTCACGCATTCCTAGCTCATGTTATCAACGAGAAAGAAGAAGTTAAAGACCTCGAGAGCATCCCCGAAGTCTGCAACTTTCCCGATGTCTTTCCAAAAGAGCTCCCGGGAATTCCTCCCGAACGTCAAGTCGAGTTTTGCATCGACTTAATTCCTGGAGCCAATCCTATAGTCAAATCTCTGTATCGCTTAGCCCCGATAGAAATGTAGGAGTTATCCAGTCAGCTTAATGAACTTCTCGACAAAGGGTTCATCAGACCGAGTTCCTCACCCTGGGGAGCCCCAGTATTATTTGTGAAGAAGAAAGATGGATCCTTTCGGATGTGCATAGACTATCGTGAGTTGAAAAAATTGACAGTCAGAGTGAGGAACTACACGACTGTGTGCTTATGCAGAGAGGAAAAGTTATCACTTATGCCTCGAGACAGCTGAAGACACACAAAGTCAACTACACGACTCATGACTTGGAGTTAGGAGCAGTGGTATTCGCACTGAAGATTTGGAGACATTACATCTACGGAACTAAGTGCACGATCTTCACCGACCATAAAAGCCTGCAGCACATCTTCAATCAAAATGACTTAAACATGAGGCAGCGGCGATGGGTAGAACTACTCAGTGATTATGAGTGCAAAATCTGCTACCATCCTGGTAAGGCTAATGTGGTAGCAGATGCCCGGAGCCGAAAGGAGAGTTCAAGCCGCAAGGTGAAGACATTGACGATGACCATCCATTCTCACTTACCCGCACAAATCGGAGAAGCCCAGTTGGAAGCCCTAAAACCAGAAAACGTGTTGAACAAAACCTTGAGAGGAATGGAGAAGAAACTTGAGATCAGAGGTGACTGAGTCTACTGTTTCATGGATAGAATCTGGACCCCAAAGTTCGGAGGTTTCAGATACGTCGTCATGACCGAAGCACACAAGACCAAATACTCTGTTCACCCAGGTTCGGACAAGATGTACCTGGATCTCAAGAAACAATACTGGTGGCCAAACATGAAAGCCGAAATCGCAACCTTCGTGGTCAAGTGTCTGACTTGCGCCAAGGTAAAAGTCGAGTACCAGAAACCCTCAGGTCTGCTCCAGCAACCCGAGATACCTGAGTGGAAATGGGAGATGATTACCATGGATTTCATCACCAAGTTACCCAAATGTCCGAGTGGGTACGATAACATTTGGGTAATTGTCGATTGTTTGACAAAATCCACTCACTTCATTCCGATTAAAGAATTGTTCAAGATGGAAAGACTCGTGCGTATCTACATCCAAGAGATAGTCTGATTGCACAGTGTGCCTGTGTCCATTATCTCCGATCGAGATAGCAGGTTTACCTCAAGGTTTTGGTAGTCCCTCCAGAAAGCTCATGGAACCAAGCTGGACATGAGTACAACTTATCACCTTTAAACAGACGGAAAAAGTGAGAGAACTATCCAAACCCTAGAAGACATGCTTAGAGCATGTATCATCGATTTCAGAAAGTCGTGGGACACACATTTGCCTTTGATCGAGTTCTCGTATAACAACAGCTACCACACCAGTATCAACGCTACCCCGTTTGAAGCTCTCTACGGTCGCAAGTGCAGATCCCCTCTGTGCTGGGCTGAGGTAGGAGACACGCAGCTAGCTAAGACTCGAGTCCCTGACGATGCTCTCACTGGTCCTAAAATGATTCGCAAAACCACCGAGAAGATCATCCAAATCCAAGAACGACTGAAAGCTTGACGAGACCGACAGAAGAGTTACACTGACAAACGATGGAAGCGATTAGAATTCCAGGTTGGATATCTCGTCTTGTTGAAGGTCTCGCCCTGGAAAGGCATGATACACTTTGGAAAGCACGGAAAACTTAACCCAAGATACATAGGACCCTTCAAGATCCTCACCAGGATCGGACCCGTAGCCTATAAACTCCGATTACCTCAAGAACTTAGTAACATCCATCCTGTATTCCACGTCTGTAATCTTAAGAAGTGCTTATCCGATGAAACCCTAGTAATCCCTCTTGAAGAGATCGAAATCAATGAAAACCTAAACTTCGTGGAGGAACCAATCGAAATCATGGATCGAGAGATCAAACGTACTAAGCAAAGCCGCATCCCGATAGTGAAGGTTCGCTCGAACACCAAGCGGGGACCCAAATTCACTTGGGAGCGCGAAGACTCAATGAAGCAGAAGTATCCGCATCTCTTTCCAAATCCATGATTTGTATCTTACTGTTGAATTTCGGGACGAAATTCCCTCTAACGGGGGGATAATGTGACAACCCGAAGTTATTCCATCATTGTAACCCGTTCCGTCAATAAAAATCCGTCCTTTTTCGAATTGTTTCTGTTGGGTACTTGGTGTTGCGTCTTCGACTCGCTTCCTAGCCCATCTTTTTAGCGGTATGGGCCTCTCCATCCGTATCTTATTTTCTAGGGTTTGTGTATAAATAGATGTTTGCATGCATCTTTTTAGTAACTGATAGATCGGGGTTTTTACGTGTAATTTTAGAAGATATCTTTTGTAACCCCATAATCCTCTACAGCGGAAGTTCTTTATCGAGCTCTGTTGAGGATTGAAAGTTCTAATCATTCAACACATTCAAATCCATTCTTGAGTATTGTTTCATTGCTTTACATTCTTTATATACCTGTTTCAAAGATCTAATCGATCAAAGAGATTTATATCTAATCAATTGGTATCAGAGCGGGAGGCTGTGTAATTCATACACATCTCTTCTGTGAAAGAAGCTATTAGGGTTTATTCCGCATTAACTAATATTTATTGAGCCGTCACCCCATAATTGACGTATCTCATTACTTGTTCATTTTGCCCTAATATTATACATTACAAGTCTGATTTTTCAAACAGGTTATTCGATCAAGCATGGACGAGTCGCCATCCAATCCCATTAATATTTCCAACAACATTGGATCAACAACGAAGATTCCCATCCTTTACACCCAAGATTATGAAGTCTGGGCACATCACTTTGAAGATTATGTTATATGATCTGAGGACAATGGATACCTCATCTGGGAAGCATTCGTATCGGGACCCTTCGCTCATTCTGCAACTTCGAGGATTATTAAAACTCGAAAGGAGTATAATGATCTTTTGAAAGACGTTAAAGATGTTGCACGAGACGAAAAAGATAAATTTCAGTGCAATATCAAAGCATTGAGATTAATCAGATTTGCTCTTCAATGTGACAGTTTCAGGCTGGTGAGTTCATGTACTACTGCCAAATAAATATGGGACAGGCTTCGAGAATTGTATTCTACGGACGAAGATCTTGAACACTCCATTCAAACCTTGCTCTTATCTGAGTTTGGTGAATTCAAGCAGGGAGCCGAAGAAACCGTGACTCAAACGTTCGATCGCTTCAATCATCTTCTTAGCAAGATGATTAAACATGATATTGAAAGGAAGCTAATTGAGCAGAAGTTTACATTTTTGAACGGCCTCAGATCTGAGTGGAGAGCTGTAGTGTCCACAGTTAAAGCGCATGAGCAATTCAAATCTTATTCTCTAGCGAAACTGGTGGGTATTCTGAAATCTCAAGAAAAGATCGTACTACAGGAGAAAAATGTAGTTTCAAGGCTGGGTTCATTGGCCCTACTATCCAAAAGTAAAGCGGTGATGGAAGATGAAGACCTCAACATAGAAGACTATGATCTTACTTCTGAAGACTATGCTATGATGGTATCAAACCCCAAGAGGTTCATTAAGAAAGGATTTCCCACCAATAAGAACTGAAATTTGCAGGAAAGTTATAGCTCTGAAAAGGTCAAAGACGAACCAAAAGCAGAAGAATCCAAGAAGGAACCGAAAGCTGAAGGAGATTCGGGAGTGAGATGCTATTACTGTGGAGGAAAGAATCACTATGCTAAAGATTGTGTCCTCAAGAAAATGGCAGAAAAGGATGAGGAAAAAGATGAAGAAGCTTTGTTGCTGAAAAAGCTGGATGAGATCAGGAAGAAGAAATATACTGCTAACCCTTCTATGAATGCTTTAATTGTACAGGGTTTGATAGCAAATGATGAATTCGGAGGAGTGGAGGTCTGGTCAACCGACTCCGAGGATGATGAAGTAAGGAGGCCTTCTCATGGAAAAGCTTATGTGGCGAAAGAGAAGGATAGCAGTGGAAAATGCTTGATGGTGTATGATGTATCTCAGATGAGGGGATACAACACAAATGGTGGGAATAAAGACACGAAGGAGCAACAGGACATGTGCTTTACAGCTAAACCGCTCAGCGTGCAATTCAACGAGCTTGATGAACTGATCAAGAAGGTACAATCAGTTTTTGTTTCATTCAAAGTCCCACAATGCTCATATGAAAAAGAATTAAAAAATGTTAATTCAAGAATTTCTCATCTAGACAGCAGTTTAACTCAAACTCGAGTCACCAATTCTAACCTAACTAACCAAATAAGCAGGGTGTCTTCGAAGAGTGAGGAACGGAGGATGTGGATCGAACTGAAGGAGTCAGAGTTAATCGAAACCAAGGACGAAAACATTTACTTTCAAAGATACAATTTAAAACTTTTGAAACAGCGAAATGTTTTTTGTTTGATTGCTAAGCGTCTTTACAATAATATTACTCAACTTCATTTGAACTGTGAAATAGGGCAGAAAATTCATCGTATGATTTTGCCCTTCCTTGGGTTTAAGGAGGATGAAATCGACGCTGAAGCATACAATTGTGAAAGTGTGGTTTTGTCTGAGGATGTTAATCCGACGTATATGTATGGTCTAGACAAAATTGAATCTTTCATTAAGTCCAAGGACCATAAGGACATGCTGAAAAACCTTTTAGATGAAAATGAAAAACTGAATCTAAGGACCGAAACCATACAAAAATTTGACTCATTGAATGCCAATTTGAGCTCAGAAAATAAAATTGATCTTGAAAATGCATCTGAGCTTAATGAGGATAATGACATGAGTGAAATTTCTGTAGAGGATGAAGTTGACTGTTCTGAGTTTGTCAAGAGCGAACCCGAAATCCACAAAAATCTCATCTCAGAAAATTCTGTGGAGTTTGCTCGCTTGTCCCAACAAAAGTCCCCGAAACTTGAAGAAAAGGCTGTTGTTTACCAAAAGGTAAGGACAACACCAAATCAGGTGTATAAGGTCACAGGTGTAACCGAACATCAGACAACCGAACTCACAGCCATTGTAAATGAAGACAATGCTGATGGTTGTGATGAGTTCTTTTGGTCTGCCCCTATCGACAATGCTGATGAAACTGTTGGTCTATCAGAGCAAACATCCTGGAAGATAAAATGAAGATATATTCCGGAGCCACTGAACAAGCCTGATAACTTTGACGTACCAAGTACTAGTGGTACAAAAGATGTTCCTAAAGAAAAAGCAGATTCGAGTGAATCATCATCAGCTCAAAGTGGACCTGCTGACACAAATCAAAAACAAAAGGCGAACATCCATCATCAGCCAAAACAGATGAGAAATCAAAAACAACAAAGGAATCAGAGATACAAGAAGAATCTTTCTGAAAGAAAACAGTTTTGGCAGTCTCAAAATGCCTATTTCTCATATCGTGACAGAAATTTAAAGTCAAAGAAAAATACTGTTGGATCTCAAGAGAGAAATAACAACCGAAAGCAGAAGTTCGGTTCAGAAAACAGTATCATTTGAAAGCAGAAGTTCGGTTCAGAGAACAGTATCAACCGAAAGTAGAGGTTCGGTTCAGAGAGCAAAAGAGACCAATATTCTAGGTTCGGTCCCACTGATAATCAAAACCGAAAGAGTCACCTAGAATATCAAGTCAAGAAATCATCTTAGTCTAAATTCTCTCATTCTAACTCTTCTAATTCTTCCAATCATTCTTCTTCTCAACCCCATTCTAAATCCAATTCTGCTCGACCTCAAAAACCTAAATCTTCAACTGACATGAAAGGGAAATCAAAGGTTTCGTCAGTTAAATCCGAATCCAAACCAAAAGCATCAAATCCCACTAAAATTAAAGTTTTCACCATCAACAAGAAAGATGAAACAACGTTAATAAAAAGAACATATTTTGTTGACATCTCTCTTGCTACTCCTGTTTTTGTGAAAGGCTCACGTGGACCCAAGAAACTTTGGGTTCCTAAATCTGTTTAATTTGTGCAGGTTATCAGTGATGAGCAGTTTGATGATGAATGGTATATCGACAGTGGCTGCTCACGTCACATGATAGGAAGGAAGGAAGAGCTAAGGGAATTCAGGTCTCTTTCAAACAGTGGAACTGTCAAGTTCGGGAACAACTCCTTCGGAACCATAAAAAGCTATGGAATGATTACAAACGGTGATTTCACGATCAGGAAGGTTGCATATGTAGAAGGACTACAACATAATCTCATCAGTGTATCTCAGCTTGTTGGAGGTACTAGTCTCAAGGTCTCGTTCGATGATGAGGGTTCGGAAATTATTGAGAAGCAAACGAACAAAGTTATTCTCAAATCAGAGCGCAAAGGTGAAATGTTTCCCCTAAATCTCAAACCCATCAAAGGGAATCCAGCAATCTGCTTGTTATCAAAAGCACAATCTGACGAAAGCTGGCTGTGGCACCGAAGGCTTTCTCATCTCAACTTTAAGGATATCAACAAACTTGTCACTAGAGGTCATGTTCGTGGTCTTCCATTTCTCAAGTACGATAGAGAACATTTGTGTGCCGCATGTGAAATGGGGAAGCAGAGTCGTCAAAGTCATCCATCAATCATAAACACAAAAGTTGTTGAACCACTAGAGTTACTTCACATTGACTTGTGTGGTCCATCATCAATCGAAAGTATCGGCGGTAGCAAGTACTTTCTTGTTATTGTTGATGACTTTTCGCGTTTTACATGGGTGTTCTTTCTGAAGCTTAAATCTGAAGCGACTCACAAGCTAAAGATGTTCATCAAGCAGGTTGAAGTACAGCTGAAGAAAGTCGTTCGGAACATCAGGAGCGACAATGACCTGGAGTTCAAAAATAAAGAATTCGAAGAATTCCTGGCGGAAAGAGGAACTAGTCACAACTTCTTAGCTCCCTACACACCTCAACGAAATGGAATAGTTGAGAGGCGAAACCGATCTTTGTGTGAAGCAGCTCGAACCATGCTAAGTTTTGCTTCTTTACCTTTATATTTTTGGGCTGATGCTATATCTGCAGCTTGTTTTACACAGAACAGGTCATATCTCAATAAGCGATTCACGCTCACTCCTTATGAGATCATCAACAACAGGAAGCCGAACGTTAAATTCTTCCATGTGTTCGGTTCCCGGTGCTTCATCTTCAATTCTAAAGAACATCGCAACAAATTTGATGTCAAAGCCGATGAAGGGATTTTTCTGGGCTATTCTCTCACTTCTAAAGCGTACAGGGTATTAAACAAACATTCGAGGAAAATAGAAGAGACATATTACGTGACCTTCGATGATAGCTATGTCAAAAAGTCAAAAGCCAACATAGACACAACTGGTGAAATCTTTCCTCAAACAGGTCAAGTCACAGTATGAATTGCAAATCTCTTTGAGAAGTTTGTCGACTTATTTGATGAACCAGAGAAGGCCATTAACTCGGAAGCCAGAGCAGCAGACAACAAGGTGGATCATCTAAAGCAACTAGTAGAAGATGCTACAAGGCGAATGAATGAAGGAGTATCCAGTTCCAGCGCTTCAGTCGAGGGGGAGAACACTGATACTGCAACACCCGAAAGTACTGTAGCACCCGAACGTTCCGCAGCACCAGAAGGCACTGTAGCAACCGAAGGTACTGTAGCACCTAAATGTCCCACAGCACCAGAAGGTACTGTCGCACCCGAAGGTACTGTAGCACCTGAACACTCCACAGCATCTGAAGGCACAGGAGCACCCAAACTCTTCACTATACCCGAAAGTCCGACTGTTCCAGAAAGCTCATCATTCGAGGGGGAGAATGCCAATATACTTTATGACGATGAAAGTCAATCAGAACCAGAAGAGATGGTAAACGCTGAATTGGATCCTTCCTATGATCCGAATTACCCTCCTCTCATCAAATGGACCAGAAATCATCATGTCTCTCAAGTTGTAGGTGATGTTTCTGAAAAGGTTCTGACCCGATCACAACTTAAGGCAAAACAAACTTCCCTATTTTCCAAAGTAGAATTATGTATGTTTAATTCCTTTGTTTCAAAAGTTGAACCCAAGACAGTTAACACTGCTCTTGATCACTCCGATTTTGTTCAATCTATGCAAGACGAACTGAACGAATTCGAAAGGAACAAAGTTTGGCGCCTCATTCCAACTCCTCAAAATGCATCATTTGTTGGTCTCAAATGGGTATTCAGGAACAAAATGGACAAGGAAGGGAATGTGATTCGAAACAAAGCACGTCTGGTAGTGAAAAGATACTATCAGGAGGAAGGAATTGACTATGAAGAGACTTTCGCTCCAGTTGCAAGGCTGGAATCTGTTCGCATTTTTCTTGCCTATGCAGCATACAAAAACTTCGAGGTCTACCAAATGGATGTCAAATGCGCTTTTCTGAATGGAGAACTCGAAGAAACAGTCTACGTGGAGCAACCTCCTGGCTTTGTCAATGAGAAGTTCCCAAATCACTGCTATATTCTGGACAAGGCGATTTATGGTCTGAAACAAGCTCCTAGGGCCTGGTATGAAACGCTAACAAAGTTTTTAAAGATGTCTAAATTCAAACAAGGTTCGGTTGACCCAACCTTCTTTCGTAAAAAGGAAGGTAACCACCTTATGATTGTACAAATTTACGTCGATGATATCATCTTTGGCTCAACGAATCCCAGCTTAACAGCTGAATTCAGAAAGCTGATGGAGACTAAATTTGAAATGAGCTCCATGGGTCCGATTAACTTTTTTCTTGGATTAAATATTAGACAGGGACCCGAAGGCATATTTATCAACCAGGAAGCATACACCAAAAATCTTCTTGCCAAATTTGGTATGATGGGAGATTCAAAGGTCAAGGTTCCAATGGCATTCGGCACCAAACTCACCCCTTCACTGGAGAAACCAGCAGTTGACATTACGCTATACCGCCAGATGATTGGGTCCTTAATATATCTTACTGCTAGCAGGCCTGACATCATGTTTTCCGAATGTTATTGTGCTAGGTTTCAGGCGAACCCACGAGAAACTCATATGCTTGCAGTGAAGAATATACTCAGGTATATGAAGCGAACTACCTCTCTCGGTCTATGGTATCCATCCAACTCAGGCTTCTTCGTTCAAGCCTTCTCTGATGCAGACCTTGGAGGATGTGGTTTAGACAGGAAAAGCACCATAGGGGGTTGCCAATTCCTTGATGGGAAATTGGTCAGCTGGCAGTCAAAGAAGCAAACCTGCGTTTCCCTTTCTACAGCCGAAGCAAAGTACATCGCAGCCGCCTCCTTCACATCTCAAGTCATATGGATCCAAAGCCAGCTCAGAGATTATGGACTTAACATGAAAAAGATCCCACTATATTGCGATTCAGAAAGTGCAATTAGGATCTGTCATAACCCAGTACAACACTCTAAGACCAAGCATATAGCACTGAGGTATCACTTCATTAAGGACCATGTGGAGGATGGAAATATCGAAATTCACTTTGTTCGAACCACCGATCAACTGGCAGATATCTTCACCAAAGCCCTACCTGAAGCCAGTTTCAATAAAATCCTTCATGGTCTAGGAATGATGGAATCTGAATCGGTACCAAAGACTTCATCCCAAAGTTAAAAGTAAGGAGCAAAATGAACCGAACGTTCGGTCTATTTCAGGTTCGGTTCACATGGGAACCGAAATGAACCGAACGTTCGGTCTATTTCGGGTTTGGTCCCATAGCACTTATTTTCGCTCAATCTCAAAAAGGTATTGTCTTTGGTTGTACACTTTTGTAAAGCTGTTTTCCAAAAATCCAAAAATATTTTTTTTGGAACCGAAATGAACCGAGCGTTCGGTCCATTTCGGGTTCGGTTCAAATATTTTTTTTATTATTACTTATTCTATTTTGGTTTTTCTCTTTTTTAAAGTTGTTTTCCAAAAATCCAAAAATATTTTTTTAGGAACCGAAATGAACCGAGCGTTCGGTCCATTTCGGGTTCGGTTCAATTTTTTTATTTTTTTATTTTTTTATTTTTTTGGTTTTTCTCTTTTCAAAATCTTAAAATCTCCAAAAATATTTTTTCTCTCAGTCTTGTTTAAATATAGTTGGGATGGGTTTGGTTCTTACTCTTTATATTAACTAGTTAAGCGTCCCTAGAAGCATGCTGCTGCATGTTGTCCAAAGCCTCAACTGATTTTGAATAAAAGCCTTAATGACTTGGTATATACAAACCTTGTCTTCCCAATAAGGCTGCTCCATTTATTCTAATCCTGAGCTACCTTACTCTTTTCTCATATGGGTTGGGAGTTTCCTGCTTGGTCACTATTTTCAGCAGAGGTACTATCGTTTCTCTTCACCACCTTACTCTTCTCCATCATATTTCGGTCCCATATCGTAACCCTTGAGACTCTCAGAATTAACCACTGAGGTTTACGGTTACAAAATCTCTGTGTTTATGATCTAAGCCACATGTCACTACCTGCTTAGTGAAACCCAAAATTCAATACCTATCATGAATTGACGGTCAACATGAAATCTCTCTCTGGTTGTGTGATTCTTATGAATTTGTTATTTACCATAACATTTCTTCCCTTAGAATCCAGTTAATTTTTTTTTTGAGATTTCACCATCATATATCTTCTCCAAGTCACTATTTCTATTATCCAGCCTACTTGTTCAACAGACCACATTGGTCTCACAAGTACTTCATTTAGTCTCGGTCTTATGTCAAGGTCCGGGATTCTAAACTGAAGCGAAAGCCACCCTTTTAAGCCTAACAAAAAGATGCCTTTCAACACTTCTTAGAAAGTGATTGATCGTAATTCAACGGGAATCCATACAAAGACTTTAAGATCTCTCTTGACCTTGAAGAAAGTGATTCGTGCCCGGGATCAACTGTTTTGTGTCTATTTTGACATCACTACTTCCCATATATATCTCGCTTTATTTCCTTATCTTTCACACTCTATGCACAAAAATCTTTGATTTTCCAAAATTCTCGTTCGGTTACCTTATAATCTTATGTTTGGATGACAGCTATTAAACAGATAAGATGCTGACTCAACCGACAGAGTAACGACCTCAATAGTGAGGTGACGGGCACGCGTGCAAAACGGAACAGTTCTTCTCTCTCATGCGTAATCATTGGTGGTGCCAACCGTCGCGCTTCTGTCAAATCCGAAACCGTTTTATGTATCAAGAAGATTTGGGGATGATCTTTCTCTCTCCTCTACCCACGGTATAAAAGGAACACATCTGCTTCATTCCAAACTTACGACAATCAAAACTCAAATGAGCAAAATCAGGCGATTTCTCATCTACTGTTCATCTTCTTATACCTTCAACAATGGCGGATTCTTCATCAGTTCAGGAAACCTCCTCCCGCACAAATATTCTTCCAATCCGCGCCCAACAAAGCCTGGTGATTGATCTCAACCCTAAAGCTTACAAGAATTATATGTATCCCATGGTGGAGTGCCTAAAATACTCTCCATTGGTGCTCTCTCTTTCCAAGGTCGAGGTTGTGCCGATGGAATGCCTTTCCCAGGTCTTCTCCACAGCCCATTATGATAGATCAGTGGATCGCATCTACTTTGATCTTCTTTCTCAAAAGACCTCCATCTCCAAACAACGATTCTGTTGGCTCCTAGGTTTTGAAGCCGATGAATCTAGGGTTAATCCTGACACCATTACCGTCGGGCAATTATTTTCGATGTTCTACAATATGGGTTACACGGAGATTCTCACAACGGTCACAAAATTCAAGAAATCGTGTCTCCCTCCTCCATGGAATGGTTTCTTCACCATTCTATTCAAAGGGCTCTCTGAGCGTAGTTCTAGTTCTAATGGGGCCAACAAATTGTTTATGACCATTCTCTATGGTCTATATCACAGCCTTAACCTCGACTATGGCTCGGTTCTATGGCAGCAACTCATTCAGAGGCTAGCCTCCTCCTCTCGCCACACTGAGGTATCCTACGCCAGGTTCTGGACGCTCATCACCAAGTGGGCCATGGACAAACTTCATGTTCCTACTGTTGCAGGTTCCCTTCTCTCCACCATCAGCGTCTTCCATACCACCAAAATAATTGTCACCGATCCGACAAAATTTTCTTTCGTCGGATCCATTCCGGACTCTATGTCCGCTGGGGTGTCCAAGGAAAGCATCATAATGAAAGCCTACAAGGACTTTCGTCCTTCGGGCCCAAGGGAACTTTCTGCTGAAATGGTTCAGTCCATTAATGATGCAGATAAACCTGCTGCTAGAGGGAAGAAACCCGAGCAAGGGAAGATAAAGAAAGCAGCAAAGGGGGCAAAGGGTCCTTCTCCTAAGAAGCGAAAACCCTCAAAACTAGATCTTTCCCCACCAGCGAAGAAGAAGAAAGTCCAACCTAAGAGAAAACTTATTCTCTCTTCTTCCTCCAGCGACTCGGAAGAGAACCACTCTGACTCAGATGAGTGAGCTAGAGGCGAAACTCCGCCTCACTCGCCTGGTCATGAGGTACATGTTTCATCAAAACCTCCTTCCCCTTCTCCTATACCCACCTCTTCCATTCCCATCATAACCTCCTCCATTTCCATTCCCTTCATATCTAACCCTATTTCTATTCCCCCCATAACTACTTCTCTTCAAACCACAACAACCACCCTTCCCCCACCACTTTTTACAGAAGCCACCACAACTACCACCCGTGAAGTTCCAACCAACGTATCTGATACAGGGGTTTCTACTTCACAACCCGAACCTACTTCTGCTCCCGAACCCACTATCACTACCGAGCCACCAACCGCACCCTTATCTCCCACTCAATCTGCTGAAACCGAAACCTTTTTGGGAGGGGAGGATACCGTTTTTGACTCCATCTACTACAGCCCCTATCAACTTCAGAGTGATGATGATGATGATGCTCCGGTCACTAAAAAGCACATCAAAGAACTCCACGAGAAGATTGACAATCTTGTGGCTTCTTCCTCTTCCTCAACATCTCACTTTTCGGAGGCTGCCATTCAGGGTATGGTGGAGTCACTCTGTAAATCACATGAAGCCTCTATCAGCTCAGCTGCTGCTGCCATTGATAAATCCACGAAGGCTAGTGCTGTTGCGACCGAAAAAGTCGAAAAACTATTTCAAGACGCCTAGATCTGGCTGGAGTCTTTACAGGCGGCATCAGAGACAAACACTAAGAAGATCCGCACCGTTGTGGAGAAGCTGGTCCATTCCTTCGAAACTGAAAAAGACCAATTTGCCAGCTTTCGCCAAAAACTCAAAGAAGACAACCAATCATTTCAGTCTTCGGTTGCGGATCGTCTTCTTTCCTTCCAAGCCACTCTTGCTGCCGAATCTACCACAAAGGAAGAGCTTGCCCGAAAGTCTTCCGAGCTTACCTTGGCAACTCATCAGCTCTACCAAGCCGAGAAGGAGATCGATTCTCTTCGGTCTGAGAAAGCTGTGGTCAAGAGTTGTGTTTCAGATATCCACGGAGCTCTGTCTAACATCATTGAAGCCCATGATCTGATTCTCAACTATTCGGTGAGGCGTAGTCTTGCAGAGAAGCTCGCTCCTGCTCTTGCCCTGCTTAGCCGTATTGAAAGCATTCCTGAGCAGGAGGACCATCCGAAACAAGGGGGAGAAAATAAGTCCACAGCTCAACAGAAACCCCCTCCAAGTTCCAAAGCTCAAACTATTCCATTTTCATCACTTGTCCCTCCGAAAGCACCCAAACCAACATCTGGTCCTTCATCAGGTTTGAGTGCTCAAACCAAAGCCAAACAAATTGCCGACGACAGTGATGAAAGTGATGATCAAGAACCGATTGTCAGCTTAGTCAGGAAGCAGACCAGAGAGAGAGCTGGATGAAAATGCTTGCATAGTCAGGGAAGCCGAGGCCAAGGAGAGGAAGATAAAGGAGGCTCATGATCTCCTTGAAAGCAGGAAAACTTTGTTTCCTCCTTAGACCCTCGAAGTGCTCATCAAAGAAGCCATTGAGTCCCCTTGCACTTTGTGGCTAGAACCGGTCATCTCCCTAGACCGTGTCAATTCGGTCGATTCCCAGTTCGACATGCCCCTGACCCGAAAGGCCTTCATCTTCCATGCGTTCGCTCTTATAGCTGAAGTTCCCCATCCTCACCCGAAGGTGGATACGGAGCTTATAGACTATTACCTGAGGACTGCTCAACCTCAGTACCAAACTTGGAGCGCACAGAAGATAACCAACGTTCGGGTTCTCAAGCCTGTTCATGAAGGTAATTTTGTTAATGTTAGATTCAAGGTCTTGAGGGGATCTGAAAAATCTGAGCATTCCATCTCTCTGGCTGATCTTCCCAACCTCAACCCTCACGATTGGATTGTCTTGCACAACATTCTTCTTGTCAATGAAGCTGAATATGGTCTGATCATAGACCATTTCAAGAGAATGTTAGTTTGCTATATTTTGGAGGTGGCTAAGCTTGATCAAGAGGTTGCTAATGTTCTGAGGAAGAAGCCCATCATCACTCCAGTCGGTTCTGCAAGTGATATAAACCGAATGAAGATGGGAAAGATTGATCAGAAACAGAACTCAGTCATGTTCACCAGAGCAGAAGGTCAGAAATGCCTGTTTGCTTTGGCTGACAAATATCTCTACACTACTACCTGTCTGGAGCATGTTCTGGGTATAATCAATCGCTGCAAGCAGAACTCGGATAGTGATAAAAAGTACTTCAATGATATGATAAACTGGTACATTCACTTCTGACAAACACTTCTTGCTATCATCCCCTGCCTGTTCAAGACCGTCAAGAAAGCCAGTGCTGCGGGGGCAAGCAAGCTGGAGTGAGGTCTCGCCCCAATTGATGCAAAGGGGGAGATTGTTGGGTACTTGGTGTTGCGTCTTGGGCTCGCTTCCTAGCCCATATTTTATACGGTATGGGCCTGTCCATCCGTATCTTATTTTCTAGGGTTTGTGTATAAATAGATGTTTGCATGCATCTTTTTAGTAACTAATAGATCGGGGTTTTTACATGTAATTTTAGAAGATATCTTTTGTAACTCCAGAATCCTCTACATCAGTAGTTCTTTATCGAGCTCTGCTGAGGATTGAAAGTTCTAATCATTCAACACATTCAAATCCATTCTTGAGTATTGTTTCATTGCTTTACATTCTTTATATACCTGTTTCAAAGATCTAATCGATCAAAGAGATTTATATCCAATCAGTTTCCGTTACATTTTGAAATTAATTCATTTAATTTTGAGACTTCTATTATGACTTAATGGGTGTCCAAACACGTTAGAAACTCAAGAAAACACTTTCAATATTCAATCGGATAATTTTTAGTTTCGACCATGTCGGGTTACGACAACTTAATCGGGTATGACCAAAAGCCTCGGTAAACGTCAGTATCGGGTAGAATTCCAACGTATCTCAAACTTAACCCATATTTAAAGTTCAAAAAACCTCATTTTGAAGCTTTGCACCCTCTCTCACAACTCTCTCTCTACAAACTCAATTCTTGGTCCAAAATAATCCAATTTAAGCCTCAAATCATTAAGGTAACTATCCTAGCTCATAGTATAACCTCTTTGGCTTTCAACTTCGTGTTCAAACTATAATATAGGACCATAAACATGTGTTTATGGACCTAGAGCAGTCATAGCCTGTAAACACACATAAAATGGGTTTTGGAGCCCAAAAACCCTCCCAAATCACTTATAGAGCTTGGAAATGACTTAAGGGCTTATTGGAATGGACTAGAAACACCATAAACTCATCATTTAAGGGATAAATATGAGTTTACGGCCCAAGATGATGGTTGGACCGTAAACACCATTTCATGGGCAGTAAACACATTTTAAGGTGTTAAGATGCTCCTTAAACACCTCCTAAGCCTTGGAATAATGTCTAGAAGCAACCACAAACGAGTTAGGGGCCTTAAACTAGATAAAAAAAACACTCCCTAAGGAGTTCACAGCCGTAAACCCCCCAAGGATGGGTTCCTGGGCCGTAAACTCCTATAGCATGGTCAAATGATGTCTTAACTTCATCCTATGACTTGTATACTGAACTAGAAACACTTGGGATTGACCTACAACCACCAAAACACATTAAGTCATGGCACATAATAGTTTACGGCTGTAAACTCATAGTTTACTACCGTAAACTCCTCAAAGGGTCCTTAGGATGCCCAAATTCCCTTCCAATGTCTCAAAACCAAACCTAGCATCACCCCTCATGAGTTATAAGACCATTAGACAACCAAAAACACCCCCAACATGAGTTTACGACCATAAACTCATTGGGAGTTGGTCATTGGGCCAAAAACTCCATTGGGAGTTTACTATTGAAGAGTAAACTCCATATCCAAGCCATACACATCCGTAGATACCACCCGGCTCACTCCAAACACTTGAATTGAAGTTTTTTCGCGTCTAAAAGTGTTTAATCGTATCTAATTAGGGGTTCAAAGTCTAATTAGATACAATTATGTATCTCTTCAGATTACATAGGAACCTCACACGTTCTTAAGCCCCGAACTGACACCTAGCATCAAATCGACACACTTCTCGACTGGTGAGTTCATACCCCTACGTTTTCCATGTTTTCAACGTTTTCAAGGGGGGGAATACAAGCAAAGGTACAACAACATATTGTACTTAAAGTTATTATTTCATTTGAGTAGTTTCATATTTCATATACTTTTAACACTTGAAACCATTTTAACCAACAACTTGTCTTGCAGAGTTAGTTGTCAAACTAATTGCGAACCTGATTATACAGTGCTATATTATATGTTTCACCAATAATTTTTTTTTCACTTCATTTATGTTAAAATCATTAACCTAGAACATTAGAACACGTCCTCAGTAACACTCCACAGAGATACGCGAGTGGAGGACCCCCGTCGTAACAAGAATCACAAACAGGATTTTACACATTATTACTTGTGAATTTGTTAATCTTAATAATTGGAGACACGTCCTCAGGAACACTTCACAGAGATGCGCAAGTGGATGACCGCCCCCATAACCAGAATCTCTTGGAGGGAGAGCGTGACTTGAGTGTATAGATCTATACGGGATTGACAACCCCGCACCTGGCTACTAGCTACAGTTGAACCGAAAGGTTCAAGGGTGACGAATGTCATAAATTGATGATGGACTACTTATTGCCATATATAGTCTATCGTATGGTTATGGAACTCGCAATTTAGATAACAGAGATTTACTTGTTGGTAATAATGTGTCTAGTAAACTAATAACCTTATGAATTAGTTTACTTTTCAAACAATAGTTTTATATACATGTTAAAACTATCACACGTTTCAAGGGTAACCAGGTTTTCAGGAAAGATCACACGAACACTTTAAGTATGGTAGATACTTGTACACTACATTCAGAACAGATAACCGATTTCAAACTTTTAAGGAAAATAAGGTTTTTTCCTGGGATAACAAACTGTACATAACCAGAACGTATAACAAACGGATAACCAAACTTTACATATAAGAAAATATGGGATTTTCTTGGACAAAAAACTTTTTCAGAAACCAAAGGAAACTTGTTCATTTTCAGAAATAAACCTATTATGAACTCACCAGCTTTATGCTGATTTTCAAACTGCTTGTATTCTCAGGTCCATAGTAGACAGGTACCCGCGCTCTTTTGGGAGAAGACGGAGGGTTTTAGAAGTCACGTGTTTGCTTTTGTTCAAACTTTTGTATAGATAAACATGTATCACTTTACTTTTAAACAAATGTAATTATTCATATGTAATGTAATGTTTCGTGTTTACTATGCTTACTATGTACATTGGTTGTGACACTTACATGACGTCCTCTGCCCCGGGACGTTTCTGCCTTCGGTTTTGGGGTGTGACAACTTGTCAGCTGGTCATCACGGAAACAGAGTTGTGTTTCATTGTCTAACGCAGAAGCTGAATATGTGGCAGCAGCCAGCTGTTGTTCTCAGGTGTTATGGATGAAAACACAATTGTTAGACTATGGATACATAATGTTGCGGATACCAATTTACTGTGATTCTGAAAGTGCTATAGGGATTTCCCACAATCCTATCCATCACTCGAAGACCAAGCATATTGAACTACAATATCATTTCATCAAAGACCACATTCTGAAAGGTAACATTGAACTCATCTTTGTCCCTACACATGAAGAAATTGCTTATGTGTTTACAAAAGCACTTAACTCTACTAAACTCAATGCATTGTTACAAATGTTTAGAATGATGAATTTGGACCCTTAATTCTTCTTGAATTGATAGCTACCACAAACCATTCATAGTCTCCATTGTGGTTCTAAATGAAAGTTATTTATAATGAATGGTTTTGGGATATCCTGTGTACTGCAATCCATGTACCACAACCATATATTATACATATCATTCATTGGTCCCTTTTTGTTTGTTATTACTAATCTACCTTACAAGTGCTCTTCTCAGTTTCTTCTGCTATGATCATCCGCAATGGCAAAGGATCCAACCACTATGATGAGTCCATCTGTAGTCTCTCTCTCTTTTTTTTTAAATAAAATAAAAAAAACTTTAAATTTCCTTAAAAAATAATAGTGTGCTATTTAATGGTAGTTCATTAAATAAAAATTAAATATAAAAAAAATTCCTTGAGAAACTGTCACACTCTCTTTCTTAAAACACCTTTGTGTCAGACCTATTTTAGGTGTGATGACAAAAAGATTGCCTCTCCATAAACATATGCTCAACCTGTCCCTTCCGTATACCTAGCATGTCCCATCCATTACAACTTCCTCTCCCCCTCCAGATGATTGCCAGACGTGGTAATGCACGCCTGACTTTTCATTAAATGCTGGCCACTTTTGGAAAATCTCTCAAATGGGTCTCAAGGAAAGCCCTAAGGAGAAACCAACCAAGCTCTTGGAACTGGTATGGAGTATTTTCACCGGTCATGATGTTAACTATGGGCAAATTCTTTGGAACGATTTCCTTTAATACATTCCCAAGGAAAGCCCTAAGGAGAAACCAACCAAGCTCACCTTCACTAGGTTTTGGTCCCTTTGCATCTCTGATCTTCATTCAGACGCATGAGTCAGCATGGGTGACGACATAAACTTCTTCGTCACCAAGGATCTTAAAAGGTACACTCCTTCTTCTGATCAAACTCCTTTTGGATCTATCTAAAGACTCTCAGCATACATTCTTTCATCCTTTGGTCTTGAGACTGCTGATGTCTTAGACCACATAGAGGCTACGAAGGGTATTTCCCCATACTCCCTTACCCCGCCTCCTCCATCCGCAGTTGTTATCCCTGAAGGTACCGCAGTCCCTTCTTCAACCACTCTATCAAATCTTTCTGGGAGAAGAAAACATTTAGCATCCAAGAAGTTACCCCAACTCCCAAGAAGAATGCTCCCAAAACAACCACACCCTCCAAAAAGCGTAAGTCTCAAACTGTCACCGTACCAGACAGTGATTTTAATGCAGATGCGCAACCAATTGCCATTCTTAAGAAGAGATGAACCACTCCCCCTAGCTAAATGTGCGACCGGACTGATACCTCAACCTCTCAACAGGATCCGGTAGTCCTTGGGGTTGCCGCAGACCCATTCAACACAACCATTGAATTCCACTCAAGCTCATCAAGTGAGCATGTTTCATCTCATCGTGGGGACACCCCACCAGTACTATCACAAGAGGATGATACTAGTCCACACCCTTAGGTCTCCAAGGCTTCTCGAATTCACTTACTTTCTCCTGAGGAGTTGAACTCTATCCTTATAAATGTTACCCAAACACTTCAATCACCTCCCCAAACGCAGGACACTTTTTCCACCACTGGCAGAATTGAGCCGAGGCCACACTTGACCACGGGTCAAGGAGACCAAGGACGCTCAGGAAATCCTACCCTACTTACATCTGATACAGGTGGTTTAGGCACGGTGAGCACTACTATGCAAGGATCCGTGAACCCAAGGGACACCTTGGTGCAAACTCAAGGAATTGACGGTTATAAGCCAAATGATTCTTTCAGCCGGTATCAACCATCTAACGAAGCTGAAGTCAAAAAATATGCAACTTTCAGAAGGGCCTTCCAAGCCCGTAAAGATCAACAAGTCAAGCAACAGCAACAGAAAGAACAAGAAATACAATCCGTGGCTAAGTATTGGGCAAATGCTATCAGCAATGCCAATACCGTAGCCACTATTCTTAAAGTTCAAAGTTAGATGGATCAAATGGATGAATCTCTTCAAAAGCATCAGGCAAATGCAGCTGCCCAACAAACATCCAAAGTTCCTCCTACTCCAGTCGTTGAAGCATCACAAGACGAAGGACCCGAAATCGAAATCAGCTCTGCACCCACGTTTGGTCTTGATGATGATGACATTCAAGAGGTAAACAAACCCTCTCCTTATGATGACGACTTAATGATGTTTGATGAAGGTGAAGAATCCAGTGGCTCTCACCACTCTACCTCAAAACCTAAAAAGAAGAAGAAGAAGAATGTAGTGGCTAGGAAAGAATTCTTAAATCTCCAAGCCAAGGTCGATCAAATCCTGACTACGGTCAAGTCAACTCAACCACAACCAGATGATATTCTTGGACCGCAGTCACTGATTGAAAGGATTGAGCGACTGGAAGCGCATGAGAGAATGACTGCGGAGCATATTTCTTTGAAAGTAGAAATGGGGATCAGGTCCTTTGACAATAATCGTCAAGCTGACCACAAGGAATTCATTGCTACTGCTGATTGTCTCATCACTGAACTCACCACAGTCAAGACAACTCTTCAGGCAGCCATTTCAGATCAAGCCTCCAATTCTGCAACATTGATTGTTGAGACTCACTCGGCCTATGATTCCGCAATCTTTGTTCTTCAATCAACTATCAACCGCCTGTAACGATCCTTGACAACAAATTTCCATGGTCCTGAAATCCTTCATCTTGTCAAGGAAATCCACAAACTGCTTTTCAACTCCTCTATCCTAAATAACCAACAACTGGTTGATGCCATGAAGTCTCAGTTTCAAGAAATTTTCTCCAAGGTAGATGGCCTTCGGTCTTGGCTTGAGGAATCTCCAAGGGTGCCTTCTTCAAGAGGGGGAAGTGAAGAAGAAGTCCATCATTCTCCACATCAGAGTCCCCCCATCATCACTGAAAAAATCCTTACATCGCAACCATCCCATCACACTCCACCTCACCAATCTCCACCTCATATTGAAATCACCCCAAAAAAACCAGAGACTCCCCCACATTTTAAACTCCTTGCGGAACATATGTCATCTCCAAGCTCAACCGATTCTCCTGCCACCATCCAAAAGAAAAAAGACTGGAAGTCAACCAAACTTGCTGAAGAATCTAGAGATTAAGTGGTTTCGACACTGTCATGGAGGAATCCCTAATCAACTCTTGGGTCAATCCCCACAGATGGCTGCAAGATGAAGATTACGTTCCCCACCTCATATATGCAGAACCGCCTCCTGATGGATACTGGGATGTTCCAATCTCGCCCAATACCACATACTTCACTTATTTGAGTAATTCGATCGAAGCCTTCCCGATGCTAAAAGACTACCTATGGAGTTTGAGAGACTTAGAGCACATATGGTCCAATGACAGACCATTCGTTGTCGTAAATTACAAGGTTCCGAATTTCATGAAGGCATAATTTTTCCAGTACACCCTCACCCGAAGGGGACATGACTATGTTCTCTCCCAAGCGGACTTCCTTAACATGAATCTGGAGTAAGTTTTTCTCATTGCCAAGGTATTTTAGAATAAGGATGAGAAATACCGAAAGATGAAGACTGCACTTGATAGGGCCAACAACTTCTTGATGGAAACGGTTTGCGATTTTGCCAAGATTGATGCCGACATCCATTCCATCATTTCCAAGAAGGTTGATCTACCACCCCTCGACCCTGTACCGATGCCCACCGAAGGCTTTGCAAACAGATCTCTAGGTGTAACCAACTTTCCTGAACTTGGCATCATTTTCAAAAGGAAGACTGACAACATCAAATATTTTATTCCTATGATTGCCATGCATCGGCTCACCAGGAAGCAGCTTGACATCTGCCGAATTACAGTATTAAAATCCAAATTCACTACCGCAGAGGTCAAGTTTGAGATCTTGAGAAGGATCACCTGGTTGGAGAATGTCAGGAAGTTCTGGTGGATTTTGATCAAGTATCTCCATCTTGATAAATGATCAGAAGTTAAAGAGGTCACTTAGGGGGAAATTGTTGAATCATTAAAGTGACCCTCTTGAACTTTCTTGCTACTGCAGTCAACACTACATCCGCAACCAAGTCTCTTTCACAAGCGTCCGCATCCAACGTCAGAAGAAACCGCAGTCACTCTTTATTACTCAGTTTATTTTGTCTTATTTAAATTCTCTCTATTCTCCAGTAGGCCTTGTATGGCTACTCATAGAGAACGTTTCTACTGTATTTCATGAGTCTCTATAAATAGAGCCCATTTCTCATGTAATCAGTATGTGTGTGAATCTCTCATCAAATTCTAATACATATCTCAAAGTTCTCATTCTATCTTACTTATCAAATATGCTTACTCTCATAATCAATCACCATCTCTCTTCAAAGCAAGTCACTTGTGACTTAATCACTAAGCTAGATCTCATTTACTAACTTGGTTTGAATGCATTCCTTGTTATGGATCTGCTTATGTGTATACTTGATATAATAATTTTTGTCATTTACATTTCTTTACTTTTCGCATCTAACTCACTAACTTCTAACTCTTAATATTATTGTTGAGCTAACAGATCCTTTGAGATTAACTATTCCGCTATATACTTGTTCTAACAATTTATTTAAGTGTGTCTCAAAGTTTTTCTCTCAACAATTAGATCACAATAATGAATGATTTTTGTTTTTGTTCCCTATAATTGAATTCTGTGAATGTGTGTGTTTGTGTGTGTGTGTGCGCTTGTGTGAATGTCGATTCTAACAAGTAAAAGAGAGGATTTAATTTAGAAACTATGCACCTTCAACTCCTACTTCATGCACCAATTTTATCATTTCTAACTAAAGTTGGAATCATGCCTCAAAAACTTAAACAAATCAAGTTTTTTCAGTCCAATGTTCGGATTCCAATGATTATAGGATAGAGTGGAATTCACATAGCAAAAAGACTATTTTTGGTCCCTGAGTATTGCTTAATATTTTATTTTATTTTTGCAATTTCGGTCCCAAAAGTTGAGTAATTTTACTTGGAATAGGGACCAAAACTCTTAGGGTCTAAAAATGAAAAAACAAAACAACTACACTCAAGGACCAAAAATTTAATTTACTCTATTTTTGAATTCAATTCCATTTTGGAGAGATTAAATTAAATTTTTGGAGGATAAACTTTACAAAATAAAAAGCAATGTAATTTACTGGTATTGTAGTATTTGGTAAAGTTTTACATACAAATCGCCACGTGGTGACAAAGTGTACAGCATATTCGATAATCAACTTCCTGCTGCCTTAAAAATATTACAATTTGACAAACTACTCTCTATAGAAAATGGGAGAAAATTAATCACTGAAGTCGATGGTTATCAACCTCATTTGATAGCCCCTGAACAAGATAGTGTCATGTTATTCCTACCATTTGTCACAAGGTGAGGGTGGGTATTTGATAGCTATCAAGAAAATGAGATTACTAATTAATAAGTTTGATACTTTAAAATGTTTATAGAATCAAGATTCAAGAATTGGTCTTACATGAGATTTTAGTGCTGTGGGACGAGATTTAGGAGTTCTAATTTGACCCATGATTGGTTTCTGTGATTCCGATTCCAGTGAAGGAAATAGAGGGGTACCAGAGGGTGTTAAAAGCCTGAAAAAGAAACAATTTTTAGGGAAAAATAACACAATGATATCATCTTATCTAAACTTAAATCATGTAATACAAATTATTACCAATCATAATCATTTTTATCATTTTCAGAGTTGAGAAATTCATCAGCACTAGTATTTCTTGTTGGTGTTGCTGCAGGCATACCAAGCATTGGTGAACATACTTCAATTGATCTTAGGAAATCAATATAAGATAGTTTAATTTATTTCAACTTGAAATGGAATCTTTCCAATCCTTGTACACGATAATTAGTCAAAAGAATAATTGTAGTTAGACAGTTTGATAATCAAAATCTTAATCCTCATTAATATCAGTATCATACTTTTACTATAAACAACATTTCATATATAGGGAAGAAAACACAAATCTTTTTGTGAAAGTCATGAGTATAACTGGAAAGTAACGATATCTAAAGTTTTTTAAAAGAATAAAAAATGAAAAGAGTGATTTACATAGTTATGAATGAACTCTTCTAAGTTATGAAGAAGATTGTTTCGCTCTTTTTCTCGTTTCCTCATTTCCAAAAACAACCCTAGCTCTTCTTCTTTCTTTTTTACAGACTTCCTGAAACTCCCCGTCATTTTTTGTTGCCGTTGCTTTACAACCGTTGTTCCCTGTTTGATTAGTGTCTAAGTCCATAACTATTTTGGTATGTACTTGACCCAATGGTGCATGGTCCTTTTGGGTTGCCTTCACCAAAGCAACTTGATAGGATGAATTATGGAGAGAAAGGATTAAATATGAATTATTAATATATTATGGGAATAATATATTAAACGAGAAATCATATTGTTTAATTAATATTAGTCAAGAATTAATAAGAATTAAGTTTGTGACTAAAAGAGATTAATTAAACTTAAGGGTCTGGAATTGTAATTATAAGATAATTGCAATTAGGCTATGGATTGCCTTATATTATAAGGTTGGACAAATTCTATGGGAAAACCCATTGGAAATCATCCAAGGCCTTTAAGGAAAGGAGTCCATGGGTTGCTTAGGGCTTAAGCATCCAAATTAGGGTTTCCTTGTAAGATAACCCTAATAGCCTCACTATATATAGAACCCTTATGCTCTAAAAACGTGGTGAACTTGTTATCTAGGGTTTCCACATGTTTTTTTGAGAGCCTCCTTCTCTTCTCTTCTTCATCCTCTTGCTCTTGGTGTTTTTGAACCATTAGAGGAGTGACATTTGTGACTCTAAGCTTTCTAAAGTCATTACAAGGAGGATTTGAGATTGTTATTGCTACATAACAGTCAAGTTATGATCTGAACCCTAATTATATGTTATATTGATTATCATATGGTAGATCTTGGGTTTATAGTCTTGGATAAATTGCATGTACAATAGAGAAACCTAGATCCAAGCATTAGGGTTTGTATGAGCATATAGGATGTTCTTATGACGAAAACCCATCAGTGGTATTAGAGCCTAGATTGGTTTCTATTGTATTGATGCATTATGTAGCTGAAAATCGAAATCTGGCTTACTGTTTGACCTGACTCGGCGAGTCAGCCCTACTCGGCAAGTTCCAGAGTGTGACTCGGCGAGTCGGAGCGTCAGACAGAGGAAATTTCGAATTTTGTTGCTGTTTTGCTTAAGGATAATTACCATATTCGTTTTAAACCTATAAAATACGAATTTTATTGTTTCTTAAAGAATATCCTTGCCAAAACACAAGATAATTACCAATTGATTAGATAATAACTTCCTTATATGATTAAAGTTGATTATTTGTATTAAGTGGGTAACTTATTTTGCAAGAAATTGAAATTAGGTCAAATATAGATAATGATGAAATTAATTGTTTAATTTATATTATTTGTTATTTGATCCTTGTGTTATGAAAAGTTTCAATTTTCCCTTTAGGTTTTATAGTTTAAATTTAAACTCAAAAGTTTAGTTTTGAAATTTAAGTAGTTGAAACCCTAATGTTTTGAAAAGCTTTCAAAACTTGCCCTCAAGTTTTGGAATTTAAATTTTGATTAAAAGTTTAATGTATATTTAAATTCTAAACCTATATGTTTTGAAATGTTTCAAAACTTGCCCTCAAGTTTTGGAATTTAAAAGTTGATTAAAAGTTTAATATATGAATGTTAAATTCTTAAATCCTAGTATTGTTTTGAAAAGTTCAAATCACACCCTTATGGTTTTATTAATTAATTAAGGTGTATAATTAAAAGAGGTTTAATAAATCCATAAAATTTTATGTTTATATTTAATTGAATTAAAAGTATAATCATTAAATTTGACCACCTAGTATTTTAAAAGTGTAAAATACACCCTATATTATATATAACATTAAAAGTCTAACATTATATATATATATATATATATATATATATATATATATATATATATATATATATATGTATGAGTAAAAGTCAGTCCTATCGTTAGTAGGCCTCATTCACGAAGCTGGTCTATAAGGGGTGTTTAAGGAAATTGCCTATAAAATGGCGATTGAATGGGTATCCACTCTTACCCACCACACTCTTGACTAGTGGAGGGTCGTTAGCCGAACGGATAGGATAGGACAAAACCTTCCATTATGAGTATAATGAAGTACAAAAGTAACTAAATGTTTTATAATTTCCCAATCTTAGTTACTTAGGCAAAAGTGAATTGATGCAATTCCATGAAATTACACTTTGTGCCCTTGCGAAGATGTTAGTGGAGCGTGTGTGGTTTACCAGCACATTAAATGGTTCTAAGCAAAGGTAGCAAAGTGTGACTTAATGTTTTTCATAGTTCGGTGAAGCGTGTGTGGTTTACCGGCACATCGAATAGGTGACCGTAACAAGTGAGGGTACCATGTAAGTTTGCATGGATATTCACACCCGCTTTGTGATCCTCGGCATCCCAGTCACAAAAAAGAGGGGCATATCGAGATTTAAACATGCCATTGAAATGTTCAATGAATCTCAAAGGATCTAGGAGTTTTCATAAATTTAAAACTTAAATTTCTTTTTCGTTTTTCATGGTGGAAATTAGTGAATCGACATTCACTTACATTCAAATATTCTGCAAGTTGATTACGACATCCCTTTTCTAGGTTGTAGCGTATTGTGTTGGGTCCTAGCCTTAGTATCTCATTTGGCTGATTTACTAAGGACTCAATCAATCAACTATCTTGAATTTGTTTTCTCCTGTTTTGTAGATGTCAAAGTACGACAACTATGGTCTTCCCAAATCTCGTGGAACAAGCTTTCCACGTGAAGATGATATTCCACAATTCGATCGAGGAACAAGAAATCATGCTTCACTTCCTCCACCTCCTCCAATTATTCTCCCTACCCCACAAGTTCGAAGGCTTGAAAAGTTCAAGCTCACTCAAGCTCTTTTGGCAAGTAAACATGAAGAAGGAAAGTCGGTGTGTGGACACATCCTAGGGATGAAGTCACACATTGATAGGTTAAGAATGTTGGGATCCGTTGTGTGTGAGGAGATGGTTATTGATTGGGTTCTTTAGTCACTTCCTAACTCATATAGTGAGTTCGTAAGAGAGTACTATATGATGAATTGCGGCATGACCCTTATAGATCTCACCTATATGCTTATTGATGCTGAATCAGCAATGGTTTGGCGCAATAGAGAATCAAAGTTGATTGGTGAATCTGCCTTCAAGACCTCTATGGATATAGACAATGGCAACGAAATACATGCTATGATCGAAAAGTTTGATCATAAGAAAAAGGGAATGTATGAAATAGCTCCATGTCCTGTTCCAAAAGAGTCAATTTGCTTTTATTGCCAAGAAAAGGGGCATTGGCGACGAAGCTGCCCTATTAACCTAAGAAATCTAAGAGATGGGAGAGTCAAAACGTATGGCTCTGCTTTAGGTAAAATCCATTGACTAACTCTTTTAAGCTCCTATTCTAGATTATTAATACATAATGTGATAAGATTACAATTGATGTTTTGTAGGATCGAAGAAAAGAGATGAAGCTTAAGGGAATAAGTGAGCAGAATCTAACCGTGAAGAAATGGATTTCGATCGCATTACTTGAAGATTAGATTCTTGAGCTACTACTTAGAATTAGAATTAGATTGCTAAGAAATATGTATTAGCATAGTTTTTCAATGAATTGCATTGTAAGGACAAATTTTTTCCGCAATAAAATAAATTTTGATTTTATATTATTTATTTATCCTTGCAATGGCGTGTATGAAAAATTGATGTTTGAATGTTTCTATTATTAACAATAATGGATTTGATTCTTAATTATGGAAATGTCGAAAATTTACAAAATAAGGAGATTTTCTCATTGCTCAAGTTTCAATTAGACAGAAATTTGGAATCACTCAACTTGGTTGCATGATGAATGAGAAATTTCATATTTGGAAATTAGACTAATTCATTGACAAAGTGTCAAGTGAAGGACTAGGAGATCGAGTACACAAAGTTGTGTGTTGATCAAAGTCCACCATAAGAATAAAAAAGATATTCTTCATGATTTACTAAAGGTTTAGTAAATATGATTATACTTATAAGATTAAGTGTAATTCTAAATTGATTGAAAAGGTTTAAATCAATAGCTGAACGAATAAGAAGAATAAAGTAGGTAGAAAGATAAAAGTTTCTCCATTCTAAGAAGAAGGGAGAATACCTTATACGCTTTATGACAGGTCTTAATGATTAAGAACCATATCTCAATTGATCCACTAAGTGAGTCTTAGTACAATTGTATGTCTAAGAAGAGGAATCAAGAATTGAAGAAATGGTTAAATCAAGAAGTCAATCATACTTTGTTCCAAAACAAGTCTTAGAGTTAAGATTGTGACATTGAGTGATAAGTATTAAGAAGGTTTATAACACTCATCAAATGAGGAAAGTTTTGATGTCTTGGATAAGACAAAGACCAACTAGGACCTATTTATGAAGTGTTTTGATAAAAAGCTACACTAACTCTTAAATATTTGTTTGTCAAGAAATGTTTATTGACAAGAGAATCTTATATGTTGAAGAGTCAGTGGGAGTCTTAATGGTCTTGAAAGGTTTTAAGAAAAAATCAAATTAGACCTCATTAATCATCACTAGCACACGAGTTGAGGTTTACAACCTATCCTGTTGACACTATATTGTTTATGTGCCGTTCCAATTGAGTTAATTATGCATGTGAGCCCTATGAGTTCTCATTTGAATGCATAAAATGCAAGGACCTTGATCAATGAAAAGTACATTGATAGGAAAAGGTGAGCTGGTTGACTACTTGGAAGACATGGTGGGCATTCGTGCTACCATAAGGCAAGAAATCAAGATTAAGAAAGTTCGGTCCATATGAGTTTGAATTTGTCGCAAACTTTAGTTTTGACAAATTCACATGGATAGGAACACATACACCATTAAAATCTAAGTGTCATAAGATTCCCTCCTTCATGAAAATGACTGTGAGGAAATGCTTTCACTAATAGAGATTTTAAGAAGATATTAATTGTGAAATTGTATTCTCGAATTCGATTATGGTTACGGTATCCCTTTCTATGATTCGAATTGTGATATTTGACAATTAGTCTGAGTTGGTTAGACACACATATAAGCTATCCAAGATAAGGTGTATAAGCTCAAGAAGCCTTGATAAAAGATTATCAAAGCATTGGGTGTTAGAAATATGAACTTAAAGAAATTCAATAGGCATTGTTTTTCTGATAGTTAAGTTGTTTCTGAATACATGTCAAAGCTAGTGGGAGCATAAGTGTTATGTTTATAATAATCATCATGATAGTGGGAGCATAAATGTTATGATTGTATGATTATTAAGGCAAGTATTGCAAGTTACCAATATTAATTATAGAAAAACAAGAGTTACACCTTGCAAAGTCGTAAGGGTTGTAAAGTTGTTTTCCTATAATTAAGGGAGAGAATATTATGCTTCATTTCAAATCTAAAGGCTTAGGTTGTGGAATGTTAATAATTTAGTCAAGGAAACATAGTACGTTCTTAAAAATTCGATTATGATTATGGCATTCCTCTTCATAGTTCGAATTTTGAGAACGTATCACATAAAATATTATGGTAGAAGATTGATAAAGTATCAAATCTTCATGTAAGACATTATGCATCGTGTCCCATACGCTTTGAGTTTAGGATCGATTGCAAATGCTATAATATTTGACCATTCTAAAATTTTCCAAATGTCTAGCGCATTTAGAGGGAAAAGGACAAGAATCGGTTTTGACTAAGATAATTAAACAACTATCAAAGGATAATCCAAAGTTCGCCAAAGATTGGTCACTTGTGAGTAGTTGGAAGTATAGCATTGGATGGAACATATCGACATTATTATGAATAGATAAGATTCTATTAAGAATGAGTTGTCAAATGGAAAATATGGAAACATGTCCATATTGGGAATTGAATATTGAAAATCTATGTCTAGATTAAAAACTTTTATGCAAAAGGATGTTCAAAGGAATGTACTTTGAGTAAGAGATATCACATCTATGGAATGTTAGAATCTAACATATTCTATAAGTGGCAAGAATATGATATTCTTTCACTTATGAAAAGGATTTGGAGTTGTGAAATGAGTATGATTGAAATGTGTTCATTTGATCTATTTCACAAAGTAAGAACCATAAGTAAACATTGTGTCCATGATAAGAGCATGGGACAAGTGTAATAATTCAAGTAAAAAGTTGATTACCCGAAATAAAAAATAATGAGTAATCGATATGGTGATGAATTAAAGGTGTTTTATTTATGCTCAAAGGTTTGAGGCCATATGGGATTAGTATTATTCTTGTGTTTCACTTTGCATGTTTTGACTTCCTGAATAATTTAATTGGTTTAGAACAGTCAAATTATTCGAACGGGCCACATTCGTTCATATGTTGGAAGTAGGTATGAATGATGATTTTCATGAAATGGTGTGTGGATTGTCTAAAGAGTATTAGACGTAAGCAAATGTTTGCTGCAACATTCATGAGTGCTTATGAATATGATTTGAGCATTGGATTAAACCCACGCTCACTTGGATCACTCCATGAATTGTATCACAAGTGATTGATGAGACGATAATATCTTATATTCTTGAAACCGAGATGTCTAAGTTGTATCTTGCAAATCGCTTGCACATTGATAATATGTAAACGCATCAGTAACTTGGTGTCATAAAACATATTGTTGTGTATGATTCGGCAAGTGAGTGCAAGCGAGCATTGAATCAAAGTTTATCCGTTCCTTTTATCCAGAGAAGGATAAAAGCGATATCTTTGGGCCCCTCGATGATTTAGTGATGACAAACGTAAATGCTCGGCCGGGCTAGGTCTAACTTGATTTGTTCAATTAGTCAGTCGTCATAAATCGGAAATCGAGAAATGGTATAGAGAGAATGATTAGAAATCATGTCTTATACAATATCTAGAATGGAGGAATATATGATCCCTTATCTAAAGGACACGCGTATCTGATAGGATCAGAGTTAACAACGGCTTTGGAAAGCTATGATTGCAGATCTAAATGTGAAGTCACAGGTAGAATAGTTATTAGACTTATCCAAGTGGGAGACTGTTGGATTATTGTCTAAGTCCATAACTATTTTGGTATGTACTTGACCCGATGGTGCATGGTCCTTTTGGGTTCCCTTCACCAAAGCAACTTGATAGGATGAATTATGGAGAGAAAGGATTAAATATGATTTATTAATATATTATGGGATTAATATATTAAACGACAAATCATATTGTTTAATTAATATTAGTCAAGAATTAATAAGAATTAAGTTTGTGACTAAAAGAGATTAATTAAACTTAAGGGACTGGAACTGTAATTATAAGATAATTGCAATTAGGCTATGGATTGCCTTATATTATAAGGTTAGATGAATTCTATGGGAAAACCCATTGGAAATTGTCCAATGCCTTTAAGGAAAGGAGTCCATGGGTTTCTTAGGGCTTAAGCATCCAAATTAGGGTTTCCTTGTAAGATAACCCTAATAGCCTCACTATATATAGAACCCTTATGCTCCAAAAACGTGGTGAACTTGTTATCTAGGGTTTCCACACGTTTTTTTTGAGATCCTCCTTCGCTTCTCTTCTTCATCCTCTTGCTCTTGGTGTTTGTGAACCATTAGAGGAGTGATATTTGTGACTCTAAGCTTTCTAAAGTCATTACAAGGAGGATTTGAGATTGTTATTGCTACATAACAATCAAGGTATGATCTAAACCCTAATTATATGTTATATTGATTATCATATGCTAGATCTAGGGTTTATAGTCTTGTAGTTCATATATTCGTTGATGAATGTGAGAACACCATTTGTATGTTATTATTCTTCTTTGAATTTAATATATATATATATATATATATATATATATATATATATATATATATAGTATTGTAGTAATTATAATATGAATATATTCAATTTTATATTGCTATTCTACTATAAAGTTATATATATATATATATATATATATATATATATATATATATATATATATATATATATATATATATATATATATATATTGTGAATGTTAAATATGTGATAGTTCATATATTTGTAGATGAATAATCCCATAAAGTTGTACATACAAAATTTTAATGTGAATATTAATGTGTGATTGTTCATATATTTGTTGATAAATAATGTCATAACATTGTATATACAAAATTCATAGCAAAATAGTAACATAGAGTAGTGTTCTCAGGTTCTCACTTTATTTAGTGTTCTTATTTGAACTTAACCCAATATATATATATATATATATATATATATATATATATATATATATATATAATTGAAAATTGTAAGTTTAAAATTTATGGTTTTGTTCTCAAATGTTCTTGATTATAAAATTGATCTCATTTGATGTCACACCCCAAAACCGAGAACGGCGGGCATACGTTCTGGGGTGGAGGACGTCATGTACAGTATCATAACAATGCATAATAGTAAAAACAAGCAACAACATCCATTTCATTAATATAATAATTGTAATACATCTGTGTTCTATACAGTAGACACCAAAAGCATAATCAAAATAAAAGATGAATCTTATGTATGCTCCATCTTCTTAAAAGCTACATCAGTACCTATTTATTGTTGACCTGAGAAGACAAGTTATTTTGAAAACGAGTATCAGCATAAAGCTGGTGAGTTCATAAGTATTTAGTGTCGTTGCTTGTATAAAAATGTTTACAATCTTGTAGTGAAATGGCAGTTATCAAAATTTGAAAGTAGGTTGGTTCCTAGAAAATCCCATATTTTCCAGCAAAAGTAGTATTTTTTTCAAGATTGAGTTATTTGCAAGTTCGTTTCTTTAAAAATGTAATAGTCTTCTCGTGAAAATATCAGTAATGAAAATACAGTTTTAAACTCATTCATTATAGAGAAGGGATAAAATTTCACCCCAGCAGCGTTCTTGCCGGTTAAATGTAATAGTAAATGTAAACTCCAGGTAGTCTTAATTTTGTGTACACCTCAGATGTGTGTTTAACTAAGGTTTGAATGTGAGTTCGTATGTAATCATACTGAGTAATAGTAGTATAGTCGCTGACCCTCCAGGTCACCAATAGTGTAGTAGTGTTTTGTCATCCCTGGGCCTAAAAGGCTCGAACTGTAGCTGGCAGTCGGGATCGGGGAAAATCCATCCCGTATAGATCTATACACGTAATGGTCGCTCTCCCTCCAGGAAGCGATGGTTACCCGACAGTTGCATAGCAAAGTGTCGTATAGAGAAATAGTGCATCACATTCCATTGTAGTATTTTCTCTCGTATAGTATATAGTATTCTCTTAGTGTACTATGTAATGTTCCCTTGATGTAATTTAAAGTGGTTCTTCATATAGTGGATAGTGTTACCTTAGTATGGTATAGTATATAGCGTTCTTTTCACATAGTGTATTGTGCATATAGTCTTGTAATTGTACTGACCATAGTGTGTATCATAGTAACATCGGTAACGTATGGTAATCCTTAACTATACCTATTATAGTTAAATAGAGTACTTAATTGAGTGTCTTCAATATGTAGGAATATCGAACTAGAGTGAGAACTTTTATATCTAACACAAATATACAAGATATATAACTAAGTATTAAACGACAGTCAGACAGATAACCTAAACCCCAAAGTCCACAATCAAACAAGAATAGGAAATTAGACCAATTATCAGTATAAGTCCTTCAATACTTATTTATATAAATATATTAGCATAGACATGATTTGGAAAGAATTTAAGGTTTGAAAACATAAAAAATCAGTTTTGAGACAGTTGATTTGTGAAAATGAGGTTGATAAACATTTGAAATAACTTTACTGACAAGATACTTTGAAAATTTAGAAAATTCTTTTGAGAGTAAGTCTTAAATCACGTGTGATTGATTTTGCAATGTATTGGATTCCACTTGTATTCCCCCCCTATAAGAGCAGTTAAAAACATATGAAAGGTTAATTAAGGGGTATGAACTCACCGTTTGTCATAGGGTTCAAGTGTGTTATCGATATGAGAGTCAAGTGTCAACGGATGCTCTTCGTACTGTACAGATAGTGTCTCCAGATCTTTAGGGCGAACACAACCGCTCCTAATTCGAGATCGTGTGTGGTGTACTTGACCTCGTGTGTCTTCAGCTGTCTTGAAGCGTAGGCTTGACCTTACCTCGTAGCATTAGAACACAACCGAGCCCCTGATTGGATGCATCGCAGTAAACCACAAAATCATCCATTCCCTCAGGAAGGGATAGTATCGGTGCAGTGCATAAGGCTCGTTTTAGGGTTTGGAATGCCTTCTCCTGTTTCTCTCCCCAATCAAAGGTCACACCCTTTTGGGTTAATGTTCTAAGAGGTTTTGTGATCCGAGAGAAATTTTGAATGAACCTGCGATAGTAGCGAGCGAGACCTAGGAGTTGAAGAATTTCTGTAGGCGTCTTCGGTGCTGACCAGTTCTCAATAGCTTTAATCTTGGATGGGTCCACGTGGATTCCTTCTTCACTAACCACGTGTCCTAAGAATTCGACCTTTCGGATCATAAATTCGCATTTAGAAAATTTCGCGTATAGCTTCTCTGATCGTAGGGTTTCCAAGACCCGTCGTAGGTGCTCGCTATGCTCCTCCTCACTTCGAGAGTAAATCAGTATGTCATCAATGGAGACGATGAAGAACTGATCCAAGTAAGGACGGCACACCCTATTCATTAAGTCCATGAATATTGCAGGCGCGTTGGTTAGTCCAAACGGCATGACTACGAATTCGTAGTGCCTATAATGAGTTCAGAAGGCGGTTTTCGAAACATCCTCCTCAAGCACTCGTAATTGATGGCATCTGGACCTTAGATCAATCTTGGAGAAGCAACTCGCCCCTTGTAGTTGGTCAAAGAGATCATCATTACGAGGAAGAGGGTAACGATTTTTAACTGTCAGTTTGTTGAGTTCTCTGTAATCAATGCACGTACAGAACAATATTTCTTTCTTCTTTACGAACAAAACAGGTGCTCCCCAGGGTGAGAAACTCGGTCTTATAAAGCCCTTGCTAAGCAGTTTGTTAAGTTGACCGGACAGTTCGTGCATTTCAGCAGGCGCTAAACGATAGGGCGATTTGGCTACGGGGGTATCTCATGGAATTAAGTCCATCCTGAATTCGACATGGCATTGCAGAGGTAAACCTGGTAACTCCTCGGGGAAGACGTCAGGAAAGTCGCATACTACGGGGAAGTCTTTTAGATCTTTCATTTTACGGCTCGTGTCGACAATGTGTGCAAGAAACGCACGATATTATTTACACAAGTACTTCTTGGCGTGAATGATGGAAATGATACGAAGACTCGTACTGGGTTTGTCTCCGTAGATTAGCAGAGTTTCGTTACTCGGTAGATTTCAAAGGATGGCTTTGTCGAAGCACAGGATATCGATGCGATGGGGGCTCAACCAGTCCATGCCCACGATGATGTCGAAACTCTTGATCGATGTTGGTATGAGGTCGATTGGAAATGAATGATTATCTAGCGTGAGGGTACAACCTATGTAGATCTCATTGGAACTTTCTGTCTTTCCGTTAGCCATCTCTACGATGAAGGTTTCTTTTAACAGTTGTGAGGATTGTTTAAGTAAGTGCTTAAAGTTTTGGTTTATGAAACTTCTTTCTGCTCCACTATCGAAGAGGATATAAGCATAAGAGTTATCGAGAAGGAACGTACCCATAACTACTGTGGGGTCTGCCACCGCTTCATTATGATCGATAGCAAGCAGTCTTCCTGTTCCTCTCGCATTCCCAGCTTTCAGGCAGTTTCTTTTGAAGTGTTTGACCTCTCCTTAGTCATAGTAGGCCTGACTCACTCCGGTACGGGGAACTTGACTGATGGGTGTGGGTTGAGATTTGCAAAACCGGACGGTATGACCCTTTCGGTTGCAGTTTGTGCAGTGCATTTCACGGTAGGGCCGTGATGATGGAAAGAGCACTTGGTGCACTTGGGTAGCTTCCCATCATATGTTTTGGCTGGTGTAGGGGCAGCAGGATTAGTGGCAGCATGAACAACCACCATCTGTGTAGAGAACTGTTATCGAGATTGATGAGATTAAAGTTTCTTTTAATCTATGAAGATCGATTAGATCTTGAACAAGTATATAAACAATGACGGTATAAACACAATAAAATAATAGAACAAGATTGAATCAAACGTGTCGAATGATTAAAACAAAATCCTCAGAAGAGCTCGATTAAGAACATCAACTGTAGAGGATTGGAAGGTTACAAGTATGATCAAAGAAACCTTTAGTCGTCTGGAAAATATCGTATTCTCAGATCTCTAAAACCTTTACCTAATATGCATGCAAGCATAAGCTTATATACAAAGCATAAAAGACTCACGGTTGGACAGGCCCAAACCGTAATACAAAACATTATAAAAAGACGAGCCCAAAAGACGCAATCTTCTAAGCCCAACAATATCCCCCTTTGCGTCAATTTGGAGCGAGATCTTTATTTATTACTTGGGCCAGCAGCCGAAACTGGTACCTTCTTCACGGTACTAAACAGACACTTGGTGATTGAAAGAATTGTCTATCTAAACCGGATGTACCAGTTGATCATATCTTCAAAATACTTAACATCATCGGCCGAATTCTCTTTACACCGTTTAACAATAAATAGCACATGCTCCAAGCAGGTTGTGGTGTAAAGATGCTTATCAGCTAAAGCGAAGAGACATTTCTGTCCTTCTGCTCTAGTGAACATAACTGTGTTACATCTCGGATCAATCTTGCCCAGCTGCATTTGATTGAGATCACTGGCCGATCCCACAGGAGCAATTTTGGGTTTCTTCTTGAAGACTGTGGCGACGTCCTGATCCATAAGGGCAACCTCCATGATATAGCAGATTAACATCCTTTTGATATGGTCTAGAATGGGACCATATTCAGCTTCATTGGTCAAAAGGATATTATACAGGACGATCCAATCATGAGGATTTAGATTCGGTAGATCTGCCAGAGAGATGAGATGAACAGATTTTGCAGATCCCCGAATCAGTTTGAACCGAACGTTTATAAAACGTCCCTCAGTGTAAGGTTTTAGCACCCGAACATTGACAATCTTCTGAGCGCTCCATGTAAGGAATTGAGGACGAGCAGCCATCAGATAAAAGTCAATGAGCTCCCTGTCAAGCTCAGCGTTCGGGTGAGGGACATCAAAAATATTAGAGAAGACGTGAAAGATAAACGCCTTTCGAGTCAGCGGCATATCGAACTGCGAATCGACAGTATTGCTGCAGTCCAACGATATGACCGGCTCGAGCCATAGGATGCTGGGTGTTTCGATGGCCTCTTTGATTAAGAGTTCCCTGGTCCAGGCAGGGAAGAGAGTGTTTCGGCTCTCAAGGAGATCGTGGGCTTCTTTTTGCTTGCGTTCGGCTTCGGCAGCCTCACGCGCCTCACGACTGGCATCATCACCAACCTTGCGACTGTTCTTTCGTTTCAAAATGCCGGCAATGGTCTCCTTGTCGCCTTCTTCATCTTCGTCCTCAGCTATATCTTTACCTTTGTTCTTCATACCTGAACTTAAAATTTGATGAGTTGAAGATGGTTCAGTTGTATGAGTAGCTTTGGAGGAAGGAGGTGGTTTTGTACTTGTCTTCTCATCTCCCCCTTGTTTCGGAATGGACACAAAACTTGGGAGGCCTTCGACTTTGTTAAGTAGATCGATGGCTGGAGAGAGCTTTTCAGTAAGGGATCGCCTCACCGAAAAGTTTAAAATTGGATCGTGTGCTTCCAGGATGTTTGAGATGACAGCGTGGACATCCGAAACACACGTCTTAACCACCTCCCTTTCAGAGCGAAGATCTTCCAGCTCTTGTTGAGATTGAGAGAGCTGAGTGGTCTTGACCTCAAGAGCAGTTGTTTTTAATGCCAGATCGTCCATTAAAGAATGCTCGGATGTCAGATCTTCTTGAAGCTTGACTAGACGAGCTTCAATGGAGGCTGTAAAAGCCGAGTTGTCGTCGCTTATGGTTTTACGTAGATTGGCGAACGATGGCAACTCCGATGTGACAAAGGAGACCAATTGTTGGACAATCGGTTCCAAAGATGCCTGTGTGGCAACTGCACTTTGTTGCATGGACTGCAGAAGAGCAGAGGCATCAGAAAATAGTTTATCGACTTTTTCGGTCGCCACCTCACATGCTCGGGTAGATGCCTGAATTGCAGCCGTTGCTGAGGCTGCTGAATCATGTTGAGCCCTGGTGAAGGCATCAACAATCTTCTGAAGTGCAGCTTCAGACAGGATTGATTGTTGGTTGGACGAGGAGGCGAGAAGGAGATCAATCTTCTCGTTGAGCTGTTTGAGATGTTTCTTAGTGACAGGTGCATCATCCTCCTCGTCACTCTGAACTTGAAACGGACTATAGTAGACCGAATCAAAGATCATGTCTTCTCCCCTGAGATAAGGGTTTTCACCCTCAGAGGCATTGCCATGAGATGAAGAGGGTGGAGAGGTAGGGGGTGTGGAGGGTTTATTAGGAGAAGGTTGAGTGGGTGAAGGTGTAGTTTCGGTTGTGTGGTTTTTGGGTTGAGGAGGTTCGGCTACATGGGGTGATTCAGTGGTAGTGGTAAAGATTTGTGGAGGAGAAGGAATTGGGGAATTAGGTATTTGAATCTCTGGGGTAGGGGATCGAGGTGGTGTATTGCCTCGTGGAGGAGAAGCATCCCCTTGAGAGTCGTCAGAATCCGAACTCTCACCCTCAGAGTCACTCGAAGAGGAGGGTATAATAAGCTTTCGCTTTGGTTGAGTCTTCCTCTTCTTCGGTGGGGGGGAAGGTGCAGCTTTTGTCTGTTTCCTCTTCTTAGGAGAAGGCCCCTTTGAAGGTTTTGCTGCTTGCTTTCCTTTGTCCGCCTTTTTACCTTTGCTCAGTGGTTTATCTGCATCGTGGATAGATCTGAGCATGTCCGGGGTCAGAACCCTTGGACTAGAAGGAGTTAGCTCCTTAAGCTTTCTAATCAGCCGGCTGTCCGAAGGTACATTACCATACATGGACTCTGGAATAGAGCCAATAAAGGAGAATTTGGAGGCATCTGAGATGATGATCTTCTTGGTGTGGAAAGTACCAACTGAAGTCATCGATGCACCTTCGGCAGTAGGAACGTCGAATCTGTCCATTGCCCATTTAGTGATTGGAATCCAGAACCGGGCCAATGAAACTTCAGAATGTCTGGATGAAGATGAGAGGCTCTGAAGAAGTTGTTGCCATAGAACAAACCCGTAATCCAGGTTGATCCCATTGTAAACTCCATACAGAATGGTAAGGAACAGACGACTGGCACCGTCTGAACCTGAGCTTCTCTCCGACAGTCCCTTGAATAGGACTGTAAATAAACCGTTCCATTGAGGCGGTAAGCAAGACTTCTTGAATCTGGCAACGGATGTAAGAACCTCCGTGTATCCCATGTTGTAAAACATGCTATACATATGACCGGTTTGTATGGACTCCGGATGGACTCTGGATGAGTCAGAAGCAAATCCGAGCAGAGAGCGGAAACGAGGACGAGAAACGAAGGTTTTGTGGTCTCCAATCTCGAAAAATACTCGGTCGACGGCCTTTTCATAATATGCAGTCGCGTAGACCTGCGATAGGGCCGTCATAGGCACCGATGCGATTCTGGATAGTGCTGGTTCGAGTTGTGAGTATTTTAGGCATTCTATGACCGGCAACATGTAAGGATCGTATGCCTTTGGGTTAAGATCAATTACCAAGCATTGCTGTGGGCGAATGGGAAGGATTTGGGATGTAGCATGAACTGAAGAAGAGTCAGCCATGGATGCAGGTGTGAAGAAGATGATGAACAGGAAACTGTATGGGAGAGTTTGTGGTTTGGAAAATTTCAGAGTGGTAAAGAGGTAAAAGGAGGTATAACGGGATATTTATAGTGGGAGGGAAGAGAGAGAAAGATCGTTTCAAAGCTCTTATAGATGACAGTTGGGACGGACGATGATCACGTAGGAGAGAGAGTGTCAGATTCCTAGGATCACGCCGCCCAATAAGCGCCGTTTCATAGGGACAAGCCGTTACTGTTTAACCACGCGCATTAAATGCCACAGGACAAAGAAAAACTTAGGATTTCAAAAGGAATGTCCGTTATTAATACGATCAACCATTTATTGAGAAATGTTGAAAGGCTTCTTTTAATTCGGCTAAAAACGACTGGTTAAAAAAAATCTCAGAAAGAAAGATAAGGACAAGATCCCAGGGGAAGAAAAGTTATGGGTTAATAACATTTTCATAGGAATCACATAAAACTGGAGATTTTAATATGGTACTTTCATCAATTCTTTAGTAAAAGCTTGAACAATATAATTGTTCACCGTCAATTCCTTAGGTGTTGAATTTTGGGTTTCACTTAGTTCGTAGTGTCACAAAACTAAGATCATAAACACAGATGTTGTGCAACCATAAACCTCAGTGGTAAGTGCTGAGAGTCTCAAGGGTTACCATGATGGAATCAGTGTAGTGGAGAAGTAATAAGAGATGGTGTAAGATAACAAAAGTACCTCTGCTGCAAGAAGAAGGACCAAGCAGGAAGTTCTTAACTCATGTGAGAAAAGAGTGAGGTAGCTCACAATTAGAATAAATGAAGTGGCCTTGTTGGGAAGACAAAGTTTGTGTATACCAGGTCATGAAGGCCTTTATTCGAAATCTTATGAGGCTTGAGACACATACAGCAGCATGCTTCTAGGGACATGTAGGAAGTTCATAAAGTGTATCCACATAAATGAATAATAACAAAAAAAAATTTTGGAATTTTTGAGGTAAACCGAACCTGAACCTAAGGTTGGTTTCGGTTGAGAAAAGTTTTGAAAAACCAAACCCGAACGTTCGGTTGGTTTCGGTTTTGGAAAATTTTGAAAAACCGAACCCGAACCTTCGGTTGGTTTCGGTTGTACAAAATTTTGAAAAACCGAACCCGAACCTTCGGTTGGTTTCGGTTCTAGAAAATTTTGAAAATCGAACCCGAACCTTCGGTGGGTTTCGGTTCTAGAAAGTTTTGAAAAACCGAACCTGAACCTTTGATTGGTTTCAGTTAAGAGTTTTTTTTTTTTTTTTTTTTTTTTTTTTTTTTTTTTGAATCATACTAGTAAAAACAGAATTGTACACCCAATACACAACATTGAGAGACTATCTTTGACGAAATGAGTGGGTTAGATAGTTGAGACGAACCCTAACGTTCGGTTGTTATGTTTAAGTTTGGTACTGATTCAGATTCCATCATACCAAGTCCTTGCAATATTTTATTGAATGATGCTTCAGGAAGAGCTTTTGTAAAGACGTCAGCCAATTGATCAGTGGTTCTTACGAAGTGAACTTCGACGTTTCCATCTTCCACGTGATCTTTAATGAAGTGATACCTTAGTGCTATGTGCTTGGTTTTGGAGTGCTGCACTGGGTTATGACAGATCCTAATTGCACTTTCGGAGTCACAATATAGTGGGATCTTCTTCATATTGAGTCCATAGTCTCGAAGTTGGCTTTGGATCCAAATCACTTGTGATGTGCAGGATGCAACTGCAATATATTCCGCTTCGGCAGTAGACAGTGACACGTATGTCTGTTTCTTGGATTGCCAGCTGACTAACTTCCCGTCAAGAAATTGACATCCACCAGTCATGCTTTTTCGGTCGAGTCCACATCCTCCAAGGTCAGCATCAGAATAGGCTTGAACAAAGAAGCCTGAGTTGGATGGATACCATAGACCTAAGGAGGTGGTTCGATTGAGATATCGTAGGATGTTCTTCACTGCAAGCATGTGAGGTTCACGAGGGTTTGCCTGAAATCTAGCACAATAACACACAGAAAACATGATATCAGGTCTGCTAGCAGTTAGATACATTAACGATCCAATCATTTGACGATAGAGCGTGATATCAACAGCTGGTTTGTCTAGAGATGGGGTAAGCTTAGTGCCGAATGCCATAGGGACTTTAACTTTTGAGTCTCCCATCATACCGAACTTTGCTAGGAGAGTCTTCGTGTAAGCTTCCTGATTAATAAAGATGCCTTCGGGTCCCTGTCTTATGTTTAAACCAAGGAAAAAATTAATTGGACCCATTGAGCTCATTTCAAACTTAGTCTCCATCAGCTTTCTGAATTCCGCCGTTAAGCTTGGATTCGTGGAGCCAAAGATGATGTCATCGACATAAATTTGAACTATCATAAGGTGGTTACCTTCCTTTTTGCGAAAGAAGGTTGGGTCAACCGAACCTTGTTTGAATTTAGACATCTTTAAAAATTTTGTAAGCGTTTCATACCAGGCTCTCGGAGCTTGTTTAAGTCCATACACTGCTTTATCCAGAATATAGCAATGATTTGGATGCTTTTCGTTCACGAACCCAGGAGGTTGCTCCACGTACACCGTTTCTTCAAGTTCTCCATTGAGAAATGCACACTTGACGTCCATTTGGAAAACTTCAAAGTTCTTGTGGGCAGCATAAGCCAGAAATATTCTAACAGATTCTAGCCGGGCTACTGGAGCGAAAGTCTCTTCATAGTCTATCCCTTCCTCCTGACAATATCCCTTTACCACCAGACGAGCCTTGTTCCGTATAACATTACCTTCCTTGTCCATTTTGTTCCTAAAAACCCATTTGAGACCAACAACCGAAGCATCTGGAGGAATTGGAATTAGGCGCCAGACTTTGTTCCTTTCAAATTCGTTCAACTCGTCTTGCATTGCTTGAACCCAATCAGAGTGATCGAGAGTAGTGTTAACTGTCTTTGGTTCAACTTTTGATACGAATGAATTGAACATGCAAAACTCTACCTTTGAAAATAAGGAAGTTTGTTTTGCCTTCAGTTGTGATCGGGTCAGAACCTTTTCAGATACATCCCCAACTACTTGAGAGACAAGATGATCTCTGGTCCATTTGATAAGAGGAGGGTAATTTGGATCAACGGTTGGGTCTAATTCAGCATTGATTATTTCGTCTAGCTCAGATTGGCTATCATAACCGAGTGTCACATCATCATGTTCCACCTCAGTTGGTGTACTTTGGAAGATATGAGGTTCGTGTGATTCTAGTGGGCCTGAGCTTCCTGATGTTGAGACCTCTTCGGTTGAAGTTGTGGGATTTGGCTCCCCCTGGACTTGAGCATTTGGCTCCCCCTCAATTTGAGCTTCGTTGGAAGGAGAGTCGTTAGAGATTGATACTTCTTCATACATTCTCCTTGCAGCATCTTCGACAATCTGCTCCATGTGATCAACCATGTTATCTGCTGCATCTGCTTCAGAAAGTGAAGCATTCTCTGGTTCATCAAAGAGCTCCAGAAATGTCTCGAATAAATTAGCAACCGAGACTGTAACTTTGCCATTTAGAGGAAAGATTTCAAAAGTGATATTTTCTTTAGCCTGTAGCTTCTTGACATAGTTGTCGTCAAAGGTCACATAATACGTCTCTTCAATTTTTCTTGAACGCTTTTTTAGGACCATGTATGCCTTGGATGTGAGAGAGTAACCCAGAAATATTCCTTCGTCGGCTTTGACATCAAACTTGTTGCGGTGTTCTTTAGAGTTGAAGATGAAACACCTTGAGCCGAACACATGAAAAAATTTCACGTTTGGCTTCCTGTTGTTTAATATCTCATATGGGGTGAGAGCGAACCTTTTGTTGAGATATGACCTGTTCTGTGTAAAACAAGCAGCAGAAATAGCATCAGCCCAAAAATAAAGAGGTAAAGAAGCGAAACTTAGCATAGTTCGGGCAGCTTCACACAAGGATCGGTTTCGTCTTTCGACTATTCCGTTCTGTTGTGGTGTGTAAGGAGCTGAGAAATTATGACTGATTCCCTTTTTTGCAAGAAACTCTTCAAACTCCCTGTTCTTGAATTCGAGACCATTGTCGCTTCTGATGTTGCGAACAACCTTCTTGAGCTGAACTTCAATTTGCTTGATAAACATTTTCAGCTTTTGAGTCGCTTCAGATTTGAGCTTTAGAAAGAACACCCATGTAAATCGTGAAAAGTCATCAATGATAACAAGAATATACTTGCTACCACCGATGCTTTCGATAGATGAAGGACCACACAAATCAATATGAATTAATTCGAGTGGTTCAACAACTTTTGTGTTGATTATAGATGGATGACTTTGACGACTCTGCTTTCCCATTTCACATGCAGCACACAGATGATCCCTGTCGAACTTGAGTAAAGGAAGGCCCCTTACATGACCTCCTGTAACAAGACGGTTGATATCTTTAAAGTTAAGATGAGATAATCTTCGGTGCCACAACCAGCTTTCGTCGGATTGCGCTTTTGACAATAAGCATACAGCTGGGTTTCCTTTGATGGGTTTCATGTTTAAGGGAAACATTTCACCCTTTCGCTCTGACTTGAGAATCACTTTATTTGACTTTTTCTCTATGATTTCTGAACCTTCATCATCGAATGAGACTTTGAGACTTGTACCTCCAACCAGTTGAGATACACTAATGAGGTTGTGTTGGAGTCCTTCCACATAAGCCACCTTCCTTATAGAGAAGTCCCCATTGGTTATCATCCCGTATCCCTTTATGGTGCCGAAAGAATTGTTTCCGAACTTGATGTTGCCACCATTTGCAAGCGATCTGTACTCCCTAAGCTCCTCTTTCCTCCCTGTCATGTGACGCGAGCAGCCACTGTCAATGTACCATTCTTCGTCGAACTGCTCGTCACTTATAACCTGCAAAATTTAGACAGATTTAGGAACCCAAAGTTTCTTGGGTCCACGTGAGCTTTGCATTGAAACAGGAGAAATGAGAGAGATATCAACAAGATAAGTTCTTTTTACGAGAGTTGTTTTATCTTTCCTTTTAATGGTGTAAACTTTTATTTTGTTAAGACTAGTAGAGTTAGATTCGGTCTCTGATGTGGATTTACTGACCTTCTGCTTCCACTTTTGCTCAGTTGATGAATGAGATTTTTGAGAATAAGAAGAATTGGATTTTGAACGAGATCGAGATGAAACAGAGGGTGAGGAAGAATTAGAAGAATGAGAAGAATTAGACTTAGAAGGAGACTCTAGGTCACCCTTTTGTTTTTGATCATTGGAGGGACCGACCTTAGAGTTTTGTACTCTTTTGTCTTCAGAACCGAACCTTTGCGTTCGGTTGGAGCTACCTTTGGAACCGAACCTTTGGTTCTGGTTGATATCCTTTTCAGAACCGAACTTCTGCTTTCGGTTGTTATCTTTTTGTGAACCGAATCTTGGCTTTCGGTTGATATCTTCTTGTGAACCGAACCTTGGATTTCGGTTGATATCTTCTTGTGAACCGAACCTCGGCTTTCGGTTTTTGTGACTTTCAAGCTTTTCTGCAGGAATGTTTTCATACTTTAGATTCTTGTTTTGATGAGTGAAGTATGCATTCTGGGAATGCCAGAATTGTTTCCTTTCAGAAAGGTTCTTCCTGTATCTATTATTCCTTTCTATCTTCCTATTCCGCATCTGAGAAGGTTGATGATGAACATTTGCTTTCGTTTTTGCTGACTCCTTGACCGGTTCCATTTGAACTGCGGTAGAATTACTTTGAGCTGAAGGAGCCGAAGGAATGTCTTCTTTTGGTGAGTGAACATTCTTCTGAGGAGTATCTTTTGTACCACTAGTGCTCGGCTCATTGAAGTTATTTGGCTTATTCAATGGTTCGGGTATGTATCTTCCTTTGCACTTCCAGGAAGTTCTTTCAGATAAACCAATGGTTTCGTCTGCATTATCAATAGGAGCTTCCCAGAAGTATTCATCACAGCCATTAGCATTGTCTTCGTTTACAATGGCTGCAAGTTCAGCTGTTTGATGTTTGGTTACTCCTGTTACCTTGTATACTTGATTTGGAGTAGTCCTGACCTTTTGATACACAACAGCTTTCTCAACTAATTTCGGGGACTTTTGATGGGACAACCGAGCGAACTCTACAGAATTTTCAGAAATTAGATTCTTGTGATTTTCTGGCTCGGTTTTAATAAATTCTGAGCAGTCAACCGTGTCCTCTACAGAAATTTCACTCATATTGTCGTCCTCGTTAAGCTCAGATGCATTTTCAACATCAATTTTGTTTTCTGAGCTTACGTTGGCGTTTAAAGAGTCAAATTTTTGCATGGTTTCGGTCCTTAGTTTAAGTCTGTCATTTTCATCCAAAAGATTTTTAAGCATGAGCTTGTGGTCTTTAGATTTAATGAAGGACTCAATTTTGTCCAGTCCATACATGTAGGTGGGATTTATGTCATCAGACGATATCACACTTTCACAATTATAGGCTTCGGCATCGATTTCATCTTCCTTAAATTCTAGGAAGGGCAAGATCATGCGGTGAATCCTTTGGCCTATTTCACAATCCAAGTGAAGCTGAGTAATATTAGAATACAAACGTTTAGCAATTAAACAAAAAACATTTCGTTGTTTTAACAATTTCAAATTGTCTCTTTGCAAATAAATGTTTTCATCTTTAACTTTGACTAATTCCGATTCCTTTAACTCTATCCACATTCTCCGCTCCTCACTCTTCGACGCTGCCCTGCTCAATTGATCAGTTAGATTAGAATTTGTGACCCGAGTTTGAGTTAAGCTACTATCTAGATGAGATAGTCTTGTATTGACATTTTTTAGTTCTTTCTCATAAGAGGATGATGGTACTTTACATGAAATAAAAACAGATTGTACCTTCTTTATCAGTTCATCAAGCTCATTGAACTGCTGGCTGAGTGGTTTGGCTGTGAAGCACATGTCCTCCTTTGCATTATGTCCATCATTGCCTCCATCTGTGTTGTATCCCCTCAATTGAGATACTTCAGAAACCATAAGGCATTTACCACCACTGCCTTCTTCCTTAGACACGAACGTCTTTCCATGAGTAGGCTGCCTCACTTCCTCGTCTTCTGAGTCGGTAGACCAAACTTCCGTGCTACCGAACTCATCACCTGGAACAGAACCCTGCACAATAAGAGCATTACTAGGCGGGTTAGCAGCAGACTTCTTCTTTCTCAACTCATCTAGTCTTTTCTGCAACACAGCTTCCTCATTGTTCCCATCATCTTTCTCAGCCATTTTCTTGAGGACACAGTCCTTAGCATAATGATTTTTCCCACCACAGTAGAAACAGCTCACCCCAGAGTCTCCGTCAACCTTTGGTTCCTTCTTGTGCTCCTCAGCTTTCGGTTCATTAACCACCTTTTCAGAGCTGTAACTTCCCTGCCAGTTTCGGTTTTTGTTGCTGGGAAATTTCTTCTTTATGAACCTTTTGGGATTGGATACCATCAAGGCATAATCTTCTGATGTGAGATCATATTCTTCCAGGCTGAGGTCTTCATCCTCCATAATGGCTTTACTTTTTGACAAGAGAGCCAACAAACCGAGACCGGAAACAACATTCTTTTCTTACACCACGGTTTTCTCTTGAGACTTGAGAATTCCCACCAGTTTCGCCAAAGAGTATGATTTAAATTGCTCATGGGCTTTAACCGTGGAAACTACTGCTCTCCATTCAGACCTTAGACCATTCAGGAATGTAACCTTCTGTTCGATGAGCTTCCTTTCAATATCATGTTTGATCATCTTGCTTAGAAGATGATTGAAGAGATCGAACGTCTGGATCACAGATTCTTCAGCCCCTTGTCTGAATTCACCAAACTCAGATAGAAGCAGAGTTTGAATAGAATGTTCAAGATCTTCGTCTGTAGAGTACAGTTCGCGAAGTCTGTCCCAAACATCCTTCGCCGTCGTGCATGAGCTAACCAATCTGAATGTATCGGACTGAAGGGCGAACCGGATCAATCTTAGTGCTTTGATATTGCATTGGAACTTATCCTTTTCATCTTGTGCAATGTCTTTCACGTCCTTGAGCAGATCATTGTATTCTTTTTGAGTTTTAATGATTATGGACGTTGCAGAATGAGAAAACGGTCCGTTGGTGATGGCTTCCCAAATTAAATACCCATTTTCCTCCGATCCAATAACATAGTCTTCAAAATGATGTGCCCATACTTCATAATCATGGGTATATATGATCGGAATCTTTGTCGTCGAACCAATGCTGTTGGAAATATTAATGACGTTTGATTGTGTTGCGTCCATTATGATCGAAAAACCTGTTCAAAGATCAGACTTGTAATAAAGCAGATTAGGGCAAAATAATAATTATCAAGATACGTCAATAAAGAGATGACGGCTCAATAAATATTGATGTTTGCGGAAAAACCCTAATGAAAATCTTTTTCACAGAAAAGATGAAAATCTGAATTCACCAAACTCAGATAGAAGCAGAGTTTGAATAGAATGTTCAAGATCTTCGTCTGTAGAGTACAGTTCGCGAAGTCTGTCCCAAACATCCTTCGCCGTCGTGCATGAGCTAACCAATCTGAATGTATCGGACTGAAGGGCGAACCGGATCAATCTTAGTGCTTTGATATTGCATTGGAACTTATCCTTTTCATCTTGTGCAATGTCTTTCACGTCCTTGAGCAGATCATTGTATTCTTTTTGAGTTTTAATGATTATGGACGTTGCAGAATGAGAAAACGGTCCGTTGGTGATGGCTTCCCAAATTAAATACCCATTTTCCTCCGATCCAATAACATAGTCTTCAAAATGATGTGCCCATACTTCATAATCATGGGTATATATGATCGGAATCTTTGTCGTCGAACCAATGCTGTTGGAAATATTAATGACGTTTGATTGTGTTGCGTCCATTATGATCGAAAAACCTGTTCAAAGATCAGACTTGTAATAAAGCAGATTAGGGCAAAATAATAATTATCAAGATACGTCAATAAAGAGATGACGGCTCAATAAATATTGATGTTTGCGGAAAAACCCTAATGAAAATCTTTTTCACAGAAAAGATGTGTATCAATTACACAGCCTCCTGCTCTGATACCAATTGATGAGATTAAAGTTTCTTTTAATCTATGAAGATCGATTAGATCTTGAACAAGTATATAAACAATGACGGTATAAACACAGTAAAATAATAGAACAAGATTGAATCAAACGTGTCGAATGATTAAAACAAAATCCTCAGAAGAGCTCGATTAAGAACATCAACTGTAGAGGATTGGAAGGTTACAAGTATGATCAAAGAAACCTTTAGTCGTCTGGAAAATATCGTATTCTCAGATCTCTAAAACCTTTACCTAATATGCATGCAAGCATAAGCTTATATACAAAGCATAAAAGACTCACGGTTGGACAGGCCCAAACCGTAATACAAAACATTATAAAAAGACGAGCCCAAAAGACGCAATCTTCTAAGCCCAACAGAGATTTAAAATGCAATCATGATTTGTATGAATGAATAGTATGAAAACAGGATGTAAATATTAATCAGATCTTATATGATGAAGAAACTAATTACAATAATCTGAGAGAAAAAGTGTTCTTTTCCTACTTCTATCCTCCGTCCCAATTTATAGGAAACCTGAGTGTACAAAAAATATACTAAGTCATAAACTGTAAGCTTCGCACAAAAGAAGAGACTTAGTAAAATAACTAATATTCAAAACAAAAGAAACAACTGCTTCGACTTTTACAACTTATAATCTCTACAATCTTCCCCTTTGTAAATAGTCGAAACCATTCAGTCCGAGAGACGCTGAATAGCTGAGTTAATTGTTCTTCTGAATTCTGAATACCATGTAATAATCTTTTTGAGCTCCTTCATGTCTCCTTCATTATTCTTCGAGCAATTATTCATACGAACTATGAAATTCGTATATTGCGAATTTGTATATCTTTCAATTTCTGAGACTTTGAACAAAAATTTCTTTGGCTTCCCTTTCGTATCCTTTCCCTGCGAAAACCATGCCAAAAGGTTTAAGGCATATCTCTCCATCTGAATATTTTCTCAATTCTGTTTGAGATAAAGTAGATTCCCAAGGAACTGTCACTTGTTTTCCCCGAACAGATGCAAGTTCTTCATCTGTTAACGCCAAGCAATCATAGTAGTTATCTATGAATTTCTTCATATGTGATAAACCAAACTTGAACACGTTTGCATCATATCCATTGAATTTATTCTCTTCCATTTCCTTCAAGATCAGAGCCACTTGAATAAGATCATTCATATTCATCAACGGGAAGTCGGCTATTGTAAACTCAACAGGCTTGTTATCTGCTTGAACAACAAAATATCTGAAATTTTAAAGCATGTTTTCGAACAGTTCATCCTTCTTGATTGTTAGCACCTTTTTAATTTTCATCAAAAACCACACCTCATCCCTGATCCTTCGCAAGTACAGCATGAAATCTTATTTTCATTGAAGTGTATTCATCTGCATCTTTGAATTTTTCACTAATCTTGTATTGCGTTGTCACGAACATCATCTCATTAATTGGAAAGTCAAGTTGGCACCTATCTGAATTTGCAATATCGTAACTTCTTCTTGGCTTTTTCTCAAATTCATACAAATGACATCCAATGACTTTAGATTCGATAGTTTCATATGAGTATAACTTCGTAGGATCACCCTTGTTCATTGTTGGTGTGTCATTTGCTCTTTGCCTCATGATACTCTGTACTTGCCTTAATTTTTCCATTTCAGCTTCTGCTTCAGCTTTCTTTTCTTCTTTCGATTTTTTAATAAGTATCTCTTTGCCTTTTCCAACATCCATAGTTTGAGGTTTCGCACTTGAGCTACCTCCTTCAGTTGACCCTATAACAATTTCCTTGAGAATTGGCCTTGTTGTTACTGTTGTTGAAGAAATTGGTTTCGTGATTATTGGTAAAGTTGTTTTGAGCTGAGTATAATAGACCTTCCCGACAACCTTCGCATCTTTAACTTTACTCCCTTTTATTTCTCCCCCTTGCACCCCTGTGTAAGCAGGTGGGGCATTCTTCAGCAGTAGAGAAGTAAAGTTGGTAATCGGGGCCAACGCTTTTTGAATGGCTTCCTCCAGAGTATTAACTTTGAGAGTTAAAAACTATGGAGTAAGAATCGTCTATTGAGAAGTTTGCGAAACACAACTTTTTAATTTAGTAGCCAACTGAATTAATTTTGAAAACTTCTCCTTGTTCTCTTGATGCTTGCCTTCGATCATTTGAGCAGACGGTTGATAATCAGTGGCAAGCTTGGTCACTGCTCCATGTATAATATCAACACATTTTTGAACCTCTGTATTTTGTGAATGAAGATCTTGAATTTCTTTTGCAAGTTCAACCTTTAACTCCTCAATCTTGAAGTTAACATCTTCCCTGACCTTTTTGACATCTTGTACAAAAAGAACATGGCGTTCTTTTGTAACACTTTTCAAATCCTTGATAACAGCATCAAAAGATTTTCCTTGAGCTTAAATGAGAAGCTCATTATTTTTGTCAGAATCATCAACTTTCGCAATGAGACGCTTCTCTGCAACTTTAATCATCGATTCAACCTCCAAGACAGAGATAGATGTCTTTTTACCAGCATCTGCTTGAGATTGAATAATGGCATTCGGTTTGCGGTTCAGTATTTTAAACTGCTTACCTGACATAAGCATATGATCAGGTATTTCCTCCTCCTCTGAATCAAAATGAATCGCTTCAAACAGTCCTCCAAAACCTCCTCCTTCGGTTTCTTCATCAGACCGAGATTGCGAAGGTATAGGTTGTGGTGTTTCAGGGGATTAGGATGGAAACAATGTGGTGAAGGGATGTTTTAAAGGATGATCAAATATAGATAATGTAAGTGTTTTTGTATTTGGTAAAGGACATGGTGGTAACGAAGTAATTGGCTCTGTGAGTTGAATACTTTTGATAATTGTCTCTATATTAGATACGTTAACAACATTATCAAACATAAGTTCTTCCTCTTGAACTGAAGTTTGTGTAACTTCCAGTGGTGTGGATGTGGTAGTAGAGATTTGCAAAATGATAGGAAGAGTAACAGTTACCGTTGTGGAAACAGGTGGAGTTTCCGGAATAGCTTCTTCATCAGGAGATTCGTTGTGAATGATTAACTTGCGTTTCTTGGCAATTGTTGCTTTCATATGCTTCGCAGCCTCTTGAGCTCTTTTGCGCTTTGAGCCAGGAGAAACAGGAGCTGGAACATCACGAAACGCTGCCCCTTTACTACTGATCTCCGTCTTGCGAATAATAGGAGAAGAAGTTTTGCGAAGCTTCTTTAATACCCCAGACTTTGTGGGTATAATATCCTTTGTTTTTGTAGAAATTTCTTCATTGTCAACCTCTTCAGCTTGTGAGACTTTAGAAGACTGAAATTTTTCTTTCTTTTGTGTTTTCTTCTTCTTCTTTGAGGATTCTCCGGTAACTTCCAATAAGACTCCAGTTTGTACAGCTGGATCAAAACTTTTCATATAACGAACCAAAACTTTGTGAGTTGAGTGCACTTTGCGAAGCATCGCATCTGGAATGCGAGCTACGTTGGTGAAGATATTTTCATCCTCTTCAACCTCTTTTGGAAATTGATACAATGAAAATTCTACAAACTCTCCATCTTCTGGAACTTGAATACCTTCTTTTTCATACACCTTCTCAAGAATTAGACTCCAGTACCTGGCACACGAAATCACCTTCTCAACATTCGTGTTTTCAAGACATTTGATGAACTCCTTCCACAATTGAGTTCCATAATCAAAACTCACATCATAGTACAGACCCATCACCATTGCATACACTTCCATCTGACCCCTGTCTAGACCGACAGTCCTCCCTGTTAAACACCTTAGCAAAATACCAAAGAGAAAGTTCCACATGCAGGGTAAACTTGATTTTCTGAAATCACATATCTTTTCAAGAGTAGGTTGATGGCCCATCTCATTGAACATGAAGATAATTTGTGAATTGGTTGGTTTAAAGAACGGAGGGTTATTGGGAATGTTCAAGAAGTCAATGAACATCTTATTGTTAAAAGGAACACTCTTGTTATTCATCATGTGGAAGGTGATAACATCAGTGGCATAGTTGTAGGATGTTGTTGATGCCGCCATTGACAACCATGTCATCGGAACCGGAAAAGAACTGAACATTGCGATTGCTAAAGATGATCTTTTCAATGCAACAATCAACATCTTTAGTTCTTCTCGGTAAGATGAGACTTTAGGATCAACAGGGTAGTTTGTGCTTTGAATCTTCATAAAGGATTGTGAAACAACTTCTTCTGTGTTGGATTGAGTAGCAGCCATTGTTAGGGTTCGAAAAGAAGAAAGAATCAGAAAATTTGGGAATTTTTGTGTTTGATCGCGTAACCGTATAACATCTTCTTGAACCCCCTTTTATACATAATCCTGATTGATTTGAATTTGAAGCGGGACGCATTTAATGAGATCCGGCATGGCACCTTGAAAATCGGACCATTTCTGCAAAAAGTTAGCCATGTGTGAAAAAGCAGTTGTTACATCGCCTTGAAAACCATACAGAATACCATTCGTCACGTATACACAACCTGTCAATATTTCCGTTGTTGAATTGTAACCGTTAGAACCCTTCGCATGGAGGCAAGGCTCTTTCACTTTTGGGATGAAAAGCGAAGTCATATGCTAGACTTGCGAAATCTTCAGTCTAAGTTGGTACTACTTAGAACCTCAAGGTTTTCGTGAGTGCAGTGTTCCAAAAAAAAATAAGATAAGAATCAAGATAAAAAAAATTTGGATTATCGTGATGTCAAAAATATAATTTGACACGAAAGCAGTTAAACCCCAGGCAAAGGTTACTTCGTTAATCATCAAGAGAGATGATCAACATCTTGTGTATGTTCCCGTGAGTTACAATCTAACACTTTTTGATAAGTATCAAAGGGATTCTTTTGAAAAGTTAGTTTTAGGTTGGTTTAAAATTTCATTACATATCAACCTTAACATAAGGTGAGAAATTGTAACTGAAATTACTTGTATGACCAGTGTAGTCAATGACAAGTTGGCTTTTGAAAATGTTTATCATGACTAGGATATGCGAATGAAACTCACACTGAAATCATATTAAAAAAAAATTGTTGTATTGGATCTTGTTGGGTAAAAAACATCATGGGTTGCGAATGTTTGATCAAGACCACGCATGCGAATTGAATATGATTTGGAGTTTTGAATTTTGGTACTGAAACAAAAGTTTCGTTAATATCTGAAACAATGTTCCCCGTTAATTCCTTAAGTTGAAACATGTTTGGGTTTCACCTTCATCACGGACTTATGATGTCAGATCCTTAACACAAAATGTTTGTATATCTAGGTCTCCATGGGTTTGATCAGAGACCTCTCGGACATACGTTTTTGTGTGTGATTTGTGTTAAGAATTTTATGATGAAAAAGATTGGTTAAACGATCGAATGTACCTCTGTTATGTGTGGACCAAACAGAAAACTCTTAACTCATTTGAGAAGATTAAGGTAGCTCTTTTGACTAATGTGAATATAAGCCTTATTGGGAAGAAATTTTCATTTGATAATTTCATTAAGGCTTTCATTTCTTACACATAAAGTCATATGAGGCTTGAGACAACATGCTGCAGCATGCTTCTAGGGACATCCTAACTAGGTGCATCCTTGTGTCCGTTGGTGATCTTCACCATGTCTAGAATTTCCGCCTATTCCAGCACCACTTGCATCACCGGAATTTATTTGTGCCAGAGCTGCAGTCACCGCTGCGCTTAAAGCCGTTTGAAACATCACCGGATCGAACAGTGGAGGGGGTGGTGGTGGAGGAGTTTGAGTCACAGGTCTGCCTCTATTTGGGCGCTTACGGGGAGGCATCTTTTGCTGAAAATTTATAAGGATGACGACAATAGTGAGAAACAATTGTGAGTATGACGAGAGCATTTTATGAATTAAACCACCATATACAAGTTGTCAAACAAAGTCATATACCGAGTAGGGAGACATAAGAGTATAGACTTTTCCCAGTAGGTTAGATAACTGTCAGTATTTATGATATTACTAATGTAAATAAGTTCTGAAAAAAAAAAAAAGTGGCCTAACGGTAGACCTTACATCAAACCATAAGGGGAAAATGATTAACAGTCTAGATGACTACATAACATACTGAAAGATGAGAATCTTATATGGATAAGTGTTTCATTCAAACGTAGATGCTAAAGGCTATCCCTAAGTCAAAAGAAAAGATGAGCTAGTCATCTTTTATCGGCGGCGGCGGATGTTTCTCGGGTGAACTTGAAGGTCGGCCAATTGGCGTTCCATCTCGAGGAGGTGTCGCTCGTAGACCCTCTGGCGAACTCGGGGTTTTATGACTTGAGCCCAGGTCTCAGCCAATGCCCGTAGCAAGGCCTCATGGTCTGCTGTGGACCTCTCCCTAGCATGTTCCAATCAGCTGGTGCGAAGGGAGTGCAGTCCTCCATTTGTATCAACCTTTGCGATACGTTGGAGGGCTGTCCTGCCTTTAATTTCATTGCGGGCAACTCTTCAGACCAGGATGGGTAAGACTCTATCCGCTAATCCTCCTCCACTTGTGTTGTAAAAGCTTCAGTCTCCATTGAAGGGCATGGGTTGATTTTGATCCTCACTCCACATTTCCATGCATTCCACCCATGCAGGCATCGGGCCGTGGAAGGCCTGGCGGGGGTTAGTGTGACAAGCCAAAGTTCGCTCCATCATTTGTAACCCTTTCCATTAATACATTCATTGTTTTCAATTTCATTTTCGTTTATGTTATTAAATTAATTCATTTAATTTGAGTTTACTATTATGACTAATGGGTGTCCAAACGTGTTTAGAACCCATAATAACACTCCATATCAGTAATCGGAAAAATTTTAGAATCAACCATATCGAGTTACGGCAACGTAATCGGGTGCGACCAAAAGGCACGTCTAACATCTGTATCGGGTAAAATTCCACCGTGTCCCAAACTTCAATCTTATTTAAAGCCGAAAGGAATTCAATTTGAAGCTTTTGCTCTCTCTCACTACTCTCTCTAACCTCTCTCCTCAATCCAAACTTAAGGTCCAAAATCATCAAATTAAGGCTCCAATTCATCAAGGTAACTCCCCTAACTCATAGATTAGCATCCTTGGCCTTCAAATTTGTGCTTAATCTTTCAAAAAGGACCATTTTCATGTGTTTACGGCCCTGGATCATGCTTGGGCCATAAACACACATAAAATGGGTTTTTGAGCCTTAAAACCCTTCCAATCCACCTTTAGAGCTTAGATATGGAAAAATGACTTAATGGAACCAACTTAGAACACCTTAAACTTAACTTTTGACGAGTAAACATGAGTTTACTACCCAAGAACATGCTTAGGCCTTAAAATCATTATCATGGAGAGTAAACTCAAATTCAAGTGTTTAAATGCCACTTAAACACACCAATAGCCTTGGATTAAAGTCTAGAAACAACCACAATCGATTTAGGGGCCTTAAACATGATGAAAACACTCCTTTTAGGAGTTCACAGTCATAAACCCCCCTAGATAGGGTTCCTGGGCTGTAAACTCACACACACAAGTCAAATGATGCCCTAAATTCATTCTAAGGCTTGTAAAATTGGTTTGAATCACATATGATTAATCTAGGGCCACCAAATCATGAAAGGAATGGATATATAGGAGCTTACGGCCGTAAACTCCTAGTTTACAGATGTAAACTCCATTATGTAATACCTTTGGTGGTTAAACTCATTCCGATGCCTTAGATTAAATCATAGCAACCTTCCCCAAGTGATATTTGACCATTTAGCAACATAAAACCCCTCATCCATGAGTTCACGGCCGTGAACTCATGTGGAGTTGGTATTAGGGCCGAAAACTTTATAGGGAGTTTACACTTGAAGAGTAAACACATTATCTAAAGCCCTATACGTCCGTAAATGTCACTCGAGTCATTCCAATCACCTAATTTGAAGTGTTTTCTCGTATTGGAGTGTATAATCATATCTAATTAGTGATTTAAAGTGTAATTAGATACATTTGTATATCATTTCATATTACATAAGAACCTCGCGCGTTATCAAGCCTTGAAACGATACTTAGCATCCAAACCGTCACATTTTCTCGTCTGGTGAGTTCATACCCCTACCCGTTTCCAATGTTTTTCACTATTTTCAGGGGGGATACAAGCAAAGTACAAGGGATACTTGTACTCAAAACTTGTTTTATATGTGTTGTGTTTCATATTACATATGCTTTTAACACTGACTATCGTAACAGATAACCGTTTGAACTTGCAGAACACATTATCGTATTATTTGTGAAAAATATTATAAATTGTTGTACTTTATTTTTTCACAAATGGTTTTCCACATTATAATACCTAAAAGCATAACTTTTGAACTTTGAACATGAAACTTAGTACATTGTTTTGTCCTCGGTAACACTCCACAGAGATACGCAAGTGGAGGATCGTCATTTGATCTTTCTATATTATTACTAGTAAATTTGTTATTCCTATAAATTTGAGACACGTCCTCGGTGAACACTCCACAAAGATACGCGAGTGGAGGACCGCCACTATAACCAGAATCTCTTAGATAGGGAGTGTGACTTGAGTGTATAGATCTGTACGGGGCTGACTACCCCGCACCTGGATGCTAGCTACAGCCGAACCAAAAGGTTCAAGGGTGACAAAAGTCATAAAGTGTGATGGACTACTTATTGACATATCTAGTCTATAGTATGGTTATGGAACTCGGAATTTGGATAACAAAGATTTACTATTTAGTAATAATGGATTCAGTAACTAGTTTACTTTGTAGTTATTAGATTTATATACGTGTTAAAACTAATACATTTCAGTATACATCTTTTACATTACATTTCGGATTGGTAAACTAACACACATTTTACAAGGTTAACCAGGTTCTCAGTATACATCTTTTACACTAAATTTTGGATCGGTAATCAACTTTTAGGAAAATATGGGATTTTCCTGGGATAACAATTATACATAACCAGAATCGTGTAACAAAACAGATAACTAAACTTTACATATAAGAGAATATGGGATTTTCTTGGGTTTGTAACTTTTTCAGAAACCGAAAGGAAACTTGTACATTTTTTAGAAAACAAAAACGCTTATGAACTCACCAGCTTTATGCTGATTTTTAAATGCTTGTATTCTCAGGTCCGCATTACACATATGTAATGTAATGGTTGCTTACTTTGCTTACTATATGCATTGGATTTGATACTCAACATGGAGTCCGCCCCGGAAATGTTTCTGCCTTGGTTTTTGGGGTGTGACAATTAGGGTTTAGGACCAGGGCCATAGGGGGTAGGTTGTTGACTTCGGGTTCGGAGTTAGACCCATCCGAGAAGCCTTCTGCTTGGTGGTCATCCAGAGGGATTTAATGTTCCTCATCGGGCTCTTCTTCAAGCCATCCCGCATTGCCGTGATTTGGGAAGTATGGGTCACCATGATGAAATCCGGCCATGATATCTATGCGAGAAAAGGGGAAGAATAGTTAATAGACGTACTAATGTAAGATACTTATAACATGATCGTTATTAGTTAGACCAATACTTGCATAGTGCATACTAATTACATGCGACCGAAACAAGATAAACCTTCGAATAAGCGACCCTAAATCTAAATCCACAACCAAACAAGGAACAGGAAGTAAAGCAAAGATCACAGATTCTAAGTCTATAACGTCTTAATCACATGTAACCATAGCGTATCCACTTAGCAATTATTACTCTCTTAATAATGACATTTTTAGTTCTCACATATGTAAATTATAGAGATGCAGAATACTCCTATAGTATTCTCGTGTTAGAGTTCTTGTGGTAGTGTTGGTAAGTTTTAGACTTTTTGGGGTACCACAACCATTCTTAGGCACATACTAGTCACTCCTAGCAAAATGTAGTTGATCAGGCTACATCCACCCAGATGTGACTGTATGTCTCTAAGCCTAACTGTGCTGCTCAACAATCTTGATACTTTTTTTTTGTTCTAGTATGATACTGACCCTTTGTATTCATGGATGTATATATATATATATATATATATATATATATATATATATATATATATATATATATATATATATATATATATATACTTAGTTAAATATTTTAGTATTAAAAGTATATATTCTTGGTCAGAGTGTTTTAGTCCCGAAGTGTTTATAGTTCGTATATCTTTTATAGGTTGATATACTTGATTCACTATAAACAATGCTCTGGTACCAATCTGTTACACCACAAAACCGAGAACAACGGAACACGTTTTGGGGTGGAGGACGTCATGTACAATATCATAACAATGCATAATAGTAAAAACAAGCAACAACATCCATTTCATTAATATAATAATTGTAATACATGTGTGTTCTGTACAGTAGACACCAAAAGTATATTCAAAATAAAAGATGATTCTTATATATGCTCCATCTTCCCAAAAGTTGCATCAGTACATGTTTATTGTTGACCTGAGAATACAAGTTTATTTTGAAAACGAGTATCAGCATAAAGCTGGTGAGTTCATAACTATTTAGTGTCGTTGCTTGTATAAAAATGTTTACAATCTTGTAGTGAAATGGCAGTTATCAAAATTTGAAAGTAGTTTGGTTCCTAGAAAATCCCATATTTTCCAGAAAAAGTAGCATTTTTCCAAGACTGGGTTATTTGTAAGTTCGTTTCTTTGAAAATGTAATAGTCTTCTCGTGAAAATATCAGTAATGAAAATACAATTTTAAACTCATTCATTATAGAGATGGGATAGAATTTCACCGCAGCAACGTCCCTGGTGGTTAAATGTAATAGCAAATGTAAACTCCAAGTAGTATTAATTTTGTATACACCTTGGGATGTGTGTTTAATTAAGGTTTGAATGTGAGTTTGTATGTAATCATACTGACTAATAGTAGTATAGCGACTGACCCTCTAGGTCACTAATAGTGTAGTAGTGTTTTGTCATCCCAGGGCCTAAAAGGCTCAGACTGTAGCTGGCAGTCGGGATGGGAGAAAATCCGTCTCGTATAGATCTATACACATAGTGGTCTCTCTCCCTCCAGGAAGCGATGGTTACCCGACAGTTGCATAGCAAAGTGTCATATAGAGAAATAGTGCATCACATTCCATTGTAGTGTCACACCCCAAAAACCAAGGCGGAAACATTTCCGGGGCGGCCTCCACGTTGAGTATCAAATCCAATGCACATAGTAAGCAAAGTAAACAACCATTACATTACATATGATAATTTACATTTGTTCAAAAGTAAATTTGTACAAGTATGATACATATGTATATATGTGAACAAAAACAAGACGTGTCTTCGATGCACTCCGTCTTCGACAAAAGGATCATCGGGTACCTGTCTAATGCGGACCTGAGAATACAAGCAGTTTGAAAATCAACATAAAGTTGGTGAGTTCATAAGCGGTTTTTGTTTTCTGAAATTGTACGAGTTTCCCTTTGATTTCCGAAAATGTTACGACCCAAGAAAATCCCATATGTAAAGTTTAGTTATCTGTTATGTTACACGGTTCTGGTTATGTTCAATTGTTATCCCAGGAAAATCCTATATTTTCCTAATGTGAAAGATGTATACTGAAAACCTGGTTATCCTTGTAAAGTGTATGTTAGTTCACCAATCCAAAATGTAATGTAAAAGATGTACACTGAAAATGTATTAGTTTTAACACGTATATAAAACTAATAACTACAAAGTAAACTAGTTACTGAAATCCATTATTACTAAAAAGTAAATCTCTGTTATCCAAATTGCGAGTTCCATAACCATACAATAGACTAGATATGGCAATATCTAGTCCACATCACCTTATGACTTTCGTCACCCTTGAACCTATCGGTTTGGCTGTAGCTAGTAGCCAGGTGTGGGGTAGTCAGCCCCGTATAGATCTATACACTCAAGTTACGCTCCCTATCTAAGAGATTCTGGTTATGGGGGCGGTCCTCCACTCGCGTATCTCTGTGGAGTGTTCTCCGAGGACGTGTCTCCAATTTATAGGAATAACAAATTTACTAGTAATAATACAGAAAGATCAAATGACTATCCTCCACTCGTGTATCTCTGTGGAGTGTTACCGAGGACAAAACAAAGCTCTATGATTCATGTTCAAAGTTTCAATGTTATGCTTTTAACTGTTATGATGTGGGAAAACCATTTGTGAAAAGATAAAATACAACAATTTATAATGTTTTTCACAAATAATATGATAATGTGTTCTGCAAGTTCAAAGATTGTTTGTTACGACTGTCAATGTTAAAAGCATATGAAATATGAAACATAACATATGTAAAACCATTTTTGAGTACAAGTATCCCTTGTACTTTGCTTGTATTACCCACCTGAAACAGTGAAAACATTGAAAATGGATAGGGGTATGAACTCACCAGACGAGAAAACGTGTCGGTTTAGATGCTATGTGTCGGTTCGGGGCTTGATAACGTGCGAGGTTCCTATGTAATATGAAATGGTATACAAATATATCTAATTAGACTTTAAATCACTAACTAGATATGATTATACACTCTAATACGAGAAAACACTTCAAATCAAGTGTTTGGAGTGACCTGGGTGACATCTACGGATGTGTAGGGCTTTGGAAAATGAGTTTTCTCTTCAAGAGTAAACTCCTTATGGATTTTACGGCCCTAAGACCATGACCACATTATTTCACGGCCGTGAACTCACGAATGTGGGGTATAATGGTGCTAAATGGTCAAATAATACTTGGGAAGGGTTGCTATGATTTAATCTAAGGAATAGGAATGCGTATTACCACCAAAAGGACCATCAAAAGGATTTTACGGCCCTAAACTAGTAGTTTATGGCCGTAAGCTCCTATATACACATTCCTTTCATGATTTGGTGGCCCTAGATCAATCACATGTGATTCAAACCAATTTTACAAGCCTTAGAATGAATTTAGGGCATCATTTGACTTGTGTAAGTGAATTTACGGCCCAGGAACCCATTCTAGGGGGTTTACGGCCTTGAACTCTCCAATGGGTGGTTTTCATCAAGTTTAAGGCCCTAAATCGATTGTGGTTGATTCTAGAATTTAATCCATGGCTATTGGTGTGTTTAAGTGGCATTTAAACACTCAAATATGAGTTTACTCTCCATGAAGGTGAGTTTACGGCCCAAGAATGTTCTTGGGCAGTAAACTCATGTTTACTCCCCAAAAACTGGATTCAAGGTGTTCTAAGTCCAGTACATTAAGTCATATAGCCATATCTAAGCTCCAAAGGTCGATTGGAAGGGTTTAAAGGCTCAAAACCCCATTATATGTGTGTTTACGGCCCAAGCATGTTCCAGGGCCGTAAACACATGAAAATGGTCCTAAATGATAGTTTAACCACGAATTTGAAGGTCTAAGATGCTAATCTATGAGTTAGGGAAGTTACCTTGGTGATTTGGAGCTTAAATTTGATGATTTTGGACTTGAAACTTGGATTGGAGGAGAGAGGTTAGAGAGAAAGTAGTGAGAGAGAGCAAAAGCTTCAAATGGAAGCTTAATCCACTTTAAATAGGTTCCAAGTTTTGGACACGGTGGAATTCTACCCGATACCGACGTTATACGATGCTTTTGGTCGCACCGGATTAAGTTACCGTAACCCGATATGGTCGATTCTAAAATGTTTCTGATTACTATTATGTAGAGTTAATATGAGTTCTAAGCATGTTTAGACACTCATTATGTCATAATAGAAATCCCACAATTATGAAATAATTTAATGACGTAACGGAAACGAAATTGAAAACGACGAATATATTAACAAAAAGGGTTACAATTGATGGAACCAACTTCGGGTTGTCACATTATCCCCCCGTTAGAGGGAATTTCATCCCGAAATTCAGAATTAAGATACAAATCATGGATCTGGATAGAGATGCGGATACTTCTGTTTCATCGAGTCTTCACGCTCTCAAGTGAACTCTGGTCCCCGCTTGGCATTCCAGCAAACCTTCACTAGCGGGATGCGACTTTGTTTCGTGCGTTTGATCTCTCAATCCATGATTTCGATCAGTTCCGCCACAAAGTTCAAGTTTTCATTGATCTCGATCTCGTCTAGGGGAATCACGAGGTTTTCTTCGGATAAACACTTTTTAAGGTTCGAGATGTGAAAGACGGGGTGGATGTTGCTAAGCTCATGAGGTAATTGAAGTTTATAGGCTACCGGACCGATCCTGGCGAGGATCTCAAAGTGTCCAATGTACCCCCAGATTACATTTCCCACGCTTTCCAAAGCGTACCATGCCTTTCCAGGGCGAGACCTTCAACAGGGCACAGTCTCCAACCTGGAAACATAGAGGTTTCCGTCGTATGTCAGCGTAACTCTTCTGTCGGTCTCGTGAAGCTTTCAATCGTTCTCGGATCTGGATTATTTTCTCTGTGGTTTCACGGATAATTTCAGGACCAGTGAGAGCACTTTCGGGGAATCGAATCTTGGCTAGTTGTGTGTCCCCTACCTCGGCCTAGCACGGAGGGGATCTGCACTTGCGATCGTAGAGAGCTTCAAACGGGGCAGCCTTGATACTGGTGTGGTAACTGTTGTTATACGAGAACTCTATCAAAGATAGATTTGTGTCCCACAATTTTCCGAAATCGATGATGCATGCCCTAAGCATGTCTTCCAGGGTTTGGATAGTTTTCTCACTCTGTCCGTCGGTCTAAGGATGATAAGTGGTGCTCATGTCTAGATTAGTTCCAAGAGCCTTCTGAAGAGACTGCCAAAATCTGGAGGTAAACCTGTTATCTCGATCAGAGATAATGGACGCAGGTACACCGTGCAGTCGAACTACCTCCTGGATGTAGATCCACACGAGTCTTTCCATTTTGAATGACTCTTTGATCGGTATGAAGTGAGTGGATTTGGTCAAATGATCGACAATTACCCAAATGGTATTGTACCCACTCGGACACTTGGGTAACTTGGTGATGAAATCCATGGTAATCATCTCCCATTTCAACTCAGGTATCTCGGGTTTCTGGAGTAGACCCAAGGGTTTCTGGTATTCGACATTCACCTTGGTGCAAGTCAGACACTTTCCCACAAACGTAGCGATCTCGGCTTTCATGTTTGGCCACTAGTATTGATTCTTAAGATCCAGGTACATTTTATCAAAACCCGGGTGAACAGAGCATTTGGCCTTGTGTGCTTCCTCCATGACAATCTCCCTGAATCCTCTGTACTTTGGAATCCAGATTTGGTCCATGAAACAATAGGCTCTATCACCTATGATCTCAAGTTTCTTATCCATTCCCTTCAAGTTTTCGCTTGATTTGTTCTCGGGTTTAAGGGCTTCTATCTGGGCATCTCGGATTTGCATGGATAAATAGGAATGGATAGTCATCGTCAGTGTCCTCACTTTACGACTTGAACTTTCCTTTCGGCTAAGGGCATATGCTACCACATTGGCCTTGCCGGGATGGTAGCGAATTTCGCACTCATAATCGTTGAGCAGCTCTACCCATCGTCGTTGCCTCATGTTTAGGTCTTTCTGATTGAGAATGTGCTGTAGGATTTTATGGTCAGTGAAGATCGTACACTTGGTTCCGTAGAGATAATGTCTCCAAATCTTCAGTGCAAAGAGTAAGGCTCCTAACTCCAAGTCATGTGTGGTATAGTTGACCTCGTGTGCGTTCAGCTGTCTTGAGGCATATGCAATTACCTTTCCTCTTTGCATAAGCACACAGCCTAAGCCCTGATTAGACGCATCGCAATAGACAACGAAGTCTTCTATCCCTTCGGGTAGGGACAGAACTGGTGCGCTGCACAAAGCATGCTTTAATGTGTGAAACATTGTTTCTTGTTTTTCACTCCAACAAAAGGGTACACCTTTCTGTGTTAGAGTGGTTAGGGGTTTGGTGATTTTGGAAAAGTTCTGGATGAATCTTAGATAATAGCCGGCGAGACCCAAGAATTGATGGATTTCTGTGGGTGTCTTTGGTGCCGACCAATTCTCTATCGCTTTAATCTTGGAAGGATCCACATTAATTCCCTCCTCGCTTACCACGTGGCCGAGGAAAGTTACCTTCCGAATCTAGAATTCACACTTCGAAAATTTCACGTACAACTTTTCGGATCTAAGAGTTTCCAACACTAATCTCAAGTGTTGTTTGTGATCTTCTTCGCTTCTGGAGTAGACAAGGATGTCATCAATGAACACGATGACAAATTTGTCTAAGAAAGGACGACACACCCGGTTCATTAGGTCCATGAACACTTCCGGTGCATTGGTTAGACCGAAGGGCATCACTACGAACTCGTAGTGTCCATACCGAGTCCTGAAAGCTGCTTTGGAAACATCACTCTCAAGAACTCGTAACTGATGGTACCCTGACCGAAGGTCTATCTTTGAGAGGTAGCTGGCTCCATGAAGTTGAACGAAGAGGTCATCTATTCGTCGAAGAGGATATCGGTTTTTGACGGTCAACTTGTTCAACTCGCGGTAGTCGATACACATCTGGAATGATCCATCCTTCTTCTTTACAAACAAAACCGGAGCTCCCCAGGGTAAGGAACTCGGTCTGATGAACCCTTTGCTGAGTAACTCGTTGAGTTGGCTGGATAACTCCTGCATTTCTGCTGGAGCTAAGCGATATGGAGACTTGGCTACGGGGGTAGCTCCAGGAATTAGTTCAATGCGAAATTCGACCTGACGTTCGGGTGGAATTCCTGGAAGCTCTTCTGGAAAGACATCAGGAAAGTTACAGACTTCGGGGATGCTCGCAAAGTCTTTAATTTCCTTTTTCTCGTTAATGACATGGGCTAGGAATGCTTGGCACTCCTTTCGCAAGAGCTTCTGAGCTTTGATGCAGGAAATGATGCGAAGGTTGGAGCTGAGATGGCTAACAAAGCTTCTTTCAGCACCCATTAACTTCCCCAACCATTTAGTTTCGCTTTCTTTCTCACCGTTAGCCATCTCGACGATAAACGTTTCGACAACTCTTATGCTAGTATTCTTTTAGATTATGTTTGAACGAATGACTAACAAAGCTTCTTTCAGCACCCGAATCAAAAAGAATACTAGCATAAGAGTTGTCGAGAAGGAACGTACCCGAAACAACAGTGGGATCGGCAACTGCCTCCTCCCGTCCCATGGATAGGACTCTCCCGGTATTATCAGCTGTTGCCTTTTTGGGGCAGTTCCTCTTGAAATGCCCAACTTCTCCACAATTATAGCAGGTTTGACCAACACCTGCTCCAGAAGATTGGTTTGTAGATTAGGCTGGTGCCTTGCAGAATCGGACCGTGTGCCCCTTTTCACCAAAGTTGGTGCATGACAGATCACGACAGGGGCCAGGGTTATGGTGGTATTTGCACTTTTCACACAGAGGAATGTTACCAGCATACCTACTGGTAGGTGTTTGAGCTGTAGATCCCACAACAAAAGCGGCAGCAACGGGGGTAGTAGCAGCATGGACTGCTACAATCTGTTGTTTTTTTGAAGATCCTTGAGAAGGTTGGCCTTTCTTCTTCTTCCAGAACTTTCTTTTCTCACCACTCCTCTTGTTCGCTTCAGGAGTGGTGGTTGTTTCCTCAATCTCATCACTGTGGTCAATCAGGGTTTGGGCTAAACTTTTGGCACTGTCATAAGTATCCAGCCTCGCAGATAAGACATTTCCTTTGCTCGGTTAGGTTAGCCCCCAGATAAATGTCTCTATCTTCTTACTCTCCGGGTAACCATTCCCGGATAGAGTAGTGCTAGGTCATAAAACCTCGAGGTGTATGCTGCAATATCGGAACCCTTCATCTTCAAGTTCCAGAGCTCGTGCTCCAACTTCTGTATTTCGTGCTAAGGGCAGTACTTCGCTAGAAGCAGTTCCTTCATGGCTTCCCATCCCATAGCATTAGCTACAGGTTGAGTTAGGGATTTCACTCGGTCGTTCCACCAAGTTAGGGCTTTATTGATAAAGGTACAGGCTGCGAACTTTACTTTGTCGGACTCCGAACAAGCACAGATTTCAAAGATGGATTCGATTTTCTCGAACAAATCAAGTGAGGGAAATGACACCTCCAGTGCCATCAAAGGACGTGGGTGTTGCGCTCATGAAATCTTTATAAGAACCCTCTTTTCGGTGTCTCTAGCTATCTTCTAGGTTTTGGGGCTGGGGACCACCTCCTGAACTACCGGGGTTCATTTATGACATGGCGGCTGTCACTGTGGCAGTAATAGCTGTCTGAAGCATTACAATATCAATTTGAGGAGAAGGTGGTGGCGGAGGGTTATTGGTCTTTGATCTGGGTCTCTTTCTTGGAGGCATCTTGATCTAATAAGAGGAAAGAGAAGATGATAAGTCCTCCGAATTGAATCAAGAGATATCACAGTTATATATTCCGAATAAGCGATAAAGCAGCAAATAGTAATCAAACAGATAAATTATAGCTAAAGGAATGATCAGGGAACAACACTTGAATGAGGTTTTCTACAAAAGGATTGGCTCGAGAAATACTCCCATAGTATTTCTTGATTCACTACGACCATGGTTCGATGTTTGGGATATTAGGGTAAGTTTTAGGCATGATGAACACCACAGTCACTCCCAAGCACATGTTGACCATGTCTCGAATGAATATAGTTGGCCAGGCTATATTGATCCTAGACACGACTACATAACTACCTAGGTTTAACCGCAACACAGAACACCCATTTACTTATGTTTTGTTGTACTTGTAGTTACGGATCTCGACGGTTAGGTATACTTGTATACTTTTGAAAATACTTATACTTTGAAGTATACTTTTAGTTCAGAGCACTTAGGCCCCTAAATCGATTGTGGTTGATTCTATAATTTAAGCCAAGGCTATTGGTGTGTTTAAGTGGCATTTAAACACTCAAATATGAGTTTACTCTCCATGAAGGTGAGTTTACGACCCAAGCATGTTCTTGAGCAGTAAACTCATGTTTACTCCCCAAAAATTGGACTCAAGGTGTTCTAAGTCCAGTACATTAAGTCATATAGCGATATCTAAGCTCCAAAGGTTGATTGGAAGGGTTTAAAGGCTCAAAAACCCATTATATGTGTGTTTACGGCCCAAGCATGTTCCAGGGCCGTAAACACATGAAAATGGTCCTAAATGATAGTTTAACCACGAATTTGAAGGTCTAAGATGCTAATCTATGAGTTAGGGAAGTTACCTTGGTGATTTGGAGCTTAAATTTGATGATTTTGGACTTGAAACTTGGATTGGAGGAGAGAGGTTAGAGAGAGAGTAGTGAGAGAGAGAAAAAGATTCAAATGGAAGCTTAAACCACTTTAAATAGGTTCCAAGTTTTGGACACGGTGGAATTCTACCCGATACCGACGTTATACGATGCCTTTGGTCGCACCCGATTAAGTTACCGTAACCCGATATGGTCGATTCTATAATGTTTCTGATTACTATTTTGGAGTGTTAATATGAGTTCTAAACATGTTTATACACTCATTAAGTCATAATAGAAATCCCACAATTATGACATAATTTAATGACGTTACAGAAACGAAATTGAAAACGACGAATATATTAACAAAAAGGGTTACAATTGATGGACCGAACTTCGGGTTTTCACATGTAGTATTTTCACTCGTATAGTATATAGTATTCACTTAGTGTTCTATGTAATTTTCTATTGATGTAATTTATAGTGGTTCTTCATATAGTGGATAGTGTTACCTTCGTATAGTATAGTATAGTATATAGCGTTCTTTTCACATAGTGTATTGTACATATAGTCTTGTAATTCTACTGACCATAGTGTGTATCATAGTAACATCGGTAATGAATAGTAATCCTTAGCTATACCTATTGTAGTTAAATAGAGTATTGAATTGAGTGTCTTCGATATGTAGGAGTATCGAACTAGAGTGAAAAATTTTATATCTAACACAAATATACAAGATATATAACTAAGTACTAAACGACCGTCGGACAGATAACCTAATCCCCTAAGTCCACAATCAAACAAGAACAGGAGATTAGGTCAGTTATCAGTTCTAAGTCCTTCAATACTTATTTATATAAATATATTAGCGTAGACATGATTTGGAAATAATTTAAGGCTTCAAAACATTAAAAATCAGTTTTGAGACAATTGATTTGTGAAAATGAGGTTGATAAACATTTGAAATAACATTACTGACAAGATACTTTGAAAATTTAGAAAATTCTTTTGAGAGTAAGTCTTAAATCACATGTGATTGATTTTGCAATGTATTGAATTCCACTTGTATTCCCCCCCCCCCCCCCCTCCCCCTATAAAAGCAGTAAAAACATTTGAAAGGTTAATTAAGGGGTATGAACTCACCGTTTGTCGTAGGGTTCAAGTGTGCTATCGATATGAGTGTCAAGTGTCAACGGATACTCTGAACGTAAGTAGCCCCTATTAATCATATGGTGACACATATATAAGTTAGAGCTAGGGTGTTTTGTGACTAAAAATGATGGGAAACCACCCTAAGGACTTGGAATCACTATGACTAAGTGTCCCATGTTCTATACTCAATGATCTATGTAAGTTTAAGGCCAAATATGAGTATTTAGCATGGTGTATAACCATAAAAGTCAGTGTGGGGCTCGGGAATACAGCCAGAATTGTGTGTGACGCTTCACATTAGAGTGTGCGGTCGTACAGGGTGTGTGTGCGGCCGTACATAGGGGTGTGTGACCATACACTCCTTGTTTAAGTCCTATGTGTCGATTGTGTGGCCATACTCTCACTTTGGAGGGTGTTTTGAAAGTGTGCGGCCACATGATGAAGGTGTGCGGCCGCACTCCTTCAAGGGGTGAAGAACACGAAGAACACTATGAGTTTTAGGCTTGGATTCAAGTGTTTTACCTCTATAACAAGCTGAAAGATGATGTTCTTCACGTTTTGGAAGCCTTCTAAGTGTTCTTGGGTGGTTTTTCCAGAGAGAGAAAGTATAGAGAGAGAATGATGCAGCCAAAAGTGAATGGAAAGGGGTCCATTACTATATATAGGGTTGAGTGTGAGGCTGGAGGGGTTTTGTGGTTGGGTGTGCGGCTGGCTGGCCGCACACACCTCTCTTGGTGTGTTTGGTTGGATTTTGTGATACAACACCCTTCCTAACCTTTCCTAAGGCCCATATCTATGATATATTAAGCCTAAAATACTCGCACGGACCCAACATTTTGCTAAAAGATGTTAAATTCAAGTGAATTATAGATATATGCATCGATTTCACAATGTAAAAGTGTCGGGTTGTCACATTTGAACACATACACATATGTATATATATACACACACACACACACACACACATATATATATATATATATATATGTTCAAATGAGAACAATTTTATCTCACTTGAAGGTACACCACCAAACCACCACCGGACTTCCACCGGCGAGCTAACGGACCGCCGCCAGAAAATGATCAAAGCACCGCCATAATTACTAACACATCACCAGAACGCTTCCTCTAAAATCTATGCAGATCTTGCCATTTCCTCCCTTCACCTACGCCTCTCCTCTTCCTAAACCGCTGCCCTAAACCACCTCCTTCAATTAATCGGAAAAAATTTCATTTGAGAAATTACCTTGTCAAAAACCACCTAAATCTCGTCTCCTTTATGGTCTTATTTTCAATGACCACCAGATATGTTTTCACCTGATCTGGATCTAAAGTAGAATGTGATCAGATTTGGTTCCCGATCACCTTTCACCGGCTAGCGATGTCGCGACTCTTTTCCGATATGCTTTCACCATCCATTGTCAATCTACATCTTAGATAGTGTGTCACACCCTGAAAACCGAAGGTGGAAACATTTCTGCGGTGGACTCCACATTAAATATCAAATCCAATGCACATAGTAAGCAAAGTAAACAACCATTACATTACATATTGAAATTTAAATTTGTTTAAAAGTAAAGTTGTACATTTGTGATACATAGTATACATAAACAAAAGTAAGATGAGTTTTTTGACGCTCCGTCTTCTCCAAAAGGGGTTGCTGGGTACCTGTCAAACGCGGACCTGAGAATACAAGCAGTTTGAAAATCAGCATAAAGCTGGTGAGTTCATAAGATGTTTGTTTTCTGATAATGTTTAAGTTTCCTTTAGTTTTCCGAAAAAGTTGCGAATCCAAGAAAATCCCATATTTTCTAAAAAGTAGTGTTTAGTTAACTGTTTTCTTACATGATTCTGTTATGTATAGTTGTTATCCCAGGAAAATCCTATATTTTCCTAAAAGTAAAGTTTTAGTTAAAGACCACATTGTATAGTTTTACACATAAAACTATTTACTGAAAAATCATGGGATTACTATCCCGTACCAGTTATAAAATAGTTTGATATACACAAAACTATAGATAGAAATAGATTTAAAACCATAGGACTATCATCCTGTACTAGATATAGATTGAAAACCATGGGATTATTATCCCGTACTAGATATAGATTACAAAACCATGGGACTACCATCCCATACTAGATATAGATTACAAAACCATGGAACTATCATCCCGTACTAGATATAGATTACTAAACCATGGGACTACCATCTCGTACTAGATATAAGATACTATAGATAGAAAGTAAATATGAAATTTAATCTGTGAATAAACTTATATTAATACGTATTATGAGTCGGGTAACCATGCTGATACAACAAAGAGACCTCCTTGACATTTGTCAGACGCCAAAACGATATCGAGAATTTGTCACCCCAGGCGTGCCCGCCTAACTGTAGCTAGCAGTTAAGGTGTGGGATTGTTAGTCCCAAATAGATCTATCCACAAATTCCACGCTCTCCCTCTAGGAGACTCTGGTTACACTTCCCGGGAGGATTTACTAATAATGATAACGAACCTCACAAGCTAGTATTATACTATTCACGGTGTTCTTGAACATTATCAAACATACTAATCGTTTAGAAACATAAGACAATACAAACAGTTTAATACAATGAAATGATCTGGCAATATAATCTAAATTAAACAGAGATAAACTGAATCAGACATAGTTTATCTATTAACTTTATGTAAGTATATATTCGTAAAACAAGAACTAAAGATCCCAAATTATTCCCATAATAATTTAATTGGTTTGATTGTGTCCTTTACTGAAATTCACGTAGTTATACATGAGAAAACATCCCTTATGCTCAACATAATACATAAGGGGTAAAGATATTTAAAGGTTAGCCAGATATTTATAGGAATACATCAGTGTTAGGTTTTTGAAAACATTTATAGTTTTGCTTGTATTCCCCCCTGAAAACATTGAAAAACACGGAAAAATGGTAGGGGTATGAACTCACCAATCGCGGAATGTGTCGATTTGGATGCTAAGCATCAGGTCAAGGCTTGAAAACGTGTGTGGTTCCTATGAAATGTGAAATGATACACATTTGTATCTAATTATATTTTAATTCACTAATTAGATATGATTATTTACTCTAGGATGCGAAAACACCTCAAAACAAGCGTTTGGAGAGACCCGGGTGACATCTAAGGATGTATATGGCTTGGATATTGTGTTTACTCTTCAAGAGTAAACTCCTTATGGAGTTTTCAGCCCTAAGACCATGTCCACATGAGTTCACGGCCGTGAACTCATGGATAATGGGTTTTAAGGTGCTAAATGGTCAAACATCACTTGGGGAAATTAGCTAGGATCAAATCTAAGGCATAGGAATGGATTAAACTCACTTAGGGACCATTTAATGGAGTTTACGGTAGTAAAATAGGAGTTTATGGATGTTAACTCCCCCACATACAATCCTTATGTGTTTTGGTGGTGCTAGGACAATCACATGTGATTTAGACAATTTTTACAAGCCTTAGGACGAATTTTGGGCACCATCTGACTAGCTTATGTGAGTTTACGGCCCTGGAACCTATCCTTGGGGGGTCATGGTCGTAAACACTCAAATGGAGGGTTTTTATTATGTTTAAGGTCCTCAAATCGATTGTGGTTGGTTCTAGGATTTATTCAAAGGCTAATGGTGTGTTTAAATGGCTTTTAAACACTTGTTTTTGAGTTTACTCTTCATGAATGATGAGTTTACGGCCCAAGCATGTTCTTGGGCAGTAAACTCATGTTTACTCCTCAAAAATCATGTTTAGGGTGTTCTAAGTCCGAATTGGTAAGCCGTAAAGTCATATCTAAGTCCTAAAGTTGGTTTGGAGGGGTTTTAAGGCTCAAAAACCCAATTTATTTGAGTTTACGGCCCAAGCATGCTCCAGGGCTGTAAAATCATGAATATGGTCCTAAATCAATGTTTAAACTCGGATTTGAAAGCTAAAGAGTTTGAATAACAAGTTAGGGAAGTTACCTTGAAGATTTGAAGCCCTAATTTGATGTTTTGGACCTAGTTTCTTTGGTTTGAGCAGAGTGGTTAGAGAGAGAGGGTAGTGAGAGAGGGAAAAGATTCAAATAGAAGCTTAATCTCCTTTAAATAGGTCCTAAGTTCGGGACACGGTGGAATTCTACCCGATACCGACGTTAAATGGGGCTTTTGGTCGCACCCGATTAAGATGTCGTAACCCGATATGGTTGAAACTAAAATGTTTCCGATCACTAATATGGAGTGTTAAAATGAGTTCTAAACATGTTTAAACATCCATTAAGTCATAATATAAATTTCAAAGATAATGGCTTAATTTAAAACTTAAACAGATACAATTCGAAAGAGATGAACTTTATGGACGAAATGGGTTATGGCGATGGACAAACTTCGGGTTGTCACATTATCCCCCCGTTAGAGGGAATTTCATCCTGAAATTCAAACTTTAAATGCGACTCAAGGATTTCGAAAGAGATATGGATACTTCAATTTTATCGGATCCTTACGCTCCTAATGAATTCGTGTCTTCGTATAGCATTCCGGCGAACCTTCGTTATCGGGATACGGTTTTGTTTCGTATGTTTAATCTCTCGATCTACAGTTTCGATTGATTTCTCCATGAGGTTCATACTTTCATTGGTTTCGGTCACATTGAAGGAATTACTAGGGTTTCTTCGAGTAGGCACTTCTTATGAATAAAGACGTGGAATACCGGATGGATGCTGCTAAGTTCTGGAGGTAGTCGAAGTTCGAAGGTTACAGAATCGATCCCTACGAGGATCTCGAAGAGTCTAATGTACGACGTGTTAAGTTTTCCGCTAATTCCAAGGCGTACCATGCCTCTCCAGGAAAATTTCTGGATGATCCTGCAAAAGTAGTCAACGAGACCCAAGAATTGACGGGTTTCTGTGGGTATCTTTGGTGCCGACTACTTATCCATTTTCTTGATCTTACGAGGATTCCACACGTATGTCTTCATTGTCTACTACATGGCCAAGGGAAGTGGTTTGATCGATGGGCATCACTACGAGCTTATAGTGACCGTATCGAGTCTGGCATTCTGCCTAAGGAACATCACTCTCATGGACTCATAGCTGATGGTACCTTTTTGTAAGGTTTATCTTTGAGAAGTGGTTGGTTCTCTGAGGTGGATCGAAATGGTCATCTATTCGAGGAAAGAGGATATCGGTTTTGATGGTAAACTCATCAAGCTGACTAAATAACTCATGCATTACTGCTAGCGCTAATCGACATGGGGGTTTGGCTACGAGGGTAGTTCCAGGAATTAGGTCGATGCGACACTCGGCTCGACACTCGGGAGGAATTCCTAGAAGCTCTTCGGGAAAAGATACCAAGAAAGTTGTAGACTTAGGGGATGCACTTCCTGTTTCTCAATGGTCAATTAGGCTAGGAAATTATGGCACACTCTTTTGGGAAGCCCTTCGGGCTTTTGACATACGAAATGGTACAACAGCTGGAGCTAAGTTTATCGTCTCCGATGTTAAGATTTTGGCCGGGGGAAGGCTGAGATGAATAGATTTTTCGGAACAAGGATATCAGCACGATTGAGACTCAATCAATACATGCCAATGAATATTTCAAAGTTCTTAATTGCAAAAATAGCATAAGATCAATAGGAAAAGGATGATTGTTGAGGGTAAGAGTTCAATCCACGAATATATCGCTAATGTTATCTTTCTCGTTGTTAGACACCTCGATGTTTGACATTTTGGTTACTAATAGAGGACTACGGTTAAGGTGATGTTTTAATTGAATGGATAACAAGTTTTCTTTCAAACATATAATTAAAAAGGATTGTGAGTATAAGAGCTGTCAAGGAAGAATATATATATATATATATATATATATATATATATATATATATATATATATATATATATATAATTGTGGCAATGGTGGGATCAGCGACTGCCTCACCTTGTCCTATAGCTAGGACTCTTACAGCGTTGCCAGCTGCTGCTGCTTTAGGGAAATTTTTCTTGAAATGCCCTACTTCGCTGCAACCGTAGCAGGCCCGACTGACACCTGCTCCGGATGATTGGTTTGTTGATTTGGCTGGTTTTCTGCAGGTTCAAGAAAGGTGGCCCTTCTTGCCACATTTATCACAGAATCTTTCATGACATGTACCAGGAGTACGGTAATGGTAGCTGCACTTTGTGCACCAAGGAAGAGTACCGGTATATCCACTGGTAGGAGTCTAAGCTGTAGATCCAACAACAGTGATAGCAGCAGGGACAGTAGTAAAATGGACTGCTATTGTTTGCTGTTTCTTAGAGGTTGCATGTGTACTTTGGGCCTTCCGCTTGTTCTAGAATTTCTTTTTACTTCCACCACTACTCTTAGTTAGCCCAGGAGCAATGGTCTCCTCATCAGGGTTATCTTCGTGATCGATCAGAATTTGCGCAAGACATTTGGCACTGTCGTAAGTATCCGGCCTCGCAGCTAATACGTTTCCTTTTGTTGGTTGGGTCAACCCCCAGATGAATCTCTTTATCTTCTTACTCTATTGGGTAACCATTCCCGGGCAGAGTAGCGCTAATTCGTCAAACCTTGAAGTGTAGGCGGCTATGTCGGAACCTTGCATCTTTAGATTCCATAGTTCATGTTCTAACTTTTGCATCTCGCCCTGTGGGCAGTACTCAGCAAGGAGAAGATCCTTCATAGCCTCCCAACCCATAGCATTAGCTACAGGTAAAGTTAAGGATTTGACTCGGCTGTTCCACCAAGTTAAGGCTTTATCGGTGAAGGTACAAGCGGCGAACTTCACTTTATCCGACTCAGAGCAAGCACAAATTTCGTAAATAGATTCGATTTTCTCGAACCATCGAGTTAGGGAAATGACACCTCCAGTGCCATCGAAGGATGTGGGTTTCGCATTCATGAAGTCCTTATAAGAACCCCCTTTTCGGTGTCCTTGACTATCTTCTAGGTTCTGGGGTTGGGGATCACCTCCTGAACTACTGGGGTTCCCTTTGTGACATGGATGCTATCACTCCGGCAATAAAAAGTGTCTGAAGCGTTACCAGATCGATTTGAAGAGAAGGTGGTGGCGGAGGAGGATTGTAGTTGGTCTTTGAGTTGGGTCTCTTTCTTGGAGGCATCTTGATCTAATAAGATCAGGAAAGAGACGATGATAAGTCCTCCGAATTGAATCAAGAGATATGACAGTTATATATTCCGAGTAAGCGATAAAACAGGAAGGAGTTAGCAAAACAGATAATTTATCGCTAGAGAAATGATCAGGGAACCACGCTCGATTGAGGATTTCTAACAAGTATTGGCTCGAGAAATACTCCCATAGTATTTCATGATTCGCTACGACCACGGTTCGATGTTTGGAATATTAGGGTAAGTTTTAGGCATGCCGCACACCACAGTCACTCCCAAGCACATGTTGGTCGTGTCTCGAATGAATATAGTTGGCCAGGCTATATTGATCCTAGACATGACTACACAACTGCCCAGGTTTAACCGCAGCATACAACACCCATTTACTTATGTTTTGTTCTACTTGTAGTTACGGATCTCGACGGTTAGGTATACTTGTATACTTTTGAATATACTTACACTTTGAAGGATACTTTTAGTTCAGAGCACTTAGGCCCCTTAGTGTTTATAGTTTTATACCATGTAAGGTTTGGTATACTTCATTCACTATAAACAAGGGCTCTGATACCAATCTGTCACACCCCGAAAACCGAAGGCGGAAACATTTCCGGGGCGGACTCCACGTTGAGTATCAAATCCAATGCACATAGTAAGCAAAGTAAACAACCATTACATTACATATTGAAATTTACAATTTTTCAAAAGTAAAGTTGTACATTTGTACATAGTATATATGAACAAAAGTAAGACGAGTTTTCTGATGCTCTGTCTTCTCCAAAAGGGGTTATTGGGTACCTGTCTAACACGGACCTGAGAATACAAGCAGTTTGAAAATCAGCATAAAGCTGGTGAGTTCATAAGATGTTTGTTTTCTGAAAATGTTTAAGTTTCCTTTAGTTTTCCGAAGAAGTTGTGAATCCAAGAAAATCCCATATTTTCTTAAAAGTAGTGTTTAGTTAACTGTTTTCTTACATGATTCTGTTATGTATAATTGTTATCCCAGGAAAATATTTTCCTAAAAGTGAAGTTTGAGTTAAAGACCACATTGTATAGTTTTACACATAAAACTATTTACAGGAAAAATCATGGGATTACTATCCCGTACCAGTTATAAAATAGTTTGATATACACAAAACTATAGATAGAAATAGATTTAAAACCATAGGACTATCATCCTGTACTAGATATAGATTGAAAACCATAGGATTATTATCCCGTACTAGATATAGATTAAAAAACCATGGGACTACCATCCCGTACTAGAAAAAGATTACAAAACCATGGGACTATCATCCCGTACTAGATATAGATTACAAATCCATGGGACTACCATCCCGTACTAGATATAAGATACTATACACAGAAAGTAAATATAAAATTGAATCCGTGAATAAACTTATATTAATACGTATTGTGAGTCGGGTAACCATGCTGATACAACAAAGATACCTCCTTGACGTTTGTCAGACGTCGAAACGATATCTAGAATTTGTCACCCCAAGCGTGACCGCCTAACTGTAGCTAGCAGTTAAGGTGTGGGATTGTCAGTCCTGAGTAGATCTATCCACAAATTCCACACTCTCCCTCTAGGAGACTCTAGTTACACTTCCGGGGAGGATTTACTAATAATGATGACGAACCTCACAAGCTAGTATTATACTATTCACGGTGTTCTTGAACGTTATCAAACATACTAATCGTTTAGAAACATAATACAATACAAACAGTTTCATACAATGAAATGATCTGGCAATATAATCTAAATTAAACAGAGATAAACTGAATCCGACATAGTTTATCTATTAACTTTATGGAAGTCTATATTCGTAAAACAAGAACTAAAGATCCCAAATTATTCCCATAATAATTTAAGTGGTTTGATTCTTTCCTTTACTGAAATTCACGTAGTTATACTTGAGAAAACATCCCTTATGCTCAACATAATACATAAGGGGTAAAGATGTTTAAAGGTTAGCCAGATATTTATAGGAATACATCAGTGTTAGGTTTTTGAAAACATTTATAGTTTTGCTTGTATTCCCCCCTAAAAACATTGAAAAACACGGAAAAAGAGTAGGGGTATGAACTCACCAATCGCGGAATGTGTCGGTTTGGATACTAAGCATCAGCCCAAGGCTTGAAAACGCGTGTGGTTCCTATGAAATGTGAAATGATACACATTTGTATCTAATTAGATTTTAATTCACTAACTAGATATGATTATTTACTCTAGGATGCGAAAACACCTCAAAACAAGCGTTTGGAGCGACCCGGGTGACATCTAAGGATGTATATGGCTTGGATATTGTGTTTACTCTTCAAGAGTAAACTCCTTATGTAGTTTTCGGCCCTAAGACCATGTCCACATGAGTTCACGGCCGTGAACTCATGGATGATGGGTTTTAAGGTGCTAAATGGTCAAACATCACTTGGGGAAATTAGCTAGGATCAAATCTAAGGCATAGGAATGGATTAAACTCACTTAGGGACCATTTAATGGAGTTTACGGTAGTAAAATAGGAGTTTATGGCTGTAAACTCCCCCACACACAATCCTTATGTGTTTTGGTGGTGTTAGGACAATCACATGTGATTTAGACATTTTTTACAAGCCTTAGGATGAATTTTGGGCACCATTTGACTAGCTTATGTGAGTTTACGGCCCTGGAACCTATCCTTGGGGGGTCATGGTTGTAAACACTCAAATGGAGGGTTTTTATTATGTTTAAGGTCCTCAAATCGATTGTGGTTGGTTCTAGGATTTATTCAAAGGCTAATGGTGTGTTTAAATGGCTTTTAAACACTTGTTTTTGAGTTTACTCTTCATGAATGATGAGTTTACGGCCCAAGCATGTTCTTGGGCAGTAAACTCATGTTTACTCCTCAAAAATCATGTTTAGGGTGTTCTAAGTCCGAATTGGTAAGCCGTAAAGTCATATCTAAGTCCTAAAGTTGGTTTGGAGGGGTTTTAAGGCTCAAAAACCCAATTTATTTGAGTTTACGGCCCAAGCATGCTCCAGGGCTGTAAAATCATGAATATGGTCCTAAATCAATGTTTAAACTCAGATTTGAAGGCTAAAGAGCTTGAATAACAAGTTAGGGAAGTTACCTTGAAGATTTGAAGCCTTAACTTGATGTTTTGGACCTAGTTTCTTTGGTTTGATCAGAGTGGTTAGTGAGAGAGGGCAAAAGCTTCAAATGGAAGCTTAATCTCCTTTAAATAGGTCCTAAGTTCGGGACACGATGGAATTCTACCCGATATCGACGTTAAACGGGGCTTTTGGTCGCACCCGATTAAGATGTCGTAACCCGTTATGGTTGAAACTAAAATGTTTCCGATCACTAATATGGAGTGTTAAAATGAGTTCTAAACATGTTTAGACATCCATTAAGTCATAATATAAATTTCAAAGATAATGACTTAATTTAAAACTTAAACGGATAGAATTCGAAAGAGAAGAATTTTATGGACGGAATGGGTTACGGCGATGGACAAACTTCGGGTTGTCACATAGTGAGGTAGTGATCTCTTCACTGGTGACTCAATCTCACTATTGTACTTACTGAAAAAAAAAATGGTTTATAGTAGGTTTGGTTTCTATGATAGCACCATCACCACTACCTGCCGCTTGTTCCCAGAAACGCAAACCACATGTCTCTATTGCTAGAAAACAAATATATATCTCCATACCTCTCTCTAGCCGAAAAAACATATCTCACTACTTTGCCTCTATTTAAGGTTTGGAAATATTTTCTCAATGCCACCGTCAACCACCGGAAAATGCAATCGTCTTTGGTTTTAATTTTTCCTTGTATCTGTTTTGAGTTTCGCGATTTCGTATTTTGATTTTTACGATTCAACCTCTCTTATGGTTTTGATTTCAGATAACGAGACCTAAACACTTTAAAGCCGCCGGTTTGTATTCACTAAAATAATTGTCTACCAAAAATAGTCGTCGGCTGTTGGAATCCATTGCTCTGTACCTCTCGAAGGTTATACCTCTTCCTCTCATGTTTATACTTTTTAGAGGAAACTACATAAGAAATAATTTCAAATTAATCAAAAGTAATTTGACTATTTTCGATGGATGTTATACTCAATAATGATTCGTTTCAATCTTGATATTCGTTTCTTTCTAATTGATTTAATGGGTGGTGGCATTTATTGTCTTTTAATTCAATTTGATGGTGGAGGAACGATGGTTGGGTTTGAATTAAAGCTATTTTTGAATTTATAAATTGAAATTAATGCTCAAAATTGATCTTTGACTATTATATGTTATATTGAAAAAACATTTTTTTTCCAGCAAGAATTCAATTTAATGGGGATAAATTAGAAAAAATAAAAATTCATATTGTGAAGTTGTTGGATCGTATGTGATTGTATGTATTTAATCACATATGATTAATGTGGAAAAAGAAAAACTACTGAATCAAAAACGCAAAACCCAATCGTATATGATATATGTGGACAATATTTAATCATATGTGACTAAACGTACAAGAACTATTGAATTAGAATGCGAAAATGAATATTGGTCATATAAATCATATCTTTTATATATATATATATATATATATATATATATATATATATATATATATATATATATATATATAATATCATTTAATTAAATACACAAGAACAACAACTTAATCGAGAACGCGGAAATGAATATATTCCACATAAATTTTATGTGATTAGATACATATAATCACATGTGATTATATGTGTTTAATCGTATATGATATATGTGGACAATATTTATCTTTGTGTTCTCGATTCAATAGTTTTTCTCGTGTATATAATCATATGTAATTATATGTATCTAATTACATATGATTTATATAGACAACATTATTTTTTGTCCATATAAATCATATGTGATTAGATACATATAATAACATGTGATTAAATGTATTTAATCACATATGATTACAGTTTTCAAAGAACAATTACTGAATCGAGAATGTGATAATGAATCTGATGCACATAAATCATATATGATTGGATACATATAATCACATGTGATTATATGTATTTAATCATATATGACTTATGTATACAATATTTATTTTTCGGTTTGGATTGAATAATTGATTTTGTATATTTAATCACATGTGATTATATATGTATATAATCACATATGATTTTAGGTGGACAAGATTCATTTTTTCCTTCTTGATTTAGTAGTTGTGCTCATGTACTTAATCACATACAACTATACATATAATCACATGCGATAAAATACATAAGAAAAACTATTGAACTAACAAAGCAAAAATGAATTGTGTCCACATAAATCATATGCGATTAGATCCAGATAATCGTATCTGATTAGATGTATTTAATCACATATGTTGAATGTGGATACAATTTGTTTTCACATTTTTGATTCAATGTTTGTTGTCGTGTTTATAATCACATGTGGTTATATGTATTTAGTCACATATGATTACATACGCAAAAATGAATCTTCGCCACATAAATCATATGTGGTTAGATACATATGATCATATATGATTATATGTATATAATCACATATGATTTATGTGGACAATATTCATTTTCGTGTTCTTGATTCAATAATTGTTCTCGTGTATTTAATCATATGTGATTATATGTATCTAATCACATATGATTTATGTGAATAAGATTCCAATTCGTGTTCTTAATTCAAAAGTTGTTATCATGTATTTAATCTAGTTGCTATTATGTATTTAATCATATGTCATTTTATGTATTTAATCACATACGATTAATATGGACAAAGAACAACTATTAAATCAAAAACATAAAAATGAATTTTGTGCATATAAGTCATATGTGATTAAACCATATAATCACATGTGGTTTAATACACTAGAACAATTAACAAATCAAGAATGTGGAAATGAATCTTGTATGCTTGTCTCACTAGAGAATAAACTACGTTTTGCCTTTCCTTGTTCACTCTACTGGATTAGGGTATCCATGAACACTAACAAACTATATTATGATTTATATGGATAATTTTTTGTCAATATAAATCATATGTGATTTGATACAAATAATCGTGTGTGATTAAATACATGATACCAGTTATTGAATTGAGAAGGTGAAAAAATAAATTTATCCATACAAATAATATATGACTTAATATGTATAAGATCATGTGATTAAATACACGAGACAAATTCTTAAATCGAAAACATGAAAACGAATATTGTCCACATAAATCATATGTGATTGAATATATATATATATATATATATATATATATATATATATATATATATATATATAATCACATATGACTTATATAGAGAAAAAAATTTTCCACGTTCTCGATTCAATAATTGTTTTCATTATTTAATCACATATGATTATATAAATTTAATCACATATGATTCATGTGCACAAGATTCGCTTCACGTTCTCGATTCAATATCTGTTATTTTTCCACATAACTCATATGTGATTAAATACATATAATATCTAATAACATATGATTTTAGTACGAAAAGCAAATATTTTCCATATAAATTACATGTGACTAGATACATATAATCACATGTAATGAATATATTTAATCATATATGCTTAAAATGGACAAAGAACAATAATTGAATCAAGAACACGAAAATGAATATTATCCACATAAAAATCATATGAGATTGGATACATATAATGACATATGATTATATGTATCTAGTCATATATGATTTATTTATACAAGATTCGTTTTCACATTTCCGATTCAATAAGTTTTCTCTAGTAGTTAAATCAAATATGATTAATATGGACACAAAACAACTTTTAAATCTTGAATACAAAAACGAATCTTGTGTATGTAAATCATATATAATTAAATAAATATATTTAATCACATATCATTTATGTGGACTATATTCATATCGCATCGATTCAATAATTTTTCTCATGTATTTAATCATATATGATTAATGATACATATAATGACATATGATTATATGTATCAAGTCATATATGATTTATATATACAAGAATCGTTTTCACATTTTCGATTTAATAATTTTTCTCATGTAGTTAGTTATATATTATTAATGGGCACAAAAAAAACTTTTAAATCCTGAATACAAAAAGAAATCTTGTGTACGTAAACTATGTATTATTAAATAAATATATTTAATCACATATGATTTATGTGGACAATATTCATTTCGCATCGATTCAATAATTTTTCTCATGTATTTAATCATATATGATTAATCTGGACAAGATTCATTTTTGTCCATATAAATCATATGTGATTAAATACATATAATCACATGTGATTATATACGAAAAACAACTACTGAATCGAGAAAAGGGGACCAAATTTTATCCACATAAATCTTTTGTGATTAGATACGTATAATTACATGTGATTATATGTATTTAATCACATATGATTTATGTGAATAATATTCATTTCTCATTTTGATCCAATAATTGTTCTAGTGTATTTAATCACATGTGGTTATATGTATTTAATTGCATGTGGTTATATGTATTTAATCACATATGATTTATACACAAGTATTTGTTTTTGCGTTCTTTATTCAATAGTTGTTCCCATATATATATTTATATATATATATATATATATATATATATATATACACACATACACACACACACATATATATATATATATATACACATAATCAAATATGATTTATGTTGAAAAAATTTGTTTTCACATTATCGATTCAATAAATATTCACATATGTACATAAATCATATGTGATTAAATGCATGTAATCACATGTGAGTAAATATATAATAATAATATTCAATCGAGACCGCAGAAACAAATATTGTCCATATAAATCATATGTGATTAGATATATATAATTACATGTGATTTGATGCATTTAGTCACATATGGTTAGAGTTAATAAAGAGCATTTACTGACCCAAGAAACGATAATGAATCTTGTCCACATAAAGCATATATGATTGGTTACATATAATCATAAGTGATTATATGTATTTAATCTAATATTATTTATGTACACAATATTTATTTTCTATTTGGTTTTTTTTCTATGAAACAATGATAAAAATTTAAAATAATAAACAACATATACATTTTGTAAACTAGTTATTTTGACGAAAGACACAAGTTAAAACAACACAAAATTTACGAATCATGGTTTTTTTCTTCTTTAGTATCATCATGTCACATTTAATAAATATTTTTTGCTTTATTTGATTATTTTGTAGCCTTTAAGAATATACATTTAGATTCATCTTAAATTAACAATTAAATAGATGTATTCGACAAATTCAAAAACATAATTAAATACAACTAGAGTAAAAAAAACAAATAAAAATAAAATGGGTAGAGCAGGTTACCTTTTCTTTTTCAGAGGAAGTCACCATAAAAGAGATAATTCTTGACTTTTTCTTCTTGAAAGTGTCGACACTCCAACAGTATCACATTTTGAAAATAATGAAAGTAATATTCTCTCTCTTCTCCATCAAACAAAAGCAAAAAACCTTATTTTCTTCTCTATTTTATAACCAACAACCAACAAAAGAAGAAAAAAAATAAGATAGAATGAGCCATGAGGATTAGTTCAAGATAAAAACTAAATATTATTATGATAATTTATGAGAAGTTGAAAATTCACACCTGTGAAAGACCAGTAAAAATTGCTTTCTCCATACAATTGTATAGTTTAGAAAGATAGGATGTGATTTTTTCTAGTGGATGGTAACAAGTCTTGACAACATCTGAGACATAGTTCAATCTGAAAATTAATATTAAAATAATTATAGTATTTATATCAACACAAATAAAATATTAAAAAAGTTATTTAAGAAGTCAGATAAAGAAGTGGGATCTGATTTGATCTCTGGTGATTGTTCCAGCTTTCTAGGGTAATCTAGATCTTCATCCAGTGGGAGATAACTTGCTATCTAAGATGAACATGAAACAAAATTTAAACATATCATTGGTGATGAAATTGGAATTACTTCCAACAAAAAATTCACTTTGTGTGCTTAGCTGTTCTCCAGTAACTTCTATTTGAAGAATGTCCACAAGTTCACAAAGAAAAACAAGATTTGTTTCATGGATTAACTTTCGTCGCAACGTATCATAAAAGAAAGTACATCTATAAACACAAAAGCATCATTGCAATTTTCAACAAATAGACATTAAAAGATATATAAAAAGAATTCCATTAACAACTTATATGTAATTTAAAATGGATCTACCAAAGGAGCCAGACTTGACAGATCTGCTGAAGTTGATCGGAAGAAATGGTCAAACAATTGGTCCTCTAGCTGGAAAACCTATCAAAGAGATTTAAAAAAAATAGAGTTTTAATACTGTTTTATTTATTAACATTGATCAGGTTGAAAAGGAACTTCAACAACAACATAACGAAGAACTAGAACCAGAGTTGTGAAACCAATAACAAGTCTTTGATTGAAAGCCTCCTTTACTACTAACGTAAGATCAAGAACTTGTAGAGATAAGCTAACTAGATAATCTTTTTTACACCATGTAAACACAAAAGTAGGTCCAAATCTGGATGATGTTTCTATAAGATGCAACTTCATTACTTATAAATGGAACTGGAATTGGAATTGGTATTCTTTGCCTATTAACTAAATTGGAAGTTGATTGAACTAATGGGATATTGGAAAGATTATGTTAATCATTTCTCCAAGAATTATAACATGAAGTTTCTTTAATAGAATCGGTCCCTTTAAGTGAAAAAGCTTATTTCGGACAATATGAGAAACACCTTGTGTGCATGAAAACCTAGAGCGATCATCAACTCTCTAATCGACTCCAATGCAACCCATGAAGGTTTTACCAATTTCATTTGGCATTGACACTAACAATTTACAAAAAAGGAATGATTCATGATTGTAATTATAAATGGGAGAGTACTAAATCAATTGAAGGTAGACCACAGTAAAATTATTGGCAGAGACCAATAATCACAAACAAATCTACATTAACTAGAGTCATGTAAGGAAGATGATTGTTTACCAATTTGTTTTTGTCGAATTCACTCCTAGGAGCATATCAAAATTCATCCATCCTTCCTCCTCTAATTTATGATCAACAACTTTTGATTGATTATTATAAATCCAATGAATTGGATTTAACATCACATTCACCATTATTGAACACTATAGTCAAAGCTTCTATTTAAGTTTTAATTTTCTCGAGATCTACTTCTGGATGAACGATACCAGATTTGAAAATATCAAAATCTCAGGTTACAACTCATAATCAGATCTAGGTCTATCATTTTCCCGATCAGAATACAAATCAACTTGATTCTTTTGAGGAGGATCGTCAATTTTTGATTTAGAAGCATCATCCAGAAATACAATCATTGAGAAGTTTTGTCAATTAGTAATGCTTGATTACAGGAGAGGAGAAGCTCAAAGGAGTAAATCAGGTTAAATTATGGGAAACATTGACGAGCTTGGAGGACGATTTTTTTTTACCAAAGTGTTAAACGAGCCATATACCCTACACTGATTTAACTCATGTGTACATCAATGACTGGGAGGTGGTGAACAACTAGATCGGGATAAATGGAGAGGAAAAGATCAGCTGATTTTGGTGATTCAGATGGTCGTCCAGCGAATTTGGCGGTGGTCCGGTGACTCCAGTGTTGGTCATGTGGTCTCAGCCACCAATTAAACTTCAAATGAGGTTGACAGACACCGTGAAGTGATTTTCAGTTAAATATTTATTTATGATTCTAATTGAAAAAAATTAAGTGGTTCAGATTTGTTCTCAAATGTTCTCACAGTAAGAAATGTTCTCATTTGAACATAACTCTCTCTCTCTCTCTCTCTCTCTCTCTATATATATATATATATATATATATATATATATATATATATATATATATATATATATATATATATATATAAACAGGATCGGGTGAGGAATCATTTTAAAGTGATGACACCTTAAAACAATTGAAATTTAAACTAAAATAGAAATCATAAAATTGAGCGTAGATATATATCCGGGAGAAAAAAATTGGAAAAAAACATTTGGATCATTAAAATTGAATCATGGATCATAATAATGGAAAATAAAAAATTAAAATTGAAACATGGATCAATTTTAATGATGCAAATTTTTGTTTCCAATTTTTTTCCGGACATAGATCTACACTCGATTTTATGATTTGTATTTTTATTTATTTTTTTTCAATTTTTTATAGGTGTCCTTACGAGTCCTCACTTTAAAATGGGTCCTCACAGGAACCGGACCCTATATATATATATATATATATATATATATATATATATATATATATATATATATATATATATATATATATATATATATATATATGTGTGTGTGTGTGTGTGTGTGTGTGTGTGTACATATATGTATATATATATATATAGAGAGAGAGAGAGATACATCAATGGAGAAAAAATAGGTTGGGAATGAGGGAATGAATCTGAGCCACTCATTTCAAATCTGCCGGTTAAGCGCTTTAGCGTACCGGACTGACAAAACATGCCATACTCATATATGAGTATATATATGAATATGTATATTCATATATGGATAAGTATAATGGAACTGGTTATTAAAATATGAATATAACATTGGTAGGTGGTGGTTGGTTGCGAAGCTTGTGGTGGCGGTGGAGGTGGCGATGGTGGTCGATGGTCGTGGTTACTGTGGTTGGTGATGGAGGGAGGCTCTGGATTCATATATGAAGATAAATGATTGGCTGAGAATTATCCCCCCATTCTCAACCTTTTTTATTTTCTCAATTGAACTTATCTCTCTCTCTCACACTCTCTCTCTCTCTCTCTCTCTCTCTCTATATATATATATATATATATATATATATATATATATGTACATACATATATATATATATATATACATATATATATATATATATATATATATATATATATATATATATAACAATCTGAAAAATAAAAAAAGATTTTTCTATTTTATAATATAATAACTAATTAAAACATTTGTTTTAAAAACCGGTAAGTAACATTAATTTGATTAAGACCATACAATATCAGAGTTAGTTACAAAACTGCATAAACGAATATCTTCAGTTCATTTGTAAGGTTCCGCCGAGCTATTCTCATGAATGACCTGCAAATGTTTTATCCACAGGTGAGTTTTCTAATATACCACATATTTCATCATACATACAATGCATCCACAGAAAATTCCGGCCTAGCATCAAGAAACCAAATAGGCTAGCCACATACATATATCTCACGTAACGGGCCTAACCTAATAGTTCACGACCCTAACCTAACTCACATAACGGGCCCCACACAACCATATATAACGGGCCCCGTCCAACCATACATAACGGGTCCTGGCCAGGGAGTAAATGGGCCGAACCTAAATCCATTGTCAGGAGCCCCTTCCTGTGTTCCATACAAGACATAAAGTAATATGTAGTCAGGGACTAGATAGATAGTCAAATGGATGATCCACCCGAGAGCGAACAACCAGATAAGAACATCACAACGAGGCTTTAGACCACGGGTTCTCGGGCTATCCAACTTAGACTTCCTAGAACCCAAGATTTTACTACCACATAATCATATAACATAAACACATGCATATACTAACATAGTATATTCTCTTGGAAACTAGCCTTCCTTTGTTACCCTGCAATTGACCACTTCTCAATTAAGTTCTTCACTAGTCATTCCTATATAATTTTGATAGCTGGCCTACCCCTGTTATCTTAACCAATCATAAATCTTAACATAATCATACGATCAATAGTCAAGACTCTACTAATCTAGCATACTAAAGCACCAAGTGTTCTAAACTGAAAAGCATTACAAGAACTTACCCTAGGCCACAAGCATACATATACTCTAACATTACATATATCCTACCATACAAAGGATATACAATAGGATACATGGTATAATGAGAAACTCATTTGAATACAACTAAAAGTCCACATGCCTCGAACGTAAGCCAAAACTCGTAAAACTACGAGCACGTACAACCTATTAACAATCAGAGTCTAATCCTTAGTTCAAAACTCATATCCTATCAAGTTTAACCAAAAAGTCAAGATAGCCAAAAGTCAACTGTCCGGCGTTATGCTCAGCGTAGGTCATCTATACTCAACGTAACACTAAAAGACAAAATAACATAATTTCTTCATCCCTATGATCAACACAGCACAATGCTATGCTCAGCATATACTATTCATAGAACTAACTTTTTGCTTAAGCTCTTAATCCATTCAGCCAAAATCCCAAACTTTCTAGAAGTCCAATATACTCAAAAAGGACTCATAAAAACCGAAACTTTGTAGACATGCATGTCCTACACCCTTCTAGGAAAAAAATAGTGAAAGTATGACCTTTAACCCATATATGACACCAAAACAAGTCCAAACTCCATATCCAAAAGATAGAAGACTCTGAGGAACTTCGACAATGATAACGTTGAAAGCTTTATCTGGTGTTTTTCCTTGAGCTCCAACCAAAACCACAAAAAAGGACTCAAAGACCATCATATGAAAGATATAGAAAGCTTGAATCATAAAGTTGGGAGCTTGATGACTTACAAAGGTTCACAAGATGCACAAGAAGTTAGATATGTTCTAGAAACACTCACTCAAGCCCCAAAGAATAGTGAACTTCCTTGAACACTCTCAAAATGGCACCCACAACAAGTAAAAGGATGAAGGAAAGGGAAATAGAGATTTGGTTTTCATTCTTTAGAGGATAAAGGCTGATCCATAGAAGCCCTAAAAATTAGAGATGCCTAAATAGAGCCCAAACCTGAAATCTAAGGTTTTGGTGCCCAATTTTTTTATTATTATTATATATATATATATATATATATATATATATATAATAGCGATAAAGGGCCTTTTTTCTGGCTCGTCTCACGCATTTTAGGATATTTAAATCCTCAGAACCGGCTCTGTCACATATGTCTCATATTTATTTCCCACTTATATTTGTGATAAAAAAAAAGCGCACTAGTATGATATTTAAATTCTCACTTACAACAAGCAACAATAGTAAAAAAAGAAGTACGATTCGTGATCATCCAGAAAACATGAAGCCAGTGGATTGACAATAATCACGAGTAGCAATCGATTAATAGGTTCACCCAAAACAACTAGTGAGTCGATTGCGAATAATCAAACAAATTCTCACGTATATAATTAAGTTTCTAAGAAATAATTAAGGAAATTGTTTTTTAATTAAAATTTAGAATAATGATTTGTGGAAATCACCAAAAACAACCTAGTTTAAGGGTTAGGTATAATAACTTATGAAGGCCGTTTGGTATATATTTTCTTTTCCTCACACACACACATACACACACAAACAAACACACATGCGCATATATATATATATATATATATATATATATATATATATATATATATATATATATATATATATATGTGTGTGTGTGTGTGTGTGTCACATCCCCAAACTAGAACGGCAGAATCATTCGAGGGTCGATGACTTCATGTAGTATCATAACAGTTGAGTAAATAGTAAAGAAAGCAAACACAACCATCATAAATATAATTTAAAAAGTTACATTGTTGATTGTAATACAATGTTTCAAAAGAAATTACATTATGATGATATAATAAGTTTGAAATTGACGCCTTAGCATCCCTTCCCAAAAGTTGTTGTTTACCTGTATTACTGAATCCCTGAGAAATACAAGTCATTTTGAAAAAAAGTCAACAATTAAGTTGGTGAGTTCATAAGCGTTTTTGTATAAGAATTGTCTGCCTTTTTCTATAAAGTAACTGAGTTTGTTTCTATAAAATCCAATATTTTCCATATATGAATAGTAGTTTTTAAAGTTCCAAAAAACCATAATGCATCAGTATTTTCCATACCTAAAATAGTGTAAGTAGATTTATATATGTATATATAACCCCTAAGGCGTTTAATAGCCTCGTAAATCAAATTTTGTAATACTTCATGTGAGTTTTATAACTGTACTATTGACCCAGACTGCATGTAACAACGTTCTTTAGGCGTCAGAATGATATGACGTTTGTCATCCCAGACCTGTCGGTCTAACTGTAGTTAACACTTTAGGAGCGGGATTGTGAATCTCGTATAAATCTATACACAAGTATCACGCTTTCCCTATAAGAGATTATGGTTTATAATACAGGACTTAAAATGCATACGTGAAAGTACGTGATGTCAAATGTCTCACAAAGTTTGTATCAAAATAGGTTTATGTAAGAAAAGTCTATTTTTCTGGTAAATGTAAGTATTTCCTTTCTATATTGTTCATAGAGTGTAAAATATCAAGAATTTCTTGTAAACTATACTTATTATAGTTTTTCAAAAGTGTGTTTCATTTGAATGACAAACCTTAGTGTATTACCAACTTTGCATGTAAAGTATAACATTTGTAATAAATTTATTTTACTTATTTAACATTTATACACAAAGTGTAGATAAAGCATTAGAAACTACATGTAACAATTTGCGTTTCACTTCTATCCCCCCCTAAAATATAGTAAAAACATGAAAATATAGGGGTATGAACTCACTTGGTAAGTGTGATGATTTGACGAAAACAAGACTTTTCTCAGGCAGCACTTCGACCGGAAAGTGGAAAAGCTCTTGGGAATCTCGGGGCTTCAAACTTCCGTCAGAGCCTGGATATGAAACTAGGATGTCGGGATAGTCTCAAGAGGGTAGAAGTGTGAAATTTGGTAGAGAATGTGGTAAATTTGCAACTAAAAGTTGGAACCCTCACATCCTATTTATAGGAGGGGAGCCTAGCCTCGTACACTGGGTATACTACGTAGTACGTGGGGTGTTCTTCGTACGCGGTGTGTACGTCATGCATGACACCTTCATCGGTCGCCAAAACTTTGATGGGATGGGGGTAGAGGGGTGTAGGGGAGACATGGTCGATCCGAGGCCTCGTATGGCGTACGTTGGGCGTACCCCCTAGGTTTGTGTGCCTCAATCTTCTAAAATGCGTATATTTCGTATACGAGCTCCGTTTTCGATGTTATTTATATCAACACGTAGGTGAGATTATAACCTACAACTTTTATTTAGACTTCGTTGACAAATTTTGACTTTATTTTTAATTATATATTTTTAATAGGCCGGGACAGGAAAAGACTGTTAAAAATTCATAACTTCTTCATCCGATGCTTGTTTTTGTTTGTATTTTTACCGTTGTACTACTATTGTCGAGATCTTCAACTCTCGTTTAGGATGTGTCGGCTAAATATCGCTCGATCTGTATTTCAAGTTTTTAGCTGTCTACCGCTACTCCGAAACATAAAAAAATCCTAACTTCCTCATACGAAGTCAGTTTTGGATGTTATTTTTATATACGTTCATGGTTTGATGATATGTACGACATTCGTTTAGATACCTAAGGGTAAAAAGTATTTAATTGAAATTTCACGTTTTACGCTTAACAGTGTTTTATCGGTTTTGTTGCAGATTTTCGATTGGTCATAACTTCTTCGTTATAACTCAGATTTTTGTGTTCTTTATATTTCTAAAAAACTTATTACGATATATATTAATTTATGCAACTCAATTGAGACTTTGGAACATTTTATTTTTGACACTTTTTATTATATCTAAAGTAGATTACAATACTTGACTTAGGTCATTACATTGACTTGAAATATCGGGTTGTCACATCATCCCCTTGTTAGAGTGAATTTCGTCCCAAAATTTGTTTTAAGATAAGTATTTATGGACTAGGGAGAGGATGCGGGTATTCTTGTTTCATCTGATCTTCTCGCTCCCAGGTGTATCTAGGTCCTCTCTTTGCATTGTAGCGGACCTTCACAATGGGTATGCGACTTTGTTTTGTTATTTTAATTTCTCTATCCATGATTTCTAATGGTTCCTCTACCAAGTGGAGGCTCTCTTTGATTTCAATTTCGTCTAGAGGGATGACGAGGGTCTCATCGGACAAACATTTCTTTAAGTTTGACACATGAAAAGTAGGATGTACATTATTGACACATGAAAAGTAGGATGAGATCTTCAACTCTCGTTTAGGATGTGTCGGCTAAATATCGCTAGATCTGTATTTCGGGTTTTTAGCTGTCTACCGCTACTCTGAAACTTAGAAAAATCCTAACTTCCTCATACGAAGTCAGTTTTGGATGTTATTTTTATGTACGTTCATGGTTTGATGATATGTACGACATTCGTTTAGATACCTAAGGCTAAAAAGTATTTAATTGAAATTTCATGTTTTACGCTTAACAGTGTTTTATCGGTTTTGTTGCAGATTTTTGATTGGTCATAAGTTCTTCGTTATAACTCAGATTTTTGTGTTCTTTATATTTCTGAAAAACTTGTTACGATATCTATTACTTTATGCAACCCAATTGAGACTTTGGAACATTTTATTTTTGACGCTATTTTTATTATATCAAAAGTAGATTACAATACTTGACTTAGGTCATTACATTGACTTGAAATATCGGGTTGTCACATCATCCCCTTGTTAGAGTGAATTTCGTCCCAAAATTTGTTTTAAGATAAGGATTTATGGACTAGGGAGAGGATGCGGGTATTTTTGTTTCATTTGATCTTCTCGCTCCCAGGTGTATTCAGGTCCTCGCTTTGCATTGCAGCGGACCTTCACAATGGGTATGCGACTTTGTTTTGTTCTTTTAATTTCCCTATTCATGATTTCTACTGGTTCCTCTACCAAGTGGAGGCTTTCTTTGATTTCGATTTCATCCAGAGGGATGACGAGGGTCTCATCGGAGAAACACTTCTTTAAGTTTAACACATGAAAAGTAGGATGTACATTATTGAGTTCCTGCGGTAATCGAAGCTTGTATGCTACCGGGCCAATCCTGGTGACGATCTTGAATGGTCTGATATACCTTGGATTTTGTTTCACACATTTTCCAAAATGTATTAACCCCTTCTAGGGCGAGACCTTATTATAGTACCCGGTCCCCAACCTGAAATTCCAAGGGTTTCCATCTTTTGTCTGTATAACTCTTTTGTCTGTCTCTTGAGGCTTTTAGTTGTTATTAGATTTGGACAATCCTTTCGGTCCTTTCTCTTATGATTTCCGGGCCTGTGAGAGTGTTGTCAGGTATTTGACCTCTAGCTAGTTGCCTATCACCAAGTTCAGCCCAACACAGAGGTGATCTGCACTTGCAGCCATAGAGGGCTTCGAATGGAGAAACCTTGATGCTAGTGTGATAGCTATTGTTGTACGAGAACTCGATTAGTGGTAAATGGGTATCCACGCCTTACCAAAATCGATCACACAAGCTCTTAGCATATCTTCCTTAGTTTGAATGGTCCTCTCACTTTGACTGTCGGTTTGTGGATGGTAAATGGTACTCATGTCTAGTCTCATCCCTAGAGATTTTTGTAGTGACTGCCAGAACTGTGAGGTTAATCTACTATCTCTGTCAGAGATAATGGATATTGGTACACCATGCAGTCGTACAATCTCTCTGATGTATGTTCGAGCTAGTTTCTCTATCTTGTCAGTTTCCTTTATTGGTAGGAAGTGCGCGGATTTGGTTAATATGTCGACGATCACCCAAATGGTGTCAAGTCCGCCCGCTGTTTTGGGTAACTTGGTTATGAAATCCATGGTTATCCGCTCCCACTTCCACTCAGGTATTTCAGGTTGTTGTAACAATCCTGAGGGCTTTTGGTACTCTACTTTGACTTTGGCGCAAGTCAGACACTTGCCTACATAGGCGGCAATTTTGGCTTTCATTTTCGTCCACCAATATGATTTCTTGAGGTCCAGATACATCTTGTCTGAATTGGGATGCATGGAGTATCGATTCTTATGAGCCTCATTCATGACAACGTCTCAGAATCCACCAAACTTTGGTGTCCAGATTCGATTCATGAAGTAACGAACTCCATCACCCTTGACTTCAAGATTCTTATCCATTCCTCTTAAGGCTTCGCCAGCTACATTTTCTGTTTTCAAGGCTTCCTTTTAAGCTTCCTTGATTTGCGTGGGCAGGTGTGAATGGATCGTCATGGTTAAGGACTTCACTCGGCGCCCCGAGTACTCCTTTCGACTAAGAGCACCAGCTACTACATTATCTTTTCACGGATGATAACGAATTTTGCATTCATAATCACTCAGTAGTTCAACCCATCTTCTCTGTCTCATGTTGAGTTCTTTTTGGTTGAGAATGTGCTGAAGGCTCTTGTGATCAGTGAAGATTGTGAATTTCGTACCGTAGAGATAGTGCCTCTAGATCTTAAGGGCGAAAACGACTGCTCCCAATTATAGGTTGTGGGTAGTGTAGTTGACTTCGTGCGTCTTGAGTTGTCTCGAGCCGTATGCGATGACCTTTCTGCGTTGCATTAGAACACATCCCAAACCTTGGTTTGATGCATCGCAGTAGACCACGAAGTCGTCTGTTCCTTCTAGCAGGGATAATATAGGTGCTCTGCATAGGGCTTGTTTTAGTGTTTAGAACGCAGTGTCTTGCTTTTCTCCCAAAAGGTAGGTTACACCCTTCTGAGTCAGGGCGGTAAGTGGATTGGAAATCTTTGAGAAGTTTTGTATGAATCTTCAGTAATAGCCAGCAAGTCCTAAGAATTGTCGGATTTCCGTTGAAGTTTTTGGAGCTAACCAGTTTTCGATTGCCTTGATTTTCAAAGGGTCCACATGTATCCGTTCTTTGCTGACCACGTGACCAAGGAAATCTACTTTTCGAATCCAAAATTCGCACTTTGAGAACTTTGCGTATAACTTCTCTGCCCTTAATGTTTCCAAGACCTGTCGGAGTTGTTGACTATGTTCTTCTTTGATCTTCGAATAAATGAGTATATCATCTATGAACACAATCACAAATTTGTCTAGGAAAGAACGACATACTAGGTTCATTAAGTCCATGAACACCACCGATGCATTTGTTAATCCAAAGGGGATCACTACAAACTTGTAGTGACCATAACGAGTTCGGATGGCTGTCTTGGGAACATCTCCTTCCAGGACTCACATCAAACGGTACCCGGATCTTAAATCGACCTTTGAGAAGTAGCTTTCTCCTTCGAGTTGGTCAAACAGATCGTCTATGCAGAGTAGGGGATATCGGTTCTTGATTGTGAGCTTGTTTAGTTATCGGTAGTCGATGCACATGCAGAAGGATCCATCCTTCTTCTTTGCGAATAGGACTGGTGCTCCTCAAGGTGAGAAGCTCATCCAGATTAATCCTTTATTGAGTAGCTCGTTTAGTTGGCTAGATAATTCCTGCATCCCTGCCGGGGATAGACGGTACGACGATTTTGCTACTGGGGTAGCTTAGGGAATCAAGTAGACTCTGAACTCAACTTGACGTTCTGGTGGAACTCCTAGAAGATCTTCAGGGATGACGTTGGTGAAATCACAGACTTCTGGAATGACTTTGATATCTTTCGTTTCTTTTTCCTTATCTACCACGTGGGCTAGGAAAGCATGGTATTCCTTGCGCAGGTATTTTTGGGCTTTGGCGAAAGAGATGATTTGTAAATTTGTACCGGGTTTATCACCATAAATGATAAGAGTTCTTCCATTTCGCAGATTAAGGCGAACGGCCCTTTCGTGACAAAGTATACCGGTATGGTGAAGGCTTAGCCAATCCATACCGATGATGACATCAAAGCTTCTTATAGTGATCGGCATTAGATCGATTTAGAATGAGTGTTCATTTGAATATAGCGTGCAGCCTATGTACATATCGTTTGTGCTTTATGTTTTACCATTTTCAATTTCTACTGTAAATATCTTATTAAGTGATTTAGGTTTTGTTTAAGTAAGTGTTTGAACTCATGGCTCACGAAACTCCTCTCCACACCACAATCAAAGAGTATGCATGCATAAGCGCTATTGAGGAGAAACGTACCCATAACCACTGTGGGATCAGCTATTGCTTTGTTCTACCCTATTTCCAACACTCTTCCTACACCACCAACATTCCTTGACTTAGGGAAATCTCTCTTGTAGTGCCCAAATTCACCACACCCATAACACGCCTGGCCCACACCGACTCCAGGAACTTGGGTGATTGGTTGTGTCGGTGCCTTACATAAATGGCCAGTGTGCACTTTCCTATTGCAGTTATTACTAACATCAACCTTCAATCTCCGTTGTGATAGAAATTGCATTTGCTGCACTTTGGTAGGTCTCTAGCATATTGCTTTGTTGGTGTAGGGGTAATAGGAACAATGGTAGGAGTAGTAGCGGCATGGAATGCCACTATCTGTTTTTTCTTGGAAGGTTCTTGCGAAGATTGACCCTTCCTTTTGTTTCAAAATTTCATCTTCTTGTTGTTGTTGGTGTTGCTCTCTACGGGTTGCTTCGGAAAAGCAGTCATGATTCCTTGGCAGACGCCATGGCTAACGAGGGACCGTGCCAGCTGTTTGGCACTGTCGAAAGTAATTGGCTTGGAAGCTAATACACTTCCTTGAATCTGGGGTGACAGTCCCCAAATATATCTCTCGATCTTCTTACTGTCTAGAGCAACCATTCCTGGGAAAAGTATTGCTAAGTCACTGAACCTCTTGGAATACGTCGTGATGTCCAAGCCTACCATAGTAAGGCCCCAAAGCTCTTACTCGAGCTTCTGTACTTTGCCTCTTGGGCAGTACTCTTTCATGAGCATTTGTTTTAGGTTTTCCCATCCCATGGAGTTAGCCACTACCAAAGTTAGTGACTTGACGTGGCCATTCCTCCATGTTACGACTCGTTTCGAGAAAGTACAAGTAGCAAATTTTACTTTGATCCCTTCTTGGCATGAGCAGATCTCGAATACTGCTTCCGTTTCTCTATCCAGTGGGATAGAGCCATAACTCCTCCAGTCCCATTAAAGGATATGGGTTTGCTGTTGGTGAAGTCCTTGTAAGTGCATTCCCCGGAATGACCTTGGTGTTGGCCATTAGTAGAGCTGTTTATTCCTCCTCCAGACCCGTAGTTACACATTTAGGCCATTACTGCTGTTTGTAGCTGTTACGGTAGCCTGGAAAACAACATTATCCATTGATGGGGATGGTGGTGGAGGTGGTGTTGGTGTTCCTGTAGTATTGAAGCATCTGGGATTCCTTCTCGGTGGCATGATTCTGCCATAAGTTAAAAGAAAAATTCTTGATAAGTCTTCAAAAATGATGATGGAAAGTCTTAGTATTATATGTTTTTCATTCCAAACATTACCAAATTTGTAAGTTAATTGAGAAATGGAAACCTATAATAATAAGTGCATGATTTCCTTAGTATTTTAAGAATTTAATGAAATACCCAATGAAATAATAAATGTGTGTCAATCTCATTGATATTAATATTCGATACATCGAACAGGAAAATTTGAAATTAACACAGGTCTAGAGTACATCAATGAAAATGGGAAAATTTGACCGCATTAAAGCCCTCGAATTGTGTACTCGCAATCCGTCGGGTTTACATACATAAAGGAAAGAGTAGAACCAACGCTCACTCGATAAGTATATACATAGCGCAAGACGTACGCGCTCTACTCCGAGCGGGTGGTACGATGCGGACCATGGTATGTTGTCGTGGAAGTCCGAGCTCGAGTTACTTAACGTTCAACCTCAATGACGCGCCTCTCCATTGTGGCTTGGTTTTTCTGGAACTCCCTTACCTCGGCTCTAGCAGCGGTAATGTCTTTCTGAAGGGAAAAGGCATGCTCTATTGTTCGATCATGTTCTTCGTTCAGGCGATAAAGATGTACTCCCGTGATTTGGGCAGTGGCATCAACGTCCATGATTTGGTTGGCATTTACCCTTGCTTGCTCGCCTTGATTGGCAATGCAATGAACCATGATAGGGAGTGCTCTATCTGTCGAACCTCCACTACTGAGGTTATAAAAGCCTTGTCCCGTGCCATAGAGTGGACGTTGTCCTTGTTCCCTACTCCATCATTTCAGATCTATAGCCCAGAGGGGCGTCGGGCCCTGAAAGTCTTGTTGGAGATTTGGTACTACATGGGGAGGATTGTAGACCTCATACTCTGAGTCAGTGCCCTCATCATCAGCTTCCTCTTCCTCTACTTCGGGATCCTCTTCTGGATCTTCCTCGGAAACCTCTTCGGGATCCTCTTCTAGATTTTCCTTGGGAACTACTTCGGGATCCTCTTCTGGATCCTCCTCAATCCAACCTCCATTGCCCTCGTATGGGTAGTAGGGATCCCCGACAATATGAAATCCTGCCATTTTGTTTGATCGAGAATAGAGATAAGAGAATTATATATAAAACTTGAGGGTAAAGAGAAATTTTTTTATAAGACCTACACTGAGTCCTCCTATAATTACCTAGTGCATACGAATTACATACAATTGAGATTGAATGGACCATTGGATAAGTAGCTTCACTCTAAGCCCAAATCCAAACAAGGAAAAGGACCTAAAGCGAAATCATAAATCCTAAGCCCATGCAACCTCACTCATGTGTAACCTTAAAGTATTCACTTTGCAATTATAGACCTGTCAGTGAAGGTTTTTAGTTCTTATAGGCTTAATCTTTTACTTAATTGACTATCCTAGTCCTAACGAAATGTCAGGGTTTACTCGCATGTTATAGTTTTTATTGTGACATAAATACTCCTATAGCATTTAAATTTGTAATTTTGATTCTAGTGTTACTTTGGTAAGTTTTTGACTTGTTGCTCACTATGACTATTCCCCGACATACGTTGGTCATATCTTGGATAAATATAGTTGATCAAGCTATATTCATCCTAGATCTTATTACATATTTTGGGGCCTAGTCATATTGTCCAACTTGTCTTAATACTTTTTTATAGTTATAACTATGACAATAAACCGTTGCATGCATGTATTTGTACCTTTATGACACTAATATTTTAATTTAAATGAAATATGGTTGGTGTAACAACGTTCTTTCAGATAGTTTTAGTCCCTTTGCATTTATAGTTTGTATATCTTATACGCTTCGATATACTTAGTTTTGTTGAGAGAAAAACTTTGAGACACATTTGAACAAACGTTAGAACAAGTATATTGCGGAAAAGTTAATCTTAAAGGATCTAAAAGCTCAACACCAATATTCTGAGTTAGATGGTTAGATAGTTAGTTGCGGAAAAGTTAACAAATGAAATGACAACAATTGTTATATCAAGTATACACTTAAGCTGATTCATAATGAGGAATGCATTCAAACCAAGTTAATAAGTGAGATCAAACTTAGTGACTAAGTCTATAAAGAGTTGCATCGAAGAGAGATGGTAATCAATTATAAGAGTAAGAAGAGAGAGTACGAGAGATAGAAAAGATAACTTCAGAAATTGCAATTCAAAATAGATGTGTATTTTTGAATACAGGAGAATGAGCTCCATTTATAGAGACTCATGAAGTACACTAGATTACGTCTCTCAAAGTAGCCATGCAAGGCATACTGGACAATAGAGAGTATTACAAAAAGACAAATAAAGTAATCTAGTAAAGAGGATGTAGTAGGTAGAGACTGCGGTAGCGGTTGCTGATGAAGAAGTTTGACTGCGGTGGCATGATGACTGCGGTAGCTGAAGTTCAAGAGAGCAACATGTTCACTATATACAATGCTCTGATACCAATCTGTCACACCCCCAAACCAGAACTGCGGAATCGTTCGAGGGCGGATGACTTCGTGTAGTATCATAACAGTTGAGTAAAGAGTAAAGAAAGAAAACACAACCATCATAAATATAATTTAAAAAGTTACATTGTTGATTGTAATAAATGTTTCAAAAGAAATTACATTATGATGATATAATAAGTTTGACATTATCGGTCTTCCTTTTGAAAATGAATCCAAGTTTAGGGTAGTTGGTTGCACCTAAGGATCTTTCTTCATAGCCTTCGGTAGGCATTGGTGCGGGGTCAAGTGCTGGCAGATTGAATTTCTTGGCAATGGTGGGGTAGATGTCTGCGTCGATTTTAGCAAAATCACAAAATGTTTCTTTCAAGAAATTATTAGCCCTTTCAAGTGCAATCTTCATCTTCTGGTGCTTCTCAGACTTGTGTTGGAACACCTTCGCAATGAGAAAGACTTCTTCCGGATTCATATAAGGAAAGTCAGCCTAGGTGCGGACATAATCGTGTTCCCTTCTAGTTAGAGTGTACTGGATGAACTCAACCTTCATGAACTTCCTGATTTTGTAGTTCTTGACTGCAGATGCTCTATCTTTAGACCATATATTCTCAATGGGATAGGCATGCTTAGCATAAAAACGACTAAGTCTCTCAAATTCCATTGGCAGTCTTTTGACATCTGGAAGGCTGCGGTCGAATTGCTCAAATATTGTAAAGTATCTAGCATTTGGAGAAATTAGGACAACCCAGTAGCCATTTAGAGGGGGTTCCGCATAGGTGAGGTGAGGAGTCTAATCATCATCAAGCATTCTACAGTGAGGATTAATCCAAGAGTTTATCAAGGATTCATCCATCATAGTATCAAATCCGCATTCTCTCCATATGAGCTCCGCAAGTTTGGTTGCCTTCCAATCTTGTTTCCTTTGGGTGGTGGCATGTGAGTCATTTGAGCTCAGAGATTCTAAGTCCCCAAAATTGCTTGTGTATCAATCAGATCCAATTGATGGTGCGGAATCCCAATCAATTGGATGATGTCAGATCAATATAGAAGAGAATGAGAAGAAGAAGAAGAAGATGAATCTAATGATGTATTCAATTCAAATGATGCTCCTTACAATAGATTCTCTCACACACACACACACTTCTTCTCTCTAACTTTCTCTCTCTACAAGATTCTCTCTTCTCCACTTTTCTTACCGTACACACACATGCACTCCTCTATTTATATGGACCTCCAGCCATACACATGTGTACAGCCGCACACCCTGTGTACGGTCGTACACACAAACCGCAAACACATACAACATTACATAAAACTATATTTTCCTAGAAAAGCAAAGTATAAACCATATTTTTGACCCAACAATCTCCCCCTTGGTTTATAGCTTTCTTTTCTAAATGACCCAACAAACTCCCCCTAAAAAGTAGCTAGCTTTTTATTGTTAATCTTCATTGGGAGCTTGACTTCAGCTTTAATCTTCAATGACTTCATCTTGAGCAGTTGGGATTTTCTTCAAGATTTGACTCTGAACGCACGTCGGGTGAGGAGGCTTGATGTACTGATTTTTGAAAGATGGCGCTTTCAGCTTTAGAATCTTCAGAGAGAACAGAGAGAATAAATCTTATGGATCACTTCAGCAGGTTCATAAATAGCATTAAATTGATTGAGGAGCCTTCAATGCAATCTGTCACATATTCTTCAATTTCAGCTTCACCTTGCTTCTGGGGTTGAAGGATGGAATGTCGAAAGAATAATCTTCATTTCCTTCTCCTCCGAATGCGAATTCTTCGATGCTCACAGATGAAGCCTTGGCTCAGAAATCTTCAACACAAACTCCATGAGTCTTATCTATACCCGAAATCACTTTTCAAGACAAAAAAAACTAAAAGAAAAATTAACACATAAAATAAAAATAGAAACAAAAATATTTTTGGATTTTTGGATTTTTGGATTTTTCTGAACAAGAAATAACACTATTTTTGGATTTTAATTTTCTAATTTTTTTTATTTTTGAATTATTTTTAATTCTCCCCCTAAAATTTGAATTAGAAGAAACTATGAACAAATTTAACAAAAATAAAATGATATCTAACTTTAAGAATGATTTGGGATCAAAGGTTAGACAGCCTTAATCCAATTGTTAGTACCTTTCATATTCACATCTTTGTTTGGTCGATCGTCGGTATTATGGTCCACTTAAACACGAAAAATTGTGACAATTTTAGGACATACTAATAATTGTAAGACAAAGTGATCCTAAGTTCCTAGATATTATATCTGATCCTAAGTTCCTAGATACTATATCTTAAGGACCGTTCAGCTGACGACGACCAGGGATATTGTTGTCCACCTAAATTGAGCAGCGAGATCTATAGACAATCTTTGAGTGTTCAATTTTAATTGCACTGGAACATGTTTCCCGCTTCTAGATACGCCCAGGTAATCAAGCACTTCCAGAGTACTCCTTACATCAGATGAGAAGACCATCATTAAGGGAGAAGATAGATTCAGAATATTATCACTTATAGTGCATATGCTGTGTACCAGGTCGGATTGTTAGTCACGCAAAGGAGACAACATATGGCTAACAGATAAGAGGAATTTCATATGTATATGTATATGTATATATATATATATATATATATATATATATAATATAGAGAGAAATAGAGTTGTATATGTTACAGTCCAGGTCGGATCTCTTCCAATCACGCAGAGGAGGCAACATATGACTAACAGTAAGAAAGAAAGAAAATGATTTTCTACAGACCTAATTCATCGGAATTTACCAGTCGCCCTATTAATACCAGAATTAAGGACAGAATCTGCACATCGAGGAAAAGTTAAACCACGGTTCTAGATACGGGTTCATTTAATGTGATGAGTAGATTCCCATATATATCTCCCTGCTCAACCTATCCAAGCGTCGTATTGTCTGGCTGAATGGAACTAACTAGGTCAAGATTTATCAAGTCTCTAGATTCCTTAAGTTCATCTGCACCTAGTCAAGTCTGTTAAATTCTTCGTGCCTACCGACGCATCACACCAGAGCATAGACCCTTCAACTTTGGGTACGTTACGCAGACTCAGATTGCCCATTATCACTCACTTCCCAAAACATCTCCCTCAAGCACATTCCATAACCAACATATTATTTATTTATTTATTTTTTGTTTTTTTTTTAATTTTCTAATTTTTGTTTTGTTTTTATTTCTCCCCCTAAATTTGTGCATAGGAGAGAAACGAAAGTTAATGCGCAAATTTAAACTATCCTAAAACAAAAATTTGTCTTTAAAGCGAATCAACTTAAGAAAAAATTCAGGAGTATAGAGAAGAAAACTCAAACCGTAAGTCACTAATTGAATTTGCATCCAGAAGGTTTGAGAACAGCACGCAAAAACTCAGAGCAGATCCGAAAATTCTTCATGTCGTTAAGCACAAACCCCATGAGTGACCACTTCCTTTCTTCCCTTCCCGCAACGACACATACTCTCAAATAATGTTCTGAGTGTTGTACAGTTGAGAGATGCCTCCTATCATGTGCCTGGAGCAACCACTATCAACAAACCGAAGTCTGATGATATGCCTCCATAGCTGCTCCAGCACAGAGCGGGATCAGTTGGTCTTTTGAACCCAATCCATTTTGAAACTAGGTTGACCTTTGTCATCCTTGCATGGTACTCTCTCCCATGAAATTTCTTGCTTATCACAAATAGAAGATGAAGAAATATTAGAGTCGTTAGAAGATTTGGGAGATTGAGCCATCGAAACCCAATTGTAGTTGGGCTTAACCCATTTCTTTTTCGATCTGATGGGTGGCTCAGTACCTGCTTTTGAACTTGATGTCGGCCGTTGAGATAATTTTGATTTTGACTTCATGGGAGCATCTCTTGGATTTAGCTTCTTGGTCGACATTCCCTTCTTGACCTTGGGATTTGATTTCTTGCCCTTGGGAGTTGAACTCTTGCCCTTCGTGGCATTCCAGTTGCCATTGTCTGAGCATGACCTTGAGGGGTTTCTTTTGAAGTATCTCCCTCTTGGCGTGTTCTGCCACCCTTGTATGTAGTAGGGAACGTATGCTCGATTAGGACAATTTCTGCCAATGTGTCCAGGTGTTCCACAGTGAAAGCATGTCTTTTTCTTCACTGTGGAGTTGTTTCTTCCTGCCCCTAGTGGCGTATCTTTGCCTTGTCTCTTGCTTTTCCCGCACGCACAGTTGCAACAGGCACTCTGTTTAGCTTGAAATGCTGGCCTGTATTTACCAACAGCAGGTTGATCAGAAACAGTTGAATTCGAAGCAATAGATTCAGAGTTCAAGGAGATGTTGGTTTGTTCAATGGTGTTCTCCTTGTTCTCATCCTCTACTACTTTACCTGCACATGAGGTAGAAGCATTAGTAGCGTTCAGCTCAGCACCCTCAGTTGGCTGTTCAATAGCTGGTTTACTGTATACCATAAATGGTTCTCGGTCAATCTCTTCGTGAGTCAAAGGTATGGATATATAGTTATGATTGAAAGGTGGAGGAACACTATCATACCTTAGACCCTTGTTTTGATTATCTTTGAATTTTCATTGGTTTTCAAATAATGACTCGACTGTCTTACTTGATGCAGTGTAATTTTTGAAACTAATATCTGTTTTTCCACACTTAATGTTCAAAGCGTCAAGTTCTTCAGTTACAGCAGCAAGTTTGCGTTTAATGTGATCGTAATTTTCACACTTGTTGTTGTACTCTTCCTGAAGCTTCCTAAAGTCTTTGGTTTTTGCTTCTAGTTGTGCTTTTAACGGTTTCTGACCTTTCCTTAGAGTATAGCCTTCATATTTAAGGTCCTCATTTTCCCTTTTTAGCAAATCAATTTGTTGGCGAAGAAATTTAATTGTGGCTTTACAAGATGGAGTACATGAAACTTCATTTACTGGAATTGATGTGGAGCTCATTTTCTTTTTTTATTTATTTTATTTTTATTTTTATTTATTTATTATTATTATTTTTAATTTTTATTATTATTTTTTATATTTTTAATTGCCCTTTGACTTAAAAACCGAGAAAGTCAACCTTAGAAGTCAAATTTAAAAAGTTAAACTCAAAAGTCAAACCGAAAAGCTAAATTTGAAAAATTAAAAGTCAAACGAGAAAGTCAAAATTTAAAGTCAAAGGTCAAATTTTAAAAGTCAAAGTCAAAATTTAAGTAAAAAGTCAAAATTAAAAGATAAAATTTTTAGGTTGAAAATGGAATTTAAAAAAAAAAAAACAAAAAAGAAATGGATTTTTGGGTTAAAAATGCCAATTTTCGAAAATAATAACTGAGAAGGAGTCTTTAAGAATTAAAAACGGGAGGAAAAAAACATCAGAGTTGCTAGAGCAGTTGGTAAGGGACCCGGGTTCGAATCCCGGCAGCCCCAATTCCCCTTCCCCTTTTTTTAAATGCGAAGGCTGAACGTTGCTGATGCTGAACGCTGCTGAATGAAGCGAAGAACCAAGGTAGCACACTCCGAGGCGCACACTGTGGCCGCATACACCGAGCCGCACTCCTTCAACCAGCAGCACACCTTCAACCGGGCCGCACACCTTCAGATTCGCGAAAAAAAATGACGTTTTTCACCCTTTTTTGCTCTAAAACTCAATCAAAAACTCGTTTTTATGAAAAATGCAAAGAAGTAACCCCCCTTATTTTTGCGAGATCTATCCAAAAACGCTATTCTCTTTTCAAAATAAGATCAAATAAGCTCCAGATCAGACAAAATTGATTGATACAACCAAGATCTGATACCAATTGTAAGTCCCCAAAATTGCTTGTGTATCAATCAGATCCAATTGATGGTGCCGAATCCCAATCAATTCGATGATGTCAGATCAATATAGAGGAGAAGGAGAAGAAGAAGATGATGATGAATCTAATGATGTATTCAATGTGAATGATGCTCCTTACAATAGATTCTCTCACACGCACACTTCTTCTCTCTAACTTTCTCTCTCTACATGATGCTCTCTTCTCCACTTTTCTTACCGTACACACACATGCACTCCTCTATTTATATGGACCTCCAGCCATACACATGTGTACAGCCGCACACCCTGTGTACAACCATACACAGGGTCTGCGGCCATACACAGTTGTACGGCCGTACACACAAACCGCAAACTATATTTTTGACCCAACAGCCTGAGACTTGTAGAAACAGGTAGGGTGCCCCTTCCTATTGCAGTTAGTGCACTGCATTTCTCTGTAGGGTCCGTTTGTGGTGGAATTTGCACTTGTTGCACTTAGGCAAGCTTCCAACATGGTGCTTCATTGGCGTAGTGACAGTAGGTGCTATCGCGGCATGCACAACCACGACCTACTACTTTTTGGCAGAGTTTTGCGCTGCTTTATTTTTCTTGTTATCGCAAAATTTCTGCTTGCTGTCAGCAGCCTTGGATGGTTCTGGGATGGCTAGGGTTGTTGTCGTTGTCAGTGTTCGAACTCCATGATCAATGAGCCGTTGTGCCAAACGTTCCCACTGTCGAAGGTAGTGGGGTTTGAAGCTAAGACATTCCCCTCGAATGGAGGCACCAGCCCCCAGATAGACCTCTCGAGTTTCTTTCCCTTCCCAAAACCATATCGTAAAACAAGAACATGAGGAGCGGTACGATCATGCCTTTGCCTTGCCACAGTCTCCTAAAGTATCTGAAACATTAAACCACAACTGTAAGCCCGAAAGCTTAGTGAGATACCCCCACAATACCAACCACATACACCATACACGTAACATATCATAACAGAACAGAACAACCATGCACTTCAGGTCTACTGTGTGACTGGTCCGGCACACTAGACCTTCAGTCCACCTGGTCCACCCTCCGAGTCTAGCTATATGCATCGAGTCTGCAGTGCGGTTGGTCCGCCCGCACCGGTCCTTCAACCCACCTGGTCCACTCTCCGAGCCTCGGCACGTCTGGTCCACCCTCGTCGGGCCTACAGCTTATCCGGATCGCTCGCTAGGCCATCGGAATATCCGGTCCGCCCTGGGTATGTTGGCCTATAGCACAAAGTAGGACCCGCCTCAACCCAACCCCAGTCAACCAACCATGTCCACATAAACATGTAACCGTATAAAAATTAATCATCAATCAACCGATCTAGCAGATCACATACATAATATACTCTAACAAGGATACCGACCTTAACCAGGTCTCAAACATATACCATCCTAACTACCAGGATGCAAGCATATAGCAAAGCAATAACATAACAACTACCTAGATTCCCATCCAAAAAATGGCCGAACTTGGTGCCTTAGACACTGTCAATATAGTGAGGATACTCACCTCGCAACTGCTGACCAAACATATAAGATCACGCTGCTCCAACATCCGACACGAACTCCACCACTGATCAATACCAAATGACTGAACTCAATAAATACCAATAATTACCAAAATACCCTTGGAAGTCAACTAGACAATTCTTGGTCAAAGTCAAAGTCAAACTTCCTGACTGACTCTACTTGCCGAGTCAGCCCGCTGACTCGTCGAGACCCTATGCTCTGAAAACTCCCATATCGCAACCCAACTCACCGAGTCGCTCCAAGACTCGCCGAGTGCCATGAATTCTGAGTCCCTTCATGCTCAACCCACCGAGTCATCCTTCGACTCACCGATTCACGACTTAACCAGAAAAGGTTAAGATTCCTCGACCAGACTCGCCAAGTCTACGAACAGACTCGCCGACTCCAAGGCAACATTCATTAGACTCGCCGAGTTGTTCTTCCAACTCGTCGAGTTCCTGCCAATCTTCATTCAACTCGCCGAGTCCACCCATGCGACTCGCCGAGTATCTTCAGCTTTTAACTCATGCAGTGGCTTTTTAAGCCATGCTGGGGATCCAATCCATAGATCTACCCTTCTATAAGCTATTCCTCACGTTAAGTTGCAAACTTTACGTGATTCCAAGAAGATATAAACTCAAAACACACTAGGGCTTGGGTTTTAGACAAAAGGGGCTTCACCAATCATCCAAGGACTGAAACTTTATGAACTTAGGACTCAAAAGAGGTTCATATCTGAAGTTTCAGCTTCAGATCTAGCTTCTAAAACAATTCCCTTAACCAAGGAAAACCCTAGCCGCCACATATGAATGATTCTAGAAGAAAAGGTCAAGGTAACAGCTTAATACCTCACAAATGTGTCCCAAACTAGAGTGGGTTCTGGATCCACACGATATCCTTGATGGTTACCTCTTGCTCTTCAAGTATCCTCCACCAAATTCACTTCTCAAAGCTCCAAACACTCTCCAAGCTCTAACTCACGGCTATTAGGGTTTCTGGGACTCAAAGGGTGTGTAGAGAGGCTGAAGAGAGGGTATTATGTTCTTTATATATAGCACAAACTCCGGATTAGGGTTTTTCTCATTCCAGCACCAACTCACCGAGTCCAGCCTCCAACTCGCCGAGTTGGTCACTTAAAGTGTGACCAGAATCGTGACTCGACTCGCCGAGTCTGCCCATGGACTCGTTGAGTTGATCCCTCCTTTATTACACCAAGCACCCTGAACTCGCACTTCTAAACTCGGGGTGTTGCAATTCTCCCCCACTTAAATTAGGCTTCATCCTCAAAGCTTGCAGCAACACATCCCAGATGACACTCCCTTAATACAACTACTGGTCGATTCCTCCGAACACTGCTATCGATCCTCTATGAAGTCCAACTCTTCCCTCCCAGAGTCACGACAACTGATTCAAGCCGGCCATTGACTTCGTTCTCTGATAACATCCCTTATTAACCAATGATCACTCGATGATACTTTCATTACTCCAAATCACCACAATAACTTGACCCTTACCAAGCCAGGTATCACCCCGATCCACCGGGTCCTAACCCGGTACCAAGCTGCTAACCCTTTCCGCGACTGGCATATCCTTTATCAAATTCACTACTAGGACTCGCCCCACTTCCTTGCTGAAACCAACTTGTTTCTTTCCGAGCTGACAGGATGGCACATCCTCTAGCTCCTGAGCAACTCCCATGAGCTCTCCCCTGCAGTCACATACGCATGTTGAACCTGCTCTAACATCATGGACTGGAAAACCCGACATACTGACGATACCTTCAAACATCCCCAGGATGAATTACCGCTACATTCAAAACTTCCTGATCACAACCATACTGGGGAACCCAAGGTTCCCTCCTTCCATCCACTCCGAACTCTTCTGGTTCTACACTACCGGAAATCCTTCCGCAACCTCAACAGACACCCAACCCGGACTTGTTCCCGTACCACTGGTACAATCCCAGTACTTACTACCAATAGCTGAATCATTGCCATTAATCCACTTACTCCACTTCCTCCTCTTTTGTAGTACCCACACTCCTTCGAGAGCTACATGCCTTTCCTTTCCAGGAAATCCACTCAACAACCCTCACTGCACCTGCACGTGCCACTGTGCTACTCTTCACTCTACATTATCCATGTAGAGCAACTGTTATTCTCGAACTTCCATATACCCTCAATCTGCTTGCCAGGACTCTCGGGTCCATGCACTGTTTTCCACTAACATGACCAATACTTGTGGCCAGACCATATCAATTATCATCCCCTGGTGACGCTTTTCCTCATTCTCCTCATACCTATCCACTAACACATACAGAGTCTTCAGTATGACTAGACCACCTTACCAGGCCTTCAGCCTATCTGGACCACTCTCAGAACCTTCATCATATCTGGACCACCTTCCTAGGCCTTCAGCCTGTCTGGACCGTTCCCCGAGCCTTCAGCCTGACTGGTACGCCCACCGGCTTTTAGTCTTTCCAGACCGCTCAAACTATCTTACGTCACCCTGAACCATTCTTTCTGGGAATCTCTTACGTACATACTATTCTAGCCCTCTTAGGGTTCCAACTCTAACTCCCTTCTATATACTCAATCCCGGTCTAACCCTAGGCCCAACCTTGGTCTGTATCCCGCCCCACTCATCTGACCTACTCATACCAGCCTACGCTCTTGGCTAACTAAAATACTACTGAAACCCGAACAACTAATTGACCTCTCATGCTATCGATCCTCCTGAGAATTTTCCAATTCTGCCCACTTAGAGCACTGATTACCAACCACCGGTGACCCAACCGGCATCACTTACACGATCCTACTCAATAAATTCTCTTATATTTGATCCGATTCCGAAACGAACAACCTCCACAAAATCACTTATCCGACATCGCATATCTCGAACTCTAAGGGAGTTCAACTCTTCACTGAACACTTCTCAAATCGCAACTGCTATACCCGACAACAAGATCAATCAACCAAAATCTGACCATCAATCCCTTGGATGCTAACTGAATCCGACCACTAACTATCGACCCCTCAATAATACCATAAACTCGAAAGATTGAACAGATACAATACCATTAATTATGCGAACAAGACTAGCAAGTATAATACTCCATAACAACCATAAGATAACAAGATATCAAGAAGGAAACGTACCCGCAGCTGCAGCCGGCTCTGTCCTGACCTCCTCTGCTATAAGTTGAAAAGCAGGCCCCTGAGCCCTCAGGGGCTCTGCTCCACCCTGACCTCCACCCGTAATCCTCAAAGTGGATGGTGTTGGAGCCTGCACCGATCCTGCAGTAAGCTGTGGACAGTTGGCCCTCATGTGACCAACCTGATGACACTGATAGCAAATCCTCATATCCTAGATTGGGGTTATCTGGCGGAAATCCCTTGCATAATGCCTCTCTCTCCCGCACTTACGGCGCGCACCACCGAACCTACAAACTCCAGTGTGCCCCTTCCCGCACTTCCAACAAATGCGAATGCTCTGATCTCCCAATCTAGTATCAATGGTCTTGGACCGTTTTGGCGTCGGCTACGACTGTGTCGGGGCCTGCCTCTGCTCCCACAAATGTAACTCAATCTCTAGCTCACGCCGCCAAGCAGCCTCCTGCAACTCCAGCAAGGTCTCGCACCTCTGAGTAGACACAAACTACCTAATATCCCTCTTGAGTATACTCAAATATTGGGACATCTGAGCCTGCTCCAAAGCAAACTCCGAGCAAAACATTTCCTTCTCAATGAACATCGTTGTGATCTCCATCACCAACTCAGAATCCTGCTTCAATTCCAAGAACTCCTGATCCAACCTCTCCCTCTTAACCCGTGGAACATAACGGGTACTGAACATTTCCCGGAACTGATCCCATGAAACCGCAGCCCGCTACACATCTGAATATGACCCCGTGGTCAATCTTCACTAATCCTTCGCCCTGAGCTTCAACAGGTTCAGAGCACACCTCTCTCTCTGATCAACAGGGCATGAACATGTGAAGAAACATCCCTCCACATATGACAACCATCACATAGCAACAATCGGATCCTGAACTCCATCAAAAGTAGGGAGCTTCATATTATCGAAGTCCCGATACTGAAAACCTCTACTAGCTCCTCCCCATGCTGCTGCTACAGCCGTTGTAGCTGCCGCGGCAGCCGTTTCTATAAGAGCTGCATAGCGCTCATCAAAATACTCGACCATAGCAGTCTTGATCGACCCAAACAGTTCTGGTAGCTCGGCTCGGAATATAGCAGCAACCTCATCATGAAGGATCATACGAATCCTAGCATCCAACTCGTCCGTACTCATCTGACTGATGACCTCGGGTGGCACCAATCCACCTTGACCGCCCTCACCTGATCCCAATCCCGACCCGGATCCACTCCCAACATGCCTCGTAACCATCATACTGAAAAACATCGCAATACATCAAATACCTCCAACTAACCCGGGAATCAACCCCCAACCCAACCCTAGAGGTTGTGACTTCCTTGATACGCGTATGGGCCCATACTACCTTCCACACTTACCCAAATTTATCTCAAGTATCACCACAACACCCTAGAGATGAACAGGCACAACAAGCACTCAACCCTCACTCCTAGAGGATCACTGGATATTAGTCATCATAAATCAAGCAACTCTATCATGCAATTTCTGAAGATCCCTAGCCTAGTACTAGCATGTTGTTCTATCATATCTCATAAATAAATAACTTGTATGGTATTTTGGGGTTACTTACTGGCTCCGGCTGATCGTAACTCCGCGTCCTCCTTTACTCATTTTTTTTTAAACCATTTTAAATTTTCTTTTGAAAACTCTCCTTGATTTGAGACTGGATTCACACGAATGTTCCTCCAATTCACTCAAACCAAGGCTCTGATACCAACTTGTGACACTCTAAAAATTTTCAACCAATTTAAACTTTTCAAAAGCAACCCAATACATTAATTCATTACAAAAAAGGTTTTCAATACATTTAGTATCAGAGTATTCCCAAAACTAAATCATAAAACAAGAACATAAGGAGCGGTACGATCATGCCTTCGCCTTGCCACGGTCTCCTGAAGTACCTGAAACATTAAACCACAATTGTAATCCCGAACGCTTAGTGAGATACACCCAAAATACCAACCACATATACCATACACATAACATATCATAACAGAACAGAACAACCATGCACTTAAGGTCTACTGTGTCATTGGTCCGCCGCACCGGGCCTTCTGTGACATCCCCAATTTCACGGCCAGAAAAGACCGGTTTTGTTTATACTTTATTTCAAAATCAGAGTGACCTTTTAATAAGAGAATTGCGGAATTTGTCCCAAAACAATAATATGATAAAGATTTATCAAAAGCATTTCCTTATAAATGTATTTCATTAAAAGACTTGCGATGCAATGTTCGATACAGTACATAAGTATAAACAGTACATTATAAGCCTTACAATAGTTATTTACAACTAATGGCCTATAATTCAAAAGTCCCTCATCATCATCATAATTATGCTCTGAGTCCACTACCTGTAAAACAGAAAGTTAAGTGGGTCAGGCTTGGGAGCCTGGTGAGCATATACGGTTTTCAACCCATAAATAATAATAAATTTATTAATTTCATAAATCAACAATAAATTTACTAATTTCATCAATCAACAATAACCCTGATTACCCATTCCCGTTATCCTCACTTTACGTCCCTAAACACCTATACAAGGGACCTAGTCTAAGGATTTTATCATCGAGATGGACACTACTGCTAAGGGGGTTCCTCAACAATAAATGTCCTAAAGGCAACCATGAGGGGGATGGAGTAGATCGGTTAACACATCGTTCACAACACCTACAGGTTGCGAGCCTGCTAGCGTTCCACTAGACTGTCTAGAAGAGTCCGTGGTCGTCATCCATGCTCCGCTAGATGACTGGAACAACAACAACATCGAGGCCTCTCATCATTTTAACACACATCAACTATTTTGTCTACCCATGTTCTACCCAACATATTTGTAGATAAAATACATATACATTTTATAACTTGTATAAAACATTGTATTCAACAATCATCTCAAATAAACAATCAATATAATTACACATAACACGTATTTTATAGAAACTACTGCATATCTATGTGTAAGATGAAAGTGACTATACACTCACATGGTTTGATGATAATCGGGCAGCAATTCGTTCCTTAAAATGATCGTTTCTGATAAAACCGGGAGTTTTATTGAGAAACCGGGCTCTGCGAGAGTTGGAGCTTCAAAACCGAAAAGATAAAATTTTCCGGGTTTTTGGGCACTTCGGGATGTATTTCGGGCTTTAAAAATGATATCGGGGCTTCGGGGGAAGTCAAAATAGTCAAAATATAAGTTTAGGGGTGAAAATGACAACTTTGCAATTCTAGTCGGCAAATCTCGCATCCCTCTTATTTATAGGGTGCGAGTCCGAGGGATGATTGGCTAGGGAAGCTCCACGTAGCTGCTTGCGAGGCTCGGTCACGAAGGGAGGAGGTGGCTGCGAGGGAACGAGGCACGGAGGCGAGGCGCGTCAGAAGAGGATAGGTCGCAAGGCTGGTCGAATTCGGATGCAACACGCGTCGGATGCAGCGAAGGCCAGCGAGGCTCGGATGCGAACGGCGCGTCGGAGGATGCGAAGGCGAGACGTGGCTGCTTCGGATTCTTCCACGGAAGCGACACGCTCTTGATTCCGGCTGGACCTCGGCTTCGGCCTATCAGAGGCGGGCACGCGTCGGTCTCGGATTCGGCCACGACTCGGCGACGCAGCAGCTTCGGCCTTGATGACGTGTCCGGTTACTGTTCATGCGAAAATTTCCGAATTTTGAGCCCCGAACTTCAAAAATCCATAACTTTCACATACGAGCTCCATTTTTGACGTTCTTTATATGCACGCGTAGCTAAAATCATGCTCTACAACTTTCGTTTAGACTTTATCGGCTAATTTTGAATTTAATTTTAATATTATTATTTTTAACAGACCGGGACAGGATAATCCGTTAAAAATTCATAACTTCTTCATCCGACGTCCGTTTTCGTCAGTCTTTTTACCGTTGTACTACTATTGACAAGACCTTCGATTCTCGTTTAGGTTGTGTCGGCTAAATTTTGCTCGATCTTAAATTCAAGTATTTAGTTGTCTACTACTAAGCTTAAACTTAAAAAAATCATAACTTCCTCATACGAAGTCAGATTTGGGCGTTCTTTTTATCGAACTTCTCGGTTTAATGAATACTACGACTTTAGTTTAGAGTGTTAAGGCTAAAAAGCACTTTATCATAATATTCACTTTTTACGCTTCCCGGTGTCATGCCGGTTTTGTCGTGAAACTTCGACAGGTCATAACTTCTTCGTTATAACTTGGATTTCGACGTTCTTTATATCTCCGGAATCCTTGTTTCGGCCACTACAACTTTTTTAAAAGATATCGGCTTTTTATAATATTTATTTTAAATGCTTATTTTTATTATGAATTAATTAAATCATAATAATTAAGCAAATAAGCATATAATTCACATAATATTCACATAATTCCTCTTTACTACTTCAAAATGAGTTACAAAGGTTGACCTAGACTATTACAACTTTATTAATGCTTTTAACCCAGAAACACAGGCGTTCCAATTCTCTCCCCCTTAGGATGATTCCGTCCTCGGAATCACACATCAGCAAACAAATACGGGTAGCGACTCATCATGTCACTCTCCGTTTCCCATGTGAGATTTGGCCCATTCGTATGTTTCCATTGCACAAGCACTAAATCGACCATCTTGCGTCGCAACTTTTTAGTCTTACGGTCAACGATTGCCTCTGGTTCTTTGATTAACCTCTTGCTTTCATCCAATCTTAACTCAGATATTGGAATTATGTCGGGAATATCTCCTGTGAACTTCCTTAAATAAAACATATGGAAAGTGTTATGAATACCATCTAGTTCTTCTGGTAGTTCTAACTTGTAAGCTTGATTCTCAATCCTCTGAACAACTTTAAATGGTCTAATAAACCTTGGACTTAACTTTCCCCTTTTACCATATCTTATAAGTCCCTTCCACGGTGAGACTTTAAGCAAAATCGAATCACCAAATTCGAATGTTATCGGTTTTCTTTTCTTGTCAGCATAACTCTTTTGACGATCCTGAGCTGCTAACATCCTTTCCCTAATCATTTTCAACTTTTCAGCAGTTTGATGGACAATCTCAGGTCCCATAAACTGCTTTTCTCCAGCTTCAAGCCAACAAGACGGCGTACGACACTTTTGTCCATACAAAGCGTGATAAGGTGCCATCTTTATGCTTGAGTGGAAACTATTGTTGTAGGAAAATTCTACCAAAGGTAAATGTTCATCCCAGCTACCTTGGAATTCCAGGGTACATGCTCTCAGCATATCTTCAAGTGTTTGTATTGTTCTTTCACTCTGACCATCAGTTTGTGGATGGTAAGCTGTTCTTAAACACAACTTGGTACCCATTTCCTCTTGTAGACTTTTCCAAAATCGTGACGTGAAATGACTATCACGATCTGATACAATTATTAGAGGAACACCGTGAAGTCTCACAATTTCCTTCACGTAAGCATTCGCAAGCTTATCCATAGACCATTTTCATTGGCTGCTATGAAGTGTGCACTCTTGGTGAAACGATCCACGACCACCTAAATCATGTCATGACCGTTCTTTTTTCTGGGTAGTTTAGTCACAAAATCCATGGTGATGTCTTCCCATTTACCCATGGGTACAGGTAAAGGTTCTAAACTCCCATATGGTTTCTGATGTTTTGCCTTGACTCTTGCACATGTCACACATTCGGCCACATACTTAGCAACATCGAGCTTCATCGTTGGCCACCAGTAATAGGGTTTTAAATCCCTATACATTTTCGTACTGCCGGGATGAATCGAGTACATGGTCATGTGAGCTTCTTCCATCAGAACATCTCTTACTCCTCCCGTCTTAGGTACCCAAATCCTATCTTGGAATACCTTCAACCCTTGGTTGTTTGTACCGAATACTAATGTTTTGCCCAAATGTTCTTCTTTTCGGTCATTTTTCTCTAAAGCTTCTTTCTGAGCTTTCTTTATACTCTCCACAATTGTTGAGACAACCTCAATTCTAAACGCTCTTGGCCTTTTCTTTTCAAGGTTGACTTTCCGAGTGAGAGCATCAGCAACAACATTTGCTTTACCAGGGTGATAAAGTATCTCACAGTCATAGTCTTTGAGTAATTCTAGCCAGCGTCGTTGCCTCATATTCAGTTCCTTCTAATTAAAGAGATACTGCAGACTCTTATGATCAGTGAAAAGCTTGCACTTCGTACCATAGAGGTAATGTATCCATATTTTTAGAGCGAACACTATCGCTGCCAACTCCAAATCATGAGTAGGGTAGTTCTTTTCATGCTCCTTCAGCTGTCTTGATGCATATGCTATCACTTTATCTCGTTGGGTTAAAACACAACCGAACCTAACTCCAGATGCATCACTATAGACTACAAAGTCTTCAACTCCTTCGGGTAAAGAAAGAATTGGTGCTTCACATAATTTCTTCTTCAACTTCTCAAAGGCTTCCTTATGATTTTCACTCCAAGTATAAGTAGCTCCTTTGTGGGTCAAGGCTGTCAATGGAGTCGCGATTGAAGAAAAGCCTTAGATAATTCAGCGATAATATCCAACTAATTCTAGAAAGCTTCAAATCTTCATAGGACCTTCAATCGTAACCTTCGAGTTACATAATAAATCTTTATTGAGCACTCCTTCTTCTTCTTGGAATAAGTACTTTCCTTCATGTTCTAATGTGATACAATCACAGTTCAACATGTATTATTTCTAAACTTTCCTTCATGTTCTAATGTGATACAATCACAGTTCAACATGTATTATTTCTAACTACCAACTTCTTTAACAATGAGTGTGATACTTCTGTTGATCACTTTGATCATCTTTCATTTCAATCTTCTGGCTTAAGTCAAATGTTACATCGAACTTGGTTCTCTGAACCACATAATAAACTCATCGTGGTCGGACTCAATTTGATATGAACTCTAAGGTCGGAATAACAATCATTTTCTTAGTCATTACCAAAACGATGGTAACGACATACTAGAACAAGACGGAATCAAATAATAGCTTATTGGTAACCTTGTGACTTTCCCTGATCCAAGTGCGAGTCCTATGCTTCCAGTAGTATAGATCTCTACTACTATTCACACCTACTCATACTCGTCCCAAGTACTGTCTCGCAGTCCCCAAGTCCTAAAATCACAAAACAATTTAACACATACGAATGTGTCCAATTAATCATCAAATTTTTGTAAACTCTACTAGGACTTCTTTCACGCGTATCTTCAATGATCAACTCTACTTGAACTTGGTTGGTGATGGAAATTCCAAATGATTGGGACAACTTCAAAATTTACACCAGCCATTCTATTCATCAGGCGACAAAATCCAGGGTTTATTTTATTTCCTTGAAACGATTACACAAAGGTTCAAGTTTACCCTATACTATGCCTCTCATAGGCAAAACTACTTGTTACTATTCACATTACTACTTCGTAATTTGATCTTCGGGTATCAAGTCTTGACTTCTACTTGCTAGTGTTATTAATTGCTTCGTCAAGGATATCCTGAAATTCCTTTGGCGTTGATGGTGCACTTGGCCTTGTTACTTCATTGTTCTTCGGACAATTCTTAGAAATATGGCCTTTTTCTTTACATCCGTAGCACACCTGCTTGGGAATCATACACTTATTGGCGTAATGCCCTATTTCTCCACACTTGAAGCACTTCACCTTCCCGTCACAATTCCTAGAGTGTTTATTTTTGCACTTCCCGCACCATTTTCCTTTATCTCTTCTTTTTCCAAACTTTGAGGATATGTTTCTCTTGTTGGGCCTTGAAGACCCCTCAAATTTCCTCTTCTCGCCAACTTCAACTTTGTTGGCAGTGGTGTCATTGATCATTTCCTCAATAGACTTAGCAACCCTAATAGTTGCCTCAAGAACAGATGTCTGACGTACTGGCACAATAAGTTCATCCTTACTTTGTTGAATTAAACGTTTTGTTTCTTCCATCTGTTCACCTAACATCGTATGTACCATTGCCTGCACTCCAGTCATCGTGATTGGCTCAGGCTGTGGATTATCACTTCCGAACCCACTTTGAGTACTTGCCATTTCGATCTATACACCAATTGTAGGTGAATTTAGATCTTCATTTTTGTTAGATGTTAAGTCTTCGAAACATTTATATGTTAGTTCCAATATCGTAGTCATACGCTTAGAATCCTACACACATAAGGTTTCCAGATCCGGTCGGCAACAGACCATAGATCCGAACAATAATATCATGTATAGCAAACACATAACATTTAGCATATAAAACCATTTTAGGCATCTTTCCTAAAATATACTAGTGCTCACACCTCACAATCATCGCTTAGCATTCTAAGTTTAAGTCTAGAAATCCTACAAATTCCTAGTTCCCTTAAACTAATGCTCTGATACCAACTGTGACATCCCCAATTTCACGGCCAGAAAAGACCGGTTTTGTTTATACTTTATTTCAAAATCAGAGTAACCTTTTAATAAAAGAATTGCGGAATTGTCCCAAAACAATAATATGATAAAGATTTATCAAAAGCATTTCCTTAGAAATGTATTTCATTAAAAGACTTGGGATGTCATGTTCGATATAGTACATAAGTATAAACAGTACATTATAAGCCTTACAACAGTTATTTACAACTAATGGCCTATAATTCAAAAGTCCCTCATCATCATCATAATTATGCTCTGAGTCCACTACCTGTAAAACAGAAAGTTGAGTGGGTCAAGCTTGGGAGCCTGGTGAGCATATAGGGTTTTCAACCCATAAATAATAATAAATTTATTAATTTCATAGATCAACAATAAATTTACTAATTTCATCAATCAACAATAACCCTGATTACCCATTCCCGTTACCCTCACTTTACGTCCCTAAACACCTATACAAGGGACCTAGTCTCAGGATTTTATCATCGGGATGGACACTATTGCTAAGGGGGTTCCTCAACAATAAATGTCCTAAAGGCAACCATGAGGGGGATGGAGTAGATCGGTTAACACATCGTTCACAACACCTACAGGTTGCGAGCCTGCTAGCGTTCCACTAGACTGTCTAAAAGAGTCCGTGGTCGTCATCCATGCTCCGCTAGATGACTGGAACAACAACAACATCGAGGCCTCTCATCATTTTAACACACATCAACTATTTTGTCTACCCATGTTCTACCCAACATATTTGTAGATAAAATACATATACAGTTTATAACTTGTATAAAACATTGTGTTCAACAATCATCTCAAATAAACAATCAATATAATTACACATAACACGTATTTTATAGAAAATACTTCATATCTATGTGTAAGATGAAAGTGACTATACACTCACATGGTTTGATGATAATCGGGCAGCAATTCGTTCCTTAAAATGATCGTTTCTGATAAAACCGGGAGTTTTATTCAGAAACCGGGCTCTGCGAGAGTTGGAGCTTCAAAACCGAAAAGACAAAATTATCCGGGTTTTTGGGCACTTCGGGACATATTCCGGGCTTTAAAAATGATATCGGGGCTTCGGGGGAAGTCAAAATAGTCAAAATATAAGTTTAGGGGTGAAAAATGACAACTTTGCAATTCTAGTCAGCAAATCTCGCATCCCTCTTATTTATAGGGTGCGAGTCCGAGGGGTGATTGGCTAGGGAAGCTCCACGTAGCTACTTGCGAGGCTCGGTCACGAAGGGAGGAGGTGGCTGCGAGGGAACGAGGATAGGTCGCGAGGCTGGTCGAATCCGGAAGTAACACGCGTCGGATGCAGCGAAGGTCAGTGAGGCTCGGAAGCAAACGACGCGTCGGAGGATGCGAAGGCGAGACGTGGCTGCTTCGGATTCTTCCACACAGGCGACACGCGCTTGATTCCGGATGGACCTCGGCTTCGGCCTATCAGAGGCTGGCACGCGTCGGTCTCGGATTCGGCCACGACTCGGCGACGCAGCAGCTTCGGCCTTGATGACGTGTCCGGTTACTGTTCATGCGAAAATTTCCAAATTTTGAGCCCCGAACTTCAAAAATCCATAACTTTCGCATACGAGCTCCGTTTTTGACGTTCTTTATATGCACGCGTAGCTAAAATCATGCTCTACAACTTTTGTTTAGACTTCATCGGCTAATTTTGACTTTAATTTTAATATTATTATTTTTAACAGATCGGGACAGGATAATCCGTTAAAAATTCATAACTTCTTCATCCGACGTCCGTTTTTGTCAGTCTTTTTACCGTTGTACTACTATTGACGAGACCTTCGATTCTCGTTTAGGTTGTGTCGGCTAAATTTCGCTCGATCTTAAATTCGAGTATTTAGCTGTCTACTGCTAAGCTAAAACTTAGAAAAATCATAACTTCCTCATACGAAGTCAGATTTGGGCGTTCTTTTTATCGAACTTCTCATTTTAACGAATACTACGACTTTAGTTTAGATTGTTAAGGCTAAAAAGCACTTTATCGTAATATTCACTTTTTACGCTTCCCAGTGCCGTGCCGGTTTTGTCGTGAAACTTCGACAGGTCATAACTTCTTCGTTATAACTCGGATTTCGACGTTCTTTATATCTCCGGAATCCTTGTTTCGGCCATTACAACTTTCTTAAAAGATATCGGATTTTTATAATATTTATTTTAAATGCTTATTTTTATTATTAATTAATTAAATCATAATAATTAAGCAAATAAGCATATAATTCACATAATATTCACATAATTCCTCTTTACTACTTCAAAATGAGTTACAAAGGTTGACCTAGACTATTACAAATTTATTAATGCTTTTAACCCAGAAACACGGGCGTTACACCTTCAGTCCACCTGGTCCACCCTCCGAGTCTAGCCATATCCATCGAGTTTGCAGTGCGGTTGGTCCGCCCGCACCGGGCCTTCAACCCACCTGGTCCACTCTCTGAGTCTACAGTATGACTGGTCCGCCCGCACCGGGCCTTCAGTCGGCCTGGTCCACTCTCCGAGCCTCTGCACGTCTGGTCCACCCTCGTGGGGCCTATAGCCTATCGAGACCGCTCGCTGGGCCTTTGGAATATGCGGTTCACCCTGGGTATGTTGGCTTACAACACAAAGCAGGAACCGCCTCAACCCAACCCCAGTCAACCAACCATGTGCACATAAACATATAACCATATAATAATTAATCATCAATCAACCGATCTAGCAGATCACATACATAACATACTCTAACCAGGATACTGACCTTAACCAGGTCTCAAACATATACCATCCTAACTACCAAGATGCAAGCATATAGCAAAGCAAAAACATAACAACTACCCGGATTCCCATCCGATAAAGGGCCGGCCTTGGTGCCTTAGACCCTATCGATATAGTGAGGATACTCTCCTCACAACTGCTGACTGAAGATATAAGATCACGCTGCTCCAACCTCCGACACGAACTCCACCACTTATCAATACCAAATGACTGAACTCAATAAATACCAATAATTACCAAAATACCCTTGGAAGTCAACTGGTCAATTCTTGGTCAAAGTCAAAGTCCTCAGTCAAAGTCAAACTTCCTGACTGACTCTACTTGCCGAGTCAGCCCGGTGACTCGTCGAGTCCCTATGCTCTGAAAACTCCCATATCGCGACCCAACTCGCCGAGTCGCCCCAAGACTGGTCGAGTCCCATGAAATCTGAGTCCCTTCATGCTCAACCCACCCAGTCATCCTTCGACTCACTGATTCACGACTTAACCAGAAAAGGTTAGGATTCCTCGACCAGACTCGCCGAGTCCAAGGCAACATTCATCAGACTCGCCGAGTTGTTCTTCCAACTCGTCAAGTTCCTGCCTATCTTCATCCAACTCGCCGAGTCCACCCATGCGACTCGCCGAGTATCTTCAGCTCTTAACTCATGAAGTGGCTTTTTAATCCATGTTGGGGCTCCAATCCAGATCTATCCTTCTACAAGCTATTCCTCACGTAAAGTTGCAAACTTTATGTGATTCCAAGAATATATAAACTCAAAACACATTAGGGCTTGGGTTTTAGACAAAAGGGGCTTCACCAATCATCTAAGGACTGAAACTTTATGAACTTATGACTCAAAAGAGGTTCAGATCTGAAGTTTCAGCTTCAGATCTAGCTTCTAAAACAATTCCCTTAACCAAGGAAAACCCTAGCCTCCACATATGAATGATTCTAGAAGAAAAGGTCAAGGTAACAGCTTAATACCTCACAAATGTGTCCCAAACTGGAGTGGGTTCTGGATCCACACGATATCCTTGATGGTTGCCTCTTGCTCTTCAAGTCTCCTCCACCAAATTCACTTCTCAAAGCTCCAAACACTCTCCAAGCTCTAACTCACGGCTATTAGGGTTTCTGGGACTCAAAGGGAGTGTAGAGAGGGTAGTATGTTCTTTATATATAGCACAAACTCCGGATTAGGTTTTTCTCATTCCAGCACCAACTCGCAGAGTCCAGCCTCCGACTCGCCGAGTTGGTCACTTAACGTGTGACCAGAAACGCGACTCGACTCGCCGAGTCGATCCCTCCTTTATTACACCAAGCACCCTGAACTTGCACTTCTGAACTTGGGGTGTTACAGAGAGAGAGAGAGAGAGAGAGAGAGAGAGAGAGAGATGTGTGTTCATTTATTTTAACTATTTATTGTGTGGATTTAAAGATAATTATGGACCAATCATTTTAATTATTAACATTTAATTATTTAATTAAATATATAAGGGTAGTTTGGTAGATTGAAAAATAAATAAATTGGTTTAATTTAAATTCAATCCTATTATTATGGTAACTGCTTTATTCATTAAGCGTATAATTATAATTATGGTAGATATTTTCTTTCCTTCCATTCCTTACGACATTGATCATCGACATTCACTGATTTTATTTCATTTATTCTATCTCTCTCGATCTCCCTTTATGTTCTCATCCCTCCCATGTCCTGATCCAGCCATCAAAGGACTTCAAAAAAACCTCACCACCTCCTACACTGCCCCTATCTCAATAAAAATCGGCATTTCAATTGAAGAACCACCCTGAAAATTTAAGCTAAAAATTAGGGCTTTTTATTGTTTACCATTCCACTATATATCGTTGTTCCCCCATCCTCCATCGAATCATTTTTGTTGAAAGGGAAGGCATACAAGTACTCATCTGCTTCCAAGCTTTGATTTGGAGATAGTCGGCTTCCATGTATGCGCTCTATAATCTTATTTGTCTCCTCACCCCTATCTCATCTCTCGCTTCCCTTCCTTTTCCATTTTTTGTAACACAATCCAAGAAACAAACCCACCATGGAAAACGATGCTGGCATATGCTTTCAAGAAGTCTGATACTACCCCTATCTCAAGAAATAGAAACAGACCCACCATGGAAAACCTAGTAAACAGGTGAGAAGTGATGTTCAAAAAAGCTTCAACCTTTTCTTCTTCAAGGTCTCACATTTATTTTGGGTTTGAACCTGGTTTGAGCTTTTTCATTATCTAATTTTGGTTTATTCGTGCGTTAATACAACTAAGTTTTAGAATTTGTATCACATTTCTTTCTATATTTGATTATATTGAACTGTTGTGGTTATGTTATAGGATGGATATCGACTTATTTTGATGGCTCCATCCAATAGTTTCACCAATTAAGTTGTTAATGGCGAGTCCCCCGTTCTATTCACTACCTTCATTGCCAAACTTAAGTACACATCCAAGACAAATTTATCTATTTCTGGTTTTTGGTGCCCAAACTGCTTCTTTCTTGATTATTATTTGCAAAAGTTTTATCTTGCAATTTTCAATTCGTAAACAAATACTTTATTATGAAGGTGTAAGAGGTTAAAGGTAATGACATCTTTTGTTTTGTTTATTTATTTTTATAGCTATTCACGCTCTATTATGCCTATTTATGTTTTTAAAATAAATATAATACATATTAAATCAAAAAAGAATTGGTTAACTCGTCGAGTAGGCGGTGTGGTTGGGATTGAAAGTTAGTTTGCGGTTGGGGTTGAGATAAGAATTGAGTTTCTTGAACCACTTCAAACGGATCAACATCCACATTCGGACGAGGTGTTGGTTAAGATTGGTTGTAGTAAAATCTCATCGGTTGAGAAGAGAACATATTAAATGGAAACATTTGCAGAGCCATTGTAGGAAAGTAGAAGCTAGCGGGAGAGTGAATTGATTGATCAAATGTAACAACCCATTATTTCAGATCATTATAATGACTAAAAGTCAATTTTTGTAATCTCTTTGTAAAATAATAAAATAGCATCAACAATGAAATGTTCAAAAAGCTCAGTTTGAGTATACTATGTAGTATATATCGTAACAAGGTTTCCAAAAATATAAAGAACACAAAAATCCGAGTTATAACGAAGAAGTTATGATTATTTAAAGATCCGTAACAATACCGGTAAAACACTGTTAAGTCTAAAACGAGAAATTTCAATAAAATACTTATTAGCCTTAGGTATCCAAATAAAAGTAGTAGACATCATTAAATCGTGAACATACATAAAAAGAACGCCCAAATCTGACTTTGTATGAGGAAGTTATGATTTTTCGAAGTTTCGGGATAATGGTAGATAGCTAAAAACATGAAATAGAGATCAAACGATTTTTAGCCAAAGCAACCTAAACGAAAGTTTAAGATCACAATAAGAGTATCGCAACGGCAAAAAGACAGACAACAACGGACATCAGATGGAGGAGTTATGAATTTTTAACGGACTCTTCCAGTCTCGGTCTGTTAAAATATATTATTAAAAATAAGTTCAAAATTAGTCGATGAAGTCTGAACGAAAGTTGTAGAGCATTTTCTCACCTACGTGTGGATATAAAGAACGTCGAAATCAGAGCTCGTACGTGAAATTTATGGATTTTACAAGTTTAGGACATGAAATTTGAGGCTGTCAGGCAGCCCACGACGTGAGCCTGTGACTGATGGGTTCCAGATCTGGCAGCAGACGTCTCGTCCATGGAAGAGGATAAGATCGACCTCACGACGTGAGCAAGCCTATGCTCACAACGTGAGACCCAAAAATCAGCCTATAAATAGAACCCAAGGGGTTCCGAGTTTAGTTGCTCAATTCTCTTCACTCTCCTCCTTCTACTCTCTATTAAGCCCCTCTAAACCACCCCGAAGCCCCGATAACACTCCTGGAACACGATGTGAGTCTCGATGCCCCCGAGATTCCCGAGAAATCGACTTCTTTCTAGTCGAAGTGTTGCATGAGTCAAGCCTTGTCTTCTTCAAACCATCACATCTACCAAGTGAGTTCATACCCCCATTTCTACGCTTTTAAATGTTTTATAAATATTTTGAACATATTACGGGGGAGAATACAAGTAAACACTCGGTTAATTCCGAGTGCAAATATGGAAACTTTTGCTATGCTTTGCATGTGATTATCTTATCTATAAAAATGGAATTGTTAAGCTTGCAAAACACATTTTACATGGTCTTATCCTTATAGGATGAAACAAAACCATACTATTATGAATCTCATCTATACAAATGCATTATATCAAGGATAACCACTCTTCTTAAACTATTTTATGCATTCAAGAAAACACAAATTATGCCTTTGTTAACATTGTTAAAAATGATAATCATTGCATACAAACTCATCATATTCAATACGCGACTTAGTTGAGAATTCGTGAGACGATTCGCCTTCACTCTACCTTTTGTTAAAGGTACCAACAAAAGTCCTGTTTATAACCAGAATCTCCCATTTGGAGAACGTGATAAGTGTGTATAGATCTATACGATACTAATGATCCCACATCCTGACTGTTAGCTACAGTCCTTTGGGTGACAAGTGTCATAACATCTCGACGCCTGAAGAACGTCGCCACATGCAAAACTATGATAGTATGGTTATAATAACTCACCGGATAGACAATTATTATGGTATTATGATTTCGGTGGAAAGTAACTATTAATGTTATTTTTCATATTTTTCAAGCTCGATCTTCATATAGTTTTATTATATAAAACTATACCTCTATCTTTTTAAGCATATTATAGTTGCTTACATTTTATGGTCTTGGACATTTAAGACTGCTATTCACAATTGGAAAATAAGGGATTTTCCTGGTTCAACTATTTACAATTCATACAACGATCTTTCATACTCATTGCATACATCTATAAGAAAATCAAGGATTTTCTGGAAAACAAACACGAACTTTCGAATGGCATACATTTTCTCAAAACACTACTTATGAACTCACCAACTTAATTGTTGACACTTTTTCTTGAAATAACTTGTATTCTCAGGAAATCACTAAGCCAGGTACCAACTACTTTTGAAGATTAACGCGCTAGCGTTAGTAACATATTTTGGATCACCATATAGTATTTGATATTCAAACATGTAATACATACAATCATGTAAACTTTTCAAATATTTATATTATGGTTGTGTGTACTTTCTTTACTATTCAATTGTTATGATACTGAATATGACGTCCTCCGCCCCCAAACATTTCCGTCGTTCTGGTTTGGGGGTGTGACATCAAATGATGGTCGATAACTTGGTGGTGATGGAAGGTTTGGGGTGGAAGGTTTGGTGATTGAGTGTTTGGAGGTGGAAGGTGTAGTGATGGAAGGTTTGAAGATTTCTTTTTGTTGGTTCTTGGGGTATTTTTTGCTTGATATGAAGACATGTTTCGTTGGTGGATTGAAAGAGTTTATGAGAGATATGATATTTTGTATGGAAGGTTCTGTTGAGTTGATAATCAAGTGAATTTGGTAGAGTTCATCAACCTCGATCATAGTTGAAGACTTTCTTTTCCAGGCCGCATTGATATGATCAATGTAATTCCTTTCCGCTATATAGGCAGATTTATGTTTCTCCGAAGCAAATAGGTATGGGAATCTATTGGAGAGTGTTGAGCTTCTAAACCATACATCTGTCCAAAAGCAAGTGTGTTCTCCATTACCTACATTCACAGAAAACATATTACTCAGAGCAATCCCAAGTGAATCTATATCTCCCGTTACCTTAACAATGTTACCACATACCCCGTTTAAATTGTTTTTAGATAACGATGACAATGGCTTCCTATGGATGTTATGTATTCCCATAATGACAGATTTCAATATCGAGTTCTGGGGACCTTTTAGCCTCAAGATCCATTTCATTATAAGTGCACAATTTAGGATACGTAGTGATCCCACACCAAGGCCTCCATTTTCTTTTTTAGCTTGTATGTTTGTCAAAGCTACCTAATGGATTTTATTTTTTTCCTCATTTCCACCCTACAAGAATCTCCTTCGTGTTTTCTCCTACGATTCAATCACTCCAATAAGTGATTTAAATATGGAAAAGAAATAAAGTGGAAAGCTTCCCATTACCGACTTCACAAGGGTGAGAAGTCCGCCGATAGATAGAGTATTTTCTGTCCAAGAAGAAAGCCTAGTTTGAATACGATCAATAATAGGTTTCCAATTTTTAATGAGGTTCATATTAGCTCCGACCGGGACCTCCAAGTAGGTGAAAGGAAAAGCTCCTACGTCGCATCCAAGTATACTAGCGCTAGATGTCAGTTCACGATCGGATACACCAATTCCAAACACCTTTGACTTAAAGAAGTTTACTTTTAAACGGGAAGAAGCAAGGAAACAACGAATAATTATAGCCAAGTTTTTAAGATTTCCTCTCGTCCATTCACCAACAAAAATCGCATCATCGACGTAGAAGAGGTGAGAAAGGCTAGTATTACTCTTCGGGATGTTAATTCCATGGAATAGATCTTTATCGCAAGCATCCTTCATGGCAATATTTAGACATTCCATTGCTATTGTAAAGAGGAACGGGAAGAGTGGGTCTCTCCTTAACGGACTCCTGTAGAAAGGGTGAATTCCTTTGTAGTAGAACATTCAACAACACCAAGGCACGGGCAAACGCAAAACACCCTGAGTTCCAACTTCTCCATTTAATTCCAAACCCCATTTGACACACTGAGTCAATATATACCCAATTGATCGAGTCAATTGTCTTGTTGAAATGCACCTTTATTAGAAACATCTTTTTTGTTTTTTTCTCAAGAACATATTTCATTGATAATAAGAGGTCCATCAAGTATCCTCAAACTATGAGATGTGGTCATGACATCTCCCTTTTACCTTTATTTGTCATGTTCGTTTAAAATGCTCGTATTTTTTTTTTTTTTTGTTGATTCTTTATCAATTGCCATAATTTATTTTCATTTAGTGATTTCCCAAACCTGAATTTCTTTGTCATTTGGCTTCATATTCTCACTTTTTATTTATATAAGTCCTTGAGCTTCATTTTTTTCACTTGAATGCCTTTATCATTTAGCTTCGTACTTTTAACTGTGACAACATTTGATGGCAATACATACATTTAACGTTGGTGATTTCAAGATGTGTGATTTTTACGATGACAACTGTCTTCTTAGAAATTAGAGAGGAAACATGGTCATATTTAATAATCACTAAGGTTATTGGGATTTGAAGGATCATATAAAGTTTACTTTATGTAATTTATATTTTGACTCTATGACTTAGTATCACAAAATTTAATATGGGATAATCCACCATAGGAACTTTTATATCGAGAACAAAAGCAAATCAGTATATTATTCTTTTGGTAGGATTGGCTAGGATCTTCTAAGAGATCCAAAATTATAAGTATATATACTTATTATCCAAAAGACTAAACTGCTGTACAGATGGTTCATGTTGTTTGTTTAAAATTGTTATTTTAGTCCAAAAAAGTTTTGAATAGACCATAGGTTTAAAGATTTTGATCCAATTTAACTTATTTAAAATGACGGATTTACCATTGGTACTTACTTTTTCTATTTTTTATTTATTTAAATGTTTTTTTTGATTAAAAGAACAATAAAAAAGGAATCTCTCTCTCTGTGGACGCAAAGAGTACAGAACAATCACCATGTTCATCTTCTCTAACTATCCCTCCCAAAAACCCTAAAATCCATAATCAAACCCACATGGTGGCTGATAGATACGATGAAAAATCAAAATGCCCCAAATCCTTAATTTTTTTTCTGTTCTTTTGATTTTCTCCGATTTGAATCCTACTGCAAGAATCTACAGGGTTTAGGACTATGTTCAACGAACAGATAGAAGCAATGCGCCCTTCATCTTTCTCCATTAAAGCATTCTACATTCTAGGGTTCGAATTACCCTCTCTTTGTGGTGTGATTTTACCAGATATTGAAGCTTGCCCCCGACAACTTCGATTTAGGTGTGATTAGGGCTCGAAAACCATCAATTGGATCAAAAATGATAGCGTACCTGCAACTCGAAATTCGGATAACGGGAACTGAACATCCTCTCCGGTGGAGATGATGAAAGAAAAAAAATGACGGGTCATTTGATTCCTCGGTTTGGCCCTTTGCGATTCACACAAAAAAAAATGGCGATGGGGACTTACGTAGTAGCAGCAACAGCAACATAACAGAGGTGGTTGATGGTGGTGACCAAGAGCAACTCTACGGTGGCAGGAGGTTGCCCGACAGCCTAGCGGTTGCTTCTTTTTGCTTATGTCGGCAGTGGTCATCGAAGGGGAAGATGGAAGAGGTAGGGCAGCAAGTTGGAGGGTTGCTTGGGGGCTGTTGTATCACCAGAAGAAAGGATAAGGGGTTGTGAAGTGGTGGTACACGATGGCAGAAGGTGGCAGTGGGGTGATGAGAAAAAGGATGGAAGGGAGTGAGGAAGGTCTGAGGTATGTTGGTGGAGTGGTTTTCGATCCAATGTGGGAGGTATAACGGTAGTGTGTGGTGTTGGAGAGAGAGAGAGAGAGAGAGATATTTCATTTTATTTTTTTATTTTGTTATTATAAATTATAAAAATAAATAGAAAATGCAAATTTTCTTTTTTATTTTTTCTTTTAATCAAAAAAAGTATTTAAATAGTAAAAAAAACTGAAAAAGAAAAAAATAAGGGTAAAATAGTCATTATGAAAAAAGTTTATGGAAAACTTGATCAAACTCACGAAAAAATAAAAAGTTTGGACCTCTGGTGCTAGTCCAAATCTTAAAGTGACAATTTTGAGGAAACCAAATTGACCATTTGTAGAGTTTGTCTATCCAAAAATTAGATAAGATTAATGAAATAATGTTTTAGATAAAATAAATAATAAAAAATTGTTTGTGTAAGGAAAAGTGTGATTGGGTGTCCATGGCTACTTAGGTAGCCCAAAGTAACGTGGTCATGCAACTTGGGTTACCAGGTAGCTTGGGTTGTCCAACATCTTGGACTCCCCCTCTCAAGTCCTAAAACTTTCAATTTTCTCTTATTCCTCTATTTTTCTTTTTTCATTTTTTGGACACACTTTTGATCCAATACACTTAAAATTTCAGGATGCTGTCTTTTACTCTCATTAATCGTTAGCATGATCATCTCAAGGGTTCCCCCTCCTAAACCATATTGTTTTTCATGGTAGGGATCAAACTTGCATTGTACAAAGTGTGGATTTTGCACCACCTAACTTATATTGGATCATGGTTTTAGTCCCATTTAATAGTCGTATAAGTTCGAATTACAATAAATGACCAGCACATTATAATCACCAACAATATGAAGATTTTTTGGATGACTTTATGACTATTTTCCATGATTTTTGTCCTCTCAAAATGTTAATTTCTTGTGGAATTTTGTTCACCATATTCGATCAAACCTTATAAGATCATTGGTTTACACTTGCGGTTCAATAATAGTTTTAGTAAATTACAATCGGTTCATATTTAGAGTTTTATAAACACTTTAAGAATTAGAAACACATTTAGTTGATATTTTTGTCGTTTGTATAGTTTTGGAACCTTATTGCTATTTTGCATTCATCTTGATCAATGTTCGAGTTTTAGATAAGTTGTTAAATTAAGGCTCGAGCCTACAAATGTCATAAGCAATATCCTACAAGGAATAAATATAATAATAAACTGAATCCTTGTTAACTTCAGTTAATCATTCTCTTTTGGTTGCAACATCAAAAGATACAAAAATCAAGATTTTACAAACATTGATCATAAGATTAATACAATATGCATCATATCTACATTGAGCTTGAGTAAGTTTTCGAAGCAAGCCACCTCTCAGCTAAAGCCATAGCTTCTTTTGGCTTGTATTGTGCCACTGAATGACCGGCACCCTGCAAGTATATAAATCAAAGAACTAAAATACACATTCAAGATAGACTTACTTGATTATGAATATAAAATACGAAGGAATTAAACATGCAAAAGCATAATGATTGTTTTATTTAAAATATCGATGATGACAATAATGTGTATCTTACTTTAACAGTGGCAAATGCCAAGGAGAATTCTTTTTGTGCATATGCCATTTCATATCTGGAATAAAACAATGAGATTAGTAAACATATAACTAAATTATAAAATACGCAAATAAATAAAGTCGATTCTCACCCTCCGACTTGATTGTTAACATAGAACGGCTTCCATGGGCTATCAATTTCTAGATTAAGAGCAACTATCCATTGCTCGATTCCCACATATGGAAATGTCATATCATGATCACCACTGTCAATAAAATGCCTTATGTTATGCATAATCTTTCACTATGGTCTAGTTAGGGAACAAAAAGGTTGAGAATATTGTTATGTTACCTAAAGATCAAAGCTCGACAACTTTTACTAACAAGTTTCTTGTGGTACGCAAAACTACTAAAGATATCATAAGCATAACAAAATGTATCATTTTTTCCTTCAAAGTAATGCATCGTCATGTTGAATAACTCCCATTTTTGAATCGTTCCCTGAACATAAATTATTGAACAAGTTTTGATTATATATAATCCCTAACTTATACCTCCTTCAAACAATATATAAATAACACACCTTGCGAACTTTAAGGGCTTGTTGCACAACCTCATCATTCATCCAATCTTCTCCAAAATTGTAATAGTTCTCCTAAAAGAGCAGCGAGAATATGAATATCATTAGTTTTAGGAATCAAATTCCTATGACTCAAGATCAACCATGGAAGTATAAGTTCTTGTATAGACAAAGGAGAGAGATACATTACTTGACAATATGGCTTCACATCTGATTTATTACAAAACGGATCCAATATATTTTCCATATTTAGTCCACTTGTGCACTACAATTCCTAAAATTAGATGGCTACATGTTTTATGAAATCAACATGGTTTTATAAAATCAATTTAGTCAACATACCTCCATGTATCTTTGAAGACTATCTCTGCATATCGAATTGACAATATTCGTGTTCACATAATTACCACCACAATTTCCTATTGCAGCCTACAAAATCAAATTATTATCACTATTATACAAATATAATTCATAATTTCATAGTAATTCTTACAAATGTCTAAAAATTACCTTATAAATGTCATCAGATATAAGTGCCATACGATGAGCATATTCAAATCTAGAATTGAAATCCATGAACTTATGGGTGAGAGGACTGCAAAGAATGTAACCCTATGTGCCAATTCAAAAAAAAAAGATTATTTTGTATCTTCAAATTAAATTAAAATATAAAGCTTTAAATTTCATGAGATTTCATGGATAATATACTTGAATATTCAATGAAGGTTGATCACCTCGTTCATTTTCTACAAACAATATTTTTTCAACATGTCACAACCCTTTTTACGCATGATGTGAAATAGAAAATCGATATATCACCAAAGAGAATCATGTACCTTTGTACACTTCCAAAGTAATGATAGGCGTTATAATTCCCATGTAAGAAGTTCCCGCTATGTACAATGGGTTTTTTAAAAACTTACGATGGTCGATAAGAAACTGTTGGATATCAACCCTGAACATATAAGATTGAAAGACTTAAAATCAATTTTAGATTAAAATAAGATATACCTTCCGAATAAAATCGTTAGCTTGCTTGACCAAAATGCTATCACTACTGATTGATGCTTCTTTTGTCATGGCATATGAGAATCCGACACCCGCAGGCATATCAACAAATATGATATTAGCTATCTACAACAAACCAACCCTACAAATTTTAGCCAATATATAAACATAAATTCTTACTCAGATTCAATATATAATAATATAATGGCAATGTGGTGAAACTTTATTAACCTTAGTCCATGAGTTTGGATTTAATGTGACTGTTATATTCTCCGGAGCATTGGCAAAGTTAAAACTAAGTGGACCTACAAGAAAGTAATTCATTAGAAAAAAAAAAAAAGTCAAAGTTGAAACTAAGTGTTAGCGGACTTGCAGAAAAAGTAATTCATTAACAGATTGACAATTTCAATAAAACACATTCTCATTTTTATAGGGTTAAATGTAGAATATTTTTACCAAAATGGAATGTTTTATAAACTTATTTACCAAAAAAGTATATTTTAAAAATATTTACCATTTAGGGTTTAAATGTAATACCAATTCAAATTCGAAAAAACCAAAACAAAACAAATAGAATAAGACCCTTGAAAGACACACACAACATATGACGTCTTTGAGATCGCGACAATCATCTTCTTCTCTTTCGACCACATCCGACGTCGGATAGTCGGATTCCAACCACAACAGACACCAAAAAGTCCGCTACGAGCATAGAAGACATTGACAAGTCTGCCTCCATCCTTGCTGCACCAAGAAAACCCTAACTTATTGGAAAATTATTCCTCGATTCCCACCAGCAGACGAAAAACAAGCCCAATTTCCTATAAGTCTTCATTTGCACCAGCTTTGTGATTTACTTCATTTGCTTCAGCCCTATTGTGATTTGCTACAACATTCAGATTTTATGCATTGTAATTGATTTTTTGTTTTGTTCCTATTTGCTAGATGGATGTTGTTACAGAGTTTTGTTATTAGGGTAGGACAATTCATGATGGTCAATATGCTATAAATTATAGTAAAACTCCAAAAAAGCAATCGATGCTACATCTTTTGAAAAACACCGCCACCACATCAACTTAACTTGCAGATATCCATCCGTAGGTATTGGAAATCTTGTAAAATACATCCCTCTTCTTACCAAAGATAATGATGATGTTAGAATCATGTTTTATGTGCTTGGTCTCCATCAAGAAGTAAGTAACATTGATCTATATTTAGAGATTGAAAACAATGTTCAAATTCGATACACATGGCGTCTAGGTATAAACATTTGTGTTTTACATTATTTACATGTTTCTACTTATTTTGAATGTGATAACTTAGTCTGTAATTTTTTATGTAGAAATCACAAATCTGTTATTCTAGAAGAGGAAATGAACAATAAATTACTATTACCTAATACGAGTCATGCTAATTTCATATAAGTCATGAAGCGTATTGGCTACAATCGTCATCTAGAAAATTGCTTCCTCATGAAGCGTATTGGCTACAATCGTCATCTAGAAAATTGCTTCCAAATTTAGAGTATTTACAGAATAATATGTTTAGAATTTTTATTTTTATTTATAAAAGTTAATAGCAAATAGTTAAAGAAAATGTAAAAAAGAATATTTAAAAAACAGTAAAAATTAAAGAAAAATAGTTAAACATATTAAAAAAATATGAAAACAATGTTTTGGTAAATATTAAAACAATAGCTGAAATTTTTTTAAAAGTTCAAAAAAAATATTATTTTGATAAATATTTTTGATAATTATATCTTTTTAGTAAACATGTTTGAAAGTAGACCTATTTTATAAATATTTTTTTCAAACTCACTTATTTTGTAAAAAAGTAGTCAAATTTACAATACCTTGTTTTAATTTCTAATTTAAATAATAAATAAAGTTTGAAATCATTAAACAAAATCGACAACTTTATAAAAATAAGCAATTTTATTATCTTTTTTACAATGTGACAACCAACCTAGTGATACAGAGGAGAACACAAACTTCTGGAACGAAGCATGGTTGGGCATGTTACCATTATCCATTCGATTCCCGAACCTCTTCAAGCTTGAAAAGCGTAAATCAGCACATATTTATGAACGGAGAAACTATTACGGTTTTGCTGCGGACTGGAAAAGGACCCCTTCGCGTCCCCGATTGAGATTGCGGAACTTGAAGTACTTAAGGAAATTATTAACTCATTTTCCTTCTTGAATGTTAAGGACTCGTGGAAATTCTCTTTGGCTACAGATGGTGTATTTAGAGTGAATATCCGTAGGGATCAAATCGATTCTGTTATTACTGATGTATCCATAAAAAGAATGGAATGGAATAGCATGGTTCCAGTTAAAGTGTTTGTCTTTATATGGAGAGCTTGTTTTGGACGAATTCTGACTGTTAATGCCTTATCTCATAGAGGAATAAACACCAACTCAACTATATGCTCAATGTGCTCGAGTCAGGAGGAAACAACAGACCATTTGTTAGTGGATTATATGTTTGCCCGCAACACCTTTAAATAGATATCGAAATGGTGTGGAGTAGATATTCAGCGCTTCTGTACTGTGGCGGATGTTATTAGTGTTGGGGAAAACGAAATAGAGTTATTGGAAATCTGGATTATAAACAGGAATCGCGTTAACATTTTCCGTGTTTGATATTTTGACCCTATATTCCTTGGGTATCACGAAATCCAAACTTGAGATAATTCATGATGCAGCAATTCCGATTTAAGGCACAAAATCAGAACAATTGAAGAAAATGAAGTGAAAGAACGTTCTGTGTTTTCTTATGTGTTTCAATAGTTGTTTTCACAGGTTTATCCAATCAACGGATAAGTCACAGCAGTTTCTATCTTTTAAGAATTACAAATCAGACCTTGTAATGTCTTTTCACAAGGACCCCGACTTGACACAATAGATTAGGGTTCAGTACTAATAATATTTAGTAAATACAAGTGTGCACTCCCGCACCTCCTAACTTATATTATAATTAAAACATTATTCTTAAAACACTTGTTAATTTCATTACACTAAAATATATTTGATGATAAAATCACCAACAATTAGTTTTGCATCTCAATGGGGTAATTGCCCTAAGAAGAGGAAAATACTCATAAGCATAGTATATGGTGTAGTTTGGTATATTTGACTTGCGAGAAATAACATGATATTCAATAAAGTTCCTTCAAAACCTTTAACAAATAACATGATATTCAATAAAGTTCCTTCAAAACCTTTAACAACCGCGGAGTACCATGCGATGACTTTGATCTATGGTTGGGTCAAGTATAGGGACAAAATCGGGAATTGTAATCGGGTGAGTTGGTGTAATAATCATTTTAGTACTTTGTAGTTTTTTAGTCAAGAGGTGGTATATCCCCCTATCCCCCTATACTGCATGATGTATTAGACTTTGGTTTGTGGCTTGTCTGGCACCTTGCCTCGTTTGCCTTAATAAATTTCTCGTCGGTTAAAAAAAATTATAAATTTTATAATCATTACAGCGATCATTAATATCGAAATAAACATTACGACCGTAGAAAACAAAGCTTCACAATAGTTATATAATTTTGGGCCATATCTGGAAAGAGGGATGTTTCAAATTCAGTCTTAGAAGTCATTAATTATTAATTATACAAAAGAGAAGGTTATAACTTATATTGTTTTCAAACTAAAACTGAAATATTGTATTCTTTTTTCTTACAAATAGAATATCTATAGCTAGTTGTATGATTAATTGATTAGTGTATGCTTCTGGACTTACTTCATCGTCCACGCGTCGACACTTACTCATGCATTGATGCCAGCATGGCACCGTGCGGTGGGAGCGGAGCCCACTAATCAACTTAAATAAAACTATACCATAATATAAAGAATGCATTACTTCGTATGCAGTGTCATAATAATTTCTAATTTTTTATCACTACAAATTATGATCCTTTTTAAAGATATATAGTATCGTTATTTCAGTATTATATCTTAAACTCTTAATGTTATTGTCGTTCAAATTAGATCGATATTTAAATATATAAAATCTTTATTTTATAAATTAGTTTTTATTACCGCAGGTCTTTTAAGAATTTATAAATATGTTTTCATTTAATTATTCATTAACACCAAAGCAATCAAGGATTATATTAAGTAAAAACTACAAGGTTTGATATCTATAAAGTATATATAAACAGGGTGCATGGTGTAAAAATGTGTAAAGATAACTCGCTGCAACTGTCCAACTGTTGTTTGGCGGTTTATTTTGGAATTTAACGTTGCAGATGAAGGTTTCTATATATAAACAGGTATACCTAGTCTCTTTGAGATTAAAAAATAAAAAAAAAATCCTATGCATGAACAAAAACATAATAGATCATACCGATTTGATAGAAGAAAGTAATGACAGCAGAACAGCCAGGACCTCCGGCGAGATAAAACAAAAGCGGGTCTTCTTCCGGATTTCGTTCTGATTCAACAAAGTAGTAGAAAAACTGTGCTTCCTTCTCTCCTATTCCCACATAACTTCCATACAATACAACAATGTTTTAATTAGAATAAAACGTGAACGAATCTGTGTTAATTTCTCTAAAGCACCATGTTTTCCGATGAACTAATAACCTCTGTTATAGCTAAGAAGTGTAAATCGATGATTTTCAATATGATATGAAACCAGTTTTTTCATAAAGGTTGAGATGACGATACCCCGTTTCGAGCTTGAATGGAAGTTGACCAGGATATCCAGGAAGGGTTTTAACGATTGATTTTGAATGCGATAGAGTTATGAAGATCGATTCAAGTGTTAGAAGAAGGAGCAGGAGCGAGGAAAGGGAAAGGGTCTTTGATACATACTCCATTTTTACCTGTCACTTGGAAATTTGGGTGATCCCACAGTTGGCTACTATAAATAGAAGTCTTCCACCATGGTTCTTTTGAAAATATTAAACCGTTTAACTAAAATTATCACATCCGTCTTATAAGGATTTTTTAGAAAATAATACTTGACAAAAATCATAATATAATAAGTCATAAATTAATTCTACCAAGTGTTTTTCAACACATACACATTAACCTTAAAATCACGATCAAAAAGTCTTTTGTGGTATTAAAAAAACTTTGAATAATATCCAAAAACTCTATCTTACATAAAATGTTCAAAATCAAGAAATCTTCGTGAATTTTGTCCAAAAAACCGCTATTCCCTTTTAACTTTTGTTTTCCATTTTTATATTTATGTTAATACTTTTTTAATTTGAAAAAAAAATAAAAAAGAAATTAACTACCCATCTCTCTCTCTCTCTCTCTCTCTCTCTCTCTCTCTCTCTCTCTCTCTCTCTCTCTCTCTCTCTCTCTCTCTCCTCACCCTAAACCTGCAAATCCAACCTACAACACAAAAATACTTTGGTTATAATCCTTCTTCCTCACCATGGAAGTTGCTGATTTTATTTTATTTATCACAAATTCTAAGATCTTAAACAAATCGATCAAGGCGGATCAAAACACAATCAGAACTATTTCCTCTTTAATACTATTTATGTTCTCCAAAAGAAAGAAACCCCAGATATTGATAATATCTGAATCAAAGATACATAACTAAAAGCACCCACCAATTGAATTGGTCAAATACTATAATATTTGAGGAAGCATCAACTTCTAAATGGGTTTGGTATGTGGTATCCTTTCGAACATCATCAATCTAGATTTCTTCGAGAGTGAATCTATTCAGTATCGAGGTTTCTTTGAAATCCATTTGTGGATAAGATAATAGGGTGGTGGGTTGTTGAAAGGGAATCGAGTGTTATTGAATATCAATTTGGATTTCTCCAATATCGATGATCAAAAGTTCTATGGATTCTCTTCAAGTTGCCTATAATGACAAAGGAGTTGTTTTTGCATAAGCAATCATGGATATCACTTCTCAACACTTTATGCAACACCCCCCTCTAGCACGTATCACAATATTGTCCGCTTTGGGCTCCCGACGCGTAAACTTCCCAAGGAATCGCCCATTCCTGAATTGCTCTCGCTCGGGCATGCTTGACTGCATAGTTCTTATGAGATCTGCTGCCTTCACGATTTTAAAACACATTGTGAGAGAGAGAGAGAGAGGGAGAGAGAGAGAGAGAGAGAGAGAGAGAGAGAGAGAGAGCAATGATGAATTACATTCAGGGACCGAACCATCAAACATACAAATTAAATTACTCTAGCAAATGGTTTGAGCTTCTGATTAATTGCAATTAAAGGAAAAACCAACAAATTGATTACTAAATCATTGTTCAATTACAAATATTGAAACTAATGTACTGCTCATGACATAAATTAAGAATAATCTTGCATTTGATTGATACATTGTTTTTTTTTTTTCTTATTTATTTCACAGAAGCATGACTGGACTTTTGAAACTCGTTTTTCATGAAGATTAATAGAAACACTTCTGATTACTCACAATTAAAAGGAAACCCAACAAAATGATTACTCAATCATTGTGCAATTATAGAGATTGAAACTAATGTATGGCCTATTATATAGATTAAAAAAAATCGTATGCATTTGGTTGATGCATTTTTTTCTCAAAGACGCATGACTGAACTTTTCAAGTTCTATTTTTCATGAAGATCAATATAAACGTTTCTGATTACAATTAAAAGAAATTACTCACAATTAAAGGAAAAACAAAAAAAATGATTACTCCATCATTGTTCGGTAATAGAGATTGAAACTAACGTATTGCCGACTACAAAGATTAAAACAGGGCCATGGCGGTGGCGATGAACTGCACAATACAAATGAAATTCGACATATGAAATCTTAATTTGACGTAAAACAAGTTGATATTAGTTATATAAGTTGTGATGACGTGCCTAAGCCAGCACGGAAGAGTCACGCCCGGCCGAGGAACATAGCGTACTGGCCAAGCCAAGCTAAGCGGGCTCAGCGCCCCTAAGTGCAGGGCACCCCGGTGAAAGGCTCGCGCCCGCCAGAGACGCTCCCGGCGTCAAGACAAAAGATACGGTCAAGTAACAAGGCAAATGTTCACGGCATTACCGTTGAAGCCAATGAAAGTACTCTGATAGAAAGAGGCGCACAACCCTCCAATCAACGCCTTTGAACTTGTCCCCTACAAAGCGGTTCTGTGCATACGGACGAGCAGGGTCGCTAAGTATAAAAGGGCACGGTCAGGAGCCCTAAAGGTAAGCACTCTCTTCTCAAGAGCATATTACTTAACACTCTCAGTTCTATCTAACTTGATCGTCGGAGCGTTCTTCCGGGAGCCTCCTCCCGGAAAGCGGCTGTCGATTGTTCTTTCTTGTGACCTTGCAGATACCATCAAACACCATACGAAAAAGTAAGAAAAGGAGTGAAAGCAAGGTCACATCAAGTTGCATAAGATCATTCAGAAGCATACTTGAAATGAAATATAATCTCTAAAATTTATGCATGTGTTAAATGCATAGTTATAATAATAAAGTTATGGTTGCTGACTAAAATTAAAAATCTTTCAGCTACTTCAGATGGTCAAACACAAAAATTGCAAGATTTGCATTTCCACGAGTTACAATCACTCGAATCACATATATGTTTTTCACATATTTGCTAATAAATTAACATGTTCCTAATTTTATTAATTTTAGCCCCTCGTCTAATATTAGATTATGGACCAGAAGAAGAAAAAGGTAGTCAAGTTTAAATTATATTATATATTAAAAAAAATTATACTATATATTAAAACAAATTGGTTTAGGAATAGTATACTTTTGGAGTTTATACTTTCACCACAAAAAAAAATATATTTCACACTTTGGGGTTGTTTGTTTACCTTTTAATAGAAAAATTAAAAGACAATCTCTTAAAAGTTCAGATGTATGGTGTTTGATAGCATCTTAATTTTTTGCTTCTTAAATTATAAACACCTCTTAATTTCTCAGACATGTGATTGTATCTGAAAAATAAGGACACACGTGTTTCCTGTTTTACCCACGACGTATTCTCTTCTATTTCACGACACAACCTCTTTTTTCCCTCCCAACCTGTAACGCCTGTAGATCCGGGTTGAAAACTCTATATGCTCACCATGCTCCCAAGTCTAACTCACTCAGTTTTCTTTGTATCGCAGGTATCGATACGAAGATATATTTCACGAAGAGATTAAAGGAGATGTAAAATCTTTAGTGTAAATGATGTAAGTTCTGTTTATGCTTATGTGTTAGTATCGGAACATGACATCCCGAGATTTTCTTACATAATAAAAATACATTTCTTTAAAGAAATGCTTTGATAAATCTTTATCATATTTTGGGAATAAATTCCGCAACTGTTTTCTTTAAACGATTACTTTGATTTTAAAACAAAGCATAAACAAATCTATTTTTTCTGGCCGTGAAATTGGGGATGTCACACAACCATCAACGATGCCTCTCCTCCACTCCAATCTGTTGTAGCTCTGATCTCCTCTATTGCCGCTGCCATCGGCTTTGCCTGTGGCGCCTTCGTCTCCGGCTTCAGCTGAATCGCCTCCAACATCTTCTTCAGATTTGCCCTTGATATTTCAACCCCATTTTCCCTTTTCTCTTTCAATACACATGACGTTCCCCTCACCCACTCCATCTCTAATCTGGAACCAGCCTACTGACTCTTTCGCCAGTGTCGCCGTCGCCACCGGAAGCCTCATCGACAACATAACTCTTGGTAATTTTTCCCCTAAAACTCAATTATTTTGGTTCAATCCCATTCCCAAACAAGCATTCAAGCACGATGGTCAAAGTAAGCATTTTTGTGGATCCATACAAATTAATTTTATCCTCGATTGGTGTCGCTCTCTCCATCAAATATTTGGCTTGATTTTGTTGATCACGCCCCTTATGTTGTAACCCATATTTATCAAAGTGATTGTTACTTGTTAGGTTATATTTCAGTTTTGATATGATGTGGTTTGTGGGTTCAAATAAAGTCAAAGTTAGGGTTTTTGGATTCAAATAAAGTCAAAGTTACAACTTGGTGGTCGATTTCCCAGTGGAGATGTTGCCCCTGGTCATGGTTTATGTAGTTGGTTTTGGAGGTGGATTTCATAATTGTTGCATGTTGTGTGCTTCTACAAATTTTGTTGATTTAAAACATTTCATACTTGAAATATTCTTCTCAAGATATTATATATCATCTCATTTGTCAAAGAAAACGTTGTTGATAGAGTTTTTCAAGAAAATTTATGGTGGTGACTATGGTGGTGCATATGGGAACTCTGGTTATGGTAATGCCGATGTCTGTTGATAAAGTTCTTCCAATTATAGCATTTTGTAGTTATGTATATAGTTGTATGTGTTTTCATATGTGTAGGATTTTGTAGGGTGTTTGGATTTTATAAGGTGTTTGTATTTGAATTTTGTAGGGTGTTTGGATTTTATATGCTGTTTATATTTTTTTATAATTATTTAAGAAGTTGGTTAAATTATTTTATAAAATAGAATTACAGAATTTAGCAAAAAATAATACAGAAGAGTAAAATGATCATTTTCATTATTCAACACAACAATTAAGAGGTTCCGGCCAAACAACTTGTTAAAAATTCAAATCTTAAAAATTCAAATTCTCTTATAAATTCAAACATCTTAAAATTTAAGATCTTAAAAATTCAAATCCTTCCAAACACGCATTTTGTCTACAAAAATAACTTTTAACAATAAGCTTAGAATAATTTCAGATTTGATCCTTTTGTATATGGAGTATTCACTTTGGCCACGACACTTTCGCATGTTGACAAGTTTAGTCTTTATGTACAAAACAAATTATACTATACTATATATTAAAATAATTTGGCTTAGGAATAATATACTTTTGGAGTTTCATACTTTCACCACAAAAGATTTTTATTTCACACACTGTCTACAAAATAACTTTAACAATAAGTTTAGAATAATTTCACATTTGGTTCTTTTATCCTTTTATATATGGAATATTCACTTTGGCCACAATGCTTTGGTATGTTGAGAAGTTAGGTTTTTATGTACAAAACAAATTAAAAAAACCCATGTAATTAACAAAAATGATCCCTACCTAGATTTTTATTACAGAAAAGATCCTTATATTTAATACTTTTCGTATGTTGGCAAGTTTGATCAATTTGTAGAAAATAAATTAAATAAATTGCCTCTATACTTTACTAAAAAAGTCCATATGCAGATTTTTTTTAATAGAAACAATTCATATGTTTAAAGAAAGTACAAAAATGATCCTTACAAAATAGAAAATTTATGCGTCACCAACAAAATATATATAAGTAGACTCCCGACCTGTGTCCCATGCGAAGTGGGGAAATAGCAATTTCTAGTTATATATTAAAACAAAATGGTTCACGGATAGTATATTTTTTAATTTTGGTGTTTTGCCACAAAGTTTTTTGTTTCAAAGTTTTGCTATAAAGTTTTGAATTTGGCACATTTAGTCCATGTAATTTTGTAAAGTATAGAGAAAGTCCCTATGAGTTTTTTTTATATAAAAACAGTCCCTACGTCTAATATTTTAGTATATTAGCAGGTTTGACCCATGTGTAGAAACTAAATTACAAAAATTGTCCCAATAATTTGCAGAAAAAGTCATTGTGCAATATTTTTATAAAAACCATCAACATATTTAGAAAAAATTACAAAAATAATGTGTATAATACAAAATTTGCAAATTGCTCCTCTTGCAGCTCCCCCACAATACATTTTCATGTTTCATCTCCACATTGTTTTCACACTTTGGTCACATGAGTTTTGTATATTTACAGTTTGCTCCCTACACTTTCATAGTTACACAATTTTGGTCCCGCTTGCGTTCTCTGCGAAGCGGGATGGGGCAATATCTAGTTATGAAGCAAAAAGAAAAGAATGATGAAGTAGCAAAAAAAAACTACAAGATAGGATAAATTTTTATCAAGGCACAAAAGGATGATTTTTTTTTAATTGTTTTAGTTTGTGTGTCATATTTATTTATAGAGATCAAATTTGGTATTAAATTGTTTAAAGATGTATGTTCAACTGCAACACAGAATAAAGTAAGAAGCTGAGCGATTTCGACAGTGGAAAGCATCTCATTAACTTTTTTTTAAGTAACTTTAGTGTAATTTATTTTATGGTCTTTTTTGAGAATTTGTCTGTAATGCCCCTTGTACTTGGTGAAAAAAGCCAACATACAGAACATTTATTTTTTAATCTTTATTTTTATTCCAAAAATCTCATTTTTTTAAAAGACCTTTGAGTTGTAAAATTCATAAACACAAACTATTCAATCTTACGTAAACTTGGTAACAACTCTAATGAATTAATAAATGATAAGAAACATGTTATAAATAAAATAATAAATAACTCTCATTAGGCTCTCATTTTTTAAATCAAAATCAATTCAAATTTACTATATTAACATGCAAAATAATAAATATATGCATAATCATAAATATATGCATATGTGTACGTATATATTTATTATTAAGGATATATATTTATTATTAAGGATAAATATATGCATATGTGTACGCATATATTTATTATTAAGGATTAAGGATTGTTGCTACATGGTTATATGCATATGAATACATATATATGTATATGCTATGAATAAGGATATAAATGTATATGAATACAGCACATGCAAATGCATATTAATACCCGATAGTCTGTGTTAATACCTTTTCAGGTATTAACACAAAACAATATGAACGAATGTGTTTCAAACCAACACGTATCTATAAGGATATAATGCAATACGAAAGGGTGTGTTTCAACCCAAAAGGTCTATTTCAACTAAACGGGTGTGTTTCAACCCCACATATTTGTTTCAACCACACATATAAACATACAAGCATGACAGAAGACTCTACTAGACAAAAAGTCAAAGTTGACTATGTCAAACTTCCTACATGCGACGTAACACAACTCTATAGGCGACGTAGGCTTGTTCTACGTGTGCCGTAGAGGTATCCAGGTTGCAATTCCCACTTGCTACGCGTGACATACATAAACCTTATGCACAACATATCATTATCCACATTGCACTTTCCATTAAATGCTTAATACCTTAAGTCCAATGTCCTAAACATCCAGATAACATTAAATCAACACTTCAATGGATAAAGTTTGAAACTTTTTTCATTTGAATGCCTCTAAACATGAGATCTCAAAGCTAAGTAAAAATACAACCAAAACCATGTATGACACTAAATGGAAGATGAAGTTCATTTCTTTGTACCATAATGGTCCAAAATAAGTGTGTGTGTGTGTGCGTGTGTATATATATATATATATATATATATATATATATATATATATATATATATATATATATATAAAATACATATGATTATGAATAAGGATATAAATGTATATGAATATCGCACATGCAAATGTATATTAATATCTAATAGTATGTGTTAATACCCTTTCAGGTATTAACACATAACAATATGAACGAGTGTGTTTCAACCAAACAAGTATTTATAAGGATATAATGCAATATGAACGAGTGTGTTTCAACCCAACATCTCTATTTCAACTAAACGGATGTGTTTCAACCCAACATATTTATTTCAAATATACAAGCAACATAGAATACTCTAATAGTCTAGTTAAGCATGCAATTATGTAATAACAATTATGTCATAAGTAATAGAGTGAGAAGACTCACTTGAAGTAACAAACACTATATTAGTATTCCAGAAGTCTAATCAGCCACTATGAACCACCTAAATTTCACATAGAGGTTCTAACTCAGGTCAGTCCCAACTAGTTTAACCAAAAGTCAAACTTAGTCAAAAAAGTCAAAGTTTTCTATGTCAAACTTCATACGTGCGACGAAACACAACTCTACAGGCGACGTAGGCTTGTCCTACGTGTGGCATAGAGGTATTCAGGTCGCAATTCCCACTTGCTACCTGCAACGTAGAGAAACCCTATGCACAACATATCACTATTCACATTGCACTTTCCATTAAATGCTTAATACCTTAAGTCCAATGTCCTAAACTGTCACACCCCCAAACCTGTAAAACGGCGGAAACGTCCGGGGGCGGATAACGTCATCTACAATATCATAACAATTGCATAATAAAGATCAAAGCATTACAAACATCATATTGATAATTAATATTTACATTAAGTTCGAACCATTGTTTGTTTGACTCCAAAAATTATACAAAAAAATATATGACATGACACTGCAATGCTTCATCTCCACAAAACTTGTGTAGGTACCTATCTACTGATTCCTTGAGAATACAACTGGTTTTGAAAAAGTGTCAATAATTAAGTTGGTGGGTTCATAAACATTTTTGTATGAGAAATGTCTACCATTGTTCCTTGAAAATTTTAGTGTGTTCCTTCAGAAAATTCAATATTTTTTCTTTTAAAGTGAATTATAGTCTTAAAAACCCTAAGACTTGTAACGCCAAAAATTTCAAACCAATTTTTCGATTTTTATAAAAACATAATTCCATCAATATTCATAAAACAACCATTTTAATTGTTCAACAAAATAGTACAAAATCCCAAGATCAAAATGTCAAGCCCCAAACGTGTGTGTGTACGGATCAAGCCGGCGCCTTCCCGCGATCGTCACTAGTACCTGAAACAAATAACATCAACACTGTAAGCACAAGGCTTAGTGAGTTCCTCAAAATACCGCATATAACACATATTAGCCACTCTAGGCTATAACTCTGTGGGTCCGTGCACCCAAACTCTGTGAACCCTCAGGTTCTAGCTCTGATAAACATGCACCACATAAATCACATAGAAATCGTGCAGTACAACACATAACATACATAGCATACAATTACTCTATCACATAGCTCTGGTTACCTACTCAGGGTAAAGTATAGTGAGAAGACTCACCTCGCGTGTCTCGATAAATCGTAACCCTGAAATCGCTAAACACTCGATCTGCCGAGCTGTAGTCCCCCTATAGCACAATACATCTCTAATTAACACTTTCTCAACTAGGGTTGACCACACTATAACAAGTCAATCTAGGTCAACGCTGGTCAACGGTCAACGGTCAACTTTGACCAGACTCGGCGAGTACACTATAGCGACTCGGCGAGTCTGAGCGCATGCACCAATTTCCCTGGAACCCTCCCCTGACACGTCGAGCATTTCCCTCAACTCGACGAGCTCCACCTGGCACGAGTTGTGGGGCCACCACGACTCAACTCGCCGAGTCCCAAGAACAACTCGGCGAGTCCAGTTTGACTCGGTCCACCTGTCCATCCTGACTCCCCCTTTGACTCCCTGAGTTCACCCTTCCCAACTCGGCGAGGCCACTCGCTGAGTGGTCGGGCAACATTCATGCTACTCGCCGAGTCTGTTCTTCGGACTCGGCGAGTCTGTGCCATGCACTGACTCAATCTTGCTCTAAAGGTCAGATCCGGTCCATTAATCCATAGATCCAATCCCTCCAAGCTTATTTAGCACGTAAAGTCACAATCTTGATGCACATACAACCTCTATATGACCATATATGATGTTTTAGACTCAAATACAACAACACAAGGTCAAAGACTCTATTGTCACCCATAAAGCTTGATGAGTGAGGCCCTCTGGACCTCTACGGATCCAGATCCATGGTCTCAACTCAAGGAAGGAACCAATGGGCACCAAATCACCCCATAAATGACCACATTAAGCCCTAAATTGCATCAATCTTCACTAAACAGAAAATGGTCCGAAATAATACCTCTAGAGTGATGATCTAAGCTCCAAATCCACGAAATAGCAACCTCCTTTGCTTCCTCTTGCCTAGGGTCTCCTTCTCCTTGCTAAACAACACACACAAGATCAAGAATGGCTCTCTTTCCTTCAAAAAACACTCAAGAACTCTAGGGACACTCTCTGGGGGTTGGGTGAGCACAAATGACGGCCATAAGGCCCTTTAAATAGGCCTCAAACCCGGAGATTTAGGACACTCTCTGGGGGTTGGGTGAGCACAAATGACGCTCAAGAACTCTAAGGACACTCTCTGGGGGTTGGGTGAGCACAAATTACACAGCGCAGACTCGCCGAGTCCATACCCTGGACTCGCCGAGTCCAAGCGCGCACCAGTGATCAATTCCGCGTGCCTACTCGGCGAGTCTGAGCTCCAACTCACCGAGTCCCTCTCACAATATAACAAAATTTAAACTTACAAGATACCTGGTAAAAATCCGGATGTTACAACTCTCCCCCACTAGAACTGGACTTCGCCCTCGAAGTCTCGCTCTAAAACAGCTCCGGATGCTGCTCCCGCATCATACCCTCCGGCTCCCAGGTCATCTCTGATCCCTTCCGATGTCGCCACTGAACCAATACCAGAGGTACCTCCTTGTTCCTCAAAATCTTGATCTTCCGATCCCTAATAGCCACTGGTCTCTCCGCATAATTCAGGCTCGCATCCACCTGAATGTCCTCTAGTGGAACCACTGCCGACTCATCGGCTATACATTTCCTCAACTGCGATACATGAAAAGTGTTGTGAATCTGCCCCAACTCTGCTGGTAACTCCAGCCGATAGGCTACCCGGCCTACCCTGGCAATCACACGAAACGGGCCTATAAACCGGGGCCCCAATTTGCCCCTCTTCCTGAACCGGATCACTCCTTTCCAAGGAGAAACCTTCAGGAGAACAAAGTCGCCGACCTGAAATTCCAGCTCGGACCGGCGTCTATCCGCGTAACTCTTCTGTCGGCTCTGAGCGGTCAGTAACCTCTGCCTGACCAGCTGTATCTGCTCTGTCGTCTGATTCACGATCTCGGTACTGCCCATTACCCTTTGCCCAACCTCTCCCCAACATATGGGAGTCCGACACCTCCTACCATACAACAGCTCAAAGGGCGGCATACCAATGCTCGAATGATAGCTGTTATTGTAGGAAAACTCCGCCAAAGGCAAATACGTGTCCCAACTACCCCCAAAGTCCAATACACATGCTCGAAGCATGTCCTCGAGTGTCTATATCGTCCGCTCACTCTGACCGTCGGTCTGGGGGTGGTATGCGGTACTAAAATGCAGCTTAGTACCCAATTCCTCATGAAATTTCTTCCAAAAACGGGAAGTGAAACGCACATCGCGGTCTGAAACAATCGAGATCGGCACCCCATGCCGAGATACAACCTCCCTCACGCAAATCTCCGCCAACTTCTCCGCTGAAGAACTCTCACTGATGGCAAGAAAGTGAGCGCTCTTTGTCAACCTATCCACAATCGCCCAAATTGCATCAACTCCTCTAGCAGTCCTCGGCAATTTGGTGATAAATTCCATAGTGATCTGTTCCCACTTCCACTCGGGAACCTCCAATGGCTGCAACTTGCCATGTGGTCTCTGGTGTTCGGCCTTTACCCTTCGACAGGTCAAACACCTCTCGACAAACCATGCTACATCCCTCTTCATACAAGGCCACCAATACTCCTTTCTTAGGTCCAAATACATCTTCGTGGCCCCGGGATGGATCGAAAATTTCGATCTATGAGCCTCCTCCATCAATGTAGCACGTGTACCGCCCACAAACAGTACCCAGATCCTGCCCTGATAAGTCATAAGGCCTCGACTATCCGATATAAACTCAGAAACCAACCCAACAACCCGCTCTCTCTTCTGCATCTCCGGACGCACGGCCTCGGCCTGAGCCCCACGAATGGCGTCCAGAACTGGAGCTATCATGGTCAATCTCAAACATACATCTCGCAGTGGAGTACTCTCCGCCCTGCGACTCAATGCGTCGGCTACCACATTGGCCTTGCCCGGGTGGTACAAGATCTCGCAATCATAATCCTTGACCACGTCTAACCATCTTCTCTGCCACATATTTAGGTTAGGTTGATCCATCAAGTACTTCAAGCTCTTATGGTCCGTGTAAATCGTACAACGAACCCCATACAAGTAGTGCCGCCAAATCTTGAGAGCGAACACCACTGCCCCCAACTCCAAATCATGTGTGGGGTACCTCGTCTCGTGAGGCTTCAACTGCCTCGATGCATAAGCTATCACATGACCCTTCTGCATCAATACCGCTCCCAGTCCTAGAATCGATGCATCACAGAATACCACAAAACCTTCCATTCCTTCCGGAAGAGCTAAAACTAGAGCTTCACACAACCTCTGGCGAAGCGTCTCAAAGGAGGTCTGCTGCTCGGGACCCCATGAAAATGTAACACCCTTCCGGGTCAATCGGGTGAGTGGAACCGCAACCTTGGAGAAATCCTTAATAAACCTCCGGTAATACCCTGCCAACCCAAGGAAACTCCGGATCTCAGAAGGTGACCTTGGCACCTCCCACCTCATCACTGCGTCAACCTTGGCCGGATCGACCAATATCCCCTTCTGGTTAACGAGATGTCCCAGAAACTGGACCTCCCGCAACCAGAAATCGCACTTGGAAAACTTTGCGTAAAGTTTCTCCGATCTCAAAACTCCAAGAACCTCCCTCAAATGCTCTTCGTGCTGCTCTCTAGATCTCGAATATACCAGAATATCATCAATGAAAACAATCACCGACCGATCCAACATCGGCCGACATACCCTGTTCATGAGGTCCATGAACACAGCCGGGGCATTGGTGAGCCCAAAAGGCATCACCACAAACTCATAATGCCCATAACGCGTCCTGAATGCTGTCTTCTGGACGTCCTCGTCTCGCACTCTTACCTGATGATAGCCCGACCTCAAATCAATCTTGGAGAACCAAGATGCTCCCTGTAGCTGATCGAATAAATCGTCGATCCTCGGCAACGGGTAACGGTTCTTGACCGTCAGCTTATTCAATTCCCGGTAATCAATACACATGCGATGCGAGCCATCCTTCTTCTTCACAAACAGGATGGGTGCTCCCCACGGCGAGCTACTCGGCCGAATAAACCCCTTCCCCAGCAACTCCTGAAGTTGCGAGGATAACTCCTGCATCTCTGGAGGCGCAAGGCGATACGGCACCTTAGAAATAGGTGCGGCTCCCAGAACCAAATCGATGCCAAACTCCACTTGCCTCACGGGAGGCACGCCTGGTAACTCTTCGGGAAAGACATCTGGAAACTCACGCACCACCGGAACTTCATCCACAGAGCTCGGTCTCTCTGAGATCACTCGCGTATCCATCACATATGCTACATAACCCTTACATCCCTGCTGTAAACACTGCCTCGCCCTAGCAGCCGAACAAAAGGCCGATCCAGAACGTGTACCCTCGCCGTATACCGAAAGAACTCCCCCACTAGGATCTCGTATAGTCACCAGCTGACGCTCGCAATCGATAACCGCACCGAATCGGCTCAACCAGTCCATGCCCACTATAACACAGACATCACCCATCGCAATGGGAATCAGGTCGATCGGAAACTCAACCCCGAAGATCTCCAATACACATCCCCGGAAGACCTCAGCAGCACAAATCACTCTGTCGGCGGCTATGGAAACCTGCAGGGGCCGACTCAATGCCCCACGACTAACGCTGATACGCTGACTAAATGCCAAAGACACAAAAGATCGACTCGCACCCGAGTCAAATAACACTAAAGCAGGTACATAATTCACAAGGAAGGTACCTATGCATAGCATAATATAAGCATAATATCTCAACACCATAAATAAATAATGAAAAGGAAACATACCAGCCACAACGTCGGGTGCAGCGCGGACCTCTTCCGCAGTCAGCTGGAAGGCTCTCCCCCGAGCCCTCGGTGCCTCGGCCTTCACGGGCCGACTCTCTGTAGCAGTAGCTCTGATGGCGGCGGGAGCAGACCCCTGAGATGCCCCGCGCAGCAGCGGACACTCCGCCTTCCGGTGTCCGGTCTGGTTGCAGTGGAAGCACACTGCAAATCCCTTGGGGAAATCCTTAGTCATATGTCCCTCCTTGCCACATTTGTAGCAAGACCCTGCCCGGCAGACTCCATCGTGACCCTTGCCGCACTTCCCACAAGTGCGGCCCTTCTGGCTCCCGGGTCTGGGATCAGCGGGCTTGGCCCGCTTGGCTGCCGGCTGGGACTGTGCCGGCCGCCGATCCCTCCCCAGAGACTCCGCCTCCTCCCTGGCCTGAGTCTCAAGCTCAATCTCCCTCTTCTGAGCATTTGCCTGAAGCTCGGCAAATGTCCGGTACGAGGAGTTCGCAGCGAACTCCCGAATATCCCGTCTCATAATGCTCAGGTAACGGCTCATACGTGCCTGCTCGGTGGACACGTGCTCAGGGCAGAACATCGCCCTATCATGAAACATCCTCGTAATCGCTGTAACTGACTCGGTACCCTGCTTGAGGGTCAGAAACTCCTGCGCCAGACGCTCCCTCTCCACCTGAGGAACGTACTCATCTCGGAACATGGTAGTGAACCTCTCCCAGGTCACTGCCGAAAGCTCAGCCGGTGTAAAGTGCGCAGTCACAAACTTCCACCAGTCCTTCGCTCCCAAGCGAAGCTGGTTCAGCGCGAACCGAACCTTCAAATGCTCAGGGGATGAGCAAGTGAAGAAGCATCCCTCCATATCAGATATCCACCTCATAGCTGCCACCGGATCCTGCGTACCATCAAACTCTGGTGGCTTGGTGTTGCTGAACTCCCTAAACAACGTCGCATCACCTCCCTGGGGCCTTGCCGCAGCAATTGCTGCGGTAGCCACTGCAACCGCAGCCTCAGAAAGAGCGGCATAGCGCTCGTCAAACGTCTCAATCAAAGCGGTCTTAATAGACCCGAACATCTCTGGTATCTCAGCGCTGATGATCGCAGCCACCTCCTCATGAATGATCTGTCGAATCTCCTCATCACTAGCTCCGGCATCCTCTGGCATATGACGTGTCCTCACCATGATCAACCTCTGAAATACAACATGCGATAATTAGAATTCACTCGAACACTCTTACATTCAACAATTCACCCCTCCTTGATTCTCGGCATCCCAAGATTCTTATTTGGACTGTGTACCGTACCGGTGCTTTTAGTAGTACGGGCCCAATACTACTGTCCGCACCGTCTCAGTACACACCCCAAATCGTCCTCTTTGGATCCCAGTCCCCAAGTACTCTATTATACTTAAATCACTCTGTAACAGGTCTCACACAAAGCCCTAGCTGCTACCTAATTACTCTCAGCGTCTCATAGCTCACCATTCCCTAAGCTAAGGCATCACAAAACATGCCACTCTAGTCCTATCAGCAATACCTAGCCTACTCTAACATGCAAACACATCACATTAATAATTATCACATAACAAAAGATATTTTGGGAATTCACCGTTCGGGCGCTGACTGATCGTACACACGTTTCTTCCTGGAAAATCCTTTACTCTTAGAAAATTTTTGGTTTTATTTTGAAAATATCTCTTTAATTCCTCAGTTTGAGTTCAAATACCCCCGAAGGTGTACCCGAATCCCTCAAACCAAGGCTCTGATACCAATTTGTAACGCCAAAAATTTCAAACCAATTTTTCGATTTTTATAAAAACATAATTCCATCAATATTCATAAAACAACCATTTTAATTGTTCAACAAAATAGTACAAAATCCCAAGATCAAAATGTCAAGCCCCAAACGTGTGTGTGTACGGATCAAGCCGGCGCCTTCCCGCGATCGTCACTAGTACCTGAAACAAATAACATCAACACTGTAAGCACAAGGCTTAGTGAGTTCATCAAAATACCGCATATAACACATATTAGCCACTCTAGGCTATAACTCTGTGGGTCCGTGCACCCAAACTCTGTGAACCCTCAGGTTCTAGCTCTGATAAACATGCACCACATAAATCACATAGAAATCGTGCAGTACAACACATAACATACATAGCATACAATTACTCTATCACATAGCTCTGGTTACCTACTCAGGGTAAAGTATAGTGAGAAGACTCACCTCGCGTGTCTCGATAAATCGTAACCCTGAAATCGCTAAACACTCGATCTGCCGAGCTGTAGTCCCCCTATAGCACAATACATCTCTAATTAACACTTTCTCAACTAGGGTTGACCACACTATAACAAGTCAATCTAGGTCAACGCTGGTCAACGGTCAACGGTCAACTTTGACCAGACTCGGCGAGTACACTATAGCGACTCGGCGAGTCTGAGCGCATGCACCAATTTCCCTGGAACCCTCCCCTGACACGTCGAGCATTTCCCTCAACTCGACGAGCTCCACCTGGCACGAGTTGTGGGGCCACCACGACTCAACTCGCCGAGTCCCAAGAACAACTCGGCGAGTCCAGTTTGACTCGGTCCACCTGTCCATCCTGACTCCCCCTTTGACTCCCTGAGTTCACCCTTCCCAACTCGGCGAGGCCACTCGCTGAGTGGTCGGGCAACATTCATGCTACTCGCCGAGTCTGTTCTTCGGACTCGGCGAGTCTGTGCCATGCACTGACTCAATCTTGCTCTAAAGGTCAGATCCGGTCCATTAATCCATAGATCCAATCCCTCCAAGCTTATTTAGCACGTAAAGTCACAATCTTGATGCACATACAACCTCTATATGACCATATATGATGTTTTAGACTCAAATACAACAACACAAGGTCAAAGACTCTATTGTCACCCATAAAGCTTGATGAGTGAGGCCCTCTGGACCTCTACGGATCCAGATCCATGGTCTCAACTCAAGGAAGGAACCAATGGGCACCAAATCACCCCATAAATGACCACATTAAGCCCTAAATTGCATCAATCTTCACTAAACAGAAAATGGTCCGAAATAATACCTCTAGAGTGATGATCTAAGCTCCAAATCCACGAAATAGCAACCTCCTTTGCTTCCTCTTGCCTAGGGTCTCCTTCTCCTTGCTAAACAACACACACAAGATCAAGAATGGCTCTCTTTCCTTCACAAAACGCTCAAGAACTCTAGGGACACTCTCTGGGGGTTGGGTGAGCACAAATGACGGCCATAAGGCCCTTTAAATAGGCCTCAAACCCGGAGATTTAGGGTTTCATTACACAACGCAGACTCGCCGAGTCCATACCCTGGACTCGCCGAGTCCAAGCGCGCACCAGTGATCAATTCCGAGTGCCTACTCGGCGAGTCTAAGCTCCAACTCGCCGAGTCCCTCTCACAATATAACAAAATTTAAACTTACAAGATACCTGGTAAAAATCCGGATGTTACAAGACTGAAAATGTATAAGTAGCGTTATAGTTTTAATCTTTATAAAACCATTTGAATATTTGTTTTCAGAAATGTAAGTTGTATTGTACTGGAAAATAGTGTACTGTAGTTGTATATGTATAAAACCATTTGAATGTATGTATCTGGAACTACTAGTTGTATTGTGAGTTAGTATGTTGTAGTTTTATAATTATATAAAACCATTTAAAGATATGTTTACCTCGTAAACCAAATGTATTGTTAATATTTATTGTGAGTGTTTATTATAACCACGCTAATGACTAGTGGCCTGCACGACGTTCTCCAGGCGTCGAAATGGTACGACAATTGTCACCCCAGACCTCTCGGTCTAAGTGTAGCTAACAATTTAGGTGCGTGATTATCAGTCCCTTATAGATCTATACACAAGTGTCACGCTTTACCTATAAGAGACTCTTGTTATAATATGTCGCAACTAGCATTTTTGGCTAGGAAATTTTGTCCTCATGTACTCAACTCTTGTGTAACTTGTAATCTAAGTTGATGTTATGTACTAATACTCATTCCAAAAACAACTATTTGTATCGAAACTCACTTGTGAAGTTTAAAACCTAATTCAATACACTTCACACATTCAGCTGTGGGTTTGTAACCCTAGTGTTCTGGTTCAAGATCAGAATGGACCAGGATCCTCTTATTGGGCCTAATGGGCCAGTAAACTCCCAATTTGGTTATTTTTAGTTAAGGAACCCTATTTGGGCTCTAGTTTGACCCACATTCTTTAAGCTATAACATTTTGGGCTATATTGGGCCAAAAATGTCCCACAACATTTTCATGGGCCTTATTGGGCCGTAAACAACTTTCTTGAACATTATTGGGCCGTAAACCCATTTCTTTATCATTTTGGTCCGTAAACCTCATATGGGCCCAAACGGCCGAAAACCTTCATATTGAGCCTATAATTTCAAGAATATTCAATATAAGCCCAAAACACTTTTTCTTTCACCTTTTTTTTTTTCCTTTTCTCGATTTAAAAAGAAAAGAAAAGAAACATGGATCATTTGAATTTGTGACACATAATTATTATTTAATGGTTTTTTAAGCTAATAACCCCCATATCTCTAGGAATAAACCTACATGTATTAACCATTTTGGGTCTTCTCCCTTCCCTCTCTCTATTTACGGCCATAAGAGTGTACACCACCATCATCCTTCTTCATTTTTCAAACACAAAAAATCCTCTCTAACTCTGAAGAAACCTCTCATTTCCTCTAAGAAAAGTCGTGTGTGCTTGGGTGTATGTCCAAGAATACTTCATCAAAGACCATCATCTTGGTAAGCTACTTCTCATCAAGATGTTTAACTTCATGTTTATGTTAAACTTACTTCTCTTAACACTCCATTTCATGATCCATGTCCCTTAGTAACCTTATAAGTTTGAGATCCACTCAAGGGAGCTTGTTAGAGCCAAAAACTCCTCGAATCTTCTTCCAAAATTGAACCATCAAACCCAATGTGAGTGCATACCCCTTATTTTTGGTTTTTACTATGTTTTGGGGGAGAATACAAGTTGTTTTGTGTAGATCTACGTGTATATGCATGATATGTGTGTTTTTCATATTATATGTTGTGATTGTTTGCTTATAGACTTCATAAACTCTACAATATGCTAAAATATGATGATATTTGTACAACATAACACTTGATACAACTTATTATGCAAAGAAAAGGTTTAAAACATTTCAAGGTTGTTTAAACTAAGAAAAATCGCATAAGAGGGCCAAAAATAACAAAGTAATCACAAGTAAAGTTATTATATATAACTCACGGTTTTAAGGGACCAAAAAGGATTTATTTTGGATAAATGTGAATCTTTATGGTATTTATGGTTTTAAAAGGGCTAAAAGTGTAAATTTTGACAAATGGGCCTCATATTGGGCTTTCACGGTTTTTGGGCTAAGTTTGCAAAATTTTGGACTTTTGTGGGATTGAGTGTCATTTTAAACAAAGTTGAGCCAAAAATGTTATTTTACAGTTATAAAGGCTGAAAATGATAATTTTATTAATCTTGCGCCAAAAAGGATCAAGTCTATGCTTTTGGGCCGAAAATGTAAACACTTCATACACTTGGGCCGAAAATGATATTTTTGAGAAAAGTTGGTTAAAAATGTTATTTTTATTTGAAACTATTCTCAAATGTAAACTTTTGGTCTTAAGGGACCTAAAGTGTCATTTTTACCAAAATTACGCATACATTGTAAATTTTTAGTCCACTGGACCAAAGATGTCAATATTACAAAAGTGGCCTTTTTATGTCATTTTGGAAAACGATTGAACAAGAACGAACATTACAATAACAAACGAGTCAAATACGTTAGACTCACTTTTATTGGGCTTGGAATATACATTACATGCTTAGTGGGCCTTAGTTGTCTTTTTGCATGCTTGTTGGGCCTGAAATATACATTACATGCTTAGCGGGCCTTAGTTGTCCCTTTGCATGCTTGTTAGGCCTGGAATATACATTACATGCTTAGTGGGCCTTAGTTGTCCTTTTGCATGCTTATTGTGTTTGGAATATTAGTGGGCCTTAATTGTCCTTTTGCATGCTTATTGGGCATGGAATATACATTACATGCTTAGTGGGCCTTAGTTGTCATTTTGCATGCTTATTGCGCCTAGAATACACATTACATGCTTAGTGAGCCTTAGTGGTCCTTTTACATGCTTGTTGGGTCCCATACATTCACATACATACTCGTTGGCTTTGTAAACCTAAAATATACACGCAAACAATATACATTGTGCAATGCCATATTCACGTAAATTCAGTTAAGGATCCGGTGAGACACTTCGTTTGACACCTATCGAGTTTACAAACATAGCCTGTAGTTATAACCAGAGTCTCCTGGAGGGAGAGCGATAGTTTGTGTATAGATCTATACGGGGGTGACACCCCACACCTGAGTTGTTCGTTACAGTTAGACTAGGTCAGTCTAGGGTGACAAACCTTACCTTAAACAAGTTGGCGTTTGAAAGATGTCATGACAGGCAGATCAATCATTATTAAGTATGGTTATAACGACTCACTTAGAGAAATTAAGTCCGTTATAAAATCAACGGAATACAATTTCATTTGGTAACACGGTAACATACATGCACTAGTACTCAGTCTTAGGGTGTTAAGACAACAACGTTTTATAAATAGACAATATCGGATTAACTTGGATCAATCACTTCATACATTTTCAAACATTAACGCACATGCATTAATACAAGATCGGACACAAATACTTCAAACCATTTTTCAGAAAATATCGGATTTTCTGGTGTTTACAAAGTAATACAAAACAATTTACTCAAACATGCTTATGAACTCACCAACATTATATGTGTTGATGTTTTCAAATTAACTTTTATTCTCAGGAAATCATTGAGCAGGTTGATCAACAAGAATACTTTGAATTTTGTTGTGTTTTGTTATCACCATACTTTGGATATTTTGGCATGTAATTTGAATTACAATACTTGATGTATACAATGACAGTTGTAATATTGCATGTGTGATGATGATGATGTTTTGTTTCAATTATATACACTATGATGATACTACAAGAATGAAGTCACCCAACCCTTGGATGTTTCCGCCGTTCCTCCGATTCGTGGGTGTGATATAATACAGAACTTTAGCGTGTACTCTAGAAAGTAAGTGAAGATAATGTCTCACAACCTTGTATTAACCGGTTTACGTATAATGTAATGAAATTCCTTTTTCTTGTAATTGTATGTATTACCTTTTCATAGTGTTTACATAGTGTGAAAATAATTATTCTTTTAAACAATTATTTCTTTGTCCCCAAAATGGTAAAATAGTGTGAATGTTTCATAAACTATAACAATTATAGTTTATATAAATGTTTAGTTGAAATAATGAATCATTTGTATGCTATTATCAATTTTTCATGATAATAAATTGAAATGAATAAGCATATATGTATGTTTATATAATTATACCCTTTTTGCTCAACATATTACAAAAGGGTTAAAGTCTCATAAACTATTTAAATATAGTTTATTTATTAAAATCCAATTGTATGTTTCGTATACGTACATACACACACACACACACACACACACACATATATATATATATATATATATATTAAGAAAACTGTAGTGTATTTGTACAAAAAATTTATAGCTTCGTAATTTTAGCAAAACTTAGCATGTATATGCTCACGAATTTTGAAATAAATCTATAAATCTATTTCATGTATTTTAGCATTTTTTTCACAAACGGTAGTAAAAATATGTGTATTGATATTGTATTTTTAACACAAGTTTTCGTGTGTTTTACTTGTATTTCCCTCTAAAACATAGAAAAATCGTAAAAAAATGTAGGGGTATGAACTCACCTTGGGTGTGTTCTTGGCTGGATAACGAAGCGAAAGTAATAATTCTTCATGTTAGAAAACTAGAAAGCGGTCGTAATCTAAATAATATTTAACACGTAATAATGTGTGTAGATTAGTCGAAATAATAATAAAAGTGTTGTATAAAACATTAGATTATATAAGGAACTTACAAAGATTCCTAAGAATCAATTGAAGATTTAGTCTCCTGGGAAAGGTTTGAATGAGTTCCTGGGAATGTTTGAAGATGTTCTGGGCAAATCGTATGAAGATATGAAGATGTTTCTTATGAATTTTAAGAGGAAAGTAGGAAACTTTGAATATTGAAATGGGAATGATGGAAGGGTTTTATGTCCTATATATATAGTGTAAGAGTGATGTGATATTTGCATTGATATGTGTATTTTACCACCTAGGAAAAAGTGTCACCGGATAAGGTTTGGTGTTTTCAGTCTAAGGCTCCAACCGAGAACCAAGGTCTTTGGTCTAGCATGATCTCAGTCATGGGGTGTTCTCGGCCAAGTAGGTTTCGCTCTAGATAGTGTTCTCGGCATAAGAGATTTCGGCCTAGGAAGCAATTTTGATTCTCAAAACTGAAATCCTCAACAATGTAACACTCGGTTTTGGAAGTGTTTGATTATGTCTTCAGAGACCAAGGGTATAATCGTAATCTGATGATTCAAATTTTATGGGTGTAGGGTCTTATTCGGAAGTTTGTAGGTCTCGGGTGTAGAGCTGGGAGCGTAGGGTTTCTCATCACCTTTTCGTGGATATGAAGTTCATAGGAAACAGACTTAAAATGAAGAAGTTATAGTACTTTGAGGGTATTGGCATTATTGGTCCTTAAAAGAGAAAAGTGGCAAGGAAGGTGGCTAGTATGAGTACGCCCAACATAAGTTGGGGGTACGCCCAGCGTAGAGGGGATGAGGAGTCGTGAGTATTAGAGATATACACCCAGCGTACGAGAAGTACGCCTAGAGTCCTTAAACCCTAATTTTAGGGTGTGCCACTATATAAAGAACATTATACCCTCAAGGGCCAGCCTCTTTCTCACCCTTAGACAGTTTTGACGAAAACCTAATCCTCTTTGAGAGTTCTTGGAGCTTGGAAATCTTGGTGAAGATCATTTTGGTGATTTGGATCCACTCTTCAAGGAAGCAAAGGTCAAGGAAATGTAGAAAGTTCATATTTGGGGTTGTTGCTTCTCTACAGATCTTTTCAAGGTATAAAGTCACGAACTTGATGATTATCTCCTTAGATCTCTTAGATTGAGTTTTTGGGACCATTTTGGTCCAAAGGTTGAAGCTTTGTGGTTCAATCCGATTTCTAGGACTTGGAGTTGCTACTCTCAGTTCTAAATGAGTCCCTAAGGCAGAATGTTGCCACCTTTGATGTCCTAATGGGTTCATGCATGAGTTAAGACCATTTTCATGGAAGTAGATTGTTATTTTTGGAGTTTGAGCTTATGTGGGTCATGTAAAGCCATCAAGTAAGCAACTTTCTAGTTTAAGATGTCAATAAGTACTTGGATCTATAATATTAGTTTCTGGAGTAGAGTATTAAGCACTTAATGGGGAAGTGAATTAAAAGGGGGATTACGTTGAGCGTACATGTAAGTACGCCCAATGTACTCATCATTTGGCTAATACACTTAACGTACATAGGGGTATGCCCAACGTACTCATCAGATATGGGTTTGGGGTGTTTTGGGCCTCGGTTTGGGCCATGCAAGGAATTTTGGTTCTTTAAGCCTTAGTGGGCCATCAGAAGTCAGATAATGTGAGCCAAGGAGATGCTTGGGCTGAGGGTAAAGCCCATTAGAGGATTTGGGCCCAATTTGGCAAATTAGGCCATTGGTAGGCCACTAGTAGGCTTGGAAAGCCTACCTAGTGTTGGGCTTTGTTTTGACATTGGGCTTAAGTATTGGATCATACTGGGCTAGTGGTAGAATGGTCATTTTACCCCATACAGGGATTAAGGATTATGGTTTGGGACCCAATTTCTAATTGGGTATATTGTTTGGTAGTGGCAGCTCGGGAAGTTGGCGAGGCAGCAACAAATGAATTCATGCAGGAAGCTTCTGCAGTGCGAGGTGAGTCTTCTCACCATACCAATGGGTCTAAGGCACCAAGGCCAGCCCATTTTATGATAGTTGGTATACTTTCTATGTAGAGGTGTGTGATATGTATGTATGCATGATATGCGGTAGAGATAGCCTTTGTGGGTGATGGTAAAGATAGCCTTTGTGGCTAACGTAGAGATAGCCTTTGGGGCTAACAGCAGAGATATCCTTTGGGGCTAACGGTAGAGATATACTTTGGGGCTAAGGGTAGAGATAGCCTTTGTGTCTAATGGTAGAGATAGCTCTATAGCTAAGTGATATGTGATACGTGGTAGAGGTGTCTTTTATAGCTAATGAATATGTGATATGTGGTAGAGATAGCCTTTGTAGCTAATTGTTATGTATTATGTGGTAAAGGTAGCTTTTATATCTAATTGATATGTGGTATGCGTTAGAGATAGATTTTATAGCTAATATGATGTGTGTTGTGTGGATTGTGTGTGTGGTATGCTCTAGGGGACTCACTAAGCTTAGTGCTAACAGGTTTTGTTTATGGCTTCAGGTATCATCGTTTAGGAAAGGAAGAGCTCGAATTGATTGCAATACACACACCCTATGATTCCGCAATGAATGATTTTGGGATAAACTCTGATAAATGGTTTACTTAATGATGATTTGAATTGTTAGAATAAATGGTATCGATGTTTTAGCTATATTAAAATGAAATTTTTACCTTTGATTTTTGGGTCGTTACAAACAATAATGTGAATTTTCATGATTTAATTTTTAAGTATTAACTTTTGTTGGCACAGTTGACTTTTGTTTGACTTTCTTTGACTTTTATTGACGCGAAATAACCAGTTGTTACATAAACATTCAGATAACATTAAATCAACACTTCAGTGAATAAAGTTTGAAACTTTTTTCATTTGAATGCCTCTGAACATGAGATCTCAAAGCTATGTGAAAATACAACAAAAAAACATGTATGCCACTAAATGGAAGATGAAGTTCATTTCTTTGTACCACAATGGTCCATAAGACCCAATGATCCAACCTTTAGTCTTGGATTTGTCGAAACTCTCATCATATCCATAAAAGGAACAATAACATGCAAAAATTCCAAGGTATACAAAGCTAAGAGCATCAAGTAACAATCTTGAAGACTTATAGAGATCCAAATGGGTCAAGAAGGTTGATGAAGCTTGGATTTTATCTAAAAACACCAAAAAATCTTGAATCTTCATAGCAAAATCTTTCCAAGACACCAAAAACACCAAAGAAGGAAAGATGGAGTGAGTTTTTGTTTTTAGAGAGGGCAACTGCAAGGATACGAAACCCTAGAAGGTTAATTCATTTATATAGGACCAAAATCCAAATATTTAGGGTTTTGTACCTGCTACGGCAAAACACAAACCTACGAACATTGTAGAGCTTCATGTGGAATAGGTTTATGCTATGGTGGCGTACAACAAAACCTAAAAATCATTTTTATTAAGTTAATACAATTAAGGAAGTAGCATACAGAACCACCGTATTACAATTCTCCCTCACTAGGATAAGATTTCATCCTTAAAATCCATTACATAAAATAACTCATGATAATGCTCCCACGTCTCCTCCTTAGGCTCCCACGTTCACTCGGAACACTTTCGGTGTTGTCATTGCACCTTAAAAAACACATTGTTGTGTAAATTTTTTTAAGATAACAACCGACTGCTCAACATAATTCAGGTGCTCATCCACCTAAATATCATCCATAGGAACCACTATAGACTCGTTCGCTAAACATTTTCTCAACTAAGAAAAGTGGAAAGTGTTATGGATCTTGTTGAGGTCCTTAATGTATTTGAATAAAATGTTATATTTTCTGATATATTATACTTAATATGTTTTGAAATGTTTATTTGTAGGTAAAATCGATGTAGGGATGCAAAAGGAAGAGAATAGAACTGGAATGGGCGAAAAACGATCAGAACCAGGAAACTAACAGAAAAGTGTGTTGCGCCCTACCCATAGGCACGCCGCGCTCTATACAAAATATATTCTTCTTGTGTCGATTTATGTGTTTGAGTACAATACGGATTCTCCATACTACGTTGTGGCAACGACATTACCACGTCGTGGTGACTAAAATCTATAAACAGATCAAAAAAATTAACCTTGAGGGATATCTTAAAACCTACTTCGATTTCTACGATAATACAGTTTAGAGTTGACGTTTTGAGGGTCTAAATGGCGGATGGAGGGTTGTTAAACTTATATGGAGCAAAATATGAAGGATTCGAGAACCGATTCATGACGGAAATCATTCGTTGCGGTTTTGACAACGATTAGTAACTCTATTTTTCTATTGTTTTTACTTTATGATTTAGGAATCTAAACCCCCTTTATTTGTGTTCAAATTAGATAAATTGTTGAGATTATGGATTACTTTTCTATTTGGATTATTTATTCTTGTTTAATTTATTTTGTTAAATTTGACTGAAGATCCATTCATGTTAGAAATCGCTACTATATTGGCTATTGTTGAATTAATATATTTTAGATGACTAATCTTGTTGTGTTAATTTGAATCATGGTTCCATCATCATTGGTAATTATGACTAGTGTTTGACCACAACCTAGGGTTAGGTTGATAAATTTATGAAATTTAATGTGTATACATGTGTTAAATGATGACTCTATGCATTCTTTAGTTCTCATGACCATTAGGATTAATAAAGATCAAATCTTACTTAATACGAACTGAACACTGATTTTTCAGAACATTGGTTCATCTAATCACTACAATTAATAATCTGTTAAAATCAAATGATTAGTAGTCTCATCATTATGCTAGTCATATTAGGAATTAGTGAATAATGAATAAATTCGTAAACTACCACTGCACTTAGTAATTAACCATGATTCTGAGATGTACCTCAATTTAAACCAAAGTACATGAAGTGATTCGTTTCCAATCAGTTTGTCTAGATAGTTTACTTATTAATTGTTTGAGATTTTAAAATTAAACCCCCTTTTTATTGCTTTCTTTTATTTAGTATAACCTATAATCAAAAACTATAATGCTAATTCACCACCGTTCCTTAAGTGTTCGACACATTTTCTTGCCACAACTATATTACTTTATAATTAGGTATTCTACCTAATGTTTGAGAGCCAGGTGAAATAGAATCAACTTCATAAATTTAAAATTAGTTCATAAAAAACACCCTAAGTTTTTGGTACCGTTGTCGGAAAACGGTTTTCAATTAATATAATTTATTTGATTATTCATTATTTGTTTTTGCGTTTTTTTATTATTTTATTTTATTTTTATTTTCATTGATAACGTTGAAAGGTTTTGGCTTTTTTCTGTACATTTATTTGATTTATAAAAGGATGGACTCGAGAAATTGAAAAATGAACAAAAATGCGAAATTTTGAAGAAGAGCCCCATGCCTCTAAGTAGTACCCCTCGCATCGAAAAAAATTGCAAAAAAATATATAGCGCCCTGCTGATGCCTATCACCTTAAATCTAGGTTATATCTTTCTTTATTAATGGGGTGTTTGGTTTATCTTTTGAGAAACAAAAAGTCATTTTAGAAAAAAATAAAATATAAAAGATGTTTGGTAAAAACATTTTAAAAACTACTTTTGGATTTTGGATATAAAAAAAACTGATTTTTTGGAAAAGTTAGGAAAACCTAGATTTTTTGTAATTTTTCTAAAAAAAACTTTTACCTCTCAAAAACCTAATTTTTTTGTAACTTTTCTAAAAAAAAACTTTTACCTCTCAAAAACTGATTTTTTATAATTTTTCTAAAAAAAAACATTTACATCTCAAAAGATAAAACCACCCATTAACTTTACAAATTCTCAAAAGATAAGTCAATCATCCATTAACTTTACAAATACACAAACGCGCAACACTTTTTGATCTATCAATTATCGACGTCTTTTTATGGTTTTCTTGTTTAATCGACAATGCAAGTAATGCTTTCTTACTCATCGTCTTTTAATTATTCTTTCTATTATAGATTTGGGGTTTTTTATTTGCGAGTTAGGGCTTTATATGAAAATTAGGGTTTCGATGATTATGTCTTTCTGTGATGTTATTCTTGAAATCGATTGCATATATCTATGATAGATAGACCGATTATGAAAACTTCATGCCTAATTTATGGAAAAACGACTTAAAATTGCTTCGATTTAGGTTTTATGTGCGAAACAAGTGTTAATGTGAAAATACGGTTTCATGTTTAAATCTGCTTAATTTGTGCTGATTTGTTTGAACTGATAGCTTATATATCTTGTATACATTCCGATTAAGAGATCCTAACATCAAATGATCTAAACTTAAGGGATTCGACACTTAATTTTGGACAGACCTCGTCGATATTCATCAGGCACACTGCGACTGGCATGATGCGTTCCCTCAAATAGCAAAATTATTTTCTCGTTTTTATTATTATTCTGTGATTAGACTATAGTTTTGTGTTGACATGTTGTTCTGGAAATTAATTCGACTTTAGTTTTTGATTTTTTGGTTGTCCTGATTCCAAACGTGTAGTACAACAAGATGAATGGAAACAGAAAACCAGATTCAAGTTATGTTTGAAACTATTTAGTTTACTTCTTGTCTATTTTCACGATTCATGGCACCTAGAGTTCGTCGACACACCCCAAACTTCAATTAACCACAACCGATATATTGACAAGATGCCTCATCAATATTGAGGTTCACCTCAATCTACCCTATACACTTGGATATTTCTATCACACATTGCTATTGGTTCGACAAAACAGGGAACAAGATATGTGGAGGATTTCGACCGATGATCCTATTGGGCCGTAGTAGCAGTTAGAGCCAACGCCTGCACAATAGAGACAACAACGACATAGACATGCTTCAGCTGCATCACAGTAAGGCCCAGAGGTAGAGATCGACATGTGATTTCTATCACAACAAGTATCGCAGTTGATTAGCAATGTACACAAGATGAGAGGGGAAAGTCCAATGAATAGGGAGTGTTATTTCTGTATTCTTCCAAGTTTAGATATTTGATTTCCCGCCATTCCCCTAGTCGGGCGATGAAGCTGAGCCATCAGGGGCACACGATGACGAGGATAATGAGCGACCACGTTATCCTTTTTTAGTTTATGCTGCTAGACTTAGTATTTTGGTATGTTATTTTGGTGTGTTCTTAGTTTCTTTAAATTATGTAGTTTGGTTTTTTATTTTATTTTCCATGTTGATGCTCTTATTTAGATCTTTGCAGAATTTTTACTCTTAAGATGTTGGCAGTAAGTTCAACGATTAGAAGGATTGAGTGTGATTTCATCACTAGAGATATTTCATGAGAGGCGTTGAATCATATAGTTATTGAGTTACTTATCCACACAAGAGAGGGATCATGGTTTTACTAAAAGCCACTAGTGGAGGGAAGAATTTATACGAGAGACGAGACGAGTCACGAGTGTTAGGCTAACATGACTTGAGTTGATTTTTTTTCGCGAGACATTTCATTGTTGAGTTTTCATGTTGTGTCACTTGTCTATATGCATCCCGAATAATACATTTATTAATGTTCAGATTCCTGAAACTTACGAACACACGCCGCGTTCACTTTATAACTTGTCACATCTTTTTTTCTAGAGTTTATAGATTATCTGTTATAGAATGTTTTCGCCAATTATTTTACGCATCAAGTCCTGACATGAGCTCATCCAGTTTTTAGTTTCCGGCAAAATTTAAAGTAACATTTTTTCAACACACATTTTGTAGCAACCACTACAATCAGATTTGATCTCGTTATTACTATACTAGGGGAGTCTTAATCTCGTCACTACTATACTAGGAGAGTTTGTTTCTTTTCTTCCTTTTTAGCTTTTTATGTGATTTAATTTTCTTATGCATACATGGTGAAATTGCATGAAGTAAGTGTAAGGTAGGGGGTCAAATAAAAATATTATAGATTGAAAAAAAAAAAAAAGGAGAAAAAACTAGAAAATTTACAAATTTTGTTTTGTTCTTATTGTGTTGGGCTTGAGCTTGCTAGTTTTATTTGAGATAATTTAAGGCATATTCTAATATTTTGTTAAACCAATATGTTATAATATATTTGTGGCTTTCCAATTTTAGTGAAATCATAAGACAAAAATGTTTATACAACTTAAAGGCATTGTTGTAAAAATCTCGACTAGGCCCCGATTAATCCTTAGGTGCTACTCGATCGATTAGAGGGCGCCTAATTATTAATCAGTGAATACATAATGAGTTAAACAGTATAAAACGATGAAATTTTAACATTTTGAAGAAGTTTTATCTCAATGGAAACTACTTTAAGCATGATTAGTGTTGTATTAATCATATCAACCTATTTTGTTATGATATTAGTGGTATTTACGAACTTTGATATGATATTAGTCATATTTAATTTTTTAAAATTCAATAAATTAAAAATTAATGGTCCCCGATTAATCTCCGCCTAGCCAATAAATCACTTAACCTCAATCCACCAACTAGCTAACGTCGAGTGTTTTGCTTAAAGGACATAATACGTTTTGCATTGTGTATATATTTAGACGCCATAAAAAACCTATTAGTTTGAATTATTCTATTGAGTCATTGTTTAAATAAAGTGAGTCAAGTTTCAAGTTTTATTTGTTTGGAGTCTTAAATTTTGATTCTTAATTATAGATATTGAATAATGTATCATTTCAAGAGTGGAGTAAATATGTGGCATTTGAAACTCGTCCAATACCTTTTCGGGATGTTTTACATCTATCCACCTGTAGTACATTAACAAGGATTAGACCAGAAATAATTACGTTACATGGGTTTGATTGAAAGTCATGGACTCCACTAGTGGCCTAAGAGATTCTGAGTACTCGAATGAATTTCTTAGAAAATCATGAACTATATTATTAGTAGAAATAAATTAGGTTTATTTGTTTGTTTACGTGTGAATGTGAATATATGAAAAAAAAAATGGAAAACTAAGAAAAGATTAAAAAAAGTAGAGAAAAAGTTGTGGAAAAACTGTAACACCCGGTCCTTGCAGGTAAACCTTTTTTTTTTTTTTTTTTTGTTTTGTTTTGTTTTGCTTTTTTTTTTTTTAATTTTTTTTAATTTTAAGTTTAAGTATTGGAGTTGGTCCTACGTGGGGTGTAGGGTAGTCCCCTACGCAACGCGTAAGAGGGATCTTGGACACGGGATCTGAATGATCTACGCTGGGCGTAAATCATGGTACGCAGGGCGTAATGGCATAGAGCCAAAAAACTAATTCTTGGAGTTGTGAACCCTATTTAAAGGCTCTAACCCCTTGAGGCCCTTCTATTCTCATCCTCCATCCTCCAAAACAACCTCCTTAGAAACCCTAATCCCCATTTGTGACAAGCAATTGGAGTGTTTAATGTTCACCTTTGAAGGAATAAGAACTTTATGGAAATACTTTGGAGCTCAAATCAGTATAGATCTTGGATTTGCATCTACTCCTCCATCTCCAGAAGGTATAAAGTTCCAAGTTTAATGTTAATTTATGTTTGATCCAATTTTCAATTAGGATTTCATGCTTCTATCCCCATTTCCATGGTTTATATGAGTAAGAGCTACTCCATACCATTGGAGTACCATTTCCAGATATTATTGGGATTGTTAACTAATAAAAATGAGGGCTTGCTCACTCCCATACATCCATGCATGAGCTTTGGAACAATAGAAGGCTTTTTAGACCTAGGGTTTGGTTTAATGCTCTTGGTATGCATGAAAATGGATAAAGTTTGAGATTTTATCATGTAAGACGTCTATCTAGTATAGATCTAGAAGTTTGGAGAGTTAACTTGTTGTATTAAGCATTTAATGTGAAAAGTTGAGCATCAGCGTACTACACAGGGGGGGGGGGGTAGTTTTAGCTACGCAGTGCATAGCCTCTTTGTGCCCGTTTTTGTCACCTTAAGCTCTACTCTGGGCATAGAGCTACTATGTTTTTAAAAGATTGTCTTGCAATTTTAAAAATCTAATTTTACAAACATGCATGATATATGTACTAACATTAAACATGCATCACAAACATTTAAAACATATGTTCATCAACTAACTATTTCTAGTAACATTTTGCAAGCCATCACAATAATGTCAAATCCATTCCTATAGGACATAAAGGGACCAAAACTTCTTGTAATGTCTTCATACCCCCACTTTCTTCAATAGCTCGTAACAAACTCATTAAATAATAAGTTTATAAAACTTTAATAAAATTCAAGTTTATGAACATTTGATCTTCAAAATGGTCACCATCTTAATTCTTGTTACATTTTTATAAAACTAAACTATTTCAAGAACTAATCTATTACTTACAGATATAAACAAAATGAAAAATATTTATTTAATTATTACATACCATATGAATAAACAAATATTGCAACCATTTTAACAAATCAATATAAACAACTGTTGTATTAGGTGTCTAAGCCCATAACTATAATTGATATATGCTTGAGTTGATAGAAACACAGTTCTTTTGGGTTGTCTTCACTCTTGTAACTTGACAGGATGATTTTTGGAGAGAAGTTGAATTTATTGTTTGGAATAATAAATTCATATAAATGATTTATTAATATGTTATGAAGATAATATATTAATTGGAAATCATGTTTTTTAATTAATATTTAATCAGAAATTAATTTGGAATTAATTTTAAGATTAAATGTATTAATTATAAGTACAAGGGTTGTTTTGCAAATCATTGATAGTTGTGAAACTGGGCTCTTGGACTCCTTGGATAGGAATGGATGAAAATTATAGGGTGGCCCTATAAGTTTTCGTCCAAAGCCTTCTAATGAGGAGTCCATGGGCTACTTAGGCCTTAAGCAGGGAATTAGGGTTTCCACCTACAAATCCTAGCATTGGGACTAAACCACCTCATGTATAAAAGGGATCTAACCCCTTGGATTTTCAGCATGAATGCTTCTAACCCTAGAAGAGTCGAATTTCTAAGAATATTCCCTCCTCTCTCCTCTAATCCTCTTGCAAAGAGTGTTTGTAAGCCATTACAGGTGTCAGATTTTAGGCACTTGCTTTCAAGAGTCAAAGATCTACAAGGTGTTCTTGTTATTATTACATAATAAGTAAGGTAAACATCTAAACCCTATTGTTGTGTAAATTTCGAATTATATACCAGTTCCTAAGGTTTTGCGTTAGTATTCAAATTTGCATGTTCAACTAGTGAAAACCTAGATCCAAAAGCAATTTGGGTGGCATGAACACATAGGTTTGTTGTTATTCTCAAAACCCATTAACAATACTACAAGAGGTCCATGGTTAATTTATGTACATCACACACACACACACACAAACACACACACACACACACACACACACACACATATATATATATATATATATATATATATATATATATATATATATATATATATATATATATATATACACACACACACACACTCAAGATTATATTAAACAACAGTTTGCTTTTCTGAGACAACTTTTATAACTAAAAAGATAGATGTAAACTTCTAGTCATCAAAATAACAATTATAAACATTTTGAAAGTTGTCATATAAATATGTATGAATTTTCATACAAAAAGAAAACCATATATATTTTCCCAAAATAAAGATTATACCAAATAATATAATGATCTAACCAAGCTTGCAAAATGACTCTAATACCAATTGTTGGGTTTTATTCAAAATTGGTTTCCCAGAAAATCTAAAAATAGCAACGGAACCTATAAAAATAGCATAAACTTAAAACTCATTTTAACCCACCAAGGATCATATTGAAAATCGTGGAATATTAACACAACCATATAAAGAAAAAGCTACAACCTTTTAAGACGTTGATTCCTCACGGGAGGTTGGAAGTTGATGAAGATGTTAAAAGTCTCAAAATAGAGATTCTCTTTAAGTAACCACCAAGCAAGAGTAAACCACTTCAAGATGCTATTCTTCACTTGTATTAATTTGTTATTAATCCATTAAGACTTATACCAAATAATCCTTAAGGAGAACGACCTTATAAGCATCCATATTTCAAGAAAGAAGAAAGGGAAATAGACACTAGAAAATCACGAATTTGGTGGCCCTTTTTAAAAGGAAAAAGTGATGAAAAAATTGGTTAGTTTTGGTCTCTTACTCTCCTTTAAATACCAAGAGACAGGTGCTAGAGCACCATACTTTTAAAATCATTGTTTACATTTCAGGTTCAACAATAGTTTTAGTACATTACAATCAATTCATATTTAGAGTATAAGATGAGTTGTAGATTAGACTTTTAGCAGACACATGTCATAAGTAATATCACAAAAGGAATAAATATGATATCAAACTAATCATTATTAACTTCGATCATCTGTTGTATTTTGGTTGCAACATCAAAATATATAAAAAATCAAACTTCACAGAAAATGATCATAAGCGTAGTTCCTGATGCATCACATTTAGATTGAACTTGAGTGAGTTTTTAAAGCAAGCCACTTCTTTGCTAGAGCCATAGCTTCTTTTGGCTTGTATTGAGCCACTGAATGACCTGCACCCTATAATTGTATAAAAAAAAAAAGAACTTACAAACATGTACGAGAGAGAATAGTTACTTGATTATGAAAAATAAAATACAAAAAATAAGAATCAAGCATGCCAAATCATAATGATCACTAATAGCTTATAACATCTTTAAAATATTGATGATGACAATCATGTGTATCTTACTTTAACCGTAGCAAATGTCAAGTAGAATTCATTTTGTGCATATGCTACTTCATATCTGTAATAAAAACCATGAGACTAGTGAACATATGATTGCCACATATTATAAGAAAGTAAATGAAGTTGATTCTCACCCTCCGACTTGATTGTTCACATAGAAGGGCTTCCATCGGCTCTCGATCTCAAGATTAAGTGCAACTATCCATTGCTCAATTCCAACATATGGAAATGTCATATCATGATCACCACTATTAACAAAATACCACAAATTATTATGTACAATCTTCAACAATAGTGTAGTTAGGGACCAAAAAATAAGAAAATTGTTACGTTACCTAAAGATCAATGCTCGACAATTTTTACTAACAAGTTTCTTATGGTATGAAAAACTACTAAAGATATCATAAGCATAGCAAAATGTGTCATTTTTTCCTTCAACATAATGCATCGTCCTATTAAAGAACTCCCATTTCCCAATTGTTCCCTGAATATAAATTGTTAAACACAATTGGATGATAAATTGATAATTCGTAACTCATAAATCTACCACACCTGGCGAACGTTAAAAGCTTGTTGCACAACCTTATTATTTATCCAATCTTCTGCAAAATCGTAATAGTACTCCTAAAAGAGCAAAAGGGACACACATGTCATCATTTTATGAACCATATTCCAGTTACTTAAGATCAACAATGGAAGTAAAATTAAGTTTTGCAT